>NC_089592.1:45188854-45848854 GCF_019320115.1 Miscanthus floridulus
TTCCTAACCCTAGCCTTGCCGGCGGCGAGAGCAGCGGCAGTGCGCAAGGTACGGCGGCGCTCCGATGACGGCGACCCGCCATTGTCCCGCTCGAGCTCGGTACGAGCTTCGCAAGACCACGGCGAAGCTTCCTAGGCGAACTATGGTTCCGAGGTGCAGTGCAGGTGCCTGGCCATGTGCGCCGGCCTAGCGGCGGCGCTCTGGGCACGCCGACGAGGTCAGCGGCCCGGCGTGAATACATCGAACCACCGAACTACATCTATAGGGTAGAAACTACAGCTAACAGGGAAGCTCATGCTTGCGCTAGCTAGAACGGAGATGAGCCAGGTATGGCCAGCGACGGTGAGCTCGTGTATGCGGCCATGGCAGCCATGGCGAGAGCGACCGGCCGTTCCGGCATGCCCACGCGGTAACGTCTAACGTTACTCCTACCCGAACACCAGCAAGCTAGGAGGGTACTAGGATGGTAGAGAGCTCGGCGAGAGAGGGAACAGGGAGGTGGGGCCACGACGGCCGTGCGAGCGGCGGCGCTTAGGCCGGCCTCCCGCTCGAGCGCATCGCAAAATGTGGCTCACCAAACGGGGCAGCACGAGCGTGAAGAAGTGGAGATCGTAGCGGTGATGGTGGTGGAGCTATGGCCGTGATCAATCGGACAAAGGCGGTGAGGCTAGGGAGCTGGACGGAGGTAGAGCTCGCGGTGGCGCTAGCGGTGGTGTGCTCGGCAAAGGAGAACAGCGGCTTCGCGAGAGCGGGCGAGCGGAGGAGAAGTGGAATGGCAGAACGCGTGCGGAGGGCAGCAGGGCGTTCGCCACTTCAAGACGGCCAGCGCGCGGCGCGGTCAGGGCGAGCCGAGCGCGTGGCGGACATGCGGCGGCCATCATCTGTTGCCGGTCGGCACTGTGCCGGTCTGAACTTTTTGTTTCAGTTTCCATTGAACCGACTGACAGTGAAACTTCGTCGTGTTGGCACGGCTAACTCGTTGCTTAAAAGTGAAATCCGTAAAGATAAAAGTTGTAGATCTATAGTAGGGCTACAAATCTTATTTAGAAATCAACAGCTAACTCTCGACAGATCACGAGTTAAATCAAGCCAAAGTCCAGTTCATGAAACTGAAACTCAGTTACAACACTTAGAAAATTTCAGAGTTTCTAAAAAGATCTCAAAACTGACTTGTGGACCATTTTTGAACATGTTGTGCACATTTTCATGAGATGGCCATAAAATAACTTTTGTTCCTTATATAATTCTCTACAACTTTGCTTTAGGTCGCTCAGACATGCAAACATCCTAAGCTACACTTTTAAAACAGTCAAACACAGGAGCTCTAGGGGTCCAAATTGGTCAACCATGACTTGGAAACCTAATTAGGCAAAATGATCAACATGAACAATGTTCCAAATGACATTTTATGTATCACTGAGTTACTTACAAGTGTTTCTAGCCACACCATGCATTGGTCACACAAGAATCAATCAAGGTATGTACTGAAACAATGAAAAACACAAGAAATGTTGCAATTGTTTCATAGTCATGTTTCACATGTTTCATGATCTTGTTGCATAGTATTAACTAACCTTGTTTCACTAAGTGAGTGGCACATGTTGCACTTAAGTGTTGCACACTTTACATTTCATAAAAGAAACAACACACATAAAATATTCAACATGTTGCAATGTTTCGAAATCATGTTTCATGTGATATAAGCTCACTGAAGGGATGCATGATGCTCATGTTCATGAAATGCAGTGCAAATGTGGAAGCTAAACACTAGGGGTGTTACATAAATCGGCCCAGATCTGGCCCAATTCGGCGCCCACCTTGCCCACACCGACGCCCGCCACGTGCTCGAGGAATTGCCCGAACAGCGACTGCGTGTTGTGGACGTGGCCACCATGCGCCCCTGCTTACTGCCAGTGTGGTCTTCCTCCACTACCGTGCCCTAAGCCTACTCATCGATGTGGGAGCACTAGAGCACTCACCAAGCTTCTCTCTAGTCGCCCTTTCTCCCTCTCTCGCACTGTGACAGCCGCACGCGGCCGCGTCCGCCATGGCCGGCTGGCCGAGCTCTACCGCCACCACATTCTATCACTCCACCCTTCCTCGGCTAGAGCCAAGACCCTTAGCGCCCTCGCCTTCACCTGCCATGCACGTCGAACCCCTTAGCCAACTCCCTCCATCGCCTGTGCTGCTCGTCGTCAGAGCCACTGCCGTCGCTGCCCTTGCTGCCGTGGCCGCACCGCCACAAGCCGCCTCGGGCTGAGCTGGGCAACCCTATGTGTGCGTGTGGGCCCCCTAGTCCTCCTCGCCAATCCACCGCCGTCGTCGATGACCACAGCCGGCCAGAGCCGCGAGCCGGCCGCTCCCCTGCTCCACCGTCGTGAGGAAGGAGATGAAGGACTGCGAGTTTGAATATGGAAGAATGGAGGGGGTTAAGTGAATAAGCAGTGACTCAGATGAATAGTACCAGAAAGGATCAATTTGTTTGCTTTTAATTTATGGAAACTCCAGGGTCCCTGATGCAAGATTTAGATCTATTTTTCTTTGATTTAGGCCGATTTGAATGATCCAATTTGAAAAATAGTAGTAAATTGTAGAAAAATCCTAAAATAGCAAATGTGGACATTTTGGAATCCTAGTGAAATTATCTATGCACTAGATCTATAATATGGCATTATTTAGTTTAAAGTGTTTTCTGTAAAAATCAATTTATGCAGTTAGGTTTGTAATACTAGTTGTGTCTTGTCTTTTTCATAACTGAAGTTATTTTGCTCAAATAAATGTGAACTTTTTATGGGATACTCACCAGGTGATTGTTGTTGTCTGGTAAAAATTTTAGGAGTTTAGGATTTACATTTTAAGATTTATAAAAATAACAAATGCTCTATATTGCTTTGCTCCTACTATGAATAGTTCTGCATGTTTGAATTAATTGGCTCAGTTAAGTTATGAATAATGACTTGATGAAAATACATGAGTTGTAGTACTTTTATTAATCTTTTCAAAAAGCTAAATATCATGATTTTTGGTTAAGTAGATCTTGAGTTATACTTGCTTAAATCTCTATGGCTGTTTCTGCCCAAACCCAGAGAGGGTTTCGTTGTTCTTACTGTGGGGCCTTCTTAATAGTAGAACTAGCTTTAGGCGTTTATAACAAAGTTGTTTAGAATTTGCTAAGATTTCTAAAAAGTCTAGAACCACATTTATTGGACATGCATAACTCCATTTGTAGCTGTTTGAAGTGGCATATCAGTTTTTGTCCATGTTTTAGACAGAGATTCATTCATTGGATTAATTTACCTTGCTAACTGTAGAATCATCTTAATAGGAGAATAATAAAGTTGTAGGTAACTTTATAAGCTTTTTGAAAAGTTATGATTCATGTTTGTTGGAGGTCTAGAACTTCAGTTATGCTTCTCTGAAGGTGCTATCAGTTTTCTATACCACTGCTGTTGGGATGCATGTGTAGTTTTGCTTGTGCAATTATTTTCGTGGTGTAAATGATGTTTGCTATGGTTGTAGTGAATACAAAAGTTGTAGCAAATTTCATAATATTGCTTGTGTTCAAATTGTAAGACCATAGGACTGATAGTTTAGGAGTTACACGACTTTTAAGTCTTATGTCAAGTTTTGATTGTATTCGGAGCAAATTTGAAAGATGCTAGTGTTTGATCTAGTTAGGATTTGAATCACACCTAGATGATAACAAGAAAGTTGTAGATAACTCACTTAAACATCTTGTGTTAAATTCTTCTGGCATTTGGCCAAATATTTTGTGAGTTATGCCTATTTAAAGTTGGGTTTCAGAAATGGCTGCTCTCTGTCAATTGTGGACCAGTTTCTATAAATGAGTATATTTGACTTAGTTAACTTGAGAATCATGCTAATATGATTAAAGATGAATTGTAGAAAATTTCTTAAGCTTTCCAGAATGTCTTGTTGCATGGCTATTGGATTTGTATAACTCTAGTTATGATCCAAACATGAAGCTATTGTTTCCAGTCCAGAAATAGACATATGCTAGTTGTGATTGTTTACTCCATGTGTTGCTAAGTGTGGCTGATGCCCTTGTTGATGGTCAAGTTATGATACTTGTGACCTTATTAAACTTGTGTCATGCTTGATGTGCTTGCTCTCTATAGTTAGTTGTGTGATGTAAGTTAAATACGGAAGAATGGAGGGGGTTATGTGAATACGCAGTGACTCAGATGAATAGTGCCAGAAAGGATCAGTTTGTTTGCTTTTAATTTATGGAAACTCCAGGGTCCCTGATGCAAGATTGAGATCTCTTTTTCTTTGATTTAGGCAAATTTGAATAATCCACTTTGAAAAATAGCAGTAAATTGTAGAGAAATCCTAAAATAGCAAATGAGGACTTTTTGGATTCCTTGTGAAATTCTCTATGCACTAGATCTATAATATGTCATTATTTAGTTTAAAGTGTTTTCTGTAAAAATCAATTTATGCAGTTAGGTTTGTAATACTAGTTGTGTCCTGTCTTTTTCATAACTGAAGTTATTTTGCTCAAATAAATGTGAAAGTTTTATGGGATACTCATCAGGTGATTGTTGTTGTTTGATAAAAATGTTAAGAGTTTAGGATTTATATTTTAAGAGTTATAAAAATAACAAATGCCCTATATTGCTTTGCTCCTACTCTGAATAGTTCTGCATGTTTGAATTAATTGGCTCAGTTAAGTTGTGAATAATGACTTGATGAAAATACATGAGTTGTAGTACTTTTATTAATCTTCTCAAAATGCTAAATATCATAATTTTTGGTTAAGTAGATCTTGAGTTATACTTGCTTAAATCTCTGTGGCTGTTTCTGCCCAAACCCAGAGAGGGTTTTGTTGTTCTTACTGTGGGGCCTTCTTAATTGTAGAACTAGCTTTAGGTGTTTACAACAAAGTTGTTTAGAATTTGCTAAGATTTCTAAAAAGTCTGGAACCATATTTATTGGACATGCATAACTCCATTTGTAGCTATTTGAAGTGGCATATCAGTTTCTGTCCATGTTTTAGATAGCGATTCATTCATTGGATTAATTGACCTTGCTAACTGTAGAATCATCTTAATAGGAGAGTAATAAAGTTGTAGGTAACTTTATAAGCTTTTCGAAAAGTTATGATTCATGTTTGTTGGAGGTCTAGAACTCCAGTTATGCTTCTCTGAAGATGCTATTAGTTTTCTATACCACTACTATTGGGCTGCATGTGCAGTTTTGCTTGTGCAATTATTTTCGTGGTGTAAATGATGTTTGCTATGGTTGTAGTGAATAAAAAAGTTGTAGCACATTTCATAATATTGCGTGTGTTCAAATTGTAAGACCATAGGACTGATAGTTTAGGAGTTCCATGACTTTTAAGTCTTATGTCAAGTTTTGATTGTATTCGGAGCAGATCTGAAAGATGCTAGTGTTTGATCTAGTTAGGATTTGAATCACACCTAGATGATAACAAGAAAGTTGTAGATAACTCACTTAAACATCTTGTGTTAAATTCTTCTAGCATTTGGCCAAATATTCTGTGAGTTATGCCTGTTTAAAGTTGGGTTTCAGAAATGGCTGCTCTCTGTCAATTGTGGACCAGTTTCTATAAATGAGTATATTTGACTTAGTTAACTTGAGAATCATGCTAATATGATTAAAGATGAATTGTAGAAAATTTCTTAAGCTTTCCAGAATGTCTTGTTGCATGGCTATTGGATTTGTATAACTCTAGTTATGATCCAAACATGAAGCTATTGTTTCCAGTCCAGAAATAGACATATGCTAGTTGTGATTGTTTACTCCATGTGTTGCTAAGTGTGGCTTATGCCTTTGTTGATGGTCAAGTTATGATACTTGTGACCTTATTAAACTTGTGTCATGCTTGATGTGCTTGCTCTCTATAGTTAGTTGTGTGATGTAAGTTAAATACGGAAGAACGGAGGGGGTTATGTGAATATGCAGTGACTCGGATGAATAGTGCCAGAAAGGATCAGTTTGTTTGCTTTTAATTTATGGAAACTCTAGGGTCCCTGATGCAAGATTGAGATCTCTTTTTCTTTGATTTAGGCAGATTTGAATAATCCACTTTGAAAAATAGCAGTAAATTGTAGAGAAATCCTAAAATAGCAAATGAGGACTTTTTGGATTCCTTGTGAAATTCTCTATGCACTAGATCTATAATATGGCATTATTTAGTTTAAAGTGTTTTCTGTAAAAATCAATTTATGCAATTAGGTTTGTAATACTAGTTGTGTCTTGTCTTTTTCATAACTGAAGTTATTTTGCTCAAATAAATGTGAAAGTTTTATGGGATACTCATCAGGTGATTGTTGTTGTCTGATAAAAATTTTAGGAGTTTAGGATTTATATTTTAAGAGTTATAAAAATAACAAATGCCCTATATTGCTTTGCTCCTACTATGAACAGTTCTGCATGTTTGAATTAATTGGCTCAGTTAAGTTATGAATAATGACTTGATGAAAATACATGAGTTGTAGTAATTTTATTAATCTTTTCAAAAAGCTAAATATCATGATTTTTGGTTAAGTAGATCTTGAGTTATACTTGCTTAAATCTCTACGGCTGTTTCTGCCCAAACCCAGAGAGGGTTTCGTTGTTCTTACTGTGGGGCCTTCTTAATTGTAGAACTAGCTTTAGGTGTTTACAACAAAGTTGTTTAGAATTTGCTAAGATTTCTAAAAAGTTTGGAACCACATTTATTGGACATGTATAACTCCATTTGTAGCTATTTGAAGTGGCATATCAGTTTCTGTCCATGTTTTAGATAGAGATTCATTCATTGGATTAATTGACCTTGCTAACTGTAGAATCATCTTAATAGGAGAATAATAAAGTTGTAGGCTACTTTATAAGCTTTTCAAAAAGTTATGATTCATGTTTGTTGGAGGTCTAGAACTTCAGTTATGCTTCTCTGAAGGTGCTATCAATTTTCTATACCACTGCTGTTGGGCTGCATGTGCAGTTTTGCGTGTGTAATTATTTTCGTGGTGTAAATGATGTTTGCTATGGTCGTAGTGAATACAAAAGTTGTAGAAAATTTCATAATATTGCTTGTGTTCAAATTGTAAGACCATAGGACTGATAGTTTAGGAGTTACATGACTTTTAAGTCTTATGTCAAGTTTTGATTGTATTCGGAGCAGATCTGAAAGATGCTAGTGTTTGATCTAGTTAGGATTTGAATCACACCTAGATGATAACAAGAAAGTTGTAGATAACTCACTTAAACATCTTGTGTTAAATTCTTCTGGCATTTGGCCAAATATTCTGTGAGTTATGCCTGTTTAAAGTTCGGTTTCAGAAATGGCTGCTCTCTGTCAATTGTGGACCAATTTCTATAAATGAGTATATTTGACTTAGTTAACTTGAGAATCATGCTAATATGATTAAAGATGAAGTGTAGAAAATTTCATAAGCTTTCCAGAATGTCTTGTTGCATGGCTATTGGATTTGTATAACTCCAGTTATGATCCAAACATAAAGCTGTTGTTTCCAGTCCAGAAATAGACATATGCTAGTTGTGATTGTTTACTCCATGTGTTGCTAAGTGTGGCTGATGCCCTTGTTGATGGTCAAGTTATGATACTTGTGACCTTATTAAACTTGTGTCATGCTTGATGTGCTTGCTCTCTATAGTTAGTCGTGTGATGTAAGTTAAATAAGGAAGAATGGAGGGGGTTAAGTGAATAAGCAGTGACTCAGATGAATAGTGCCGGAAAGGATCAGTTTGCTTGCTTTTAATTTATGGAAACTCCAGGGTCCCTAATGCAAGATTTAGATCTCTTTTTCTTTGATTTAGGTTGATTTGAATGATCCACTTTGAAAAATAGCAGTAAATTGTAGAAAAATCCTAAAATAGCAAATGAGGACTTTTTGGATTCCTTGTGAAATTCTCTATGCACTAGATCTATAATATGGCATTATTTAGTTTAAAGTGTTTTCTGTAAAAATCAATTTATGCAGTTAGGTTTGTAATACTAGTTGTGTCTTGTCTTTTTCATAACTGAAGTTATTTTGCTCAAATAAATGTGAAAGTTTTATGGGATACTCATCAGGTGATTGTTGTTGTTTGATAAAAATGTTAAGAGTTTAGGATTTATATTTTAAGAGTTATAAAAATAACAAATGCCCTATATTGCTTTGCTCCTACTCTAAATAGTTCTGCATGTTTGAATTAATTGGCTCAGTTAAGTTATGAATAATGACTTGATGAAAATACATGAGTTGTAGTACTTTTATTAATCTTTTCAAAAAGCTAAATATCATAATTTTTGGTTAAGTAAATCTTGAGTTATACTTGCTTAAATCTCTGTGGCTGTTTCTGCCCAAACCCAGAGAGGGTTTTGTTGTTCTTACTGTGGGGCCTTCTTAATTGTAGAAATAGCTTTAGGTGTTTACAACAAAGTTGTTTAGAATTTGCTAAGATTTCTAAAAAGTTTGGAACCACATTTAGTGGACATGCATAACTCCATTTGTAGCTGTTTGAAGTGGCATATATGTTTCTATCCATGTTTTAGACAGAGATTCATTCATTGGATTAATTGACCTTGCTAACTGTAGAATCACCTTAATAGGAGAATAATAAAGTTGTAGGTAACTTTATAAGCTTTTCAAAAAGTTATGATTCATGTTTGTTGGAGGTCTAGAACTTCAGTTATGCTTCTCTGAAGATGCTATTAGTTTTCTATACCACTGCTGTTGGGCTGCATGTGCAGTTTTGCGTGTGCAATTATTTTCGTGGTGTAAATGATGTTTGCTATGGTTGTAGTGAATACAAAAGTTGTAGCAAATTTCATAATATTGCTTGTGTTCAAATTGTAAGACCATAGGACTGATAGTTTAGGAGTTACATGACTTTTAAGTCTTTATGTCAAGTTTTGATTGTATTCAGAGCAGATCTAAAAGATGCTAGTGTTTGATCTAGTTAGGATTTGAATCACACCTAGATGATAACAAGAAAGTTGTAGATTACTCACTTAAACATCTTGTGTTAAATTCTTCTGGCATTTGGCCAAATATTCTGTGAGTTATGCCTGTTTAAAGTTGGGTTTCAGAAATGGCTGCTCTCTGTCAATTGTGGACCAGTTTCTGTAAATAAGTATATTTGACTTAGTTAACTTGAGAATCATGCTAATATGATTAAAGATGAATTGTAGAAAATTTTAGAAGCTTTCCAGAATGTCTTGTTGCATGGCTATTGGATTTGTATAACTCTAGTTATGATCCAAACATGAAGCTGTTGTTTCTAGTCCAGAAATAGACATATGCTAGTTGTGATTGTTTACTCTATGTGTTGCTAAGTGTGGCTGATGCCCTTGTTGATGGTCAAGTTATGATACTTGTGACCATGTTAAACTTGTGTCATTCTTGATGTGTTTGCTCTCTATAGTTAGTTGTGTGATGTAAGTTAAATAAGGAAGAATGGAGGGGGTTCAGTGAATAAGTAGTGACTCAGATGAATAGTGTTAGAAAGGATCAGTTTGTTTGCTTTTAATTTATGGAAACTCCAGGGTCCCTGATGCAAGATTTAGATCTCTTTTTCTTTGATTTAGGTAGATTTGAATGATCCACTTTGAAAAATAGCAGTAAATTGTAGAAAAATCCTAAAATAGCAAATGAGGACCTCTTGGAATCCTTGTGAAATTCTCTATGCACTAGATCTATAATATGGCATTATTTAGTTTAAAGTGTTTTCTGTAAAAATCAATTTATGCAGTTAGGTTTGTAATACTAGTTGTGTCTTGTCTTTTTCATAACTGAAGTTATTTTGCTCAAATAAATGTGAAATTTTTATGGGAAACTCATCAGGTGATTGTTGTTGTCTGGTAAAAATTTCAAGAGTTTAGGATTTACATTTCATGAGTTAAAAAATAACAAATGCCCTATATTGCTTTGCTCCTACTATGAATAGTTCTACATGTTTGAATTAATTGGCTCAATTAAGTTATGAATAATGACTTGATGAAAATACATGAGTTGTAGTACTTTTATTAATCTTTTAAAAAAGCTAAATATCATGATTTTTGGTTAAGTAGATCTTGAGTTATACTTGCTTAAATCTCTATGGCTGTTTCTGCCCAAACCCAGAGAGGGTTTCCTTGTTCTTACTGTGGGGCCTTCTTAATTGTAGAACTAGCTTTAGGTGTTTACAACAAAGTTGTTTAGAATTTGTTAAGATTTCTAAAAAGTCTAGAACCACATTTATTGGACATGCATAACTCCATTTGTAGCTGTTTGAAGTGGCATATTAGTTTCTGTCCATGTTTTAGATAGAGATTCATTCATTAGATTAATTGACCTTGCTAACTATAGAATCATCTTAATAGGAGAATAATAAAGTTGTAGGTAACTTTATAAGCTTTTCAAAAAGTTATGATTCATGTTTGTTGGAGGTCTAGAACTTCAGTTATGCTTCTCTGAAGATGCTATCAGTTTTCTATACCACTGCTGTTGGGCTGCATGTGTAGTTTTGATTGTGCAATTATTTTCGTGGTGTAAATGATGTTTGCTATGGTTGTAGTGAATACAAAAGTTGTAGCAAATTTCTTAATGTTGCTTGTGTTCAAATTGTAAGACCATAGGACTGATAGTTTAGGAGTTACATGACTTTTAATTCTTATGTCAAGTTTTGATTATATTCAGAATTGATCTGAAAGATACTCGTGTTTGATCTAGTTAGGATTTGAATCACACCTAGATGATAACAAGAAAGTTGTAGATAACTCACTTAAACACCTTGTGTTAAATTCTTCTGGCATTTGGCCAAAAATTTTGTGAGTTATGCCTGTTTAAAGTTGGGTTTCAGAAATGGCTGCTCTCTGTCAATTGTGGACCAGTTTTTGTAAATAAGTAAATTTGACTTAGTTAACTTGAGAATCATGCTAATATGATTAAAGATGAATTGTAAAAAATTTCATAAGCTTTCTAGAATGTCTTGTTGCATGGCTATTGGATTTGTATAACTCTAGTTATGATCCAAACATGAAGCTGTTGTTTCCAGTCCAGAAATAGACATATGCTAGTTGTGATTATTTACTCCATGTGTTGCTAAGTGTGGCTGATGCCCTTGTTGATGGTCAAGTTATGATACTTGTGACCTTGTTAAACTTGTGTCATGCTTGATGTGTTTGCTCTCTATAGTTAGTTGTATGATGTAAGTTAAAAAAGGAAGATTGGAGGGGGTTAAGTGAATAAGCAGTGACTCAGATGAATAGTGCCGGAAAGGATCAGTTTGTTTGCTTTTAATTTATGGAAACTCTAGGGTCCCTGATGCAAGATTTAGATCTCTTTTTCTTTGATTTAGGCAGATTTGAATGATCCACTTTGAAAAATAGCAGTAAATTGTAGAAAAATCCTTAAATAGCAAATGAGGACTTTTTGGAATCCTTGTGAAATTCTCTATGCACTAGATCTATAATATAGCATTATTTAGTTTAAAGTGTTTTCTGTAAAAATCAATTTATGCAGTTAGGTTTGTAATACTAGTTGTGTCTTGTCTTTTTCATAACTGAAGTTATTTTGCTCAAATAAATGTGAAATTTTTATGGGATACTCATCATGTGATTGTTGTTGTCTGGTAAAAATTTCAAGAGTTTAGGATTTACATTTTAAGAGTTAAAAAAATAACAAATGCCCTATATTGCTTTGCTCCTACTATGAATAGTTCTGCATGTTTGAATTAATTGGCTCAGTTAAGTTATGAATAATGACTTGATGAAAATACATGAGTTGTATTACTTTTATTAAGCTTTTCAAAAAGCTAAATATCATGATTTTTGGTTAAGTAGATCTTGAGTTATACTTGCTTAAATCACTATGGCTGTTTCTGCCCAAACCCAGAGAGGGTTTCCTTGTTCTTACTGTGGGGCCTTCTTAATAGTAGAACTAGCTTTAGGTGTTTACAACAAAGTTGTTTAGCATTTGCTAAGATTTCTAAAAAGTCTAGAACCACATTTATTGGACATGCATAACTCCATTTGTAGCTGTTTGAAGTGGCATATTAGTTTCTGTCCATGTTTTAGATAGAGATTCATTCATTAGATTAATTGACCTTGCTAACTGTAGAATCATCTTAATAGGAGAATAACAAAGTTGTAGGTAACTTTATAAGCTTTTCAAAAAGTTATGATTTATGTTTGTTGGAGGTCTAGAACTCTAGTTATGCTTCTCTGAAGATGCTATCAGTTTTCTATACCACTGCTATTGGGCTGCATGTGCAGTTTTGCTTGTGCAATTATTTTTGTGGTGTAAATGATGTTTGCTATGGTTGTAGTGAATACAAAAGTTGTAGCAAATTTCTTAATATTGCTTGTGTTCAAATTGTAAGACCATAGGACTGATAGTTTAGGAGTTACTTGACTTTTAATTCTTATGTCAAGTTTTGATTATATTCGGAGTTGATCTGAAAGATGCTCGTGTTTGATCTAGTTAGGATTTGAATCACACCTAGATGATAACAAGAAAGTTGTAGATAACACACTTAAACATCTTGTGTTAAATTCTTCTGGCATTTGGCCAAATATTTTGTGAGTTATGCCTGTTTAAAGTTGGGTTTCAGAAATGGCCGCTCTCTATCAATTGTGGACCAGTTTCTATAAATGAGTATATTTGACTTAGTTAACTTGAGAATCATGCTAATATGATTAAAGATGAATTGTAGAAAATTTCATAAGCTTTCCAAAATGTCTTGTTGCATGGCTATTGGATTTGTATAACTCTAGTTATGATCCAAACATGAAGCTGTTGTTTCCAGTCCAGAAATAGACATATGATAGTTGTGATTATTTACTCCATGTGTTGCTAAGTGTGGCTGATGCCCTTGTTGATGGTCAAGTTATGATACTTGTGACCTTGTTAAACTTGTGTCATGCTTGATGTGCTTGCTCTCTACAGTTAGTTGTGTGATGTAAGTTAAATAAGGAAGAATGGAGGGGGTTAAGTGAATAAGCAGTGACTCAGATGAATAGTGCCAGAAAGGATCAGTTTGTTTGCTTTTAATTTATGGAAACTCCAGGGTCCCTAATGCAAGATTTAGATCTCTTTTTCTTTGATTTAGGCAGATTTGAATGATCCATTTTGAAAAATAGCAGTAAATTGTAGAAAAATCCTAAAATAGCAAATGAGGGCTTTTTGGAATCCTTGTGAAATTCTCTATGCACTAGATCTATAATATGGCATTATTTAATTTAAAGTGTTTTCTGTAAAAATCAATTTATGCAGTTAGGTTTGTAATACTAGTTGTGTCTTGTCTTTTTCATAACTGAAGTTATTTTGCTCAAATAAATGTGAAATTTTTATGGGATACTCATCAGGTGATTGTTGTTGTTTGATAAAAATGTTAAGAGTTTAGGATTTATATTTTAAGAGTTATAAAAATAACAAATGCCCTATATTGCTTTGCTCCTACTCTGAATAGTTCTGCATGTTTGAATTAATTGGCTCAGTTAAGTTATGAATAATGACTTGATGAAAATACATGAGTTGTAGTACTTTTATTAATCTTTTCAAAAAGCTAAATATCATAATTTTTGGTTAAGTAAATCTTGAGTTATACTTGCTTAAATCTCTGTGGCTGTTTCTGCCCAAACCCAGAGAGGGTTTTGTTGTTCTTACTGTGGGGCCTTCTTAATTGTAGAAATAGCTTTAGGTGTTTACAACAAAGTTGTTTAGAATTTGCTAAGATTTCTAAAAAGTTTGGAACCACATTTAGTGGACATGCATAACTCCATTTGTAGCTGTTTGAAGTGGCATATATGTTTCTATCCATGTTTTAGACAGAGATTCATTCATTGGATTAATTGACCTTGCTAACTGTAGAATCACCTTAATAGGAGAATTATAAAGTTGTAGGTAACTTTATAAGCTTTTCAAAAAGTTATGATTCATGTTTGTTGGAGGTCTAGAACTCCAGTTATGCTTCTCTGAAGATGCTATCAGTTTTCTATACCACTGCTGTTGGGCTGCATGTGCAGTTTTGCTTGTGCAATTATTTTCATGGTGTAAATGATGTTTTCTATGGTTGTAGTGAATACAAAAGTTGTAGCAAATTTCATAATATTGCTTGTGTTCAAATTGTAAGACCATAGGACTGATAGTTTAGGAGTTACATGACTTTTAAGTCTTATGTCAAGTTTTGATTGTATTCGGAGCAGATCTGAAAGATGCTAGTGTTTGATCTAGTTAGGATTTGAATCACACCTAGATGATAACAAGAAAGTTGTAGATAACTCACTTAAACATCTTGTGTTAAATTTTCCTGGCATTTGGCCAAATATTTTGTGAGTTATGCCTGTTTAAAGTTGGGTTTTAGAAATGGCTGCTCTCTATCAATTGTGGACCAGTTTCTGTAAATGAGTATATTTGACTTAGTTAACTTGAAAATCGTGGTAATATGATTAAAGATGAATTATAGAAAATTTCATAAGCTTTCCAGAATGTCTTGTTGCATGGCTATTGGATTTGTATAACTCTACTTATGATCCAAACATGAAGCTGTTGTTTGCAGTCCAGAAATAGACATATGCTAGTTGTGATTGTTTACTCCATGTGTTGCTAAGTGTGGCTGATGCCCTTGTTGATGGTCAAGTTATGATACTTGTGACCTTGTTAAACTTGTGTCATGATTGATGTGTTTGCTCTCTATAGTTAGTTGTGTGATGTAAGTTAAATAGCTATTGGTGTCTATGTCTTGCATAATCTTGTGTTTGCCTTGATGCATCTTATATTACCATTCTTCATATTCATGCACTTGCATCTTGCATCTCATCTAGGTATGCTAGATGAACCACGTGAAGGACGTGAGGTTGGAACCGAACCCGAAGATGGTGTATGGTGGACTTTTCCCGAAGATGGAAGGATCCCTGGAGTACATGCCTAAACAGGAGATGCTCACCAGGCGAGTGTCATCTAACAAGCAATGATCTAGTGTTGGATTCTAGGCAAGCTCCGGAGCATTATAAGTCTCCCAGTGTTTTACAAAATATTACTCGTGTCCTTTATGATTGATGCATTAGGTTATAAGAGTTGATTGGAACCACTTGATGCATATAATTTCCTTGTCCAAAAATATACCTTTAACCCTGTGTAGCTCTAGGATCAAACTTGTGCTTAGCCATGCTTAGACTGGTAGAAGTCAGGTGATTTCCTATCACCTACAAGATATAGGTGGATACCGAAGCACGGTTGGCTATATTTGCTATCATGGAAAAGAACCATGGGATAATGTAAATGGAGACCGGACGGGATGTTGATAGAGAAGCAACAAGACATGGAGGTCTTGAGTGTGGATCTATCCCCGTCTGTGTCGATTAAGGACCGTATCGTTGTTGGCGCTTCTGACAAGATTGAATGCATGCCTATCACTTAGCTAGTCGGATAACTCGTTCTGACCGCGAAGCTAAGTAGCTCAACTTAGGTCGGGCCCTGTTCTATTGTGCGCTCCTTGTGGGGAGCCAGACTGAGCCCAAGGGCAGGCTAGGCCTAAATGTCCTAGCATTTGGTGTCCCCGATTGTGCGGCGCGGTACAAACCCGCGAAATGTGGACCTGAGTTGTACCAAAGGTGACCTAAGGCGACTAATGATCTGGTCTGCCTGGGTTTGTGTTAGGAATAAATTCCCAACTGGTTGAAATTGATTCAAATCGTCGTCTCTCTCGGATAGTGAGAAACTTGGCTAGTCCCAACATCGTAGTAATTGGATTATAGAATGTGATGGTTTGGATAAACATGGAATTACTATACCTGCTATGGTTACTATTGTATGCTCTAAAAAGGTATACCACATGTTTGGCACAGGATAGTTGCTAATCTAGAGATGGATAGTTATAATTAACTTGATGACATAATTATAATTGTATAATTGAGTTAATCGTTTTTTATGCAAAATGTTGTCAAGCTACCTCCACTTATAAAGCCTAGCATACTCCTTGGAGTCAATTTTATTTCTAGTTATGATGGGTAAGTCTAGCTGAGTACATTCGAGTACTCAGGGTTTATCCCACCATGTTGCAGGTGAGGTTTTGGCCTGCTGAAGATGGTGGTTAACCGCCGGTGGGCTCGATGACTCTATATTTACTTCTCATCTACATGCTTTTGTCAGAGGATGTCACTTATGCTAGCAATGTATTTGGAACTTATATTAATGTAATCCTTTGAAAGCAAATGTTGTTTTCACTAATTAGTTTTGAAACCCAAACTTATACTATTATTTGTGAAATCATTTGTAATATTATTTCCACTGCAACTCTATGTATGTGATGTGTATTTGCTTAATCACGTGATCTTGGTTGTTATGTTGATTTACCGAGGTCCTGTGTGACACTCGATGGACTACTGGGTTTATATAAGTGAGAGTATGCACGTGTCAACGTGTTAGCGGGGACAGCCGTACTTGATCTTGTATAAATTGGGCAGTTCTATCATAGCTAGTATCAGAGCGAGATGAAGCATAATACTGTCATGTACTTAGTTTTCAAAACAAAGTTTTGTTTTAAAAAGCCTATTTTGACTAAAATTTTAGCTACAGGCAAATTTGTCAAAACTAATTTGCAACACTATGCCAGCGACATCCTCCTTCATGCCCAGTTAAGGACTATTAGATGGCTATCTAAGTACTAACTTTGGGGGATGTACTTTATTGCAATTTTTACTTTCATCGTCCATACGTCGTGCTATTGTATGGATGCTGTTCACTTGAATGGTAATGTATGGATCAATTGCCTCTACGCCTAGGTAAGTGTGAGTTGTGAGAGCATGACCATCCAACTATCGGTCTAGGGGAGAGTTAGCTGCGGTTACTGGAATATTTACATGTTACACACATGTATATATGAAGGTACTTAATTGTGGGTATATCTGCCGGGTAGCTATGGATACCTAAGTATATATATCTGGGGATGTGTATATGGAGAGTATCTTAGTTTACTATTTTCATTGTGTGCTTATTTATCTCTTGTGGGGATGGGCTGCAATGAATTTGCCTACAGGTATGCTAACCACGAATGCATAGATTGAATGTAGCTGATGACTAGCTATATATTGAGAGAGTACGTGTTATGCCACCGAAATAGAACATGATTGTCGCCTTAGGCTGGCAATTTTGTGAGGACGAATAGGATGAGCATGCATCATAATTGTGCTTGTGCATAAATATGCTTCCCTCACCTTGTTCTAATACCAAGTAACTTGTGACCAATGTGATGCTACTATCTTCCTTGTGTGAAGCTAGACAAAATGCCTTGTTCCATGCCGCTTGAATAGCTGTGCTTGAAGATAGTGTGTGATTAGCTTTGCCTTGTATGTTTGCTTCCAAAGGAAATAAATGATAACAATAGCTTCCCACCATGTTTTGCATGATATGTGTAGCAATGTTGTTGTAGGTGACTACTTGTTAGGTGCGAACTTTATGCTTAGTAATAGTCGCTTAAGCTAATTAGAGTGAGTATTTCAAAATGCTTGCTTAAGACCAGGATGTAGGTGCGGATGCTCATTATCTAGGTAATGCCATAGTTGTCACCCCTTTTGTCCTCGGTAAGCATACGAGTGTTGAAGAGAGCTATCCTAGAACTATGTCCAAGTTTTGGTAATCTCATGGTTGTCATCTCCAATTAAGTTCTCTCTTAGGAGCCTGAGCCTATACACATGGTTGCTAGCCATTGAAAGTTGTGCTACGAAGACCTTTATCTATGCCTTGGCTTGACCTTAGGCCCCAATGGAGTTCCCTTGAATGCTTGCTTGTGTCGTGGTTGTCTCGCTCCTGCGTAGGAGGACCTTGCTCCAAAATCCTTATTGAGCCTTATTGCTCCTCCTTCTACAGATGATCTGGTGCAACGATAATCACTATCTACCCTAGCTTTGGAACCTTTTCCTCGCTGATCATGTCGTTGTTTTATCAACTGAATCCCTAGTCAGTGCCTTGGCTCTATCCCTTGAATCTCGTTCATTTTGCCTCCAATCCTTTCAAGTCTCTGGATGTTTATCAGTCTTAATCTCATGTTGCTCCTCGACAAGACCAAATCTCATGTTAATCTTTATCTGGTAATCACTTTGGTGGACACAAGGTGTATATGGAAATTTAGCATGAGTCCCTACTCAGTTGTCTTCGACAATTAGGCTATGCTCTCTTGCGTTGTGTTTTGATCTTCGGATCCCCTGCTTGTTGACTCCTAACCTTGTGACTACCTTTGTTTGCTATCCCTCCTTCGCAAATTGTGCCATGTGAGATTTCTTGTGGGTTGTAGGTTCAGTAATGGTGCCACGATTAGCGATCTACAGTGCCTCGACGAAACCGAGAGCCCCCTGTGGGTGCACACACAAGGTTGTGCTGCTCGGCACATGCTAGTATTGAGGTTTCTAGTCATGATCCATTGCAGAACTGCACCGATATGTTATTCTCACATGAGCTCTTCCTTGGTTATCTCTCCTTAGCATGGTAGAAGATCTGTATGTTGAATCAGATGCAATTGGACTTCCTTCTAAAGTCATCCAAAGGATAACCTTGAAGAACAGGTCACTAACCTAAACATTAACAGACTGCCAGAGATGGTAGACAAGTGACTCAACGTGACTGTCCCTGTAATGACATCAGTCATCTAGTGAGCAACTTATGTCATTCTCATTGGATCAGAAAGATGCACAACACTTAAAGTTGGACAAGTTATCAGTCGAAAGATAAATGGACCGAGATATTATGTGCTGTAATAGGTCACCTGATGCTTAGGAGCTTTTGTCCAAGTCTTGACCGTTATGTACAAGAGTGAAGATTTGGAACCTTTTTAGTGTTGAGAGCCAACCGATTAGTTACCTGTAGGAAGGTTAATCTCTAGCTAGGTAACGACTCCTTGGTAGCCCCGAAGGCTATGTCTCATAGAACAATGTTAGATGAAGAAACAACAAAGCCGGTCAACAATGCAAGTACAGCCTTCTTCTCTGGGCCCTGTGTCATCAAGTCAACTCCATCTTGGACAATCAAATGGGTAGTGCAAGATACTGTATTAGCTAAGTAAGGAGCTAGAGAAAGCACGTCCCTAGTTTTGGTCAGCATCGTTATGTATATGGTGCTATCAAAGGATTTGTTCAGGACACTATTGGATGAAGCATAGAAGGATAATCAGAGATGTTCCCTTATCTTTGTAGGACTGTCACTCCATGTGAAGTATACATTGTGCCCTGCAAGAACATCCCACCAGTTAAATACTTGCGCATCGTGGAGTTGGTGTCTAAATCAACGGTTGAGGTTGTTTCCTAAGAGGCATGCAAGGAAAACCCTAGCCTCCATCCTCAGTGAGAAAGCTACCGCTATCATAAAGAAAATTAGAAAGTGCAGAACACACCCCACAACGCGTGAAGCAAAGAAAAAGAGCGGGAAATCTGTCAAGGCTTTGTGGCACTCCACTAGTCATTTTTAAGCCAGTGATTAGTGGCTCGAACATGGTTGAATTCACACCAAACTTGGTAATCTCATTCCTCGCTTAAGGAACTTTGGTATATTAAGTTGGCTTGAGTAATGGTTGAGTAAAGTATCGGATTTGTGAGATGTTTTGATAGTTCGGTCACAAAGTTTCAGAACAAAGCAGTTTTGGTAAATGATTTGTTTGGATAGTCAAACGGTGTCCGTTTGAGCTGAATTTTGGTCAATAGTTAAAGGACTCTTGGATCTAAATGCCTACTAAAATTTGTGCACAATAGAACACTAGTTTGTGAAATATGAACAGAAAACCAAAGAGTACAGAATCTATAATTTCTTTATGACTACGATCATCCTTCGCATTCGAAAGTTGTGTTTGCAATTGATGCCAAGGTATGTAACATGGTCAATAATTGTTGCTAGATAATCCTTTAGATGCCCTAAAGAAGACTCCTTAGACCCCTTTGTACCTTGTTCTTGGCCTCTTCTATCAACAATGTTCGAGCAATCGAGGTGTTCTACGAGTCAATTTATACCCTTGCAAATCAAAAGTAATTGGAAAGGTGTCAAACCATAGATTTTCGGATTATGGTTTTTGAGATATTGATTGGCCTTAGAATGGTAGCCTCGACATCAAATGTAGTTTAAGAAAGCTGGTTTTGCTACGATGCAAGTCAACCCAACTTGCTGTGCAACTGCACCACAAAGGCAAATTATACTCAACCTGCTTGGTAGTGAACTAGTCCCTAGTTTTGTGATTACTTGCAACTTTTGTTGTCCTCTAAGCCTCGCTAACATCCTTCTGCATCAATGGTTCTCCAATGCTGATATGCCTTTGGTACCTTATATGTGTTTTTACCTAAGAGATTGCATCAGATTCAACCCAGATAACTGTGGCCACTTGGATATGAGGATTCCCTTAAATAATGGTCATCGAAGACGCTGAGTCAACAGAGTCAGCTATCACATTCACTGCTCAATCAACAGACTCAGGTAATACAGTGTTGTTATCAGAGAAAGAGCACTGCACACATGGAACATTATGTAGCTTTCCATCAGTTGACATCTGAGTGATTGCACCGCTACAACCAGTTTGGATATTGGTTAACTAGCTTCTCATATCATCAAAGGATGTTTACCCCGTCTATGATCACATCCTTTACGAGAAGTGCTCAAGCCACTTTAGTAGAGAACTGCTTTTCAAACCTTGGGAGCAAATACAGCACCGTTGCAAGGAATATATGTCAACCGACTGCGGTCTAGTGCAAAGTCCATAAGGTCTATGCTATATCCACTAGGGAAGTAGATGTTACAAGTAGTTAGTCTACGCTTGAATCACTCTTCGTACATCGAGGATGAAGTACGCAGGACAGTGCTATCTTGGATTCCTCCCAATGTAACAATGCTTTATGGAAGCCAATGAAGGAAATTCTTCTGACAAAAATTTACTACAAAGAACAAGTATAGAAAGTTGTCTCGACCATTTTGGTCCCTCTGATGCTTCAATGCTATGTAGCCTAAAGCTATCACTGATATTGGAAACTGGTAACATGTCTCTCTTCCATAAAAGTCTCTCGTCCTGAATCTCGGGACGTGATTCCTTTAAGGGGGGAGGGCTGTAACACCCCAGGTGTTTGTCACCAGTTAAGCAATGGGTTTAAACTCAACCATGGCATGTTAAGTAGTGATGGAGATGTTGGGTCAAACATATGAAAATGAGCCACCACTTAAACTTGGACCATGCACCATTGCTTACATGCTGCCCTTTCTAAAAGTATGCTTGGGTAATGCTGGATGTACTTGTTTCATGTGTCTCGCATCAATATCCATCTATATTGATCCATGGAAAAGTTTCGTGAAGTTTGGAATCAAGAAGTCACATGAAATGACAAGTTATGTCCTTGCCTGGATTGTTTTATAAAGTGAATGAAATTCTAGATCATCAACCAAACCTTGCAACCTTGCCCAAATGACTCTAATTGAACTCTACAACAAAAGTCATGAAGGGTTCATGTTGAGTGGAGGAAAAGAAAATACCTCAATTAGTCTAAAACTCGGATTTAAGTTTTACCATGATGCTACTTTGACCGATGTTGACCAATCACTTATATTGCTTTCATGGAGTTGCACCTTAAATCAAAGTTGAAGTTTGAGTAGAGTAGAACAAACTTTGTTTTTGGACCAAGAGCCATATCAACTTGGAACTAAGGCAAATCGAGGCTCAAGCGTTGAATCGGCGTCTATTTTTGGTACTTAGAATTTTTCTAAGTCTGGAATTCATCGTCGACTCGTCGTCGACATTGTCATCTTGCGTTCTCGTATTTTCATTAAGCAACTTGACTTGGTCCCAAAATAAAAGTTGGAGCATACATCAGGAAGAAGAGTGTGCAAAAGGATGGCACTCATTGGACCTTGTCTTGACCATCGATTTTTGGAGTTTGGTAATCGCTGTCAATGCATTGACACTTGCTAATTGGACACTAATTATTCACTGATCCAGAGCTCTAATGACTTGGCAACTTAAATAAGAAATATAGAGCATATCGAGGTGAACAAACTTCATTTTGGGCCTGAGGTCTAAATTGGCCTAGATCTGGCCCAATTTGGTGCCCACCTTGCCCACATCGACGCCCGCCACGTGCTCGGGGAATTGCCCGAACGGCGACGCGTGTTGTGGATGTGGCCGCCATGCGCCCCTGCTCACTGCCGCGTGGTCTACCTCCACTACCGTGCCCTGAGCCTGCTCGTCGATGTGGGAGCACTAGAGCGCTCGCCAAGCTTCTCTCTTGTCACCCTTTCTCCCTCTCTCACGCTATGATGCCGCGCGCGGCCACGTCCGCCATGGCCGGCTGGCCGAGATCTACCGCCACCATGTTCTACCGCTCCACCCTTCCTCGGCTAGAGCCAAGAGCCTCAGCGCCCTCGCCTTCACCTACCATGCACGTCGAACCCCTTAGCCAACTCCCTCCATCGCCTGTGTTGCTTGTCATCGAAGCCGCTGCCGTCGCTGCCGCTTGCTACCGTGGCCGCACCGCCACAAGCCACCTCGAGCCGAGCTAGGAAGCCCTATGTGTGCGCGTGAGCCCCCTAGTCCTCCCCGCCACTCCACCGCCGCCATCGATGACCACAGCTGGCCAAAGCCGCGAGCCAGCCGCTCCCCTGCTCCACCGTCGTGAGGAAGGAGATGAAGGACTACGAGTTTGAATAAGGAAGAATGGAGGGGGGGTAAGTGAATAAGCAGTGACTTAGATGAATAGTGCCAGAAAGGATAAGTTTGTTTGCTTTTAATTTATGGAAACTCCAGGGTCCCCGATGCAAGATTTAGATCTCTTTTTCTTTGATTTAGGCAGATTTGAATGATCCATTTGAAAAATCGTAGTAAATTGTAGAAAAATCCTAAAATAGCAAATGAGGACTTTTTAGAATCCTTGTTAAATTCTCTATGCACTAGATCTATAATATGGCATGATTTCGTTTAAAGTTTTTGCTGTAAAAATCAATTTATGCAGTTAGGTTTGTAATACTAGTTGTGTCTTGTCTTTTTTATAACTGAAGTTATTTTGCTCAAATAAATGTAAAATGTTTATGGAATGCTCATCAGGTGATTGTTGTTGTCTGGTAAAAATGTCAGGAGTTTAGGATTTATATTTTAAGAGTTATAAAAATAACAAATGCCCTATATTGCTTTGCTCCTACTCTGAATAGTTCTGCATGTTTGAATTAATTGGCTTAGTTAAGTTGTGAATCATGACTTGATGAAAATACATGAGTTGTAGTAATTTTATTAAGATTTTCAAAAAGCTAAATATCATGATTTTTGGTTAAGTAGATCTTGAGTTATACTTGCTTAAATCTCTGTGGCTGTTTCTGCCCAAACCCAGAGAGGGTTTCCTTGTTCTTACTGTGGGGCCTTCTTAATAGTAGAATTAGCTTTAGGTATTTACAACAAAGTTGTTTATAATTTTCTAAGATTTCTAAAAAGTCTGGAACCACATTTATTGGACATGTATAACTCCATTTGTAGCTGTTTGAAGTGGCATATCAGTTTCTGTTCGTGTTTTACACAGAGATTCATTCATTGGATTAGTTGACATTGCTAACTGTAGAATCATCTTAATAGGAGAATAATAAAGTTGTAGGTAACTTTATAATATTTTAAAAAATTTATGATTCATGTTTCTTGGATGTCTAGAACTATAGTTATGCTTCTCTGAAGATGCTATTAGTTTTCTATACCACTGCTATTGGGCTGCATGTGCAGTTTTGCTTGTGCAATTATTTTTGTGGTGTAAATGATGTTTGCTATGGTTGTAGTGAATAGAAAAGTTGTAGCAAATTTCATAATATTGCTTGTGTTCAAATTGTAAGACCAGAGGACTGATAGTTTAGGAGTTACATGACTTTTAAGTCTTCTGTCAAGTTTTGATTGTATTCGGAGCAGATCTGAAATATGCTAGTGTTTGATCTAGTTAGGATTTGAATCACACCTATATGATAATTAGAAAGTTGTATATAACTCACTTGAACATCTTGTGTTAAATTTTCCTGTCATTTGGCCAAATATTTTGTGAGTTATGCCTGTTTAAAGTTGGGTTTCAGAAATGGCTGCTCTCTGTCAATTGTGGACCAGTTTCTGTAAATGAGTATATTTGACTTAGTTAACTTGAGAATCATGCTAAGATGATTAAAGATGAATTGTAGAAAATTTTATATGCTTTCTAGAATGTCTTGTTGCATGGCTATTGGATTTGTACAACTGTAGTTATGATCCAAACATGAAGCTGTTGTTTCTAGTCCAGAAATAGACATATGCTAGTTGTGATTGTTTACTCCATGTGTTGCTAAGTGTGGCTGATGCCCTTGTTGATGGTCAAGTTATGATACTTGTGACCTTCTTAAACTTTTGTCATGCTTGATGTGCTTGCTCTCTATAGTTAGTTGTGTGATGTTAGTTAAATAGCTATTGGTGTCTATGTCTTGCATAATCTTGTGTTTGCCTTGAATGCTATTATATGATGCATCTTATATTACCATTCTTCATATTCATGCACTTGCATCTTGCATCTCATCTAGGTACGCTAGATGAACCATGTGAAGGACGTGAGGTTGGAACCGAACCCAAAGACGGTGTATGGTGGACTTTTCTCGAAGATGGAAGGATCCCTGGAGTACATGCCTGAACAGGAGATGCTCACTAGGCGAGTGTCATCTAACAAGCACTGATCTAGTGTTGGATTCCAGGCAAGCCCCGGAGCATTCTAAGTCTCCCAGTATTTTACAAAATATTACTCGAGTCCTTTATGATTGATGCATTAGGTTATAAGAGTTGATTGGAACCACTTGATGCATATAATTTCCTTATCCAGAAATATACCTTTAACTCCACCATCAGGGTCCATCACCTCTGGGTGCATCATCAGATTCATCCGAGCTCGAGTCGTCGCTATGCAAAGAAAATGTTGAGAACGGCCACCAATAAGAACCAATAAAACCACAACAAAAACGGACTCAACTAAACCCAAGGACTGCACTAGGAGTTGTATTATCTGAGTCTGTTGAGTGAGCGGTAAATGTGATAGCTGACTCTGTTGGCTCATCGTTTTCGATGATCATTATTTAAGGGGATCCTCGTATCCAAGCGGCAAGAGTTATTTGGGTTGAATCTGATGCAACCTCTTGGGTAAAAACACATGGAAGGTACCAAAGGACAAGTAAGCATTGGAAATCATTGCTGAAGAATGATTGTAGCGAGGCCTGGAGAACAACAAAGGTTGCAAGTATTCACCAAACTGGAGAAACAGTACACTACCAAGCAGGTTGAGTACAATTTTTCTTCATGGTGCAGTTGCACAGTAAGTTGGGTTGACTTGCACTATAGCAAAACTAGCTTTGTTGGACTACTTTTGACGTTGAGGCTTCCTTTTTAGGATCAAACAGCAGCTCTGAAATATAATCTGAAATATGTTATTTGACGCCTTTCAACTTATCTTTAGTCCATACTTCTATGAGTTGATGGATTAGAACATCCTAACTGTTCAAAAGTCATGGAGACAAGAGGGAAAAACAGTACACAAAAAGTCCGAGGTGTCTTCTCTAAGACATATGAGGATACACCAGCAGCAAAACATTCACCACATTACTAACTTGGCATCAATTACGACACAATCATCCAATACAAAGAATGATAGTAGTCAAGTAGAGAAATAACAGATTCTGTCCCTCTCGGTAATCAGTTCATATCTCACAAACTACTCCTCAAATGTGCATGAAATTTGGTAGGAATGCAGATCCATAAGTCCTCTAACCACTGACCAAAATTCAGCCCAAACGGACACCGTTTATCTACTCAAATAATTCATTTACCAAAACTGCTCTGTCCTGAAACTGCAGCGAACCAAACTGACAAAACCTCTATGAATTCTGATGCTTTACTCAACAAATCCTCAAACCAACTGAACAGATCGAAGTACCCTAAATGAGAAACGAGCTCACCAAGTTTGGTGCCAATCCAATAACATTTGAACCTCTAATCACCAGCTTGAAGATAACAGGTTTAGTTCCAGGAAATCTGGACAGATTTCCCGTTCTCTTTTTTCTTTACTTCTCACGTTGTGATGCGTGTTCAGCACTCTCTAACTTGCTTACAGCAGCAGCAGCTCTCTCAAAGACAAAGGAGAGGTTTTTCGATATATGCTTCTTAGCAAACAACCTCAACCGTTGATTTAGACACCAACTCGACGATGCACAAGCACTAGACTTGTGGCTATTTTTTTGCGGGGTCCAATGCATACTCCACATGGAGGGACAATCCTTCAAATATAAGGGACCTTTTTCTGACTATTCTCCTGTGCTTCATCCAATAAAGTCCTGAACAAATCCTTTTGCAGCACCTAGATGCCTAATGATGCTGACCTCAACTAAGGACTTGCTTTCCCTAGCTATTTCCTTTAGCTGTGACAACATCTTGCACTATCTATGTGATTCTCCAAGATGGAATTGACTTGATCACAACGGCTTTGGAAGATAGAGTGCCACTCAGGTTGTTGGCTACTTGATTAACTCCTTGCTTGTCATTGTTCTGTGAGACATAGCCTTCATACCTACCAAAGAGTCGTTACCTAGCTGGAGATTAACCTTCCACTGTATTAGTTAATCAGTTGTCTCTCAACACTAAAAAGCTCCAAAACTTCCTTCTTGATGGCAACAATTGTAGTTGATGCGTATACGGACGGTCCATATCAAGGTCAGTAGAAAAGGCAATCACACCCAAAAGGTTGACTTTGACTGCATGATCATCTGCACATAATGATTGCAAACTTGAACAGAGAGAGCATAAGCACAGAGTGTACTATTCAAGGAACATAACATCTCCATTGATTCTCGTCTGATAGATAACTTGTTCAACCTTAAGTGTTGTGTGTCTTTTTGATCCAATGGAGATGACATAACTTGCTCACTAGATGACCGATGTCATTACAGGGACAGTCAAGCAAAGTCGCTTGTCTACCACCTCTTGTAGTGTGCTTATGTCAGGGACCTATTCTTCAAAGGTTATCCTTTTTGCAACTTTAGAAGGAAGTTCTCCTACATCTGATCCGATATATAAAGATCTTTAGATAGGATATGGAGGGATAACCAAGGAAAAGCTCACGAGAAGATATCTTATCGGTGTAATTTCTGTAATGGATCATGACTAGCAACCTCGATACCAGCGCATGCCGAGCAGCACAACCTTGTGTGTGCACCCATAGGAGGTTCTCGGTTTTGTCATGGCACCGTCAATTATTAATCAAGACACCATTACTGAGCCTACAACCAACTAGAAATCCCACATGACATAAATAGATCTTGCATGAATATGCATTATACAAAGATGGGATAACAAGTAAAGGTAGTCACAAGGTTTGGAGTCAACAAGGGGTGGTCCAAGATAGAGACATGGCTTAAGGAAAACATAGATTAACTGTCGAAGACAACCAAGCATGAGATTCTTGCTTTATTTTCACGCACGCCTTGCGTCCACCAAGGGGATTACCAGATAATTAATTAACATGAGATTTGGTCATGTTGGGCAGGAACATGAGATCAAGGCTGATAAACATTTAGAGACTTGGGAAGGTTGGAGATGAATTAAGCGAACTTGAAGGGCAAAACCGATATACCGATCACAGATTGAGTTGATAAGGTAGCTACATGATTTGCAAGCAAAAGATTCCAAGGCCACGGCAAAGAGAGATTACATTACACCAGCTCACCTTTGGGAGAGGCAACCTGGAGGTCCAACATGGATTTGGGTATGGTCTCCACAACTGGCAAAGAACAAACCATGGTCAAAGGCTGGCGTTAGCGAGAACTTAACTTGGTTGGTCGATCAAACAAGGGTCTTCACAAAAGGGTGCAGAACATCCACGGCATATGCAAACATTTAAGGGGACTAAGCTTGGGCTTATGGGTCAAGCAAAGGCATGGATACAGGTCTTTGCAGCACAACATTCAAGGGCTAGCAACCACGTGTACAGGCCCAGGCTTCTAAGAGAGAGAACCTAATTGGAGACGACAACCATGAGATTATCATAACTTGGGCGTTGTTCCAAGATAGCGCTCTTCAACACTCGTATGCTTACCGAGGACAAAAGAGGTGACAACTATGGCACTACCTAGATAACAAAGCATCCACACATACACATACAAAACATTGTGGCAAGGCGCTGTCATGTTTTATTCTATTTTCCTAAGAAGGTGTATATCTCTCCTCTGGAAGCAAAACACTTACCACGTTCAAGCAACCTAATATATAATTTGTTTGTCAGTGGTAAGGATTCTAAAACCAGCAGCTAACAACTCATCTATATCAGGTTTGGTTTAGCAAACACAAGCATTTAACTTTCACGAAGCAAACAAGCTAGGAAAAGATTTAAAAGCTAGGCTAGAGAGTAGTTATAAAGCAAGCTGCATGTAAGAGCATAATTCTGGGCTTAGCCAAGCACAAAAACAGTTTGTACACATCCTCAACGTGTTAGAAAAACTAATGTTTAGCCCCAAATAAATTGTTTACATGCATTTATTAATTTACTTATCAAACAAGATGAAATAGGAAACTGCTACTTCCTATAAGGATTAAATTCTGAGAAAAATATAACAATTCCAACATGCATGCAGCAGCCTACTGTATAAATTTCAGCATTTTTGGATATGTAAAACAGCCTATGCATAAAACACAAGACAGACAAGCTGAAACAAACATAAATAGGTTCAGCCAACTTAACAGTGTTAAACAGCAGGTTTAACTCTCTTGCTCACAACCGATGTTGGACTGCGGATCGCCTTGCATGCCGTGGGCTCCCACATCCTGAGCGCTGTCCTTTGTGTGACAAGGCTGCAGAAACTATTGATCACCTCTTAGTCTAGTGTGTCTTTGCAAGAGAGTTTTGGTTCCGCTTCTTCTCTCGGATTGGACTCCAAGCCTTTCCCCACAACCGACAGAAACATCCTTCCATTTTTGGTGGGAGAAAGTGAGCAATGTTGCTAGTGATATGTTAAGGAAGGGAACCAACTCTCTCATAATCCTTGGATCTTGGACCTTATGGACACACCGCAACAAATGCGTCTTTGATGGAGCAGCCCCAAATGTTGTAGACACTTGCTGTAGCTGAAGATGAAAGAAGGTCGTGGTATTTGGCAGGGGCTCGAGGATTATCCCTCTTGGATGCCCTCGCTTTGGGTGGTTAGAGCCCTATCTACCTTGGTCGTGATCTTTATGTCACATGAGTGTTAGTTTTTCTAGCAGCAGCAGTGTAGTGCGTGTGTAGAGTTGTGTGTGGTTTTTGTGTGTTGTGTTGTATAGGGTTCTTATCCCATTTTTTTATCTTCTTAATATAATGATGCGTAGTTCTCCTATGTTTTTGAGAAAAAATTAAACATTAGATTTTATATTTTTATTAGGTAGAGCATTCCAAGACGAAACTAACCAAGTTGATTTCACACAAATTGGATGTTCCTAGCTCAAGTTATGGAATTTACAGGATTAGCATATTTTCTTCACATAAGGAAGATAACATCACATTGATCACAAGTTGCAAACAACTTATTTATTGTAAGAGCAATGGTGAGAGGAGCATATTTATGCACAAAGCTGAAATCATGATGCAGGCTCATCCTATTCGTCCTAACAACATTGCCAGCCTAAGGTGGCAATTACGTTCTATTTTGATGGCATACACGTACTCTCTCGATATATAGCTAGTCGTCCGCTACATTTAATCTACGCATTCGTAGTTAACGTACCTGCAGAAGATTTCATTGCAGCCCACCCGAACAACATATATATATAAATATTTGATAGTAAACACAGTTTATACTTCATATATTGCTATATGAAGGTTACCTCCAGCATTAGACCACAGGGTAGCATATTGCTGTCGTACTTTACCTTCTTACCTAGGCGTAGAAGTATATTGATCCATACATTACCATTCAAAGTGAATGGCACCCATACAATAGCACGCCACATGTAACAGAACCGACCAATTTATAAGAGCACAAGTACGAAAGCAATCACCAGAGTGATCAAACCGTCATACTTGAACCCATATAAACCCGGTAGTCAACTGAAACCACGAAGGATTTCAAACCAACTTGCATACAACCAAGATCACAGTAATTCAACATAACAAGCCACCTGTTACATCCATTTCACAAGTAGTTCACGAGTGCCTCATACATCAGAGTTCACATAGTTATTACAAACATAGTTCACAAATAGCGGAAGCAAAGTATTTTGAGACCATCACACACCCTTAGTTCAAATACAAGATAGTTCCATAGTCATATCCAGCAAAAGCAACAAGATAAGATAACATAGATGATCATGCCCATGATCTAGTCTTCATCCCCCGCAGGGTGGAGACAATACTTGCAGTAGCCGTTATAAAGCACGTCATCTGCAACAAGGGGGAATAAACCCTAAGTACGAGAATGTACTCAGCTAGACCTACCCATCGTAAACCAAAAAATAAATGACACCACAGAGTATGAAAGGCTTTATTGGTGGATCTTGCTTGACAACCATTTTGCATAAATGCTTTAATGATATAAGAGCATAATTTAATTATGAGTAAGCAGCAAGTTATCAATATTAACCTGTCAACTAGATTAGCACCTATACTAGAGCAAGCAATTGATTAACTCCAAACATTAGTAACCATATCCGGTATAATGTTGTAACATCATCATTATTGATTTAACCATCAAGTTACATTAAGTGCATCTATATTGCCGCTGCTCAGTCAAGTTCTCACTATCCGGGAGAGACGGCGATTCGAATCGATTCCTATCCAGCTGGAGCGGTATTCCTAGCACAAACTCAGGCATACCACGCGAAGGTAGCCTTAGGTCACCTTTGGTACAACTCAGGAATCGTGGCACCGAGCAGCGCCTCACCCTCAGGGAGTCCACTCTGCTAGGTGGTCAATCTCACCTAGGACTTATGCTAATAGCTCCCCGCACATCCTTACTACCTCCAGGGTGCGCACTTTCACTTCTTGGTCTTCCGGCCTGAGTTGAGCTACTCGGCTTCACGGTCGGAACGAGTTATCCGGCCAACTAAGTGATAGGCATGCGTTCAATATGACATGAGGATGTACAGCGAATCGGTCCTTAATCGACATAGACGGGGATAGATCCACACCCAAGACCTCCTTGCCTTGTTGCTTCTCTATCGACATCCCACCTGGTCACAATTCATTATTAACACATGGTTATTTTCCACGATAGCAAATATAGCCAACCATGACCAGACATCATCCTAACTTGCAAGTGACCGAAAATCACCTGACTTTTACCGTTCTAAGCAAGGCTAAGCTTTGATTCGCTCCTAGACCTAAATAGGATTCAGGGTACTGTTTACTGGACAAGGAATATATATATATATGCAACAAGTGTTTGCATCCAGTTCCTATCACTTAATGCATCACAAATAAAGATACTCAAAGTAACCATTTTCAAAACATAGGAGACTTAGAATGCTCCGGGGCTTGCCTTTTAGAAAAGATGAAGCTTGGTGATCGGGACACTCAAGAACTTCATCGTTGGCTCCTGCTTCGGGGGTCTACACCTCCTGCTCCTGAGCCTTCTGCTGCTCCTCCGGAAGTACTTGCTCAAAATCCAGAAGCGTGACTCCCTCCGAAACACCTATTGCATGCATATGCATAGTATAAGAATCATGCAGGCACAAGAAATGGAAGATGATGATGAAATGTACAGCCATGTATAGATTAGCGCATGAAAGACACTATGATACAAGATCAACATCTATTTTACTGAGTAGGTGCATATCTCCTTTTAGAAAACAAGAACGGCACACTCACCAGAGCTCTAACAAACTAAGATAAAGTTGTTCATCTTCAGTAAGAGGTCTAGCACCTGCAACTAACAAGTTATGTTAATTAGCCTAGAATCTAACGCATCACATCGACTCATATCAAGCAAACAAGTTATCCATTGAAATCACAGTTTTCAGGCTGCAAACAGGAGTAATTAGTTTTACTCATAACTAGAGTTGTACTAAACCAAAAGACATGCGAAAAGACAATCTGGATAGCTTATTAAATTTTCTACATTTCATTTTAATCACCTAAGCACGATTCCCAAGTTTAGCAGGTCAAATTTACATAAACACATAATCAGGTCTAAACAAGACAGAGAGCAAGCAAAACTGTGATCCTACTTTGAACGACTGTAACTCCTAAACTATTAGGCCAAATGCCACTAAATTTTAACAGGAGATAGATACATAGGTTATCTACAACTTTTGTATTCACCACTTTCCCAGCAACCCAAAGTATCATGGTGAACTTTGCAAAGTTCCTAGAACTGTCCAGAAAGACATAATGCAAGAAAATAATTATTAACTTACGTTGTAAACATACAAATGGATAAAACCAACTTTACCAACTCATCGCACATGTTCAAAGAACACCAGAAAACATAGTGGACATTCCTAAATAACTTCTTTTCCCACCTTTATTAATTTATTTAGATAATGAGGTTAATTAATAAACACATATCCAAAGTGTATACAAAATTCCACAAAAATTACAGTAGTTTATACATGTCTCCAGTAGACCACTGGATAAATTTCACGTCATTTCAACAAGTATAACATCCTACACAAAAATGACAAGGCATAAAGGCTTAAAATGACATAAATAGGAAACCCTAGTGAAAAGTGTCAAGCAATAGATTTTATATTTTTCATAACATCCTTAAGGTACTAGGACATCCTCCAATAAATTTCATGGTCATTGGATTCATAGATAAATTGCTAAAATTCACACAAGGATCATTCAATAATAAAATGAAAATCTATAACTCAAAACTCATACATGCATTGGCCCTCAAATTTTTACTAGAGTTTCTACTCATCAAGAAGAGCTCACCAACAAAATTTCATATGTTTTGAAGCAAAGAAACTCAAGATCTAAATTAAACAAGTTTGCATTCATTTAAAAACACATTTCAAGTTTCAATTTAATTCTCCCAAAAATTCCACTACAAGTTTTCATGTTATATTTTTCCTAAATACTACACTTCACCATGATCCTAACAAAATTGGAACCACCTAATTTGGATCTGCCAAACTCGAGATATAAATTCTACAAGTTACACTCAAAAACTGAATTAATGAACTAGCTTCTCAAGTTTGAGTCATTGACAGCTGGGGTCCACGCCTCAGACGGGCCCGCGCGTCAGTGACTGAAAAACAGAGGAGGCGGCTCTCCGACGATGCGGATCATGGAGCTCATGGATGATGACTTCTCTAGCGACGAGGAGGGTACCACCGTGTTCCTCGCGACAAGCCGCACATAGAGGCGCCTAGGGTTGAACCCCTACCAAAGCCTAACCAGGGCGGCGACGGCAATGGCGGACGACGGCGAGGACCCGTCGACACTCCGGTGAAGTCCAGCCATAAGGGCACGGCTAAGCTCGGTATGAGCTTCTAGGGTCTACGGGGAAGCTAAGGAAAGGAAGAAAAGGAGTGAGAGAGCTCCGGCGATAGCCGGCCATGGTGAGCTCCAACACCGGCGAGCTTTGGCCATGGCGGCAGAAATGGCCAATGGCCCTCACCTAGGCTTGCCCGGCGTTGTGAGTGGGTGGATATGGTGGCGCAAAGCAAGGCAGCGCTCGTGGCTAGCTAAAGGCGGCAATGACGTGGTGGCGAGGGGAATTGGTGATGGCGAGGCGCTCGGCAATGACGGCGGAGGCGCGGTGCTGTGCTTCGGAACGACTGGCGAGGCGAAAGGGGCACGGCGAAGCAAGTAGGCGAGCTAACGGGTGCATGGCACCTTCGTGGCAGCGACGGGCTGACCTATGGGGGCAATGCTGGTGTATGGCCGCCGCGGCGTGCCTGTCTTGGTGAGCTAGCCCGCCTGAACCGGCCGTTAGAGACCCAATAAGCCGACTGTTAGCATGTTTTCATCGATCTATAACTCCTAAACCATGATGATCTAGCTCTAGGTGTAATTGACAAAGTTGGAGATTTAAGTGAGGACTACAACTTTTCCAATTGGAACTTGAGCTGGTTTGGTCTAGTTAGGGAGATACAAAGCTCCAAACAATGATACATGAAACTAAAAATCATTATGCCAGACTTAGAAAATTTCTAAGTGTAGAATCAGTACCCAAATCTGACTTGTGGGCCATGTTTGAGATTGTTCCACACATTTTCATGACTTGGCCTCTAAACAAAGTTTGTTCCTCATATAATTTGCTACAACTTTGCTTTAGGTTGCTCAACCATGCAAACAATATTAGCTATACTTTTTAAATAGTCAAACAACCGAGCTCTAGGGTTCAATACAAGTCAAACTATTACTTGGAAGTATAATTAGACAACATGGTCAACAAGAACATTGTTCCTAATGCCATTCTAAGTGTAGCTAAGTTGTTTAAGAGGACATTTGATCCTGCATTTGCATAAACCACACATGAGCACACACAATTGCTAGCATAAAACCAAGCAATTCAAATAGAAACACACATGAAATGATAACATTCATCATGGTATGATGCTTATGAATGAGATGATGCACATGCTCATGTGAAGCAAGTGTTTTAGTGCAACCATAACACTGAGGTGTTACAGCCCTCCCCCCTTATAAAAATCTCGCCTCGAGATTTGAAAAGCGTACCATTTTGAATAAAAGGTAGGGTATACATCCTTCAGATAATCTTCCCGCTCCCATGTTGCATCGCTCTCACTACCCTGGTTACTCCACATAACCTTGTAAAACTTGACCACATGGTTCTGGGTTACTCTCTCTCTTGTATCGATAACTTGCACTAGTCTTTCTTCATAGGATAGATCTGATTTCAACTTGATATTTCTAAGTGAAACTCTTTCTTTAGGAACACGGAGACATTTCTTCAATTGAGAGACATGAAAACATTGAAGATAGCTCTCATCTCATAAGGTAACTCTATCTTGTAAGCTACATTCCCACTCTTCTCTATGATCAGATATGGGCCTACATACCTAGGTGCAAGCTTTCTCTTTACTCCGAATCACTGCACACCTTTCATCGGTGATACTTTCAGATAAACATGATCACCCACTTCGAACTCAATGGGCTTCCTTCTTTTATCCGCATAGCTTTTCTGCCTAGCTTGAGCGGCTTCCATATGTTTCTGGATAGTACGGACTTGTTGTTCAGCCTCTTCAATGAAATCAATACTGTAGTATCTCCTTTCTCTAGATTCAACCCAGTTCAAAGGGGTTCTACACTTGTGGCCATACAACGCTTCGAACGGGGCCATCTTGATACTTTCTTGATAACTATTATTATAGGAAAATTCAGCCAAGGGTAACCACTTATCCCATGAACCTTTGGATGATATGACGTAAGCTCTCAACATGTCTTCCAATATTTGATTTACCCACTCCGTCTATCCAGAGGTTTGTGGATGATAAGCAGAACTTCTGACTAAGTTGGTGCCTAACATCTTGTGCAAATGTTCCCAAAAACGAGCGGTGAACTGAGGTCCTCTGTCAGATACAATGGTTCTAGGAACACCATGGAGACATACTATCTAATTAAAATATAATTTAGCATAGTCACTTGGTCGATAGTCAACTCTAACTGGTATGAAATGAGCAGACTTTGTTAAATCATCCACTATTACCCATATGGAATTAAAATTCTTTTGGGTAGGGGGAAGTCCAACAATAAAACCCATACTAATCTCTTCCCATTTCCATCCTAGTATAGACAATGGTTGAAGAAGTCTAGCAGGCTTCATGTGAATTGCTTTGACTCTACAACAATTGTCGCACCTTGCAACATAGGCTGCGATTTCTTCATCTTGGTCCACCAAAATCGAGATTTCAAATCTTGATACATTTTGCTACTTCTCAGGGTGGATAGATAACTTGGATGAGTGAGCTTCTTCTAAAATTTCGTTTCTAAGCTCTTTATCCTTTGGTACTACAAGTCTGTCCTTAAACCATAGAACACCCTTCTCATCAACACGAAAGTGTTTTGTCTCTTGTTCCTTCATCTTCCTTTTGATGTGGAACACACCCACATCAGTTTTCTAAAGCTCAATGATTTTACTTTCTAGAGAGCAACTAAGGGTAATACTGTGCAACATAGCAAGATGTAACAGATGTACCAAATGATAATCTACTTCCAAGAGAGAATTGCAATGAGATTTTCTACTCAAAGCATCGGCAACAACATTTGCTTTACCCGGATGATAATGGACTTCTAAGTTATAATCTTTAATCAAGTCTAGCCATCTTCTGTGTCTCATGTTCAATTCTGGTTGAGTGAAGATATACTTGAGACTTTTATGATCGGTATAGATATGACACACGTTACCGAGTAGGTAATGCCTCCAAATCTTCAAAGCATGAACAACAGCAGCTAACTCAAGATCATGAGTTGGATAATTGGCTTCATGCTTCCTTAACTGATGTGAGGCATAGGTGATAACCCGGCCATCCTGCATAAGGACACATCCTAAACCAGTACCTGATGCATCACAAAACACATCAAAAGGTTTCTCAATATCAGGTTGTGCCAAAATAGGAGCTGATGTCAACAAGGTCCTTAAAGTGCAAAAAGTAGTCTCATACTCTGGAGTCCAAACAAACTTTACATCTTTTTGAAGCAACCTGGTCATGGGCTTGGCTACCTTAGAGAAATCTGGGATGAATCAATGATAATATCCAGCCAAACCAAGGAAACTTCTAACCTCATGCACTGAAGTTGGTGCTTTCCAATCCATGACTTCTTGCACCTTAGACGGATCAACCGAAATCCCTTCATCAGACAACACATGACCCAAGAAAGGTACTTTCTTAAGCCAAAACTCACATTTACTGAACTTGGCATAAAGCTTATGTTCTTGTAGCCTAGATAAAACAACTCTCAGATGTTCGGCATGTTCTTCGGCATTTGTGGAAAAGATCAAGATGTCTTCAATGAAGACAACTACAAACTTGTCCAGTTCCTCCATGAATACAGAATTCGTCAGATATATGAAGTATGTAGGAGCGTTGGTTAGACCAAAAGACATAACAAGATACTCATACAGTCCATATCTGGTGGAGAAAGCGGTCTTAGGCACATCCTCCGATCTAATTTTTATCTGATGATAACCAGATCTCAAATCAATTTTGGAGAATACCTTTGCCTTAGACAACTGATCAAACAAAATATCAATGTGGGGCAATGGGTACTTGTTCTTGATTGTCACAGCATTGAGTGGACAATAATCCACACACATGCGTAATGACTTGTCCTTCTTCTTCACAAATATAGCAGGACAACTCTAAGGAGAAGCACTAGGTCGGATAAGACCTTTCTCTAACAGATCTTGTAACTGAACTTTAAGCTCTGCTAACTCATTGGGCGGCATCCTATAAGGCCTTCTAGAAATAGGTGTAGTACCCGGCACTAACTCGATCTTGAACTTGATATCTCGATCAGGCGGAAAACCAGGTAAATCATCAAGAAATACATCTAGAAATTCACACACTACTAGAACATCCTCAATTCTCGGGGTCTGGATAGCATTAGCAGTGTTGTGGAGTTCTAGCTCTCTGGGAAGTGGCACAAGGAAAGCCTCCTTGCTGATAGGATCCCTCAACATAATGACCCTAGTGGAAGTATCAATGAGCACTCCATGACCGCTCATCCACTTCATTCCCAATATTACATCTATCCCTAATCCTGGCAAATCTACCATATCGGCCATAAACACTCGTCCCTCTATTTCGATACTCACACCTAGTACTATTTGATTGGTCAAAATATTACTTCCAGCTACACTAATGCAATAACTACCCGTGGATACTATAATTACCTTTTGATTGTATTTTGATGCAAAAGCTAGACTCATAAATGAATGTGAAGCATCGGAATCATGTAGTACAACTACCGAATGGTGATTCATAAGGAACTTACCCGCAGTAACTACCTCTCCTAAGGGTATCTCAGTCACGTTGGTGTAGTTAACATGTCCTTGATGAGCACCAGAATTCCCTTGCTTTTGATGGTTCTTCTGAGCACATGGGCAATTCTTGGACCAATGACCTATCCTGCCACAATTCCAATAGGGCCTGTTCAGTTGGTGGAACAAAAGAATTCCCAAGTCCGGTGGTGCCCTTTGGGAGAGGTATAGTAAATGCCTTCTTGAAATCCAGTCTTTACTTGATTCTTCTTCTGTGGCGGCTAGTACCTAACAGCTATAGTCGGTGGGTGAAACTGAGTCTTCGCTACCAGAGCTTTAGCCTGAGAGGCACCTACCTCAAAAGCCCTCTTGTGATTTTTAGAAGCAGCATAGACATTATTGTTATTCTCTTGAGTAAGAGCATCGCTTATGAACTCATTGAAAGTGACACTCTTATTGTTTCCCATGGACTTCATCAGTTTGGGGCTAAGCCCTCTCTTGAAGCTAGCAATTCTCTTTGATTCTGAATCAACGAATTCTGGAGCATACCTTGCCAAATGATTGAATGCATGAAGATATTCAGTGAGGGTCTTGGTAGCCTGCACCAGCTTCATGAACTCATTATGCTTTATGGCCATCAAACCGGAAGGAATATAACGACTCTTGAAAGCCTCCTGGAATTGATTCCAAGTGATCTGGGCATTTTCTAGTAAGGTGGACCTATAATGACGCCACCAAATACCTACTGGTCCTTGTAGCTGATGTGAAGCGTACTCCGCCTTCATCTGCTCTATCAACCTGAGAAAACGGAACTTATGCTCAAGCATGTTCAGCCACTCTTCTGCCTAGAGCGGCTCTTACAGCTTCTTTGAAGACTAGTGGCTTGGTATCTTGGAATTCCTTGAAATCACTAAACTGGTTGGGCTCTGGTCCCTATCGTTGATTGCGGCCCTATGCTTGATGCTAGGCCAGGGTATGCATGGCATCCCCCAATGCACACTGACCTTCCACGAGCATGGCCAACAGATTAGATGGTGTGGCGGTGGTGGCGGTGGAAGATCATCATCACCACTACCCCTAGCATGGCCTGAACATAGATTACACGACATCTGCAGAAGTGCATTTCTGAGTAATGATGGACGATGTCAGATACATTACAGATGAATTGTAGAATTATGCCAAACTAAACTTATTGGAGAGATTAATTTCATGCAATAAACAGAGGCACAATAATTCATCCTCATAACCTCACCAATAACTTTACTCCGCACATTCTCGCGATGCATACGCTTACATGCCAAATTTTGCCAACATCAAAGCTAGACTTTTATTTAAAGCTCACATCCATATGGAGCCAACATGCAAGTTCCAGAGATTACATCCAAGTCTCTAACTGAAATTAAGTTACATGTTCACTCAGAAGAAAGCAAAAGATAAGCACTAGTGCATCTAGCTTGGTCCTACTGCTAAACTACACAACATCATCAGTGTCAGCATCGATCACTCCTTCACCGTCTTCATCCTCGACAGGATCGAGTTCCTCCTATTCTTCATCTTCTTCAGCTTCTGGTACTGCGATGACATTGGCATCTAAGTCCATGCCATCATCATCAGTGAAAATCACCTGTGGTCCTCCCACCATGGGGTACACTGGAATAGGATGAGGAATCAGATTGAGCTGATTATTAAGATGGTGAACATCAATTTGCAGCTCTTCAATTTGGCGAAGGAGTTCATTCTCTCTGATTTTAGCTCGAATTCCTATCATGATCCTAGCATTGTCCCTAGTTTGAGCCAAACGGAGTGCGTCATCTCGCTCATGAGTTAACTGCATGATCCGATCATGGTTAACATCTCTTTCCCTGACAACACCTACGAACTGCTGCCTGCAGTTTTCCAAAGCACTCATAAGACCACCAATATCATTTTGAGCTATCCTAGGCTCCTTACCACTCTTGCATGCATGCTTCTTCCACGTGAGTTGTTCCTTTAGTGCCTGCTGAAGGGCTAGTCAAGGCACCAACATAAGTGCCCTAGCGATCCTAAAACAGCTTCAGAACAGCCATCATAGCACTCATGGCAGGTCTTGAGCTCTATGACCTTTCTGCCTTCAGTCATTACCAAGGGATCATCCTCAAAATTCAGCCACTCTACCTCAGATAGAGCTACTCGAGGAATGGACTCAGCTGGTCCATCGATCAACTTGTCACCAAACTCCTAACAAATATCAAGTAGAACTTCCAAAGCTGCCATCTGTGCCCCTTCCCAAGGGGTTTGTCCATTGTCTTCGATGCTCCAACCAAGCCACTAGGGTCTGTTTATGTGAGGCGGGACAACCACCTCAACGTCATACCATGGCATCCCACCTTCATCCTCCCCTTGTTTCCAAGTATAATGAGGTGGCTCCACATATCCCACTGAATGTAGCACTCTCCACAGCAGGGTTGGAGTGCCAAACACGTGCAGGAATGTGTCGCTCCTGGGCGATAGTGCTGGTGCGGCCATCTGTAGTAACATTGCAACTTGGGTGTGAGAGGATTATCTTACAGGATGAGAAATCTATAACAGAATAATTAAAGATAAGGGAGGGAGCAATGTAAAAATGTAATGGCATGAGTGAATATGATGCATGCATGTTCCGTACGTCCTCACAAATCTTAGGAAAATTTAAAATTCTAGCGACATAGACGGTGGCATACAAACGTTCTCTCATATACGTATCTAGTCAAGCTACACGTTGCATTGTTAGTGTACCTATAGACAAATTCATTGTAGCCCATCCCAACAAAAGAGAAATAAGCACACAATGAAAGCAGTAAACTAAGATACTCTCATATATACATCCTCGGATATATATACTTCGGTATCCAAAGCTACCCAACAGGTATACCCACAATTAAGTGCCTTCCTATGTACATGTGTGCAACATGTAAACATTCTGGTAACCACAACTAACTCTCCCCTAGACCAACAGTTGGACGGTCATGCTCTCACAACTCACTTTACCTAGGCGTAGAGGCAATTGATCCATACATTACCACCCAAGCGGCTGGCATCCATACAATAGCACGCCGTATGGACTGACGAAATAAAATGAAAGCAATTACCCACCAAAAGTCATTACTTAAATAAGCCACCTGAAAGTCCTTATTTGGATATAGGGGATATGACCACTGGCACACTTAGATAAAATTTCAGATTTGAACCCACCTATATATAAGTAGCTATAAGTTGTCAAAATTGATTTTCACAAACAAAAACCTTTGTTTTAAATACACATATGACATGTTTAATGTTGAATCTAGCTCTGATGCCAGCTGTAATAGAACCAACCAATTTATAAGAGCACAAGTACGAAAGCAATCACCGTAGTGATCAAACCGTCATACTTGAACCCATATAAACCCGGTAGTCAACTGAAACCACGAAGGATTTCAAACCAGCTTGCATACAACCAAGATCACAGTAATTCAACATAACAAGCCACATGTTACATCCATTTCACAAGTAGCTCACGAGTGCCTCATACATCAGAGTTCACATAGTTATTACAAAATGAGTTCACAAATAGTAGAAGCAAAGTATTTTGAGACCATCACACACCCTTAGTTCAAATACAAGCCAGTTCCATAGTCATATCCAGCAAAAGCAACAAGATAAGATAACATAGATGATCATGCCCATGATCTAGTCTTCATCCCCCGCAGGGTGGAGACAATACTTGCAGTAGCCGTTATAAAGCACGTCATCTGCAACAAAGGGGAATAAACCCTGAGTATGAGAATGTACTCAGCTAGACTTACCCGTCGTAAACCAAAAAATAAATGACACAACGGAGTATGCAAGGCTTTATTAGTGGATCTTGCTTGACAACCATTTTGCATAAATGCTTTAATGATATAAGAGCATAATTTAATTATGAGTAAGCAGCAAGTTATCAATATTAACCTGTCAACTAGATTAGCACCTGTACTAGAGCAAGCAATTGATTAACTCCAAACATTAGTAACCATATTCGGTATAATGTTGTAACATCATCATTATCGATTTAGCCATCAAGTTACATTAAGTGTATCTATGTTGCCGCTGCTCTATCAAGTTCTCACTATCCGAGAGAGACGGCGATTCGAATCGATTCCTATCCAGCTGGAGGGGTATTCCTAGCACAAACCTAGGCATACTGTGCGAAGGCAGCCTGAGGTCACCTTTGGTACAACTTAGGAATCACGGCTCCGAGCAGCGCCGCACCCTTAGGGAGTCCACTTTGCCAGGTGGTCAATCTCACCTAGGACTTATGCTAATAGCTCCCTGCACATCCTTACTACCGCCAGGGTGCGCACTTTCACTTCTCGGTCTTCTAGCCTGAGTTGAGCTACTCGGCTTCGTGGTCGGAACGAGTTATCCGGCCAACTAAGTGATAGGCATGCGTTCAACATGACATGCGGACGTACAGCGAATCGGTCCTTAATCGACATAGACGAGGATAGATCCACACCCAAGACCTCCTTGCCTTGTTGCTTCTCTATCGACATCCCGCTCAGTCACAATTCATTATTACCACATGGTTACTTTCCACGATAGAAAATATAGCCAACCGTGACCAAACATCATCCTAACTTGCAAGTGACCGGAAATCACTTGACTTTCACCGGTCTAAGCAAGGCTAAGCTTTGATTTGCTCCTAGACCTAAATAGGATTCAAGGTACGTTTACTGGACAAGGAATAGATATATATATGCAACAAGTGTTTGCATCCAGTTCCTATCACTTAATGCATCAAAAATAAAGATACTCAAAGTAACCATTTTCAAAATATAGGAGACTTAGAATGCTCTGGGGATTGCCTTTTAGAAAAGATGAATGTTGGTGATTGGGACACTCAAGAACTTCTTCGTTGGCTCCTGCTTCGAGGGTCTGCACCTCCTGCACCTCTGGAAGTACTTGCTCGAATTCCAGAAGCGTGACTCCCTTCAGAACACCTATTGCATGCATATGCATAGTATAAGAATCATGCAGGCACAAGAGATGGAAGATGATGATGAAATGTACAGCCATGTATAGATGAGCGCAAGAAAGACACTATGATACAAGATCAACATCTATTTTACCGAGTAGGTGCATATCTCTTTTTAGAAAAGAAGAACGGCACACTCACCATGCTCTAACAAACTAAGATAAAGTTGTTCATCTTCAGTAAGAGGTCTAGCACCTGCAACTAACAAGTTATGTTAATTATCCTAGCATCTAACGCATCACATCGACTCATCTGAAGCAAACAAGTTATCCATTGAAATCACTGTTTTCAGGCTGCAAACAGGAGTAACTAGTTTTACTCATAACTAGAGTTGTACTAAACCAAAAGACATGAGAAAAGACAATCTGGTTAGCTTATGAAATTATCTACATTTCATTTTTAATCACCTTAGCATGATTCCCAAGTTTAGTAGGTCAAATTTACATAAACACATAATCAAGTCTAAACAAGACAGAGAGCAAGCAAAATTGTGATCCAACTTTGAACGACTATAACTCCTAAACTACCTGGCCGAATGCCACCAAATTTTAACAGGAGATAGGTACATAGGTTATCTACAACTTTTGTATTCATTACTTTCCCAGCAACCCAAATTATCATGGCGAACTTTGCAAAGTTCCCAGAACTATCTAGAAAGACATAATGCAAGAAAATAATTATTAACTTACGTTGTAAACATACAAATGGACAAAACCAACTTTACCAACTCATCACACATGTTCAAAGAACACCAGAAAACATAGTGGCCATTCCTAAATAACTTCTTTTCCCACCTTTATTAATTTATTTAGATAATGGGGTTAATTATTAAACACATATCCAAAGTGTATACAAAATTCCACAAAAATTACAGTAGTTTATACATGTCTCCAATAGACCACTCAATAAATTTCACATCATTTCAACAAGTACAACATCCTACACAAAAATGATAAGGCATAATAGCTTAAAATGACATAAATAGGAAACCCTAGTGAAAAGTGTCAAGCAACAAATTTTATATTTTTCATAACATCCTTAAGGTACTAGGACATCCTCCAATAAATTTCATGGTCATTGGATTCATAGATAAATTACTAAAATTCACACAAGGATCATTCAATAATAAAAGGAAAATCTATAACTTAAAACTCATACATGCATTGGCCGTCAAATTTTTACCCAAGCTTCTACTCATCAAGAAGAGCTCACCAACAAAATTTCATAATTTTTGGAGCACCGGAACTCAAGATATAAATTAAACAAGTTTGCATTCATTTAAAAACACATTTCAAGTTTCAATTTAATTCTCCCAAAAATTCCACTACAAGTTTTCATGTTATATTTTTACTAAATACTACACTTCACCATGATCCTAAAAAAATTGGAACCACCTAATTTGGATCTACCAAACTCAAGATATAAATTCTACAAGTTGCACTCAAAAACTGAATTAATGAACTAGCTTCTCGGGTTTGAGTCGTGTAATCTTGTGTTTGTCTTAAATGCTTTTATGTGATGCATCTCATGTTGCCATCCTTCTTATTCATCCATCTGCATTGTGCATCTCATCTAAGTACGCTAGATGAACAATGTGAAGGACGTGATGTTGGAGCCGAACCCAAAGATGGTGTTTGGTGGATCTATCCCAAAGATGGAAGGACCCCTAGAGTGCATGCCTAGAGTGGAGATGTTCCCCAAGACAGTGTAAACTAACTAAACTGACTTTGTGTTGGATCCCAGACAAGCCCTGAAGCATTCTAAGCCTCCTACCCTCTCCTTTTAGAAATGCACAAAGTATAACTTTCTGTATGATGCATTTGGTGGATAGGTGTTGGATGAAACCATTGATGCATATTCCCTACCTTGTCCACTGTTTATAAATACTTGTACCCTTACTAGTATGAGTAGGTCGATCCATGCTTAGACCGGTAAAAGTTAGGTGATTACTATCACCTGTAGGATAGGTGGCTACTATGACACTGTTGGCTATATTTGCTATCTTGGAAAATAACCATGTGATGATGAATAAATGGAGACTAGGCGGGATCTGGTGATTGAGGGGCAGCAAGACATGGAGGTCTTATGTGCATGTTTTATCTCATCTATGTCGGTTAAGGACCACATCGTTATTGGTCCTTGATCATTTTGAACACAGCCTTTCACATAGCTGTCCGGATAAGTTGTTCTGACCGCGAAGCCGGTTAGCTCAATTCGGGCTAGAAATTTGAGATGCATGGCACGCACACTAGAGGGGAGGATGTATGTGCGGGGACACAGATAGGACCTTGGGCAGACCATTGTCTGAACATCCCGGCTTTCGGTTACTCCCTGAGTGTGTGACTCAGCTCAAACCCATGACTGTTCCTGAATTGTACCAAAGGTGATCTAAGGTTGCCTACACACGGTATGCCTGGGTTTGTGTTAGGATTTATGCCCAGCTAGTTGGATTCGAATCGCCGTCGCTCTCAAATAGTGAGAAACTTGACTGGGCTTCCTTCATTCGTAGTAACACTTGATGGAACATGATGGTTATTATGATTATATGATAAACTGGATATGGTTACTAATGTGATGCTTATTAACCAAGTGTTTGCTATAGAATAGGTGCAAATCTAGCTATAATAGCTTCACTAAACTTGATGCTAAAACTTGACTAAAATATTAAAAGTAAGGACTCAATGTAATAATGCTCTTTTTACAAAATTATGCTATCAAACCAGCTCCATGAAATAAGCTTGCTTATCCTTGAGAGTCTTTTTATTTCTCTCCTATTGGGTAAGTCTATCTGAGTACATTCGAGTACTCAGGATTTATTCCACCATGTTGCAGGTGAAGCTCTCGGGCTACTGAGGATGGTGGCTAACCGCAGGTTCGCTCGGTGACTCTATATAGTGTTCTCATCTATATGCTTTTGTCAGAGGATGTCACTTATGCTAGCAATGTATTTGGAACTTATATTATTGTAATCATTTGAAAGCTATGTTTTTTTCACTATTTGGTTTTGAAACCTAAACTTGTACTATTATTTGTGAGCTCATTTGTAATATTATTTTCGCTGCAACTCTGTTTATGTGATGTGTATTTGCTTAATCTATGGCGATCTTGGTTGTGATGTGGATTTACTGAGGTCCTTCATGACACTCGGCGGACTACCGGGTTTAGATAAGTGAAAGTAAGCGCGTGTCAACATGTTTAGCGGGGACAACCGTACTTGATCTTGTATAAATTAGGCGGTTCTATCATAGCTGGCATCGGAGCAAGGTTAAGTGTAATGCTATCATATACATGGCTTTAAAAATAAAGTTTTGGTTTTGAAAACTCTATTTTCAACTAAAAACCTAGCTACAAGCAAGTTTGTCAAATCTGTTTTTCAAATCTATGCTAGCAACAACCTCCAGTTAAGCCCAATTAAGGACCTTTAGGTGGCAATAAGTAAACTAACACTAACTATTGGGGGTTTACTTTCTTGAAATTTTTATTTTGTCATCCATATGGTGTAACACCTCAGTGTTATGGTTGCACTAAAACACTTGCATCACATGAGCATGTGCATCATCTCATTCATAAGCATCATACCATGATGAATGTTATCATTTCATGTGTTTCTGTTTGAATTGCTTGGTTTTATGCTAGCAATTGTGTGTGCTCATGTGTGGTTTATGCAAATGTAGGTCAAATGTCCTCTTAAACAACTTAGCTACAAGTAATAGTTTGACTTGTAGGTCAAATGTAGGTCAAATGACATTAGGAACAATGTTCATGTTGACCATGTTGTCTAATTATACTTCCAAGTAATAGTTTGACTTGTGTTGAACCCTAGAGCTCGGTTGTTTGACTGTTTAAAAAGTATAGCTTCAAGTGTTTGCATGGCTGAGTAACCTAAAGCAAAGTTGTAGCAAATTATATGAGGAACAAACTTTGTTTAGAGACCAAGTCATGAAAATGTGTGGAACAGTCTCAAACATGGCCCACAAGTCAGATTTGGGTACTGATTCTACACTTAGAAATTTTCTAAGTCTGGCAAATGATTTTTAGTTTCATGTATCATTGTTTGGAGCTTTGTATCTCCCTAACTAGACCGAACTAGCTCGAGTTCCAATTGGAAAAGTTGTAGTCCTAGCTTAAATCTCCAACTTTGTCAATTACACCTTGAGCTAGATCATCACGTCTTAGGAGTTATAGATCGATGAAAATGCGCAGATAGTCGGCTTATTGGGTCTCTGACGGCCGGTTCAGGCGGGCCAGTTGGCCGACACAGGTAGGCCGCGGCGGCCAATTGGTGGCCGTACACCGGCGTTATCCCACAGGTCAGCCTGTCACTGCCATGAAGGTGTCATGCGCCCATTAGCTCGCCTACTTCCTTCGCCGTGCCCCTTTCGCCTCGCCAGTCTTCCGAAGCATAGCACCGCGCCTCCGCCGTCGTTGCCGAGCACCTCGCCAGTCGTTGATTCCCCTTGCCACCGCGTCATTGCTGCCTTTAGCTGGCCATAAGCACCACCTTGCTTCATGCCAATTGTATCCACCCACTCACAACATCGGGCAAGCCTAGGTGAGGGCCATTGGCCATTTCCAGCCGCCATGGGCAAAGTTCGCCGGTGTTGGAGCTCACCGTGGCCGGCTATCAGTCGGAGCTCTCTCACCCCTTTTCTTCCTTCCCTTAGCTTCCCCACGGGGCCTAGAAGCTCATACCAAGCTTAGCCATGCCCTTATGGCTGGACTTCAGCCGGAGTGCCGATGGGTCCTCGCCGCCAGTCCGACATTGCCGTCGCCGCCCTGGTTAGGCTTCGGTAGGGGTTCAACCCTAGGCGCCTCTAGGTGCGGCTTGTCACGAGGAACACGGTGGTACCCTCCTCATCACCAAAGAAGCCACCGTCGGCGAGCTCCATGATCCGCATCGCCATAGAGCCGCCTCTATTTTTTCAGTCACTGACGCGCAGGCCTGTCTGAGGCGTGGAACCTGGCTTAACTAAACATCACATAATCTATTATTGAGAGATAGCAAGTGCATCAAGCATGGCACATAAGTCAACTTAAGTTTTAGCTATAGCAACCACTCATCAATCAAGAATTAACTAAACATGTTTAAACAAAACAAGAGCAAGTTATAGCATTATAGCAATCAACTTAAGCACATGCACAGAATCTGGATAGTAGCACAGCAGTCACTTGTTTTAACCATAACTGGAGATATACACATCCAAAAAGGGTGGTATAAGCCTTTCTGGAAAGCTCTCAAGAAATTACCTACAACTTTGTTATTATTAATTAGAGCTGATTCATTAGTTAATCAAGTCAAAAACCACAAGGAAGCAGAACTACACAACAAGGACAGAAAACTGACATGAATTTCAAAAATGCATAAATAGAGTTCTCGATATTCAACAAACATGGTTCTTAACTCTTTAGAAAGCTTATTAAGTTGTCTATAACTTTCTTATTATCATCTAAAGAGGATTCCACAGCTAAAAGGGTTAAACAATACAAAGAAGGCATCTTTGTCCAGACTTGGGATAGAATCTATCATTACACTTTCAACAGCTATAACGGGAGTTCTAGACAACCAAAAGTATTGATATTAGACATTTTAGAAAGCTTAAGAAAAACACTACAACCCTTCTATTATCACAAAAGGTGATTCAAAGGTTATCTAAGTCAAACAACGCAATCTCTCATATCTGCACAGGTCTCATGCAAAACCTGATGGGAAACTTGTAAAATCTATAACTCCCAAACTAGTTGGCCTAAAATCAAGAAATTTTAGGAGAAAGCCAGATATGAAAGTTATCTACAACTTTTGTATTTACCACTTTCATAGAAAACATTATTCGCATCATAAAGTTATCAATTCAACAGAAACTACGCATGCAGCCAAATCAACACATATGCAACGAAGTTATTACTTGATTGGTTAATCAAGATAGCACACACATAAGCCATTCATACACTTCAAAGCACTCCTAACATAATTAAGCCACATTTTACTTATTCAACAAGCATTAGGAGCTTCATAAGAAAACATATATATAATTATTTACTAGTAAGCTCACATTTAGCCTTTATAAAAGATTTATATATTAAATATATGTGATGTTGCAAACATGGAATTTAGAGCTGAGATTTTTATGAGTGATCGGTGATGACAAAACATGACTACTGTTAAAAAAGTATATGCTCAGGTCTTATAAATTAATTACTATAATCAAAACAAGTTTTAATTACAATAGAGCATGTGAGAACAAGATAAATTTAAAGACCCATATTTTCTGTAAACACATAGCCATATTAAGTGTTCTTAGGTTACAACAACATCATACAAAGGTAGTGGAACCTCATTTTATATGTTTACAAACATTTATTATTTATAAACCATTTAATAAGCATCGAACAAGTTAAATCAATAGGTCAACCATATTGCATCAAATGAAGCTATTTTTTTTATGACAGCATACACATGACATAAAAAGACTACCATAAAACTTTCACACCATTTGGAGCACAGAAACTATAGATATGAATTTAACCCTAGATAACATCAAATCATAAAGAAAAATATGTGCAGTAAAAACTTTATACTATAACGTATGATATTATGGAACTACTGCATAGATATACTCATAAGGATTCCAAAACATGTTCATTTTCTATTTTATGATGTTTCTACAATTTACTATGAATTTCCAAAGTTTCAGCCAATTTATGCATAAAGGAAAATTGCTCTTGCATCGGGGACCCTGAACTTTCCACTAATTAACCCACAGCCGAAAGATGCTGTAACACCCTAGGTGTTTGTTACCAGTTAAGCAATGTGTTTGAACTTCAACATGACATGTTAAGTGGCGATGAAGGTGTCAAGATCAAATCTACAAGAGTGAGCTCCAACTTAAACTTGGACAGCCCACCTTTGCTTGCATGAGTACCCTTGTTAAGATTATGCAAGAGTGAGGTTAAATATGCTTATTCCATGTACATTACATCAACATGCATCCATCTAGACTAGTGGAAAATTTTCATGAAGTTTGGAAATCAAGAAGTCACATGAAATGATGAGTTACGTTCTTGCTTGAATTGCATATTAAGTGAATGGAATTATAGGTCATCAACCAAACCTTGCTACCTTGCCCAAATGACTATAAATGAACTATTCAACAAAAGTCATGAAGGGTTCGTGTTGAACAGAAGTCAAGAAAATGCCTCAATCGGTTTAAAACTCTGATTTGAGCTTTACCGTGATGCTAATTTGACCTGTGTTGACCAATCGCTTATAGTGCCTGCATGGAGTTGCACCTTAAATAAAATTTGAAGTTTGATTGGAGTAGAACAAACTTTGTTTTTGGATCATGAGCTAGATCAGCTTGTAAGAAGGTCAAACCGAGGCTCAAACTTTGAATCGGTAGCTGTTTTCAGTACTTAGAATTTTTCTAAGTCTGGAATACATCATCGTCGACAGTGGCATGTCGCGTTCTCGTGATTTGTTAAGCAACGTGATAGGGTCCTAAAATAAAAGTTGGAGTATACATTGTGGCGAAGAGCATGTAAAAAGATGGCACTCGTTTTGACTTCGTTTGGACCATCAATTTGGATTTTTGTTTGTCACTGTCAATACGTTGACACTATCACTTTGGAGCTAAATTACCTACTCATCCATAGCTCTAATGGTCTTGCTCCCTTAATCAAGTTTGTAGAGCATTAGAAGAGGAACAACTTTGCTTAAAGGCCCATAGCCCAGTTCAGAGCAGTGCTGGCCCAAAAATGGACTCCAAGTCGGGCACAGTGACGCACGCCACGTGCTCGACAGATTGCCTATGTGGCTGCCGTGCATGGAAGCTGTGCGCCCCCACCGCTGCCTCATGCCCTACCTCCTTGTCACGCCCCTGCTCCTTTAACCGAGCACCTGAGCTGCCCCGTCCCTCACTCGCCTCTCCACTCTCCCTCCCTCGCTCTCTGGTGCTGCGCGCGCGCTCCGGGATGCAGCCACCATGGATGCCACCATGGGCTCAAGCTTGGCCGCCATCGTTCTTCCACCTCCAAGCACCTCGTAGCCTAGAATCCACCGCCACTGGCTCCGTCGCCCTCTCCTTGGCCTCGCGCGCCCCTTCCTGGCTTTTCCTCACTGTCGTAGCGTGTGGCCACCGATGCCGTGGCCACCGCGGACGCCTGTGCGCGTAGCCAGGCCAACCCGGCCCACCTCTAGCTAAACTAAGTGGCCCCATGAGTGTGTGCAGGCCCGTGGGTGCTCCCCCGCAACTTTGCCGACGCCGTTGACAACCATGGCCACCGTAGCCGCAAGCCGGCCAACCTCCCCTGCGCTGTCGTCGAGAGGAAGAGGATCAGGGACTTCATGCTAGAATAAGGGAGAAGGGAGGGGGTTAAGTGAAGAATCCGTGACTCTTTTGAATAGTGCCAAGAAGGGTCAATTCGCTGAAGTTTAATTTATGTTTCCTAAAGGGACCGCGTTGCAAAAGCGTTTTCCTTTTCTTTTTCATTATATGCATATAATCAGCTGAACTTTGGAAAATCATAGTAAATTGTAGAAAAATCCAAAAATAGCAAATGAGGACTTTTTATAATCCTTGTGAAATTCTCTATGCCGTAGATCTATAATATGGCATGATTTAGTTTAAAGTGTTTTCTATAAAAATAAATTTATGTAGTTAGGTTTTTAATACTAGTTGTGTCTTGTCTTTTTCATAACTACAGTTGTTATGCTCAAATAAATGTGACATTTTTATGGTGGTCTACTAATGATATGTGTATGGTGTGGTAAAAATTTAAGTAATTTAGGTTTGATAGTTTAAGATCGATAAAAATAACAAATGCCCTATGTTGCTTTGCTCCTATTCTGAATAGGCCTGCATGTTGGAATTAATTGGCTTAGATAAGTTGTCAATCATGACTTGATGACAATACATGAGTTATAGTACTTTTATTAAGCTTTCCAAAAAGATAAATACATAATTTTTTGTTAAGTAAATTTTTAGTTATAGTTGTTTAAATTTCTATGGCTGTTTTTGCCTAGACCCAGATAGGGTTGCCTTGTTGGTATTGTGGGGCCTTTTTAGTAGTATAATTAGCTTTAGGTGTTTATAATAAAGTTGTTTAGAATTTTCTAATATTTCCAAAAAGTCTATAACCACATTTATTGGACTTGTAGAACTCTAGTTATAGATGTTTAAAATGATATGTCAGATTCTGTCCATGTTTTTTTTATAGAGATGCAATTATTCGATTAATTGACCTTGTTAACTGTATAATCATATTAATATGAGAATAAGAAAGTTTTAGGTACCTTCATAAGATTTTTAAAAAGTTATGATTCATGTTTGTTGGAGGTCCAGAACTCTAGTTATGCTTCTTTGAAGTTCCTATCAGTTTTCTGTACCACTACTATTTGGGCTGCATGTGCAGTTTTGCTTTTGCAATTATTTTTGTGTTGTAAATGATGTTTTCTGTGGTGGTGGTGAATACCAAAGTTGTAGGTAAATTCATAATCTACCTTGTGTTAAATTTGCATGACCATAGGCCTGATAATTTAGGAGCTATAGATTTTATAATTTCCCTATTAGGTTTTGCATGCTCTCTGTACAGATCTGAATGATTGTGTTGTTTGACCCAACTAAGCTTTGGATCATGTCTTGGAGATAATAGAAGAAGTGTAGTAATTTTCATGAGCTTTCCAAGTTGCTAAAGATCACTCCTTTTTCTAGTCTAAATCTCTAGTTAAAGCTTATGAAGTTACAAGGTAGAATTTGTCCAATTCTGGATAGAGGTGCTCAATTGACCTTGTTAATGGTGGAATCACCTTCTGATGATAATAAACATGTTTTAGATAATTTAATAAGATTTCTAGAAAGTTAATTTTCATGCTTGTTTGATTTCTATAACTCTAGTTATGCCATTTTGAAACTACTACTACTTCCTCTCATGTTCTAGTTCTGTGTAGATCTGAAACATTGGCATGTTTGACCTAGTTATCTTTGGAATAAGCTTTTGGTGATAATAACAATGTTGTAGGCAATTTCATTAGCTTTCCAAAAAGTCTAGGATCACCTTCTTTGGAAGTATAGATCTCTAGTTATGGTTAAAATAAGTGACTGTTGTGCTACTGTCCAGATTTCTATACATGTGTTAGGTGATTGCTTTAGTTGCTCTTGTTTTGGCTAAACATGTTGTTTAGTTTTTGATCGATTCATGTGTGCAATATCTGAACTTAAGTTCACTCATGTTCCAAGCCTTATATACTTGCTATCCCTTTATAAAAGGTTGTGTGATGTTTAGTTAAATAACTCTAGGTGCCTATGTCTTGCATGATCTTATGTTTGACTTGAATACTATTATGTGATGCATCTCATATTACCATTCTTCATATTCATGCACTTGCATCTTGCATCTCATCTAGGTACGCTAGATGAACCATGTGAAGGATGTGATGTTAGAGCCAAACCCGAAGACGGTGTATGGTGGACCTATCCCGAAGATGGAAGGACTAAGCAAGTGCCGAGATGCGAGATACTCACCAAGCGAGTGTCGTCTAACAAACACTAACCTAGTGTTGGATCCCAGTCAAGCCCCGGAGCATTCTAAGCCTCCTATATTTTTACAAATATCACTTGAGTTCTTTATGTTTGATGCATTACGTTATAAGAGTTGATTGGAACCACTTGATGCATAGAACTACCTTGTCCAAAAATGTACCTTGAACCCTATGTAGGTTCAGGATCAAATGTATGTTTAGCAATGCTTAGACCGGTAGAAGTCAGATGATTTCTTGTCACCTGTGAGATATAGGTGGATACCAAAGCATGGTTGGCTATATTTGCTATCGTGGAAATAACCATGTGTTAATAATAAATGGAGACTGGGCGGGATGTCGATAGAGAAGCAACAAGACATGGAGGTCTTGGGTGTGGATCTATCCTCGTCTATGTCGATTAAGGACCATACCATTGTTGGCACTTCTGACAAGATTGAACGCATGCCTATCACTTAGCTGGCCGGATAACTCGTTCCAACCATGAAGCCGAGTGGCTCAACTCAGGGCGGGCCCCACTCTATCAAAGTGCGCACTCTAGATGAAAGTAAGGATGTGTGGGGAGTAGATCAATAGACTATGGGCAAGCATGACCTGAGTGACCTGGTCTAAGACTGTGGGTAGGCATGGCTTGAGCGACCTAGCTACCGCCAGTCCCTAATTGTGCGGTGCTGGGCGAACCTGCGAAATGTGGACCTGAGTTGTACCAAAGGTGACCTAAGACTACCTTGGTGTAGGTATGTCTGGGTTTGTGTTAGGAATAAATTCCCAGCTAGTTGAAATCGATTTGAATCGCCGTCTCTCACAGATAGTGAGAAACTTGGCTAGTCCCAACATCGTAGTAATTGGATTATGGAATATGATGGTTATGATGAATATGAATTATTACACCTGGCTATGGTTACTATTGTATGCTACTAAATGATATACCACATGTTTGGCATAGGTTAGTTGCTAATCTAGAGATGAATAGCTATAATTAACTTCATGACCAAAGTAAAATTTTATAACTAAATTAGTCGCTTTTTATGCAAAATGTTGTCAAGCTAGCTCCACCTATAAAGCCTTGCATACTCCTTGGTGTCACTTTATTTTTGGGTTTATGATGAGTAAGTCTAGCTGAGTACATTCGAGTACTTGGTTTATCCCACCATGTTGCAGGTGAAGTTCTTGGCCTGCTAAAGATGGTGGCTAACTGCCGGTGGGCTCAGTGACTCTATATTTATTTCTCATCTATAAGCTTTTGTCAGAGGATGTCACTTATGCTAGCAATGTATTTGGAACTTATATTAATGTAATCATTTGAAAGCTATGTTGTTTTCACTAATCAGTTTTAAACCCAAACTTGTACTATTATTTGTGAACTCATTTGTAATATTATTTCCACTGCAACTCTATGTATGTGATGTGTATTTGCTTAATCACGTGATCTTGGTTGTGATGTTGATTTACCGAGGTCCTTCAGGACACTCGATGGACTACCGGGTTTATATATGTGAAAGTATGCGTGTATCAACATGTTAGCAGGGATAGCCATACTTGATCTTGTATAAATTGGGCAATTTTTTCACAGATACTGCTTGACACTATTTAATAGAGTCACAGACTTTGTAGATAGGTCCTTCCCTTTCTTCAAATTCTTGCCTACGGTCCTTCTTCTTCTTCCCACGAACAGAGAGCAGGGGAGGTCGCTGGGCTGGTCGGTGGGGCAGTCTCCGGTGGTGAGCGATGGCGGTGGAGTGCCATGGGGGCCATGCACACCCATGGGACAACTCGGCTTGGCCCGAGGTGGTCCTAGGTGGCCTGGCCTCATACGCAGGTGGTCATGTCTGCGGCCACCGACGGGGAGTGAGCATCTATGGTTGAGGTGGCCGGTGAGGGTGGGGCGTGTGTAGCTAGGGTGGAGGAGATGGAGAGGGGCGTAGAGGTCACTGAGCAAGCATGAGGGTGCTTAGGACAGCAGGGTAAGTGGTGGTGAGGCTCTACTCAGCTGCAGGCGAGCGTGAGAAAACACGAGGGAGAGGAGCGAGTGAGCAAGAGGGAGAAAGCAAAGGGTGTTGGCTTTCTCCAAAACTTGAGCACGAGTGTGATGGTGAGCTGGCGGTCATGCAAGCAGCGAGGGCATCATGCGGTGTTGAGCCCCTATGCAGGGTCAGCCAAGAAGTGGCTATGCCGATTCAAACAGCCCCAAAAACGATGCCTAAGTCTCCATTTTCTCCAACCTCTAACTCTCTAACCGGTTGATGATTTGGCCAACCAATTGCACCATGTTATATGGCTACAAGAGTGCTAAACATTACTTAAAGGAGTGTGCTCTCAAACGAATCGGTTTGTAAGATGTAAAGCTCCAAAGAATGATACTATTAACTAAAATCGGAAATCAGAGGATTCAGTTAAGTCCATGAAGTTCAGCGAAACTAGCATTTTTGGGAACCAATTTTGAACGTCCAAACGTGCTCCAAAAGTGATGAGACTTATTTTGTCATTTCCATCACAAATGGTACTCCAACTCATAGTAAGAAATGCAATTGAGTTGTTACACAAATCTAGAAGATAAAAATTCACAAACATGTCAACTCGCTACGGCGGATCAGGGACTTAGAAATATTCCAGAGGGGCTAAAGCAGCACTAGAATCAAATTTGTGATCACTGTTTGGTGATGTTAGAGGTTGATTTAGGCTTTGGTCTTTAAACAAAGTTTATTGTACACATCATGGCATGCAACTTTACCTAAAGGTCAAACTTCATATCTAGAACAGAAACTATTGTTTTATTTTGGTCAAAGCAGTATCACAATAAAGCTTAAATTTTCCTTTTTGGTTCCTCGAAGTATTTTCTTGATGCTTGATCAGCATGAACCCTTTATGACTTATGTTCATGGGTTTAATTAGAATTGTTCGAGATTGGCTTCAAGGCTTGGTCGACCTCAATGGCCCCATTCACTTAACATAGAGCAATTCCATCAGAATATAACTTATCATTCCATGTGACTTCTTGATTCCAAACTCTAGGAAACTATTCCAATATTGTGAACAAAATTCATGATCATCATTTGACATCCTTACTTGAGTCCAACTCACTACTTAACTCATGACTAACACTTGGGGTGTTATAGTGCACTCCTGGGGGTCTCATGTTGTCGCTTTACTTAAATTGAGCAGGTCAAGTGGGTGACTCTCGATTTAGGTGGTTCAGCACGAAAGAGTTCCCCCATAGGGGATGGGTATTGGAGCAGTTGATGACTTACACTTACATTCCTTATGCAATGCATCGCCCAACTCACTCAATATACACTTAAGTCCTTAACTCCTAAAATGTTGTTCTTTGCTATAGGTTGAAACCCTAAGTCATGATAACTCTTTTCTCTAGAATATGTAGCCTCCTTTCCCACAAATGCTCTAATTTAAGAGAAATATGTTTAAGGAGTTCTTGCTTTTAAAGGAAAAAGGAGATTTAGAAGAGTCGGTTAGTGTCGTTAAGGAACTAGGGTTAATAGTCGTAGGTCGCCTATGTGAGGAATGTTAGTTTTCGATAAGGACGCCCTAGGTGTTGGATACATTACGCTAGGAAATTCGATGAGAGCGATTCTAGTCTCCTTGTTAGTTTTCCTAATCTTTTGAACCCTTATCATAATCCCTCTTACCCTAGAAGGCACATCTTGCCCATGCTCTCTAGTTTGTTTAGAATTCTAAGAGGTAGCCCCTTATCCTTTATCTTGTTTTAGTAAGTTCCGGCAGAACCTCCTTCCATCCTAGCCTCGTTTCCTCAACTTCAGAGATAGAGAGAAATGAAAGAGTTGGTACTAGTTCATAGCTACGCAAGAACACTGGAGAAAATACAACATGCGATGACCCAATTTGGTACATCCAACAAACCAGCTAGTTCACAACGTGCCATCACCCATCTTGAAGGATATGCTACATACAACTTGATTGTTCTAGCGCTAGCACAATAGCCACTGCATAATATCAGCATCTCCTAGACCAACCAACAACCAATTCTAGAACCAAGACTTAATGACGACGAGAAGAGACCATCTAGGCTCATGGAGCATCAGATGGAAGAAAGGTTAGCCCTAAGACTCACGATAGCGTGCAGCACCATGTCCACAACCTCGACCATGACCCCGATGAACAGAAGTACCCGATGAAGAAGCACCTACAATGGGTAATGAGAAAGTAAAACTTAGGAAACCAAATGAGAAGTGAGAGTTTGAGATTTGGAATTCAGGAGTGTGATGAATAGTGTTAACAGAAGGTCATAAGAGGCATAAGTAAAAGCTAGGAGATTACCTGCAACATTGGAGCTAGAAGCGAAAGAAGGACCATGATGTTCCCTCGACGAGGGTAGCATGACCTCGAGCAGCACCAGACTGCCAGGAGGAACAATCTCCAATGGGATAGGCTTTGTAAAGTGAGAGATGCAACCGGCTAAGAACTTCAAGGCTCTATAGTAAATGAAATCCCAAATTGAAATCAGTAGGGAAGAACAGGAGAAGCCCAAGAACATACCAGGAGAGTTTAGCCCTGGAATCCTACAAGCCATGTGAGATGATTCCCGTGCAAGATAAGCTTTGTTGTCGATAAAAGGCCGATAGACCTAATGACTGACTTCGCAACTACCCTTGAAATTCTTGACAGTATGACACACTAGCGCCATGATGTATAGCCAAAGAATTAGAGGAGCATTTACATTCTGCTTGCACCCCAACATCTGACGTATCATCCAGTCCATCAAGTTAATTGGATCTCTAGATAGTACAACAGTGACAATCTCAAAGAAGGGCCAACCCACAGTATCACCATCACACCTAAGAGAAGGAATCACAATATGCCTTAGGATTTCAAAGATTACCTTGGGAAGCCTTCTCAAGCCTCCTTGTGGACCATAAGCAGATGTTTCTTGAGAGCGAAAGCTAGATATCTCATTTGCCCTTAACACTAGAAGCTCAGTGACCAACTTGCCTCTATTCATGACATGGTAACTCAACTCCACGGCCGTAGCAAGATCCTTGAAGGTAGCAGTGAACCTATGTGTACCAGTCATCTAGACTAGCTTCTCATCCTGAAAATGGACCTCTAAGGTGGCATAGAATTGTCAGATGATAGACTCGTTCCAATCCTGCTTGAACTCGAGAATCCCCCTCCAGCCCATAACTCCAAGGGAATCAACTAAACTGCTCATGTACATGAAGGACTCCAATTGAGACCAACTTAGCCACTGATATTTTGTGTACATCGGTCTGATATCTATACCTCCTCTATACAGCATGTATTGACCTTTGGTGAAGAAGAAGGGAGTTGGAGAATCCCTAACTTGTCCGAAGTGTTAGGACAAGGCCATCTTGTTGAACTTATTTGGAACCCAATGAAAGCATTCCATGGGAATGGCAAATGTATCCATCGAAAAGACATCATCACCATCATCCTCACCTGAAGAAGATACTAGAACAGCCTTCTCTAGCCAGCGGCTGGAACCCACACTGGACCTGCAACACCACAAGGATGACAGAGGGTTAACAACTCTTGAATGTACAAATAAAAGCACAAAAGTTTATAGGTGTTGTGATGAAAAAGAATAGTGAAGCACAACCGTCGTGCAAGGTATAATAGCCCTCTAAGTAAGTTTTACAAGGTTAGACATCAACCAAAGGTAGACAGAGCACTAAGCAGTAAGCGCTAGGCATTGATGGAGTATCTACTTAGATTCTCATATTTCCCAATAGATCTTAGACTGACAGCACCTAGGCAAACCAAGAATAGTGAGCGACCACTAGAGGAATCCGATAGAGAAACCGAAACGTTCTGTTATTACGAGCTTTTGTTCAAGAGATGAGGAAAGCATGCAAGTTGGATTTGCGGAGCGTCCGTAGCCTTTTGCGGACCATACATCGAAGCTTGAAAACAGCATTCGTAGGAACAGATCTCTACAAGATGATTGTAGATGTAGCAAAATCTTCCACCAATCGAACAGACCATCCATCGCCATCCAAGCCAGCACCAGTAAGGACGGTAACTACAAGGAAGAACTTGGAGCCTTCAAATCTCTACACTCGCACTGTATCACTTCAGCAAATTATGCCCAAGACTAGCACCCAAGATGCTAGATCAAATCCCTAAGATGACCCACTGATAACCCTAATAGACCATAGATCAGCTTAACCCCAAGTGCAATCAAGTGAAAAGGAACGGAGAAAAAGGGAAAGAGATGAGAATCGAAGGTACCCACTTGGCATGATGAAGAGCACGTGGAAGCCCTAGACCACTAGAAGAATCGCCCGAAGCACATGCACTATAGGGGAGATGTTGCAAATGACAACATGGGTGGAAGCAGCGTAGTTGGAGGAAAAGGGACAAGAAAGTAACCCTCACTGACCCTATCGGCTTATTTATTGTCTAGAGATTGACAAAGAACCCAACAGAGTCATGGACTATCCGCTAATTAGGTTACTGAATCATGAAGAAGAGCAGAAGCCCTCAAGTACATTGGACTATCTGCCAAGTGTGTCGGACTGACCGCAAGAAGGCAGAAAGCACCCAAAAAATTTCAATTCCTAGAAAATTTGAGATAGCAATCAAAATTTAACCTTGGAAGTGTGCCAAGGAAAATTCCAAAGGCTTGAGAACAACAAAATGTTATAGCTTACGGCAAGAGTGGCCCTCTTTCCTTTTGCAATCCTAGCAAGGAAGGAGTCGTTACACGAATGGGAGCACAAGCTGCAATATGCATGAAGCCATACATGCATGGAACCTAAACTTTCCTAGAGCAATACCCAATAGTACCTCAGGAAAGCTCGAGGATGAGCTTTTTCCAAGGAGGGGAGAGGTGTAATGACCTGAGATTCATTACAACCTAGGCGATTAGTTTTGTATATCGAGAAGGGGCAATCACCAAGATTTCTACAGAAATCCTTATCATGCGATGCATGATGAAACACCAAGGATTCACCAATACACCCGACATAAAGGAAGCGAACCCCGACTTGGACTAGTGTTCATCCTATTAACCTTGTCAATCCCAATTACATTCCAAGATCACATGTGGGAGTGATGCATTGACCATTAGTATCCACGGTTTAGTGACTTAATCGACTTAGCACAAGACAGAGACCACCAGACAGTCCATCATTTTACCGGATCATCCGATAAGCATGGAGCAGCAGCAAAAAAATAGGAAATGAGTTGTTGTCACTTAATTGGGTGGGACCCACACATCAGCATAAAGTGGAATGGATATCCTTCAGCTGAAGCCTCACCCTCTCCCTCATCCATTCATTTACAACACACTTGCCCTCCCTTTAACTCTCATGAGCAAAGGAGGAACCCTAGAACTAGAGAGAAAGGTTGAGAGAAGAGATTGAAGTAAGGGAAGGAGAAGAAGGAGAAGAGCATCAGCACCTTCCCATGGACCTCAACAACATCCTTAGCCCACTCATGCTTGAAGTTGCTTTGCTATGGAGGATCCATCATGCATGGATAAGGTGATGGGTGGAAGAGCTTGCACATGATGGAATTGAAGGAAGCTTGGATGGAAGAAAGGTGGGATCTTCAACCTCTTGCTATGGAAGCTCTCAAATCTCAGAGATAAGGATCTTCATCTCAATCTCAAGGTTCATCCATCTTCTCATGAGCTTTGATTCAACCCCTAAGCCATAGCCACACTTAGTGAAACTAGCTTACAACCCAGGCATAGTGAGCCACCTAAGCTATCCTAACAATATCATGCACATGCATGGATCATAGCTGAGCACATCTAGGCTTAAACCCCAAGATCACCCAAGAGCATAGGTCCTGTCATCCTATTAGCAGAGTGTCCATCAATTCGACGGAGTGTCCATCAATACCAAAAGAAATTACTAGAAAGCTTTACCCGTAGTCTGCTTGCACTACCGGAGTGTCTGCAATACCCCACGGATGTCCATTGGATTATAAGGATAGTAACCTAGTAACTTGAGAGTGCCTAGTTCATATTGGAGAATCCATGAACTGACCGAACCATCTGATGTGAATAGAGAACCATAGATATACCTAAGTCCCCAACCTACCATAGTCTCTATGATCTTCATAGAGCTTCCGTCAATCAGTACAGAACCAAACCACCTCGGTACCTAGTACAACGGAGTGTCCATCAGTAGGACAGAGTGTCTGACAATCCATAGATATGAGACTGTTTAGCAAGCCTACCTAGGAAGTCAACAAGTACTAGTTAATACCTTTTCCAAGTAGTGCAATGACCAAGTGATAGGTCCTAATGGCTAGAAGGGGGTGAAGAGCCTATAAAATTTTCTACAACAACACTAAACAAAATGGTTAGTGTCGATAGAATATCATCGGCTGTCCTCCAAGGGGTATCCCACGAAGGTAGATTGATCAGTGGAGGTGCGCATGATAGGAACCAAATGGTGACACAAGGTGCAGAGACAGCGATTTAGATAGGTTCAGGCTATCTGATCAATGTAATATCCTATGTCCTGTGTCTTTGGTGTATTGTATTGATATTGCATGTGTTTTGAGGGGGTCCCTACCTACCTTATATTGTCTGGAGAGCAGGGTTACAAGTCGGATAGATCTTGGAGATAACCAAAAAGTAATAACAGATTACAGAAATCATGGGATCAGACGTATCCTAACAGATCTCATAGTATCTTTAGGATATCTTCTTGGTGTCTTGCGGGGCACACCGAGCAGCGCCGTGCTCCGTAAGGCTTCATCTTGTGGGCTGGACCATCCCTGAGGGCGCAGCCCATGTAGTCTGCCATGGGTATCCAGGGTCATACCCCCCATAGCTAGTCCTCAAGCGCCATGTATCCACTGTGCAATGCCGTCTTGATCTTGTCCGAGCAGGTGTCAATAAAGTTGAGCAGTCAGACTCATAGTTCGACCACCATACTAAGTCGCTAAGCAGTTGTGAACCATCGCTGAGTAGTGAATCCCAAGTAAGGCTTGCCATAAGGATATAAGGACCTCAAGTTCGAAATCAAAAATTTCCTCATAGTGGACCAATTGTGCCCACTTAGAGTCTGACCACGAGAAAGGGAGATAGTCTTCTTCAACTTCAGGAGGCGCTGAGTCTTCTAGATAAGGCAAACACACTCACATGGTGCTAGGGTAAAAAACAACAGTAACTAGAAGAAAGTCCCCAATGTGGTGAGGAACCAGGTCATAGTGATGACGTAGTCCCCGAGCCACTAGTGGAAATATCAGAGAAATCAAATCAGGGAGAAAAAACCAGAGTAATGGTTGTACAGTAGTAATTATTGAGCCTTGATGTTATGGTAGAGAAGTCAGTGAATATTCGATGTGTAGTTCCAAGTTGTGGCAGATAAATGGGTGATATGGGCTGCAATTGCGTGGAAGCCCAGATAACGGCCCAGCGCTTTGCTTCGGGGAATTTGGAAAGGCGCAAATTGTGGTGCAGTTTCCCAAAAACCCTGGAATGCAAAAAGTGGGGACAGTTTCTTTATAAGCGCACCACCGCGCTCCATGCTCCCACCTTTGCCACTTCATCTTCCTCCTTAGCCTTTGTGCTCCCCATTTGCATTCACACGCGCTTCCACCGCCAATCCCAATCTAGATTTGAGAGATGGCACCAAAGAGGGGAGGTGGTAACCCAAAGAAGGTGGCCACCGTGACAAGGAGTGGGTGCTGTCCCTGATGGGGGAGATGGAGCTCAACAAAATCATGGCTGCAGGTGTTCTCCCTGAGCGAGTCACTGCTGGATGGCGTCCGGCTGACGGTGAGCCCTATCCAATGCCGCACACCGACGAAGTCGTAGTATTTGAAGATTATTTCTAGCGTGGACTAGGAATTCCGGTTCATCCTTTCTTGCTCGATCTTCTAGAGTATTGGGGAGTGAGCCTGTGCAATCTGCATCTAAATACAATCTTGCATATTGCCATCTTGATCCACTTCTATGAGGTGTATCTTGGCATTCTTCCCCACTTCAACCTCTTCTGACACATGTTCTAGCTAAAGAAGAAGGGCAGGAGTGGTTCCAAAGTGGTCGATGGCATGTATTTGCAACTCCGCGATGGGATGGCGGGCGAGTACATCACTGTAGCGCTGAACACCTCGCTAAAGGGGTGGAATGCCAAGTGTTTCTATATGAAGTAGAGTCATCCTAGCCATCAGATGCGACGTCAACTAGGTTCTAGAGAACTAGAGGAGCTGGTCGGAGAAACCGACTAGTAGTGATATGGATCAGATGAAGTAGCTCCTTGATCTGATGAGAGGCATAAAGATGAATGGAGTAGCGGTGGCGGTGAGTTTCATAGTGAGCTATAGGCAGCGCTGCAAGGAGAGGGCCCATGTGGGCTTTGACTTCAAGGGGGACACCGACGGCACCCAGAAGAGAATGGAGAGGCCGACGAAGGAGGTTGTGCTTTGCCGAGCCGTTGAGTTGTTCGCTCCCAATGCGTCGTACAGCATGCTAGGGCTGCTAGAACCCTTCAACTGCATGAACCCACCTCCTTAGGTAAAAATCTTTACTATTGGCCCTAGTTTTTCTATCCCGTACCATCTCTGAGTAGTGAGCTGATTCTTTTGTTCAAAGATACATTTGCAGGAATGGGCAGCATACTTTTCGGGCATACCGAGGAGCAACTAGCCAAAGGCAGTGGAAGCCCAGCCAACCACTCAGCCAGAGGAAAGTGCCATCAGCGCCTCATTGGAGTCTGAGGATGAAGGTGCTGGCCAGAAGGAGAGTCTCCCCCGAGTGTCGAAAAAGGTTTGGGGGAAAAGGGCGGTGATAGATGAGCCGACCCAAAAGAAGAGGAGAATGGCGGGTGTAGCTTCCTGCAAGCTAGGCAGCATCTCGCTTGGCAATGATCAGACCACTCAAACGTAGAGTGCAGCAGTGTTCGAGTGGTCAGATGATGACAGGGCTCTAGTAGGCCCTCCTTTGAGCACAGAGGCGCCACCGCACAGCATGAGCACGTAAGTGCAATCGGAGGGAGGGGAAGGAGTCCCTGAGCAGTAGGCGGAGGAGAGGCTAATGGCGGGGGCTGCAAGACCTCTAGCCCAGGGGATGCTAGTTGACCCTAGAGCTGTGCCTAGGTGCTCGGGGAGGCAGCGCTAGTTTACAACCGTCTACCGATAAGCTGACGTGTAAGTATCCTTGCCTTGGAATCATTTGTTGTCCGATCTTTATAGTTGCAGTGATTAATGATCTGATTTAATGCAGAACGAGGCACGTAGAGGATCTTAATCCCTCAGGCTAGACTGGCAAGCAGCCAGGGGCTGGCCCCCGCATGGAGGCAATGCTAGCAGACCCTGTCCTGGGGTCCCCGGGCGCTCGGCGGCCTACGGAGGAGTCGACCACCACTATTGATGGAGTTGGCAGCAGAGAACGGTTGGCAACGACAGTGGCTAATGCGACGGAGACGCCAGGAGCAACGATGGGAGCCACCAAACCTTTGGAGGTGGGAGTTGTAGCTGCCGACATTGCGTCGGAGTCTAGGGTGGGGAGGCTGACAATGTCGGAGGAGCAAATGGTGCACCTTGAGGCGTCGCGGGGTGTGGTTGGATGCTCTATGTGGCCACCGAGCCTAAAGAGAGCATCCCTGGCTGTGGAGGACAAGGACAAGGTCAAGGAGATTGAGCATGAAGAATCATGACCTCAAGCCGTCTAGATCCTCTGCAAGTGGGGGGATGAAGTGGTCATTGGGGAGGAGGAGGACACCGCTAGGGAAGTGAAAAGGCTATGGTTCACCATCTCTGGAGTTATGAAGCAAATTGAGGTTAGCATTGTGCCATTGATGTCCGTCTTTGGTGTTGGAGAGTGGAGTTCCTCATAATTTTGGTGCTTTGCAGGGTATAGCATGAACGGCTGCACAACGGCATTAGCTGATCAAGCGGATGGAGCCCCTCGCCGAGGAGAATGCGAAGCTAAAGGAGGCCATGCGACTAATGGAGAAAACATCTAGAGGGCCCAGCGCAAACAAGATCTTACCAAATCCAACTCTAGGGACCTAGAGTACCAGAAGGGGGGGGCCTTATCCGAGCAGCTAATGTGAACATCCGAGCAGCTACAGAGTGTCTTCGAGCAGAAGAAAGGTATTTTGGATTAGTGAGTTTTGTTCTGCATTGTCAAACAGTCTTGTCATTGTTGTCGATTGTTACTTTTGTGGAGCAAGATGCGATGCTCGACCAACTAGGCCAAAACGTCGGCTAACTCTAGGAGAAGGAGAAGGCGTCTGGGCAAGCGGAGAAACTGCCCGAGGAGCTAATAGGAGAGTAGTTCATGGTCAGAGTTATTGCTGAAGTGATTTCTTTGCTTGATGAATCCCTTTGATGTCTGTAGAGTTCCATCGAAGGGCCAAGGCATAGTTCGACATGCTGGAGCAGGAGGCACAAACCTAGAGGAGAAAACTTGATGCCATGGTGGCCGGCGTCAAGCCTGTGCTCGACTGCATCAATGTGGAGGTGGCCCCTTAGCCCGACGATAGGCTGCCATGTCTGGACAGTATCATCGACAGGTGTAAGGTGGCATGGGGGAACTTCAAGAGCTTCAATGAAGACACCACTGTCACCGCCATGACCCATGCCCTAGCGGTGGTCTAGTCTCATTACCCTACCATTGATCTTCGAGCGATAGGGGCCAGATTTGCTAGAGGGAGAGGTGTGATGATGCAGTAGTGGCTGGAAGATGAGGTGGAGGACGCGGCGAAGGGGCTGGCCAACAACGTCGATCTGTTTAGCGAGATGGACGGCGAGGGCCAGGCGCAATGACCTAAATAGAGGGAAACCTATATGTAATAGTTGGGGAGGACAGTTAAACGCATGAGGGCATAAACAAGCATTTATATATGTGTATAAATGTTGTAAAGTGTCATGTGCATGTTTATGCAGTTTGCTAAAACTTTCAGTGAAAAAGACACTTGTTGTTAACCCTAATGCAATTATACTTGGTATAAGTAGCATCCGAGCAGTTAGCTCATTACTGAGCCATTGGCCTTGGCTAGCCCATATTCCATAACATTGAGCGTGGAGCCCGTGCACGTGTAGGAGGAACAGACATGACCAAGGAACCACAAGCGACCACCCATAATGCAAAGCGCAGATCCCGTAGCATATGTAGGGAGAGATCAAAGACTGGGTTTTCTCCAAAGAACATAGAGCGGAGCGTGTGCTGCTTGGAGGTTGGTGAAATATCTTAGAGATATTTTAGTATGGAGAAATATGGTGGAGCATATACGGAGATCATGTGTAATTGTTGAAGTTTGTTTAGGAGTAGCATAGAGCTGGCGACCATAAATGGAGATTAGACCAGAGTGGAGAAATAACGGAGACGAATTATGGCGACAAAAACTTATGGAGTAGAGAGTACATGTCTGGAGTGTTTCAAGGATAGAAATGTATGAGGTGCTCGATGTGCCACGAATTGGGGATATCGACTCCTTCCAGGTCACATAGCCGGTAGGACCCTAGTTGGGTAACCTCTTTGACCATGTAAAGCCCTTCCCAAGGGGAGGAGAGCTTGTGCATCTCTTCGGTTTTCTACTTTCTGCGGAGAACGAGGTCACCGACAGTAAATGAGTGACTTTTGATGTTGTGATTGTAATAACATCACAAGCCTTCTAGGTATTTGGCCGTGCGGATGCAAGTGATCTGGCAGGGCATAGCCCACAAGACGAAGACCTATGGTGCACAGCACTGCATGGCGTGTACCGTAAGACATCAAGGGCGATATCCTGAAGATACTATGAGATCTGTTAGGATATATTTGATCCCATGATTCCCGTAATATGTTATTACTTTCTGGTTATCTCCTAGATCTAACTGACTTATAACCCTACCCCTGAGACTATATAAGGCGGGCAGGGACCCCCTCAAAACACACATAATATCATATGATAGCCAATACAAACCAACAGACAACAGGAGTAGGGTATTACGTCATGCTGATGGCCCAAACCTGTCTAACTCTTGTGTCTCTATTGCCTTCTTGTTCTTTATTACACACATCTCTGCCGATCAATCTACCTTCATGGGATACCCCTCGGAGGACTGCCAATAATATTCTGTCGACAATACAGAAAATGTTGGTTTGTGGTATCCCAAAGGAGCAAAATTTTAGCTAGTTGGTCATTCTAACTCGGATTATGCGGGATGCAAAGTTGAAAGGAAGAGCACCTCAGACACCTGTCAATTGTTGGGAAGATCACTTGTTTCATGGTCATCAAAGAAGCAAAATAGTGTTGCATTATCAACTGCCAAAGTCGAATACATATCCGTCGATAGTTGTTGTGCACAAATACTTTGCATGAAGGCTACCGTGAATGACTTTGGAATCAAGTTCAGGAAAGTACCATTGCTATGTGACAATGAGAGTGCAATCAAGCTAACAAACAATCCGGTTCAACATGCAAGAACAAAGCACATTGATGTCCGCCATCATTTCATAAGAGATCACCAATAAAAAGGGGACATTTGCCTTGAGAGTGTGGGCACCAAAGATCAACTTGTCGATATATTCACCAAGCCATTGGATGAGAAAAGGTTTCGCAAGCTAAGGAATGAGTTGAACATATTGGATTTGTCAAATATGTGTTGATGCACCCCCCCACTTATATGACATGCCTCTCCTTCGAGCAATCCAAGGTAAAAGTTGATTGGCATGGCATACATCCTTTGCTAAGGACTTGTTTAGTGTATCTAGTCATTCCTCACATGTTGTGGGCTCATTCATAAAAATCAAATGAATTTGATGCATTTATGTTACCACTATTGTTTCTTTTCTTGACTTGATCTAGTGGTAGCATATGACATGTTTGTGGGCTTGTGAACCTAGTGTTTGATCTAGAAAATGAGCTATAAGTGTTTAACTCAATATGGTATAAGATAACCCTTGAAACGAGGTGTGAAGAGGCTTGTCCTTGGATCAAACTGAGTTAAACATCTTTGGCAAGTGTTGTAGATTGAACCAAATTTGATAAAATGATCCTCACCCCACTGATTGACATTGATAATCTTAACCTATATAAAATTTGAACCTTTATGGTCATTGATGACAAAGGGGGAGAGAAACAAAGATATAAGTTATAGGGGGAGAAGTAATCACTAAGGAGGAGAACTTTGACATAGGGGGAGAGATATGACAAAGTAAGGGGATCAATTAAAATTTGAGCACACAAGTAGGGGGAGTAAGCTCATAAACCCTATTGGTGCATTTGAAAGTGCATTTCGTATGTTTGCTTGCCTGGCACAAGTTTTAAATTTCAATATCCATGCTTGTCTGGTGTATGCTAGTTGTAGGTTTGAATGATGAAATAAAAAACTAGCATGCATAGGTTGAGTAACTAGAGTTGTGTTTATATTATGAAAACTAGACCCTTGCTTCTAATGTTGATCTCACGGGGTATTCTAGTTTTATGTGCATGTCTAGTTACTAATGGTGCTAAGGGTGGTATATTGGTGCACTCCGATTGGTATCATGCTTCAAAGGTCCATCTCTTATAGCTTAGCATCATTTGGTAGACATTGACTCCTACATTTCCTATCCAAGCATATGTGCAAGCTTCAATCCAAACTCTTAGCACATATGTTGGGGGACTAATTGCTACCGATTAGTGTTCATGAAACTTGTCCATATCCTTTTACACATGGTAAATATGCTTGGGCAAGCAATATAGATTCAAATGAATTTCAATTCATATATTTGTGAAAGGGTTGTCATCAATTACCAAAAAGGGGGAGATTAAAAGCTCTAGTTTGATTTTGGTGAATTGATGAAACCCTAAGTGCTAACCTAGTTTATCAAAGTGATCCTAAGATAGGTAGCACTATGACAAGTGGTGGAGCAATGATGAAGATCATGATGATGGTGTGACCATGTTGATGATCAAGTGCTTGGACTTGGAAAAGAAGAAAGAGAAAAACAAAAAGCTCAAGGCAAAGGTGAAATTTGATAGGAGCTTTTTGGGTTGGTGATCAAGACACTTAGTGAGTGTGATCACATTTAGGATCGATAGCTGTACTATTAAGAGGGGTGAAACTCATATCGAAATGCAGTTATCAAAGTGCCACTAGATGTTCTAACTCATTGCATATGCATTTAGATCTAGTAGAGTGCTAACACCCTTGAAAATGTTTGTGAAAATATGCTAACACACATGCACAAGGTGATACACTTGGTGGCTGGTACATTTGAGCAAGGGTGGAGAAGTTAGTGAAGTAAAGGAGGTGATTGTCACTGATTTTTAGTGACCAGACGCTACTCTCGCAGTGATAGGACATAGGCTTGTGAGTCCGGTCAGTAGAGGCCGAGGTAGTGTAACCTAGGGTATTGCACCAGATGCTGTGAAGGGTCCGGTCGAGATGCACCGGACACATCTAGTCACAATTTGGTCTCTCTGGAAGTGACTAGACTCCAAGCATAGATGCGTCTGGTCATCTTAGCAGAGTGTCCAATCACAGCTAGGAGCTCTTTGGGCCATCTGCCTGGATGCTTTTCCTCTTTCTAGTATAGCCTCTTTTTGTGGGCATCGAGGATCATGCCGTTCACTCGTTTGACCTAGCCATTGGGTCTAGGATGGGAAATAGAGACGTATTTAATGGAGATGCATCAATCTTCATAAAAGTCCCAAAAATGGTGACCAGTGAATGTAGTTCTAAGGTCGGTGATAATGCTGTTTGGGAGACCGAATCTATGGATGATATCTTCGAAAAGCTCGACTGCCTTCTTTGTAGTGGCCAAAACAAGTGGCTTGTATTCGATCCACTTGGAGAACTTGTCAATGGTGTCATATACGTACCGGAAACCACCTGGCGTAGGCTTGAAAGGCCTGATCATGTCCAATCCCCAGCATGCAAAAGGCCAAGAAGCTAGGATGGTCTACAATTCCTACGCTGGCATGTGTAGTTGCTTTCCAAAAAATTGACATCCTTTACAATGTCAGATGAGGTCTTCTACATCGGTAATGGCCGTGGGCTGATAAAAACTAGCTCGAAAAGCTTTGTCAACCAGGTTTTTGGAGGCCGCGTGATTACCACAGGAGCCAGAGTGAATTTCAAGAAGTAATTTCACTCTGTCTTCTTAGGTGATGCATTTCTGCAATATCCCTTGACGCTTTTCCTCATCAAGTTCCCATCCATCAGCACGTAATGCTTGCTGCGACAGATACTTCACCGACACATTTAGTTTCGGTCTTATCGGTGGGTACGTCAGCGCTGATGAGGTACTTGATGAACTGTTCCCTCCAACCTACGGCCGATGAAGGTACTGCTAGTTCCAGCTGCTCGGCGGGGGGGGGGGGGGTTTCTTGAACTTCCTTCTCTTCCTTAATAGATGGCGTAAAGAGGTCTTGAACGAAGACCCCAGGTGAGATCGTGGCATGAGAAGAGCATATCTTAGATAGGTGGTCGGTGAGCTAATGTTGGTCTCGTACCACATGGAGGTACTCGATACCGTAGAACTTCCCTTCGAGTTTCCTGATCTCAATGCAGTATGCGTCCATGTTCTCACCAGAACAAGACCAATCTTTGTTGACTCGGTTGATGACCAGCGTGGAGTCTCCATATACCATGAGGCGTTTGATGCCGAGCTCAATAGCTATACGGAGTCCATGGAGACATGCTTCATATTCCACGACATTGTTGGAGGCTGCAAAATGAATTTGGAGGGCGTATCAGAGCTCGTCCTTAGTTGGAGTAATGAATAAAATGCCAGCACCAGCACCGTTGATGTTGAGGGCGCCATCGAAGTACATCACCTAGTGCTCGGGGCAAACAGTGGGGGTGGGCTCTTGGATCTCGGTCCACTCAGTGACAGAGTTAGCCAGCGCCTATGACTTAATGGTAGGCCTGCTTCTGATTTCTAGGGAGTAAGTGCCAAGCTCGATAGCCCACTTGATGATGTGGCCATTTGCCTCTTTGTTGCGAAGGATGTCCCCTAGAGGCAACTCGGTGACCATAGTGATCTTGTAGTACTTGAAGTAACGGCGGAACATGCGTGACGTGACTAGAATGGCGTATAACAGCTTCTAAACCTAAGGGTAACAAGTTTTGGACTCATTAAGAACCTCGCTGATGAAGTAGATGGGACATTGTACCTTATAGGCATGTCCGGCTTCCTCACGACACGAGAAGTGGCGGCGATATAGACCAATAGGGTTTCGTCTGGTTGAGGCATCATCATGATCGAAGGCTTCGTTAGAAACAACTTGAGCTGCTCGAAGGCTGTATCAGCCTCCTTTGACCAGGAGAAGCGCTCGGAGGCCTTGAGTAGTTTGAAGAATGGTAGTCCTTTTTTGCCGAGGCACGATATAAAGTGGCTGGGAGAAGCCATACACCCTGTGAGCTTCTGTATATCCTTTACGCAGGTTGGCCATTTCATATTGGTGATGGCAGAGACCTTATCGGGGTTGGGTTCGATACCACGGGCGCTGACAATGTAGCCCAGGAGTATGCCGGATGGAACTCCAAAAATGAACTTTGAAGGGTTCAATTTCCATTTGTATCTTTTTAGGTTGGCGAACGTTTCTTCGAGGTCGGCGATGAGATTGTTGGTAGTTTTGGATTTGACGACCACATCATCGATGTAAGCTTCGATGTTGGGGCCTATCTATTGATCAAGGCACATCTAGATAGCCCTTCGGTAGGTCGCCCTGGCATTGTTGAGTCTGAAGGACATGGTGGTATAGCAATACACACCGAAAGGCGTGATGAACGATGTTTTGATCTGGTCATCCTCTTTGATGGAAATCTAGTGATAACCAGAGTAACAGTCGAGGAAGGAGAGGAGTTCATAGCCGGTGGTGGAGTCTACAACCTCGTCTATCCAAGGCAGACCAAAGGGGTCTTTAGGGCAGAGTGTTTGTTGAGATCGGTGTAATCAACGCACATTCTCTATTCTTTATTCTTTTTTGAACAAAAAACTAGATTTGCTAACCACTCGGGATGATACACTTCTTTATTAAATCCGGTAGCTAGGAGCCATTTTATCTACCCTAATAGCGTTCAACTTGTCTAGCATGAATCATCGGAGTTTCTGCTTGATCGGTTTGGCGATCGGCGAGACATTCAAGGAGTGCTCGATCTTCTCCCGTGGTACCCTCGGCATGTCTACAGGTTTCCAAGCAAACATGTTGGCGTTGGCATGTAGGAAGGAGATGATCACGCTTTCCTATTTGGGGTCGAGATGAGCCCTAATCTTGATGGTCTTGGTGGGGTCATCGAGGCCAAGGCCGACATTCTTTGTTTCCTTGGACTTGGTGGAGGCGTGAGAAGGCTCTAGTGCTGGGATCTCTAGGTCATCGGTGGGCACCATCTTGGCGTCGGTGACCATGCTAGCCATCTAGATGGAGAGGTTGGTGGCTTTGGTGAGGGCGAGACCCTGTTTCACAGGCGTAGGCGATGGAGAGGTTGGCCCATAGGGCCAGAACTCCTATAGGCGAGGGCATCTTTAGTACCAGATAGGCGTAGTGCGGTATGGCCATGAACTTGGCTAGAGCTAGCCAACCAAGTATGGCATGGTAGGTGGTGTTGAAGTCGACAACGTAGAAGTTGATGTGCTTGATGTGGAAGTTGCTAGCCGTGCCAAATTGTACCAGGAGGGTGATCTCTCTAAGCGGTTTGGATGCCCTGCCAGGTACCACACGCTAGAAGGAGGAGTCATTGGGGGTGAGGTCTTCTACTCCAAGGCCCAACTCCTTTAGGGCTTCGACAAAGAGGAGGTTCAGAGCACTTTTGCCATCGACGAGTACTTTCCTGAAGAGTACTTTCTTGATGGTTGCATCAAGAATGAGGGGGAAACACACTATGTAAGGGATGTCCGCCCACTGGTTGGCCGTGCTGAATGTAATGGGGACCTCAGACTAGGGGCAATAGCTGGGGTTGGTGATGGCGTCTTCTGTGTGGACAGCAAGCTCCCGGCGGGCGGTGAGCTTTCGATCTCTTCTACTTTTGGCGGCGGCGAGGACTTCAAAGATGGTGGCGACCACTTTGTCATGATCCTAGAAGGCATTGTTGTTGTCCCTAGGTGGTCGGCGACCTCTAGCTCCATCGTCGTTGTCGTCAGTCCTCCGAGGGGTATCCCACGAAGATAGATTGATCGGCAGAGATGCGTGTAATCAAGAACAAGAAGGCAACAGAGACACAAGAGTTAGATAGGTTCGGGCCATCAACATGACATAATACCCTACTCTTGTGGTCTGTTGGTTTGTATTGGCTATCATATGATATTGCATGTGTTTTGAGGGGGTCCCTGCCTACCTTATATAGTCTGGGGGTAGGGCTACAAGTCGGTTAGATCTAGGAGATAACCAGAAAGTAATAATAGATTACAGGAATCATGGGATCGAACATATCCGAACAGATCTAGTAGTATCTTTAGGATATCACCCTTGATGTCTTGTGGTACACGCCGAGCAGTGTCGTGCATCATAGGTCTTCATCTTATGGGCTAGACCGCCCCTAGGAGCGTAGCCTACCATGGGTATCTAGGGTTGTACCCCCCACATGTATGCTTCAAGTACCTCAATATTCTCTTTGTAGCCTTCAAATGACTTTCTCTTGGTGAGGCTTAGAATCTTGCACACCTGCATACACTAAACATGACATCTAGCCTTGATGTAGTCACATAGAGTAGGCTTCCAATCATAGACTGATACAACTTTTGATCCACCATGTTGCCACTTGCATCACTATCTAAATTGTCATATGTTCCCATAGGTGTGCTAATGTTTTTTCTATCACTCATGCCAAACTTCTTGAGCATGTCTTTGATGTACTTGCCTTGACTCACAAATGTACTATTCTTCAATTGCTTGATTTGAAGACCAAGGAAGAAATTCAACTCTCCAATCATGGACATCTCAAACTCATTAGCCATCATCTTCCCAAACTCTTCACAAAAAGTCTTGATTGGTTGATCCAAATATGATGTCATCAACATAGATTTGCAACACAAACAAGTCCTTGCCAGTCTTCTTGGTGAAGTCAGTGGTGTCAACCTTACCCATCATGAATCCCTTTGAGAGTAGGAAGTCCCTTAACCTCTCATACCATGCTCTAGGTGCTTGCTTCAAGCCATACAATGCCTTCTTCAACTTGTACACATGGTTGGGTATCTTGTCATCTTCAAAACCGGGAGGTTGCTCAACATATACTTATTCATTGATGTAGCCATTTAGAAATGCACTCTTGACAACCATTTGATAGAGCTTTATGTTGTGGGCACAAGCCTAGGCTAACAAGATTCTAATTGCTTCCAATCTAGCAACCGAGGCATATGTTTCTCCAAAGTCAAGACCTTCAACTTGAGTGTATCCTTGAGCTACCAATCTTGCTTTGTTCCTTACTACTATCCCATCTTGATCTTGCTTGTTTCTATAGACCCATTTGGTTCCAATCACATTATGGTTCTTTGGTCTTTCCACTAACTCCCATATTTGATTTCTTGTGAAATTGTTCAATTCTTCATGCATAGCATTCACCCAATCAACATCCTTCAATGCTTCTTCTATCTTCTTTGGTTCAATGGATGACACAAATGAGAAGTGCTCACAAAATGATGCTAATCTTGATCTTGTTTGTACACCTCTAGAAATATCTCCAATTATAGTGTCTAATGGATGATCTCTTGCAATATTAGTTGGTTGGAGTATTGGAACTTGATTACTTGCACTTGCTTGATCATTGGGTTGAGATGATGTACTAGCCACTTGATCTTGTTCATTGTCATGAGAGCCACATGTACTTGCTTGATTAGTATCAACTTGCACATTTGAGTTAGAGAGCACTTGCACTTGATCATCTTCATCATCATTCACTTGTCTAGGCCTTAATTCACCAACATCCATGCTCTTCATGGCATTTGAAAGTTGAATACCTCTAACATCTTCCAAGTTCTCATTCTCATGTTGGGAACCCTTGGTTTCATCAAATTCAACATCATGCACTTCTTCAAGAGTACCACTTTCCAAATTCCAAACTCTATATGCTTTGCTAGTAGTGGAGTATCCAAGTAAGAACCCTTCATCACATTTCTTGTCAAACTTGCCTAATCTGGTGCCTTTCTTCAAGATATAGCATTTGCATCCAAAGACCCAAAAATATGCAATGTTGGGATTTCTACCATTCAAGAGCTCATAGGGTGTCTTCTCTTTCAATGGGTGACAATACAAGTGGTTGCTACAATAGCAAGCCATGTTGATAGCTTTGCCCCAAAAGGATTGACTCACATTGTACTCACTAATCATATACCTTGCCATATCAATGAGTGTTCTATTCTTCCTCTCAACAAGGCCATTTGATTGTGGAGTGTACTTGGCCGAGAGTTGATGTCTAATTCTAAACTCATCACATAACTCATCAATTCTAGTGTTCTTGAATGCACTACCATTGTCACTTCTGACCCTCTTGATGGTTGTTTCAAACTCATTGTGTATGCCTTTGACAAATGATTTGAATGTTGCAAATACATCACTCTTGTCCACTAGAAAGAATACCCAAGTGTATCTTGTATAGTCATCCACTATCACAAAAGCCATATTTGTTTCCACCGATGCTAGTGTATTGTGTTGGCCCAAACAAATCCATGTGCAATAACTCAAATGCTTTACTAGTGCTCATCATGCTTTTCTTAGGATGGGTGTTTCCAACTTGTTTGTCAGCTTGACAAGAGCTACAAAGCTTGTCCTTCTCAAACACATCTTTCAAGCCTCTAACCAAGTCATGCTTAACCAATCTATTCAATTGTTTCATTCCAACATGACCAAGTCTTCTATGCCATAACCAACCCATACTAGACTTAGTGAACAAGCATGTTGACAATTGACCTTCACTAGCATTGAATTCAACCAAGTATAGATTCTCATATCTAAAGTCTTTGAAGATCAAATTAGAGCCATCTACCCTTATGATCTCTACATCATCTACCCCAAATATGCATTTGAATCTAAGATCACACAATTGAGCCATGGATAGCAAATTAAAGTTTAAGCTTTCAACTAGCAACACATTGGATATGTTCATGTCATTGGATGTTGCAATATTACCAAGCCCTTTGATCTTACCTTTGCCATTATCACCAAATGTAATACTATCATAACCATCATTGTCATTGGTATTGATTGAGTTGAACATTCTTGCATCACTAGTCATGTGTTGAGTGCACCCACTATCAAGAACCCAATGCCTTCCTCTAGCTTTGTAATTCACCTATAGAAGAAGATCAATTCTTTTTAAGTACCCAAACTTGCTAGGGTCCTTGAAGGTTAGTTACTGAGCTCTTTGACACCCAAATAGCTTTCTTCTTTAAGCCCATCCATGGTGCACCAATGAACTTAGCCTTCACACTAATGAACTTAGCCTTCACACCATCCTATAGAGTGTCAAAGAGAGAAGGCTTCTCATTGATAGCAATGTTTGCAAGAGCCTTGTTGTTGGTGGTCTTGTCATCATCACTATCATCATCATCATCACTTGAGGAAGCATCACTATCCCAAGTGACCACATATGAACCACCCTTCTTCTTCTCGAAGGTCATCTTGTCCTTCTTCTCTTTCTTTTCCTTCTTGTCTTTCTTTTTGCTCTTCTTGTCCTCATCATCATTGTCGCTATTGTATGGGCATTGAGCAACAAGATGATCCTTGCTTCCACACTTGAAGCACCTCCTTGACTCTTCTTTGTACTTGGATGAAGACTTCTTTCTTATAGCACGACAACCTTTCTTCACCATGAACTTGCTAAATCTCTTGACAAAGAGAGCCATCTTCTCATCATCATCATCATCCCATGAGCCATCATCTTCACTTGAGGTATCTTGCTTGGCCTTCCCCTTAGATGATGTGGATTTGAATGCCAAACTCTTCTTCTTGTCATCCTTCTTCTCATCTTTCTTCTCCTTCTTTTCTTCCTTCTCATCATCATCTCTATAAGTGTCATCGGTCATCACATCTCCCAACACTTGGTTTTGTGTCATGATGTCAAAACCACTCCTCACTAGCAAGGTGACCAACATGCCAAACCTTGCGGGTAAGCATCTCAAGAACTTATGGGAGAAATCCTTGTCCTTCACTTCTTCTTTAAGTGCTTTGAGATCATTGATAAGCACTTGAAGCCTATGGAACATCTTCGGCACACTTTCATCATCCTTCATCTTGAAACTAGCAAACTTCTCCTTGAGGATGTATGCCTTGGCACCCTTCACGACTTGAGTGCCCTCAAATGATTCTTCCAACTTCTTCCAATCTTCATGAGCCATCTCAATGTTCTTGATTTGCTCAAATGTTTCTCTCATCAATAGCATCATGAATGGCACTAAGAGCAATGTCATTGTTTTAGAGAAGCACTTCTTCGGCCACGGTGGGATTCTCTAGATCGGCTATATCAATTTTTGTCTCCATCACCTTCCACACTCTTCTATTGATTAACTTGATATATGTTGTCATCTTAGCCTTCCAATAAGGATAGTTTGTGCCATCAAATTGGGGTGGCTTCTTGGTGTTGTTGATTTGAGCCATTTTGACACCAAAGGTTGTTAAGCCTCAAATCATGGTGACCACGACTTCGATACCACTTCGAATGTCCTAATGGCTAGAGGGGGGTGAATAGCCTATAAAAATTTCTACAACAACACTAAACAAAATGGTTAGACAATTATGAGGCCAAGCAAATGTTGCGCTAGCCTACTAAAATGCAAGCCACCTACCACAATTCTAGTCTCTATGATCTCTAGGCACACAAAGGCTATGTCACTACACAAAGTTAGTGTGCTCTCAATGACTAACTAAAGAGACTCACTAAGCACTAGATATGACACAAGCTAGCTCTCAAAACTAATTACACTAAAGAGCTTAGCTACACTATGAATGTAAAATACACAAGTGGTTGAGATGTTTATACCGCCATGTAGACAGGTGTGCCAATTACAAGATGAAGCCAATCAATTACAATAGAGTCCCGGTGACAAGAGGTGACACAATGATTTTTCATCGTGGTTCACTTGCTTGCCGACAAGCTACTCCCTGTTGTGGTGATACACTCACTTGGAGGTTCACATGCTAATTGGCATCACACGCCGAACCCTCAATAGGGTGCCACACAACCAAACAAGGTGAGGATCACACAAGCCATGAGCAATCCACTAGAGTACCTTTTGGCTCTCCACTGGGAAAAGGTCAAGAACCCCTCACAATCACCACGATCGGGGCTAGAGATAAGCACCTTCCTTCACTCGATGATCCTCGCTGCACCAAGCCATCTAGGTGACGGCGACCACCAAGAGTAACAAGAGAATCCCGCAGCAAAACATGAACACCAAGTGCCTCTAGATGCAATCACTCAAGCAATGCACTAGGATTCACTCCCAATCTCACAAATATGATCAATCTATGATGAGGATGAGTGGGAGGGCTTTGGCTAAGCTCACAAGGTTGCTATGTCAATGCAAATGGCCAAGAGAGTGAGCTTGAGTCGGCCATGGGGCTTAAATAGCAACCTCCTCGAAATAGAGTCATTGGGCTCTCACTGTAGCCCAACTTGGGGCGACAGGATGCGCCGGTCAGATCGACCGGATGCCCTAGCCCTAGTGTCCGATCACCAATTGTCGTCCATGTGTCCCCTACGTTCAACCTCACGCGTATGATTTCAATGGTCAACTCACTTTCTTGTGCATGCTAAAGAATGACCGGACACACCACAGTCCATGACCGGACGTACCGGTGCTCACTTCAGCCCGCGCGCGCGGCACTGCTACTCCGTGACCGGACGCTCTGCTAAGATGACTAGATACTTCCAAAGATGTTCTAGAGTGGCCAAATCATGATAGGATGCGTTTAGTGCATCTAGACCAGACCCTTCATAGTGTCCGGTGCAATACCCTAGGTTACACTGCCTTGGCCTCTACTGACCAAACTCACAAGCCTACGTTCGGTCACTATGAGAGCAATGTCCGGTCACTGAAAATCAGTGACAATCACCTCCTTTACTTCACTAACTTCTTCACCCTTGCTCAAATATGCCAGCCACCAAGTGTATCACCTTGTACACGTGTGTTAGCATATTTTCACAAACATTTTCAAGGCTGTTAGCACTCTACTAGAACTAAATGCATATGCAATGAGTTAGAACATCTAGTGGCACTTTGATAACCGCATTTTGATACAAGTTTCACCCCCTCTTAATAGTACGGCTATCAATCCTAAATGTGATCACACTCACTAAGTGTCTTGATCACCAAACCAAAAAGCTCCTATCAAATTTCACCTTTGCCAAGCTTTTTGTTTTTCTCTTTCTTCTTTTCCAAGTACAAGCACTTGATCATCACCATGGTCACACCATCATCATGGCTTCATCATTCCTCCTCCACTTGTAATAGTGCTGCCTATCTCATGATCACTTTGATAAACTAGGTTAGCACTTAGGGTTTCATCAATTCACCAAAACCAAACTAGAGCTTTCACCAAGCTACTGTTAGAACGTTTATCCCAAGCTCCCAATGTTAACCTATGCACTAATATTCCTCTCCCTCGCCATATCAATCATTGATGTATCTCCTCAGACATGTCTCTTGTATTCCTTTAGGAACATCTCAAGTGAGGACCACGCAGTCGTATGAGTCTTCTTTGTCAGCTTCTAGATGTCCAAATGGCAGCACTATCAGGTAGGCACCCCACTATTATAAACCCTAGTTTGGATACTTATCAAGTTGCATTATGAGTCATTTATCGCATGTAGACTTGGATAATGATCACTCTTATACTACACCTAGAGTAGTCTAATAATCTATAGAAGCCTCTCATCTAAACAATGGGAATGGGAACGCTTGATGCTTATTGCTTAGTTGCTTGGGCAATGGTAGAAGTCAAGCATGAGAAGGGAAATCATACTCACGCGTGTAGGATGTTACACCTGTATAATTAACTACTAAAACCAATGAGGCTACAACTTGACTTATCTAACTAATCTGGCTAAGGGCTAATATCTCTAATATGATAATCTTGATAATAACTTGGATATCTTGCTCATGCGAGGGGTAGATCGTTGTGAGTGTGGGATCTCAAATGATGTAGCTCGTGGAGCAGTAAGGACCATGTATTGGGATATGTAAGTCTGAGTAACCACTCATACATACCACATGTCATGGATGGGGTCGACAAGCCATGTAACTAGTTGCGACTGATTTATCCGCAAAACTAGCAAGGGGGTTGGCGTAGATCGGGAATGTCTAGGACATTGACCAGGCAACCGCTCGAACCTTTCGTAGGACACTCGTGCTAGATTAGGAAAAGTTGAAAAGCATGAGGCAACCCTTACTATCGCACAAGGGTATGGTGGTTAGTCCCATCCTTCCATGTGGGTACAGTTGTACACCTCTATAGAGTCTCGAAAGCCTAGAGTCCCTTGGGACAGAACTATTCAGTTGTTCTTTCTTCTATACCCATGGTAGCATGAACAATGCACTATGAGCACTTTGTTGTAATGATGAATACCTTTATTTCTATGTTGAGCATGGCATGACAAATTCTTAATGAACATCATTGCTTTCTGCACTTATACAAATACCCGATAACCACCTTATGCATCCACCAAATACTATATGTTGGAATTAAGTCTTGTGAGTACACAGTGTACTCACGGTGTAGCCATTAAGTTGTTTTGTAGGTAGACCAAACATTATCTCTGAGACTAACTCCGATAATGCAAGTTAGTAGACCTTAGAGTCGGCGTCCTCCAAGATGAGCTGTGTGTAAATCCAACGGTTTGACGAGCGACAAGAGCGGCAACCTAGTGCTGGAATAGAGTTGTCAGAGTATTAGATCTAGTAGTACATTTGCACACTTGAAACCTATTTTGTTATCGATAATGCTTTAGTAATAGATGTAAGGCTAAAGTGTGTACGTGATTGAGTTGTATGATATGCATTGTGTTGGTATGTGTGTGTAACTCAACATGAAGGTCCTAAAGATGAGTTGCTACATGCGCTCCTAGGGGTCTCGTGCTGTCTCCAAATGGACCGAAATGAGCTTCGACTTGACCCACGTCATGTAGGAGTATAATCGGTTGCGTCAAAATGATTCCCAAGCCTAAGGTACGCTCGGCGCAAACTATGCACAATCTTACGCTGACATTAACACTATCTCCAAACTGACTGAAATGAGCTTCCATTTGATCCACGTCACTTAGGAGTTCCATCGGGTGCACCAAAAACGAGTTCTGAGCCAATTGCACTTTTGACGCAAACCGTGTACCTATCTTGCATCGAGATTAACACTATCTCCAAATTGACCGAAACGAAACAAGAGAGGAAACAAGGATGAAAGGAAACAAGTATCAAAGGTAGCAACGGATGTGAACAAGGCAAAAGGTATCACAAACAATAGAGCTATTGAGTGTTCCTTATGTTCTCCTTTCGATATCTTCTATTCTCTTTTACTATTTTTTTTATTTTTTGTCCAATCTTTTTTTTCTTGCTTTTGCTCTTTTGATATTTTTTCTCAGCAAGGAGCACACAAGAATAAACCACAAAAAATTTGAGCTCAATTGAAAAAAAGATGTGGCCTATAGAAAATTAGGATTGTGCTAAAAAGCATACCAAAACTTGTGGGCCTAGAAACTTAATTTCCTAATCGAATTTCACAAATCTAATTTTTGCGAACCCAGCATTGCTGGGATGAAATAGATCTAAAATTTTCTGGCGTTCTCCGTAGATATAAAATTTGTCCCGTTTCAAGTTCAGATGCAAAAGTTATGACTGTTTTAAGGAAGCTGCTCGAATCAGGGATTTAGTGGACACAAGATGCAAACCGATGGTGATACGGAATAGCGGCGGGTGGAGGTATCAACACAAACTAGAAAGGAACACAATCTAAACCAGCAACAAGACTTTGACCTAGGACACAAACTCAACAAAGCGGACTCTAAAACTGAATCATGCAAAGGCTATGGCGCGGATGGTTATAGGATAGGAAACAAATATGGCATTGGACTATGGGATAAAAGCAAAAACACTCGAACTAAGGGTAAGATGCGAACTTGACGATATACCTGAAGCTTTGATATAACTTAATGGGGACGAGGGTCCCGATCTTCTGTCAGGTTCCAGATAAACAACGATCCGGTTTCAGATCACAAAGACCCGAACCCTGCAACCTTAGCACCACGTCTCCTCTGGTTATCAACCATGTCACAATCTGGTTGACCCCACCAAGAAGGCTAATCCCTGCTGTGAGTCGAAGAACACAAGCAAGAACAAGATAAAATGCAACTCAATTGAAGTGACAATTGTAGATGAATGATTAAGCACTTGAAGTTGGGGTCTTGCAAACCAATAACGGCAACTGTTCAATGACATATTGATCTAAAACAAAACCCAAAACCTAATGTAGGTGGTGGCTACTGATTATATAGCCTAAGGGACATCTAAGGATCCCTCTTCACATCCTAAAGGTGTCCCAACATGTTACAAGGCCCAACGGCCCAAAAGACGACGACGCAGCACCGTGATAGATTCTAGATGTCAACTTGTTTCAACTATTCCCATTGATTATGATGTAATTTTGATATGGAACCACTTCCATTGGTTTCCTTATGAAATTATCTTTCCATCCATATGTGTATCATCAAAAACGGAGTTCGTATGCGACCTGGACGTCCGTTTTACTACACGCTGGTCCTAGAGCCCGAGATGGACTCGAACTCAAGTTGGACTAGGCCTCCGGCTTGGCTTGGATGTCCTTGCTGGCCTCCTAAGGTGGTGGACAAGGAGGAGGACATCCAAGGGCTTTCTTGGTGGGTTCTCCAAGTCCTTGGGGTGTGCTCCCACTTGGGCCAGGGTCCTAAGGATGAATAACAAGCCCATAACGACAGTGTAGCTCCCAGCAGAAACAACGATAGAATATCTTGATGGTTTGGAGGCCTTGCTGATGTGATATTGATATGAGACCAGATCTATTTGAAATCTTATCAAACAAGCTTTCCATCAAGTGCTCATTGACCTCGATCGCAATCCAGATGGCTGAGTTATGGCCTTCCCAATGAAGCACTATTGAGCTGCCGATGAACCAAAAATTCAACTTTGATGAACTTGCACGTTGAGACATATTTGTACCTACATTCAAATAACGACATGTACATGTGGAACCAAGTGAATTGTACCAAAAATCACTATGCAAATGTAGGAACAAGCTCACCTTATAAACAATGGTCGTATCCGATGGTGTCATGTCCTCATCAGAGGGGAGCAGCTCCAATGGCGACATGACTCCTGAATTGGGGAAGATTGAGACTGAGCTCGAAAGAGAGATGGAGAGGGGAAATGGAGGGGGAGAGGAGGTGTTCTAGATCTAGGCACAGCTCAGAGTGGTGGTGGTGAAGCTAAAGCATCACTGGTCGGGCCTATTTATAGGCCGGCCATAGCTGTTCGACAGTGCCAGTTATTTTTGCCCACCGAGCCTATCCCTTGCCCTCGCACATGGTCAAACCCACAATGGTTGTTAGATCATCCATACGCATGGTCGAGGGTGAGCTCAAGCTTATCCATGGCAGTACGACGTGGTGTGTTCGCCACTGCATGTTCATGGCGCTTTAGTGAGAGTGGGAGGGAAGGAGATAGAGAGAGGAGTGGGGCCAGGATGGTTCATGAAGGCATCCTCGTGCTTATCCGTTCATCGGGGCAAGGCGGTGGTAGCAGGGTTGAGGAGCTCAGGCGGTGACATGGGATTTTCATTGCTACAGAGGTAGAAGATGATGATGACAGGTGGGCCCTGATCGTCAGCGAGAGGGAGGGGGAGAAGGGCGAAAGCGGGCGTGAGCTAGGCCGGTCCATGCAGGAAGGAGGGAGAGGGAAGTGGGAGAGAGGGAGATGGGCTGCTGCTGCTGCGGCCCGAGGGGAGAGGGAGAGGAATTGAGCCCAAGTGTTTTTTTCTACTTTCTTTTCCATTTTTCTATTTTCCTAGATTATATATGCATATGTTTAAATGATGTTTGAATTCAAATTTGAATGCATGAGTATGAAAAGTGTACCACCATAGGTTCACAAGCAAGCAAGCAATCAATCACTCAACCCTACTCATATTATTTTAGTTTTATGTTGGCCTATTTATATTATTTCCTATGTTAATTATGTGTTGGTTCCTAAGCAAAGTTTTAAAAGTTCAAATTTTTAGTGATTTTTAAATTAGGTCAAAATTTAGGGTGTTACAAACCTAACCCCCTTAAAATGAATCTCATCCTTGAGATTCGAATTGATCCTCAAATAGATAGGGAAATTCTTTCTTAAGATAATCTTCTCTTTCCCATGTGGCTTCTGCCTCAGTATGAATACTCCATTGTACCTGACAGAATCTTACTGTTGTCCTTCTTGTTTGTCGGGTGGTAATATCCAATATCTTGACTGGTCTTTCTTGATACTGTAAATCTGGTTGTAAATCCATGGCTTCCATAGGTGCTTGTTCTTCCGATACCCTTAAGCATTTCTTCAGTTGAGACACATGAAACACATCATGAACCTCTGACATTTCTAGAGATAATTCCTGGTGATAAGCTATGGCTCCAATCTTTTCAATGATCTATATGGCCCAATATACTGTGGTGCTAATTTTCTCTAACTTGGAACCTTCGAGTGCCCTAGATTGGTGATACTTTCATATATGCAAAATCTCCTAGTTGGAATTCCAATGGCCTTCATCGGGTGTCTGCATAGCTCTTTTGTCTGCTTTGTGCCGCTTTTAGGTTCTCTCAGAATTTGGCTACTTGTTCTTCGGCTTCCTTGATCATGCTGGACCAAATAAACTTCTTTCACCAACCTTAGACCACATTAATGGTGTTTGGCATCTCCTTCCATACAATGCTTCAAATGGTGACATCTTCAGGCTCGCTTGATAACCATTATTGTAGGATAATTCTAAGGATGACAAGCTCTTTTCCTAGTCTTTTGCATAAGTGAGTACATAGGCTCATAACATGTCTTCCAATATCTAATTTATCCGCTCTGTCTGTCCATTGGTTAGCGGGGTGATAGGATGAACTGTAATCCAGACATGTTCCCAATGCTTTGTGTAAACTCTTCCAAAATCATGCTATGAATTGAGTCCCTCTATCTGACACGATGTGGCTGGGTACTCCATGCAATTGGAGGACATTGTCAATGTATAGTTGTGCTAACTTGTTCCCTTTGTAATCGGCTCTAATTGGTATAAAATGTGCCACCTTTGTTAGTCGATCCACTATGACCCATATAGAATCATGTCCATTTTGTGTCTTGGGCACTCCTACTATAAAGTCCATGCTGATCTCATCCCATTTCCATACTGGTATATGCAATGGCTGAAGTAATTGATGAGGACATCCCTTCCATTGATACAATCCTGCACAACAAGGTCTGATGACAAGAGCTCGAGCACGACAACTTAATTATCAGGTAAAGTCGTTTCTCGTTGTTCATACAAACTCGTCTCAGAATTGGATGCTACAAAATCATGGTGATGATTGTCTTATTCTTAGGAATGTTGGTCAAGACCCCATTGCCTCATGTTTAGACCCCATGATGAGGTTGGAGGAGCTAAACAAGTGGGAATCATCATTAATGGGGCACTCAGCTCATTTCGAGATAGCAGGAAACACTCCATCAAAAATACCATAACTCCTTGATATGAGATCCAATGAAGCTGGATTTTGACTTGTTGGAAAGAGATTGTCGTCCTCTTTCAGATGGGTCTAACCCCACTATCAGAATCTACCGAAGCTATGCACAGCAAGCAAAAGGATGCACAGACAAATAGCTTGGGCCTAGGCTTTGTACTGACTAGAGCCCATTGAGGGACGCCAAGATTAGGGTTTCCCACTCCCCCTTGTGCTCTCCTCCTTATAAATAGAACCAATAGCCATCAGAACGAGAGTGGGTTTTGTTTTGATGCAAGATAGCTGCTGCTGCTTCCTTGTAAACGCGTGTGTCGGCTAGACCACCCGATTTGCTTGTTTCAAGACCCCAACTTGTGATTCAAATTCAGCCTTTGGCTTAAATCTGTGAGTTATTTGCTTGTTCATCTTGTTCTTGCTTGTTCTTGGTTGCTTGCAGGTTCATGGTGTTCTTAGCATGGCAAGAACATCACAATCGAAGCTGGTGTACCTGTTGCTAAGGCGCAGCAACCTTGTGGTCGTTGTAGTCGGACAGCCAACGTCGAATCCACCCCAAATCGAGTTTATCCACACTCACCAAAAGATCTGAAACAACCCCTTGTCCCATCATGTGGTAATCAGAGCAAGGTTCTTGGTGAGTGATTTACCGTTCATTACTTTACCTATAGTCCAAAAATATAAAAATAAGATAGAACTGAAATTCCAAACACAAGTTTGAGCCTTGCTGATTTGCTTATTTCTTTGCTTGTTGAGTTTGTGGTTTACATCGTGGTGTCAAGTGCTAGTTCTAAGGTTCTATCCTTTAGAGTTTTGGGTTCTTGTCATGTTTTAGTCACCACACAATCTGTTGTTGCCTTTCCCCCTACTTCAGCCGCTGCAATCTCCACCAATACGACTACCACCACCACCAAAAGCACTGTTGCTCTCTCAACCTTTTCGCTGAAACCCTCACCACCATCACCTTCAGCCACGCCTACACAAACACTACCTTATGCATCTGTCCTTTTGGTGCAAATCTGAGTACGCTCAGTTTTGAAAACAAGAGAGTTCAAATTGCATATTTGTACTACTTGTTGCAATCCTTATCCCTAGTAAAAGAAAGTCTATGCTACTTGCTGCATTCTTGTTATAATCATATTGCAAAAGTTAGTTTGTGCTACTTGTCCAAAAGAAAAGAAAAGAAAAAGAAAACACAATAGAAAATAGAAAAGAAAAAGAAAGGAAAAGGAGGAAAGAAAGAAACAAAAAAAGAAGGGTTAAGTTGATGCTATTTGCTCTCATCATTTCCATTGTTTGCTACTATCCGATGACAACATTTGTATCTAGGCTCATGTCTCTAGCACGGGTTAGCCTAGGACCAGCACGGTACTATCTTTGAACACTGATTCAACTTGCATTGACTAACGTGGTTCTAGCTATACCTTGATTTTTTATGCCACCTACAGCTCCACAAATTATCTACAACATCACAGGGTTCTACTTGCTACTACTTGTGTTGTTCTTGTCATCACCAACACCATTTGTATAGCAAGGTAAGGACATGTAAGAACTCGGTTGCACATGCTGAGAGAATGAAAATTGTTGTCACCTAATTTAGTTAGTTGGTAGGACATATTTTCTTGTGATTCCCTTGCTGCATACTAACCATGGTAGGAGAAGGTGAAAGGAACCCTCCACAATCACCTCGATCAAAAGCCTTGCTGCAACACTTTGAACGCAAAAGTGAGGCTCCATGCTGAACACCTTGATGAGGACATTCGTGTCACCAATGAGTGCCTTGGTCAATTGGAGACAGCTCAGATTGAGACCAACACCAAGTTGGCTTCCTTGGAAGGCACTCTTGGTTCTGTTAATACATCTCTTGTAGGTGTCTTGGAGCAATTGGAGAGGATGAAACAGAATCAATGTGATGGTTTCGAACGACGCAATCACAACAACAACAACACCATGGGTAGTGTTGCTGGTCATGATGAAGAAGAATATGCAGCGGACATTGAGCTTGATGAGGAGGTGAATGGTTGTCGACGCATTGAACAGCATCGCCGCTGCCATGAGATAGGTCCTCACCCACCATGGCAAGAGGTACGTGCCAATGACTCATTTGGCAAGATTAAATTCACCGTACCTACTTTTGATGGCAGGTATAATCCTGATATGTACCTTAGTTGGGAATTAGCTGTTGATCAGAAATTTACTTGCCTTGATTTCCCTAAGGACAAACGTGTTAGGGCTGCCACTAGTGAGTTTACTGACTTTGCCTCTGTTTGGTGGTCTGCATACCATCGTAAGAACCCAAATAACACACCAACTTGGGATGCTTTCAAATGGACCATGCGGGCTAGATTTGTTCCTTCTTATTATGCTCGTGATGTTTTACATAACTTGCAACAATTGAGGCAAGGATCCAAATCTGTAGAAGAGTACTATCAAGAGCTACAAATGGGTATGTTTCATTGCGGGCTAGAGGAAAATGAGGATGGTGCCATAGCTAGATTTATGGGTGGGCTAAACCGAGAGATTTAGGGCATTCTAGCTTACAAGGAAAATAATTCTATTAATCGTTTATTTCACCTTGCTTGTAAAGCTGAACGAGAAGTGTAGGGACGATGAGATAGCATGAGGGCTAACATTCCTACAGGTCATGCTAGCCTATGGACACCCTCCAATGCTGCTGCACCATCAACACGTGGACCCCCACAATCTTCCTCGGCCATCAAGCCACGCTCCTCTACAACAAATTATGTACCATGCCCAAGTGAACCAACAAGAGGAGCAATGGCTACATCTACCAAGAGTTCATCCTTGGTGGTATCCACGGGGAGAACAAGGGATATTCAGTGCCTATGCTACAAAGGACATGGCCATGTACGCAAGGACTGCCCAAGCACACATGTGATGGTTGTGCGAGCTGATGGTGGGTACTCCTCTGCTAGTGATTTTGATGAAGAAACATATGCTTTGCTTGCTGCTAACAATGTAGCGGAAGGAGATGATTTCCAACAAGATGAAGAGCACATTGGGGTTGAATCTACTGAGCACTATGAGAGCCTCATGGTGCAGCGGGTGCTAAGTGCGCAAATGGAGAGGGTGAACAAAATCAGCGCCACACTTTGTTTCAACCAAGTGTGTGATCAAGGAACACACTTGTCGTGTGATCATAGATGGAGGAAGCTGCAACAACTTGGCAAGTGTTGAAATGGTGGTGAAGCTATCGTTGAGCACAAAACCACACCCACAGCCTTACTACATTCAGTGGCTTAACAGTAGTGGCAAGGTGAAGGTAACACGATTGGTAAGGGTAGAGTTTGCCATTGGTTCTTATCATGATTCCATTGACTGTGATGTTGTGCCTATGCAAGCATGCTCTATGTTGTTAGGTAGACCATGGTAGTTTGATAAAGATTCCTTGCACTTTGGTAAAACAAATCAATACTCTTTGTGCATTTAACACCCTAGGTTTTTGTCACCAGTTAAGCAATGGGTTTGAGCTCAAACATGACATGTCGAGTGGTAATGAGGGTGTCAAGATCAAATCTACATGATGGAGCTCCAACTTAAACTTGGGCCATGCACATTTGCTTACATATGGACCCTTGTTAAGATTATGCAAGAGTAATGTTAAACATGCTTATTCCATGTACATTACATCCACATGCATCCATCATGAATTGTTTTATCAAGTGGATGGAAACCTATGAAGTCAACCAAACCTTGAAAACTTGCCCAAATGACTCTAGATGAACTTTACAACAAAAGTCATGAAAGGTTCATGTTGGGCAAATGTCAAGGAAATGCATCAATCGGTCTAAAACTCAGATTTAAGCTTTATAGTGATGCTACTTTGACTTGGTTTGAACTATAGCTTAGAGTGTTTGCATGGCAGTGGAACCTAAATAAAAGTTGGAGTCCATGTTATGTAAAACAAACTTTATGTTTGGACCAAGAGCTAGATCAGCTTGTAAGTAAGTCAAACCCAGGCTCAAACTTTAAATCAGCAACTGTTTTCAGCACTTGAAATTTTTCTAAGTCTAGGAACGGGAATTTTAGTTTCAGGTTAGCTTATTTGGTGCTCTGTATCTCCCAAACCAGGCCAAACCAATTCATGAACCTTTAATAGAAGTTGTAGTACTACCATAGATATACAACTTGTATTACTGACGTTTTTGCTAAAACTGGATGTACTAGGGAGTAGAAGAGGGAGAAGAATGCGGTTTCAGTCAGCCCGTAACTGAACTGCAGAATTTGGTTTTGAGGTACCCTCCTTTGAAGATCCATATCTCCAAATCTAGGCCGACTTAGCTCTTGATCCTTAAGGCAATATTGTTCACCTCACATAGATGTACAACTTTGCCTCTTGTTCCTTGATCACAGGACCACCGGATCGGGAGTTATAGGATGGGAAGTCAGAGTTTCAGTCGTACTTTCGTGGTGGTATTTGATCAGTTCATGCAGTTCAGAAATTTTGTACATGGCCGATTGTTCTGAAGCTTGATGCCACGTGGCGTCCCAGCTCGCTGTCCATTCGCCACCTTGCCATCGCATGTCGCTTTAGTAGCCGAGCTCGAGCCCTGTTCCCTCTCTCACTCATACCCTCTCTGCCTCTTCCTCGCTCTCTAGCGACGTGCGTGCGCCATGGACGCCGCCACCAAGCTTCGTGGCCACCGCTGCTCCCTTCTTCATCCTCGCAGCCAATCACCGTACAGCCATGTACGGTAGAGCCTCAACCGCAACACGACCATGGCCCTCCTTCGCAGCCAGCTGACCAAGCTCTAGAGCTCGCCCCGCCTGGTCAGTTCGCCGGCGCCGCGGTTGCACGTGGCTGGACATTCCTAGCCCAATGCTGGCCAAGCCAGAGCCCTGTGCAAGTGCGCGTAGGCTAGGGCTTGCCGCGGCCTTGCAGCTCGCCACCGACGCCATCCTTGCCGGCCGTAACAGTGAGCTCTGGCCATCTCTGCTGCTCTGCTCGAGTTGAAGAAGGAGAAGGGCATCGCTCATCAATTGAAGCTTTTCCAGGGGTGTAACTGCAAGGATATATAGACTTGAGTGAATAGTGCCAAGTAGGATCGATTCGCTGATGTTTAATTTGTGTTTTCCGCAGGGACCCCGATGCAAGATTTCAATCCCTTTTCTCTGGTTTTTACAGATTGAATGCTACACTTTGAAAATTCGTAGTAATTTGTACAGAACTCGTAAAATAGTAAATGAGGACTTTTTGGAATCCTTGTGAATTCTCTATGTAATAGATCTATAATATTACATGTTTTAGTTTAAATGTTTAGCTGTAAAAAATATTTAGGACAGTTAGGTTCTTAATGCTAGTCATGTCTTGTCTTTTTTATAACTGCAGTTATTTTACTCAAATAAATGTGAAATTTTTATGGAGTGTTACTGATGTGATTAGTGATTGTCTTGCTAAAAATTTCAGATAGTGTAGGATTTGATATTTTAAGAGTCTATAAAATAACAAATGTACATATTTGCTTGCTACCACACTCTGAATAGGTCCTGCAATGATTGAAATTAATTGGCTTAGTTAAGTTATGAATCATGACTTTATGATAATACATGAGTTGTAGTACTTTTATTCAAGCTTTTCAAAAAGCTAATATCATGATTTTTGGTTAAGTAGATCTTTAGTTATACTTGCTTAAATATCTATGGCTGTTGCTGCCCAACCCATGACAGGGTTTACCTTGTTCTTCCTGGTGGGCCTTCTTAATAGTAGAATTAGCTTTAGGTGTTTACAACAAAGTTGTTTAGAATTTGATAAGATTTCTAAAAAGTCTAGAAACACATTTATTGGACATGTATAACTCCATTTATAGCTGTTTAAAGTGGCATGTCAGTTTCTGTCTATGTTTTGGATAGAGATGCAATTATTGAATAATTGACCCTTCTAACTGTAGAATCATCTTAATATGAGAATAAGAAAGTTGTAGGTAACTTCCTAGGATTTTCAAAAAGTTATGGTTCATGTTTGTTGGAGGTCTAGAACTCCAGTTGTGCTTCTCTGAAGTTCTTATCAGTTTTCTGTACCACTGCTGTTGGGTTGCAATTGCAGTTTTGCTTGTGCAATTATTTTCGTGGTGTAAATGATGTTTGCTATGGTTGTAGTAAATACAAAAGTTGTAGAAAATTTCATGATCTTGTTTGTGTTCAAATTGTAAGGTCATAGGCCATATAGTGTAGGAGTTACATGACTTTAAATTCTTCTGCCAGGTTTTGATTGTACTCTGAGCAGATCTGAAAAGATGCTAGTGTTTGATCTAGTTAGGATTTGAATGAGCTTTTTAGTGATAGTAACAAAGTTGTATATAATTTCATAAGATTTCCAGAATATCTTCTTGTAAGTCGTTTGGATTTGTGTAACTCCAGTTATAGCTAATCTTGTAGCTACTGTTTGCATGTCCAGAAATTGACAGATTCCAATTATAGTTGTTTGCTTGTATATTGCTAAGTGTGGCTCATACCTTTGATGATGGTTGAGTTAGAGTACTTGAGATCTTAGGAAATTTGTGTCATGCTTGGTGTTGTCATCTTCTTTGCTATCGTGGGATGATAAATTGTGCGATATTTAAAGTAGGCAATGCGAAGGTGCTTGTGCATGTTAATGTAACCTTGTGCTTGTCTTACTTACTGCATGCGATGCATCGTCTATTGCACTTCCATGTATTCATACACTAGCATGTTGCATCTCATCTAGGTACGCTAGATGCACCACGTGAAGGATGCGATGTTGGAGCCAAACCCGAAGATTTGGTTTGGTGGATATATCCCGAAGATGGAAGGACTAAGCAAGTGCTAGTACCGGAGATATCACCATGACGGTGCAAGCTAACTGAACTAACTTGTGTCGGATTCCAGGCAAGCCCCAGAGCATATTAAGCCTCCTAATTTCCGAAATGCAGTTAAAGTATTATTGTTACATATATATATTGTTGCATTAAGTTTAGGTGTTGGATGCAAACACTTGCTGCATTGGTTATCTAATCCTTGTCTAGATATTGATACCCTGAATCCTATGTAGCTCAGGCTCGTGTAGTGCTTAGCCCTGCTTAAACGCAGTAGAAGTCAGGTGATTTCCTGTCACCTGCGAGATATAGGAATATACATATGGCACGGTTGGCTATATTTGCTATCGTGGAAAAGAACCTGTCTTAATTTGAAATGAAGACCGGGCGGAGGCTTGCCGGTTTGTGGTGACTCCATCTATGTCGTTTAAGGATTGAATCTTGGAGCCTTTCCTGTTCATGTTGAACGCATGCCTCTCTCTTAGTTGCCCATGTCTAAAGACCGACCACGAAGCCGAGTAGCTCACCTCAGGCCAGGAGTCGATAAGTATAAAGTACGCCTCAGAAGGGAGCCGTAGGCGTGAGTCCAAGGGCAGGTGATTTAAAAGTCCTGATCGTCCTGGTAGAAGGGTAATCCCTGAGAGTGTTAGCGCTGATCGAACCCACGAATTTAGTTCCTGAGTTGTTCCAAAGGTGACCCATGGCTACCCTTGCAAAGTATGCCAGGGTGAGAGTTAGGAATACACCCTCAGCTGAGTTGTAATTCGATTCGAGTCACCGTCTCTCCCGGTTAGTGAGAACTTGATGGCTTAGCTCCAAAGTAGATACACTAAATAACATAATGGTTCAGAAATGATGATATGATGATGACAGCCGGATTATACCTGCTATGGTTAATATTGTTTACTCCTAATAAGTGAGTGCTATAGTACAGGTGCTAATCTAGTGGACAGGTAAATGATGATAAACTTGATGCTAAGTTTAAATTGGTCACTATATTCATAAGCTCTTTTATGTAACTGTGTCAAGCTAGCCCGCCTCATAAGCCTTGCATGACCCTTGGTGTCCTTTATTTCTGGTTTTGATGGGTAAGTCTAGCTGAGTACCTTCTCGTACTCAGGGTTTATCCCACCATGTTACAGGTGAAGTTCTCGACCTGTGAAGATGGTGGCTAACCGCTTGTGGCTCAGTGATTCTATAGTTACTTCTCATCTATATGCTTTTGTCGGATGATGTCACTTATGCTAGCAATGTATTTAGAACATATATTAATGTAATCTTTTGAAAGCTATGTTGTTTTCACTAATCGATTTTGAAACCCAAACTTGTACTTTTAATTGTGAACCCATTTGTAATCTTATTTCCACTGCAACCCTATGTATGTGATGTGTATTTGCTTAATCCCATGATCTTGGTTGTGATGTTGATTTATCGAGGTCTTTCGGGACACTCGGCGGACTACCGGGTTTATATGAGTGAAAGTATGCGCATGTCAACGTGTTAGCGAGGACAGCCGTACTTGATCTTGTATAAATTGGGCGGTTCTGTTACAGCTGGTATCAGAGCAAGATTAAGCATAATACTGTCATGTACATTGTTTTAAAAACAAAGTTTTGGTTTTAAAAGCCTATTTTAACTAAAACTTTAGCAATAGGCAAATTTGTCAAAACTAATTTGCAAAACTATGCTAGCGACATCCTCCTTTATGCCCAGTTAAGGACTATTAGGTGTCTATCTAAGTACTAACATGAGAGTTTTTACTTTCGTCGTCCATACGGCGTGCTATTGTATGGATGCTATTCGCTTGAATGGTAATGTATGGATCAATTGTCTTTACGCCTAGGTAAGTGTGAGTTGTGAGAGCATGACCGTCTCACTGTCGGTATAGGGGAGAGTTAGCTTTGGTTACTGGAATATTTACATGTTACACACATGTATATATGAAGGTACTTAATTGTAGGTATATTTATCGGGTAGCTATGGATATCGAAGTATATACATCGGGGGATGTATATATGGAGAGTATCTTAGTTTACTGCTTTCATTGTGTGCTTATTTATCTCTTGTGGGGATGGGCTGCAATGAATTTGCCTGTAGGTATGCTAACCATGAATGCGTAGATTGAATATAGCTGACGACTAGCTATATATCGAGAGAGTACGTGTTATGCCACCGACATAGAACATGATTGCCACCTTAGGCTGGCAATTTCGTGAGGACAAATAGGATGAGCATGCATCATGATTGTGCTTATGCATAAATATGCTTCCCTCACCTTGTTCTAATGCTAAGTAACTTGTGATCAATGTGATGTCACTATTTTCCCTGTGTGAAGCTAGCCAAAATGCCTTGTCCCATGCTGCTTGAATAGCTATGCTTGAAGTTAGTGTGTGATTAGCTCTACCTCGTATGTTGGCTTCCAAAGGAAATAGATGACAAGTTAATAGTTAACAAAAAGTTCACCCCTTTGAAAACTAAATTACTAAATGTAAGTAAAACTTGTTTTATAGAGATATCCACCTACTCAGTAAAAAGGAAACAAAAGATAACAGTGCCTTACCAGCATGTTTTGCCTGATATGTGTAGTGGTGTTGTTGTAGGTGACTGCTTGTTATGTACGAGCTTTGTGCTTCGTAATAGCCATTTAAGCTAATTGGATTGATTGTTTCGAAATGCTCGCTTAAGACCATGATGTAGGCGTGGATGCTCGTTATCTAGGTAGTGCCATAGTTGTCACCCTTTTGTCCTCGATAAGCATATGAGTGTGGGAAGAGCGCTATCCTAGTGCAGCGTCCAAGTTTTGGTAATCTTAGGGTTGTCGTCTACAATTAAGTTCTCTCTTAGGAACCTGAGCCTGTACACGTGGTTGCTAGCCTTAAACGTTGTGCTACAAAGACTTTATCTATGCCTTTGCTTGACCTTAGGCCCAAGCTTAGTTCCCTTGAATGCTTGCATGTTTCATGGTTGTCCCGCTCCTATGTGGGAGGACCCTGCTGCAAAAATCCTTATTAGACCTCATTGCTCTTTCTCCTACTGGTGAGCTAGTGAAACGCTAATCGCTATCTACCCTGGCTTTGGAACCTTTTTCTCGTAGATCATGTCATTGCTTTATCAACTCAATCCCTAGTCAGTGCAATGGCTTTGTCCCTTGAATCTCATTTGGTTTGTCTCCAACTCCTTCAAGTCTCTAGATGTTTATCAGTCTTGATCTCCTGTTGCTGCTCGACAGAACCAAATCTCATGTTAATCTTTATCTGGTAATCACTTTGGTGGACACGAGGCGTATATGGAAATTAAGCAAGAGTCTCCTGCTTAGTTGCCTTCAGCAATTAGGCTATGTTCTTTTGCGCTGTGTTTTGATCTTCTGATCGCCTCCTTGTTGATTCCTAACCTTGTGACTATCCTTGTTTGCTATCCCTCTTTTGCACAATGCTTGTTCTTACAATCTAATTGGTGCCACTAGAAGTTTCACTTTGGTTGTATGTTCAGTAATGGTGCCACGATTAGCGATCTATGGTGCCACGACAGAACCTAGGGCCTCCTTGTGGGCGGCCGACACATGGTTGTGCTGTTGGGTGCACACTGGTATCGAGGTTTCTAGTCATGATCCATTGCCGAACTACACCGATGTGTTATTTTCACGTGAGCTCTTCCTTGGTTATCTCTCTATATCTTATCGAAGATCCATATATCAGACCAAAAGTAGTAGAGCTTCCTTTTGAAGTCACAAAAAGGATATCCTTTGAAGAACTGGTCACTGACATAAACAATAACAGACTGCAAGAGGTGGTAAACAAGCGACTCTGCCTAACTGTCCCTATAATGATGTTGATCGTCTGATGAGCAACTTATGTCCATCCATGTTGGATCAGAAAGGTATCCAACACTTAATGTTGGACAAGTTATCAATCTAATGATAATGGATGGTGATATCATGTGGTGTAATAGGTCACCAGGTGCTCATGAACCTCCCGTTCAAGTTCTTGATCTGTAGGTGCATGATGGTCATACAGTTGAAATCAACCATCTCTAGTGTGACTCGTTATCTGCAGACTTTAATGGCGAGCTATCTGTTTGTGCCTCGATTGCAATTATTGTTGGGGTCAAGAGTAAGAAATTGGAACTTTGAGTGTTGAGAGACAACTGATTAGTTACTAGTCGGAAGCTTAACCTCCAGCTAGGTGACAACTTTTTGCTAATTACGAAGGTTATGTCTCGCAGAGCAATGATAAGCAATGTATAGCAAGCCGTTTAGCAATGCAGCTACTGCTTTGTTTTCTAAAACCTATGCTATCAAGTCAATTCCATCTTGGACAATCACACAGATAGTACAAGACGTTGTATCGGCTATGTAGGAGCTAGCAAAAACACATCCCTAGTTTCGATCAGCATCATTGTGCCCTAGGTACCACAAATGGGTTTGTTCAAGGCTCTATTGGATGTAGTGCCAGAGAATATTCAGAAATGGTTCCTTGTCTTTATAGGGATGCCCTCCATATGGAGTAATGCTTTGCGCCCTGTGAAAATAGCCCACAAGTTCAATGCTTGTGCATAGTTAAGTCGGTGTCAAGAACGATGGTTAAAGTGTTACCAGAGAAGCATGTGAGGAAAAAAAACTCTAGCCTCCATCCTCAGCTAGGGAAAGGCTGCTGCTTCTATGAGAAAGGTTAAAGAGTGCAAAACACACACCTCAACGCGTGAAGCAAAGAAAAGGGAGAACACGAAATCTGTCCAGATTTTGTGGCACTAAACCGATTATCTTCAAGCCGGTGATTAGTGACTCAAATGAAGTTGGATTGACCCCAAACTTGGTGAGCTCATTCCTTGCTTAGGACCCTTCAATGTCTTAAGTTGGTTTGAGTATTGGTTGAGTAAAACATCGGATTTGAGAGATATCTTGTCGGCTCGGTTTGCTGCCAATTTAGAACAGAGCAGTTTTGGTAGATGAATTGTTTGGATGGTCAAACAGTGTCCGGTTGAGTTGAATTTTGATGAGTAGTTAGAAGACATATGGATCTACATGCCCACCAAAATTTGTGCATATTGGTGTAGTAGTTTGTGAGATATGAATAGAAAACAAAAGAGTACAGAATCTGCAATTTCGCTGTGACTACGATCATCCTTTGCATTAGACGGTTGTGTTTGTAATTGATGCCAAGAAATTACAACTTGTAGGTGTATTGCTGTTAGACAACCCTCCATAACCTTGAGAAGATTAATTGCAACCCCTATGTGCCTTGCTTTTGCCCTCTTAGATCAACAATGCGTGAGCAGTCAAGGTGTTCTAGAAGTCAAATTGTGCCCTTGCAATTTGAAAGTAATTGGAAAGGTGTCAAACCATAGATTTTTGGATTATGATTTTTAAGATATTGATTGGCCTAAGAATGGAAGCCTCGACATCAAATATAGTTTAAGAAAGCCGGTTTTGCTACAATACAAGTTAACCCAACTTGCTGTGCAACTGCACCACAAGGCAAATTGTACTCAGCCTGCTTGGTAGTGAACTAGTCCCTAGTTTTGTGATTACTTGCAACTTGTGTTGTCCTCCAAGCCTCGCTAACATCCTTCTGTGTCAATGGTTTTCCAATGCTGACATGGCTTTGGTACCTTGTATGTGTTTTACCCAAGAGGTTGCATCAGATTCAACCCAGATCACTGTTGCAACTTGGATCCAAAGGCTCCCTAAGGAATGATCATTGAGAACATTGAGCCGATAGAGAGTCAGCTATTGCATTTACCACTCACTCAATAGACTCAGACCATACATATTGTTATCAGAGATAGAGAACTATTTTTCAAACCTTGGGAGCAAATATAGCACCGTGCAAGGAATTATCCGTCAACCGACTATGATCTAGTACAAAGTCCATAAGTTCTGTGCTATATCCACTAGGGAAGTAAATGTTACAAGTATTTAGTCCTACGCTCGAATCACTCTTCATACATCGAGGACGAAGTACGCAGGACAGTGCTATCTTGGATTCCTCCAATGTAACAATGCTTTATAGAAGCTAATCAACGAAATCCTTTTGACAAAAAAATTACTACAAAGACCAAGTATAGAAAGTTGCCTCGACCAATTTGGTCCATCTGATGCTTGAAGCTATGTAGCCTAAAGCTATCGCTGATATTGGAAACTGGTAACATGTCTCTCTTCCATAAAAGTCTTTCATCCTGAATTTTGGGACGTGATTCCTTTAAGGGGGGAGGGCTGTAACACGCCAGGTGTTTGTTACCAGTTGAGCTCAACCATGACATGTTAAGTGGTGATGGAGATGTTAGATCAAATATATGAAAATGAGCCAGCACTTAAACTTGGACCATGCACCATTGCTTACATGTTGCCCTTTCCAAAAAAAAAGTGTGCTTGAGTAATGTTGGATGTACTTCTTTCATGTGTCTCACATCAATATCTATCTATATTGATCCATAGAAAAGTTTCATGAAGTTGGGAATCAAGAGTCACATGAAATGACAAGTTATGTCCTTGCTTGAATTATTTTATAAAGTGAATGGAATTCTTGATCGTCAACCAAACCTTGAAACCTTGCCCAAATGACTCTAGAGGAACTCTACAACAAAAGTTATGAAGGGTTCATGTTGAGCAAGTGGCCTGAAAATGCTCCAGTAGATCAAAAATGGCAATTTAAGCGTTATCGTGATGCTACTTTGACTTGGTTTGAATTGTACTCTAGAAACGTTGAATGGAAGTGCATCCTAATCAAAGTTGTAGTACGTGACTAGATCAACAACTTTTATATTTGGGGCAATGTCTAATTCGGTGCATAGCATGCTCAAAAATAGTCCATAAGTAGCAAAAGTATTACTGTTTTTGAGTGAAATTTTTTCTAAGTCTGAGATCGCGTTACAGTTATCAAGTGCTGCACTTTGGGTTGATATTACTCTCGAACCATTAAGATTTAGACCAAAAACCCCTAAATAAAAGTTGGAGCTGGTATGTCGATCTATAACTTTTATTAGTAGAGTTTTCGCTAATTCGCGTTGGTTTGGGAGTTGGAGGGAGTCGAAATTTGTGTTTCAGTCGTAATTTTGCGGGGAGTAGTTAGTTCCTTTAGTTTTGGAACGGTTGACTTAGCTCTTGATCCTTAAGGCAATATTGTTCACCTCACATAGATGTACAACTTTGCCTCTTGTTCCTTGATCACAGGACCACCGGATCGGGAGTTATAGGATGGGAAAGTTGGAGTTTTAGTCATACTTTCGCGGTGGTATTTGATCAAGTTCATGCAGTTCAAAAATTTTGTGCATGGCCGATTATTCTGAAGCTTGATGCCGTGTGGCGTCCCAGCTCGCTGTCTGTTCGCCACCTTGCCATCGCGTGTTGCTTTAGTAGCTGAGCTCGAGCCCTGTTCCCTCTGTCACTCGTACCCTCTCTGCCTCTTCCTCGCTCTCTAGCGATGCGCGTGCACCATGGATGCTGCCACCGAGCTTCACGGCCACCGCTGCTCCCTGCTTCGTCCTCGCAGCCAATCACGTACAACCATGTACAGTAGAGCCTCAACCGCAACACGACCATGGCCCTCCTTCGCAGCCAACCGACCAAGCTCTAGAGCTCGCCCCGCCTGCTCGGGCTGCCGAGCAGTTTGCTGGCTGCAGCTTGGCAAGGCCAGAGCCACGCTTGTGGCCATGGCTAGCCATGGCCAGAGTCAGCCATCCCCTTCCTCGTCACTTCCCGTCCGGCCGTCAGCTGCCCGGAGCTCGACCTCCCGGCGCCTCTCTTCTCTGCTCTGCTTCCATTCTGTGAGGTAGAGAGAGAGAAGGACTTGCACGCATAAATTAGAATAAGTTGGAGGGCCTAAGTGAGAATCCATGACTCATCTGAACAGTACCTAAAAGGATCTTTTTGTTCATATTTAATTTGTGTTTTCCGCAGGGACCCTGATACAAGATTTACATGTCTGTTCTTTTGTTTTTTTTCACAGATTTGAATGATGAACTTTGAAAATTCATAGTAATTAGTATAAAAATTGTAAAATAGTAAATGAGGATTTTTTGGGATCCTTGTGAAATGGTCTATGCATTAGATCTATAATATGGCATGTTTTAGTTTAAAGGTTAGCTGTAAAAATAGATTTATGCAGTTAGGTTTTTAATGCTAGTCGTATTGTCTTTTTCATAACTGTAGTTATTTTGCTCAAATAAATGTGAAATTTTTATGGAGTGCTCTAAGGTGATGTTGTTGTTTGCTAAAATTTCAGAAGTGTAGGATTTATATTTTAAGAGTTATAAAAATAACAAATGTACTGTATTGCTTTGCTCCAACTCTGAATAGTCCTGCATGCTTGAATTAATTGGCTTAGTTAAGTTATGAATCATGACTTTATGATAATACATGAGTTGTAGTAATTTTATCAAGCTTTTCAAAAAGCTAAATATCATGATTTTTGGTTAAGTAGATCTTGAGTTATACTTGCTTAAATCTCTATGGCTGTTTCTGCCAAACCCAGAGAGGGTTTCCTTGTTCTTACTGTGGGGCCTTCTTAATAGTAGAATTAGCTTTAGGTGTTTACAACAAAGTTGTTTAGAATTTGATAATATTTCTAAAAAGTCTAGAAACACATTTATTGGACATGTATAACTCCATTTATAGCTGTTTAAAGTGGCATGTAAGTTTCTGTCTATGTTTTGGACAGAGATGCAATTATTGGATTACTTGACCCTTCTAACTATAGAATCATCTTAATATGAGAATAAGAAAGTTGTAGGTAACTTCCTAGGATTTTCAAAAAGTTATGGTTCATGTTTGTTGGAGGTCTAGAACTCCAGTTGTGCTTCTCTGAAGTTCTTATCAGTTTTCTGTACCACTGCTGTTGGGTTGCAATTGCCAGTTTTGCTTGTGCAATTATTTTCGTGGTGTAAATGATGTTTGCTATGGTTGTAGTAAATACAAAAGTTGTAGAAAATTTCATGATCTTGCTTGTGTTCAAATTGTAAGGTCATAGGCCATATAGTGTAGGAGTTACATGACTTTTAATTCTTCTGGCAGGTTTGATGTACTCTGAGCAGATCTGAAAGATGCTAGTGTTTGATCTAGTTAGGATTTGAATGAGCTTTTAGTGATAGTAACAAAGTTGTATATAATTTCATAAGATTTCCAGAATATCTTCTTGTAAGTCATTTGGATTTGTGTAACTCCAGTTATAGCTAAATCTTGTAGCTGCTGTTTGCATGTCCAGAAATTGACAGATTCCAATTATAGTTGTTTGCTTGTATATTGCTAAGTGTGGCTCATACCTTTGATGATGGTTGAGTTAGAGTACTTGAGATCTTGGGAAATTTGTGTCATGCTTGGTGTTTGTCATCTTCTTTGCTATTGTGGGATGATAAATTGTGCGATATTTAAAGTAGGCAATGCGAAGTGCTTGTGCATGTTAATGTAACCTTGTGCTTGTCTTACTTACTGCATGCGATGCATTGTCTATTGCACTTCCATGTATTCATACACTTGCATATTGCATCTCATCTAGGTACGCTAGATGCACCACGTGAAGGATGCGATGTTGGAGCCAAACCCGAAGATTGGTTTGGTGGATATATTCCGAAGATGGAAGGACTAAGCAAGTGCTATGTACCGGAGATATCACCATGATGGTGCAAGCTAACTGAAACTGACTTGTGTCGGATTCCAGGCAAGCCCTAGAGCATATTAAGCCTCCTAATTTCCTAAATGCAGTTAAAGTATTATTGTTACATATATATATTGTTGCATTAAGTTTAGGTGTTGGATGCAAACACTTGCTGCATTGGTTATCTAATCCTTGTCCAGATATTGATACCCCTAAATCCTATGTAGCTCAGGCTCGTGTAGTGCGTAGCCCTGCTTAAACGCAGTAGAAGTCAGGTGATTTCCTGTCACCTGCGAGATATAGGGAATATACATGTGGCACGGTTGGCTATATTTGCTATCGTGGAAAAGAACCTGTCTTAACTTTGAAATGAAGACCGAGCGGAGGCTTGCCGTTTGTGGTGACTCCATCTGTGTCGTTAAGGATTGAATCTTGGAGCCTTTCCTATTCATGTTAGAACGCATGCCTCTCTCTTAGTTGCCCATGTCTGAAGACCGACCACAAAGCCGAGTACGCTCACCTCAGGCTAGGAGTCGATAAGTATAAAGTACGCCTCGGAAGGGAGCCGTAGGCGTGAGTCTAAGGGCAGGTGATTTAAAAGTCCTAATCGTCCTGGTAGAAGGGTAATCCCTGAGAGTGTTAGCGTTGATCGAACCCACGAATTTAGTTTCTGAGTTGTTCCAAAGGTGACCCATGGCTACCCTGCAAAGTATGCCAGGTGAGAGTTAGGAATACACCCTCAGCTGAGTTGTAATTCGATTCGAGTCACCGTCTCTCCCGGTTAGTGAGAACTTGATGGGCTTATCTCCAAAGTAGATACACTAATAACATAATGGTTCAGAAATGATGATATGATGATGACAGCCAGATTATACCTGCTATGGTTAATATTATTTGCTCCTAATAAGTGAGTGCTATAGTACAGGTGCTAATCTAGTGGACAGGTAAATGATGATAAACTTGATGCTAAGTTTAAATTGGTCACTATATTCATAAGCTCTTTTATGCAACTGTGTCCAAGCTAAGCCCACCTCATAAGACCTTGCATGACCCTTGGTGTCCGTTATTTTTGATTTTGACTGGGTAAGTCTAGCTGAGTACCTTCTCGTACTCAGGGTTTATCCCACCATGTTGTAGGTGAAGTTCTCAGCCTGTGAATATGGTGGCTAACCGTCGGTGGCTCGGTGATTCTATAGTTACTTCTCATCTATATGCTTTTGTCGGAATGATGTCACTTATACTAGCAATGTATTTGGAACATATATTAATGTAATCTTTTGAAAAGCTATGTTGTTTTCACTAATCGATTTGAAACCCAACTTGTACTTTTAATTGATGAACCCATTGATAATCTTATTTCTACTGCAACCCTGTGTAGTGTGATGTGTATTTGCTTAATCCATGATCTTGGTTGTGATGTTGATTTACCGAGGTCTTTCGGGACACTCGGCGGACTACCGGGTTTATATGAGTAAAAGTATGCGCATGTCAACATGTTAGCAGGGACAGCCGTACTTGATCTTGTATAAATTGGGCGGTTCTATTACAGTGCATAACGACTAGAAGATTGTGTTGCACCCCATGTCCCCTGAGGCTATTCTAAGAGATGAACTTGCTAGAGCTAGCAAACTTAAGAATCAGGCTATTGCTAGTGAAAATCAGATTGTTGCTAATGAACTTTAGAAACATAAGAAGTCTAGCAAATTTGTTCATCATAATAAAAATGAGATCAAGCTGAAATGCTCTTGTTACTTTGCCACCAAATCTGATTTGGATGAGATTGATGCTAGTACTACTCTTTGCTATGCTTTGGTTTGCAAAGAAACTTTATTTTCACTCGAAGATACATCTATTTCTTTGCCTCCTGCTGTCACTAATCTTTTGTAGGAGTATGCTGATGTTTTTCCAAAGGAGGTACCACTGAGGCTACCACCAATTCGAGGATTGAACATCAGATTGACCTCATCCACGGGGCTTCTTGCCATCATGCGCCATATAGGACCAACCCAGACAAGACAAAAGAGATTCAGCGACAAGTACAAGAATTGATCAACAAAGGTTATGTGCGTGAGTCTCCTAGCCCTTATGCCATTCCGTGCTTTTAGTTCCTAAGAAGGATGGATCATGGCACATGTGTGTTGATTGTAGAGCGATAAACAACATCACAATCAGATATCGTCATCCTATTCCAAGGTTAGATGATATGCTTGATGAATTGAGTGGCTCAATTGTGTTCTCTAAACTTGATTTGCGTAGTGGTACCTCAAGGTTCACAAGAAGCTAGGAGATGAATGGAAAACAACGTTTAAAACTAAGTTTGGTTTATATGAATGGCTAGTCATGCCCTTTGGATTGACTAATGCATCCAGCACTTTCATGAGATTAGTGAATGAGGTTTTATTGTGTTATTGGTAGATTCATGGTGGCATACTTTGATGACATCTTGATATATAGTAGATCATTAGAGGATCATCTTGATCATTTGCATGCTGTTTTCAATGCTCTATGGGATGCACACTTGTTTGGCAACCTTGAGAAGTGCACCTTTTGCACAGATCGAGTCTCTTTTCTTGGATATGTTGTGACACTGTAGGGAATCAAAGTTGATCAAGCCAAGGTTGAGGCCATACATAGCTGGCATGTTCCCTGCACGGTCACACAAGTGCGGAGTTTTCTAGGACTTGATGGTTTCTACCATCAATTTGTGAAGGACTTCAGCACCATTGCAGCCCCGCTGCATGAACTCACCAAGAATGGTGCAACCTTCACTTGGGCTGTAGCCCAACAGGATGCTTTCAACATGCTCAAGGATAAGTTAACTCATGCACCCTTGCTCCAACTTCCTGATTTCAATAAAACCTTTGAGCTTGAATGCGATGCTATTGGAATTGGTTTGGGTGGTGTGCTGCTACAAGATGGCAAACCTGTACATATTTAGCAAAAAATTGAGTGGGCCTAGTCTAAACTATTCTACTTATGATAAGGAATTGCTTGCTTTAGTTAGACCCTTGGAAACATGGCAGCATTATTTATGGCCCAAAGAATTGTTATACATTCTGATCATGAGTCATTAAAACACATTCGAAGCCAAGCAAAACTGAACTGTAGGCATGCTAAATGGGTTGAGTTCATTGAATCTTTCCCTTATGTCATCTAACACAAGAAGGGTAAAGAAAACATCATTGTTGATGCTTTGTCTAGGCGTTGTACCATGCCATCCAAACTTCATTCAAAATATTTGGATTAGAAACAATTAAAGCACAATATTCTCATGATGATGATTCACAAGGATGTGTTGCTGAATTGCAAAGAGGGACAAAACTTGGAACAAATTCATCCTTGCTGATGGGTTTGTATTTCAAGCTAACAAGCTATGCATTCTAGCTTGCTCTGTGCATTTGTTATTGTTGCAGGAAGCACATGGGGGACTCATGGGACATTTTTGGTGTTAAAAAGACAGAGGACATCCATGCTGGTCATTTCTTTTGGCCCAAGATGAGGAGAGACGTGGAGAGGTTCGTTGCTCGCTGCACAACATGCCAAAGAGCTAAGTCATGCCTTAATCCTCATGGTTTATACATGCCTCTTCCTGTTCCAAGTGCACCATGGGAAGATATTTCAATGGACTTTGTTTAGCACTGCCTAGAACAAAGAAGGGAGGGATAGTGTGTTTGTTGTTGTGGATAGATTTTCTAAAATGGCACATTTCATACAAGTCATAAGAGCGATAATGCTACACATGTTGCTAATTTGTTCTTTCGTGAGATTGTTCGATTGCACGGTGTGCCTAACACCATTGTTTCTGATCGAGATGCAAAATTTCTTAGACATTTTTGGAGAACTTTGTGGGCTAAGCAAGGGCTAAGCTTTATTTTCCACTACTTGTCATCCCCAAACTAATGGACAAACTGAGGTTGTCAATAGAACATTATCTACTTTGCTTAGGGCTGTTTTGAAAAAGAACATAAAAATGTGGGAAGAGTGCTTGCCTCATTTGAGTTTGCTTATAATCGTTCACAGCATCCTACCACTAAGAAAAGCCCTTTTGAGATTGTTTATGGGTTTGTGCCATGTGCTCCTATTGATTTGCTACTTCTTCCAACCTCGGAGTGTGTGAACTTTGATGCTAAACAACATGTTGAACTAATCTTAAAATTGCATGAAACCACTAAAGAGAAAATAGAGTGCATGAATGCAAAGTATAAACTAGCTAGTAGCAAAGGGAAGAAACTGTCATTTTTTAACCTGGTGATCTAGTTTGGCTCCATTTGAGAAAAGATAGGTTCCCTGATTTGCGAAAGTCTAAGTTGCTTCCTAGAGCCAATGGTCCTTTTAAAGTGTTAGAAAGGATTAATGATAATGCATACAAACTTGAGCTACCTATAGCTTTTGGGGTTTGCCCCACATTTAACATTGCAGATTTGAAGCCGTATTTGGGAGAAGAGGATGAACTGGAGTCGAGGACAACTCAAATGCAAGAAGGGGAGGATGATGAGGACATCCCTTCCATTGATACAACCACACCTACTGCACAACAAGGTCTGATGACAAGAGCTCCAGCACAACAACTTAATTATCAGGTAAAGTCATTCCTTGTTGTTCATACAAACTCATCTCAGAATTGGATGCTACTAAATCATGGTGATGATTGTCTTATTCTTAGGAATGTTGGTGAAAACCCCATTACCTCATATTTAGACCCCATGATGAGGACGGAGCAGCCAAACAAGTGGGAATCATCATTAATGGGATGCTCAGCTCATCTCGAGACAGTAGGAAACACTCCATCAAAAATACCATAACTCCTTGATACGAAATCCAATGAAGCTTTTTTGACTTGTTGGAAAGAGCTCGTCGTCCTCTTTCAGATGGGTCCAACCCCACTATTAGAATGTACCAAAGTTGTGCATAGCAAGCAAAAGGATGCATAGACCTATAGCTTGGGCTTGGGCCTTGTACTGACTAGAGCCCATTGAGGGACGCCTAGATTAGGGTTTCCCACTCCCCCTTGTGCTCTCCTCCTTATAAATAGAACCAGCAGCCATCAGAATGAGAGTGGGTTTTGTTTAGATGCAGGATAGCTGCTGCTTCTTCCTTGTAAACACGTGTGTCGGCTAGACCACCCGATTTGCTTGTTTCAAGACCCCAACTTGTGATTCAGATTCAGCCTTTGGCTTAAATCCATGAGTTATTTGCTTGTTCATCTTGTTCTTGCTTGTTCTCGGTTGCTTGTAGGTTCATGGTGTTCTTGACATGGCAAGAACATCACAATCGGAGCCGGTGTACCTGTTGCTAAGGCGCAACAACCTTGTGGTCATTGTAGTTGAACAACCAACGTCGAATCCACCCCAAATTGAGTTTATCCACACTCACCAAAAGATTAGGAACAACCCCTTGTCCCATTAGTAATCCTATAGGTCGTTGATGTTCTGCTTTCACTCATCGGCATGTATTGCATTGGGTGACATACTCTTCCAATCTCCTTTCATTCTGGTCTACCCATATTTTTGTTTGAGGTCCATATACATCTTGGTTGATCCTGGGTGGATAGAATATGCGGAATGGCATGATTCTTCCAATATTAATCTTCAGAGGGCTTCATCCTGGGGTACGCATATTCGATCTTCATACCATAATTTTCCTTACTCATCTACTCTTAATCCTAGGAGTTCCTTACTACTTTGTTCCGTGATGTCTTGTATTTCCTTGTCCTGGTCCTGGGCTTCTTTTATTCGATCTTCTAGTATTGGCCGTATTTGTAGGACATTTAAGGTGCCTTGTGGTATGATCTGTAGGTTCAGTTGGCGAACTTCTTGTGCTAACTCTGGCCTTTTGATTTAAAGTTGTCATGTAGTGGCAATAGGACTTTCTGCTTAATGCGTCTACAACTACATTGGCTTTTTCTGGATGGTATTGTATGCTTAGGTCATAGTCCTTGATTAGTTCCAACCATCTCCTTTGTTGTAGATTCAAGTCTGGCTAGGTGAAAGTGTACTTCAAACTCTTGTGGTCCGTGAAGATTTCACACTTGTTTCCAATGAGATAGTGTCTCCATATCTTTAGGGCATGTACTATGACTGCTAATTCCAAGTTGGGTGTCGAATAATTCTCTTCATGCTTCTTTAGTTGTCAGGAGACGTAGGCGACCACTTTGTCATCTTTCATTAGGACGCATCCTAATCCTTGTTAGGAGGCATCGCAATACACTATGAAGCTTCGGTGTATGTCTGGCAATGTGAGTATTGGGGCTATAGTTAATCTTGTTTTCAATTCCTGGAGGCTCTTTTCACATGCATCAGTCCACTTAAATTCCTTTCCTTTCTATGTCAGGGTGGTCATGGGTCTTGTGATCTTTGAAAATCCTTCAATAAATCTTCGATAGTAGCCTGCTAGTCCGAGAAAACTACAAATCTCTATCACATTGGTTGGTTGCTTCCATTCTGATACGGCCTTGACTTTTTCTAGGTCTACTTTTACTCCTGCGGTGATAATGTGTCCTAGGAAAGTGACTTCTTATAGCCAAAATTCACACTTGCTGAACTTAGCGTATAGCTCATGTGCCCATAACTTGTTCAATATCACTCTCAAATGTTGCTCATGTTCTTCAGCACTCCTTGAATATATGAGAATGTCGTCGATGAACACCATAATGAATTTGTCTAACTCCTCCATGAATACTTTGTTCATCAAATTCATGAAGTATGCTGGGCCATTGGTTAATCCAAACAGCATGACGGTGAACTCATACTGTCCATAGCTAGTCACAAAGGTGGTCTTTGGTATATCGCTGAGCCAAATCTTTAGTTGATAGTAGCCTGATTTTAGATCTATGTTGGCAAAATACTTGGTACCTTTTAACTGATCGAATAGGTCATCAATCCTTGGTAGAGAGTACTTATTCTTGATGGTGACTTCATTTAGCGACCGGTAGTCAATACACATACAGAGACTGCCATCTTTCTTCTTCACGAATAAAACTAGTGATCCCTAGGGTGATGAGCTTGGTCTGATATATCCTTTATCTTGTAACTCTCGTAGCTGCTTCTTTAGTTCTTTTGACTCATTGGCTGCCATTTTATAGGGTCTCTTTGCTATCAGTGTGGTTCTAGGTATTAAGTCAATGATAAATTCCAAATCTCTGTCTGGTGGCATTCCGGGTAACTCTTCTAGGAACACATCGGGGTACTCACGTATGACTGGTACTTCTTTAATAGTTGTTGTTTATACATTGCAAACCATTCGATTTGCTATCGGGGCTTGAGGGTAACACTTTACTATGATTCCATTATGATTTGTTAGGGTCACTGCTCTATCACAGTAGGGTATGTTGCCATGGTGTCTCTTTAACCAATCCATTCCTAGTATTATGTCCAATCCTTCAGTCTTCAGTACTACTAGATCCGCTTGAAATTCCACTCCATTTATCATTATCTTCACTCGAGGGCATTTTAGGGTGCATTTGAGGATAGCTCCAGGGGTTCGAATCAATAGAGGGGTGGGGAGTAACACTGTTCTTAAACTATTTTTAAGCATAAAACACATAGAAACAAACGAACACGAAGCGCCAGAGTCAAACAACATGGTTGCAAATGTGGAGTTTGCTAGAAACTCATCGTACACGACATCAGGTGTTGTTTGTACTTCCTCTGTGTTTACGTGGTTCACACGGCCTTGCCCAAAATGTTGGGCATTTCTTCTTGGTGGTCCATTGAGGTGGTTGTTTTGTTACTAGCTATAGCTAGGCTAGGGCAGAGTTTGTGGCTTTATAAGGGCATTGGGTGACAAGGTGTCCTGGTTGACAGCATCCAAAATAGGTTTCTAGTGCTGTATTATTATTACTCTTGGGCTAGTTGTTGTTGCTGTTATTGTTTCTATTGCTTCTCTTGTAGTTGGATGTGGTTTTTGTGGTGTTGGATCCAGATGACCTATACTGCATGGTTGGTTGTAGGTGCGGTGTTGTTGGTGCAGACTCATTGGGTCCTTTCTTGTTAGCGAGCACGTTGCATTAGAAACTTGTGCTTTCTTTCTCCTTTGCTTTTGTTGCGCTCTTCTTCCAATAGGATAGTGCGATTCATTAGGGTGTTGAAATCCAGGTAGATGTGGGTAATTATCTATTCCCTCAAAGCTGCATTAAGTCCTTTCCTGAAACATCTCTGCTTCTTCTTATCAGTGTTAACATCATCAGGTGCATAGCGTGCTAACTTCATGAATTTCTGAATGTACTGATTCACTATCATTGATCCTTGTCACAGGGAACGAAATTCTTCAGCCTTTATCTCCATAATTCCTTTGGGGATGTGATATTCACAAAATGCTTCCACAAATTCTTACCATGTGATAGTGTTTGTCTCATTAGCTGCATCTTGATAATTCTCCCACCATTCATCGGCTGGTCCTACCAGTTGATGGGTCACTAAATTAACCTTGTCTTCATCCATGGCTCTTACTGCATTTAACTTTTTGGTAATGGCGCGCAACCAATCATCTATTGAAAGGGGGTCTTCTTCTGCACTGTTGAAAGTTGGTGGATGGAGTCTCATAAATGCTACCATTTTTCCTTGTCCATTGCCATTGTTTGGTCTCCTTGCAAGATTTTCCAATAATCGTGTCTGTCGATCCATAACTTCTGCTAGAGTCGGTGGGGTGGCGGTGGTTCTTCTCCTTGTACCGGATCATTTCCAATATTCTATTCAACTTCATCTTTACCTTCTTCATGTACTTCCTCTATAATTGGAATGTTATTTTCCTATGGTTGCTCATGCCCATGCCTTTGATTATGATGCCCATGATTGCCTCTATTTTTCCTTCCTCGAGGGGATGGTGCAACTTGTTCCTTTGCTTCATGAACCTGTCTTCTAGCGGCCCTTTCACGGAGTTCACGAATCCAATCGGATCTCCTTTCCATTGTTGTTGTGGAGCAGCAAGGATGAGAAGAGATCCTCTAGGTGTTTTTTAGAAAAAGGCAAACAAGCAAAAACACACAAACATAAACACACAATATTAACATCACAAGACAGTTACATATATATGATACAAGGGCACATCATACACATTAACTGCTAGGATGAAAACCACGCAACGACTCGTACTCTAGGGACATCGAAGCTTACAAGACGTACTCCTACTACTCGAGGTACTAGACACTACTATAACACCCTAGGTGTTAAGCATGCATTTAACCTTGACATTGCATGATCACAAGCATCATTGAGCATTCATGAGCATAAGCATATAATGTATTCTATCTTTGTTGGCTTATATTGCATGTGTTATTACTTAATTGCCTTACTTATGTTAGGGTTTACATGTAACCAATGTATGAAATGTGTGTGGAACGTTGGAAATACCTTAAACATGTTTGAAATAGCATAAGGAACAACTTTGGTATTCATGACTAGGGCTAGTTTGGTCTCTAAGTCCTAGTTATGGTGTATGACATCATTTTAAAGTGGTATGTTTGACCTAGTTTGAACTATGTCATAGAATCTTCGCATGGCAAAGGACCCTTAAGCAAAGTTGTAGTATTTGAGTAGAGCAACAACTTTTATTTTTGGGTCATGAGCTAATTTAGTGTATAGCTTGGTCATTTTGAGCTCACAAAAATCATCATTTCACTGTTTTTCAACACTTAGAAATTTTCTAAGTCATATTTGGTCTTTACTTTGATTTGCCTGACTTTGGGATCATTTTACTCCTTATTCGTTGAGAATTAGACCTGGATCTTTTAAGAGAAATTGTAGATGGTATATAGGGCTACAACTTTGGTTTAGGAAGTTTTTGGAAATGTGACATGGATTAGGAGTATGAACGTCGTCAACATGCACTGTCAGGCCGGATCGCGGACTCTGATGGCCGAATCGGCCTGGCCATCAGTGGCCGACCGGCTCAGGGTTTGGCCACCGTGTGGTGGCCACTCATCACCGCCGGCTTGGCCAATCAGGCCATGTCGGGCCTCAATGTCGCCATTTCATGCCCCAGCGCTCGCCTGTGACTCCGGCGCTCTCATTTCCACTCCCTGCCTCTTCCTTCGCCTTCAGCGCAGTAGCCGCAGTAGTGAGAGTTCATCGCCGTCGACATTGTCGGCCCCCAGCTCACACCGCATCACTCCTCTACCATCGCCGCAGTCCCATTGTGCTCCCACTATCTCACCACAATCGCCTCGCTAGCTAGAAGTTCTCGGTAAGGCCTCCGTGCCACGCACAGCCTCGCCGGTGTTTTGCCACCGTGCCATGTTGCCGTGGCCGGTCCGCATTCGACCACCATTCGCTAGTAATAAGATTTGCGCTAGCATCGCCATAGACTATAGAAGCTTGGCCGAACCCTCAATTGAGCTATCTCGGCCTGCTCCGGGGCCTCGCCGTCGACCCGCTCCGCCGCACCACCATGAGCGCTGCCGTCGTCGTTAGCTCTAGCAATAGATCCTACTAGCTAGCTCAATGTGTGCGGGATGTCATGGGGATTACTGTGGTGCCGGTGACATCGCCGGAGAGCTCATCGTCGGCGAACTCCTGTCGGACAACGCTGCACCTCTGTTTTGCTATCACTGACGTGCAGGTCCGACTGACCTATGGACACTAGCTGTCAGCGGCTTAGTTCTATAAGCTAGTTCATTTATTTCAGATTTGCATGCTAACTTTGAAAAATCATAAGTGGAGTTCTAGATGTCCAATTCTTGTGAACCAAATTTTGTCGTGTTCCTCATAAAGTATAGTGTTTTATAAAAATATGAAATGTACATTTTCTGGTATTTTCATGGTGATTAAAATGTAATTAAATAAATGCTTTTTGGATGTTAGTAAACTTGTAAATTAGATATATTGAGCTAGAAAACTTATAAAATTGTGATTCCAATTTTGTTGGACTTGTGTTGACATTCTTTAGCTAGGAAAAATAATAAACTTGCTGTAAACTTGTTGGGCGTAGGGTCTTTCTATTTATCTAGTAATAAATGGTATTTTCTGAGGAAAATTGTAGGGATAAAAATATGTAACATATTGATATGTAAATTTTTGTACAGTAGTATGGCACTAATATGAAGCTAGGAAAAATATATAATCTATTGTTTGACACTTTTCTATAGGGTTTACTATTTTCACTAAAATAGGCCATGCTAGCTTGTCATTTTTGTAGAGGATGTTATACATGTTAAAATGGTATCAAACTTTTACAGTAGTCTATTAAGATCACTTGGAAGCCACTGTAAATTTCTGAGAATTTATTGTACACATTGGTATATGTTTGTTAGTTTCCCTAATTATCTAATTAAATTAATAAAGGCATTTAAATAAATAGTTTGGGCTTGGCCATTATGTTTTCCTCAGTGTATTTGATGTTCTTGAACTATTGGTATACTTGGTGATGTCAATTTTTGAATGCTTACATGTAGTAAAAATATTATTGCTCTATAACTCGATTTAGAAGTGCTTACGGACAGATTCTGTTGTGGGGTTTGTTACCTAGTCAAAATGATGTTTTCTGTAGAAATAGTTAATAACAAAGTTGTAGGGAACTTCTTCATCTATCTTGTGTTAAAATTTCAGGGCAATAGGCCGAAGGGTTTAGGAGTTATAGCTGTTTAAATTTAGCCTCCTGAAATGCTTGTTCTTTGGAATTTTTAGTCAGCACTGAATAGATTGCCTATTTTCGTTTGAATAGATTGTGAATTAGCTTTTGGTGATTAAATAAGAGTTGTAGCAAATTTTATAAGCTTTTCATAAAGTCCAAGATCACAGCATTTGGATACGTTGAACTTCAGTTATGATGTAAAATTGTAACTACCATGTGTAGCTTAGACATTGCTTTGTGTGAAATTGTAAGTAGATAGAGAAGAGATATGAACCTACTCAGTTAGCATGGAGTTAGCAATTGTTATCATTGTGCTACTTAATCTCATTGCTGTAGCATGTACATTCCCCTATCACATCATCTATGATCCTTCTTATGCATTCATGAGACTTACTTATGCATATGCATGCAATAGGTGCCACCGAGGAGATCACGTTGGTGGAGCTCGACGTCTATCCATAGGAGGAGAATCAGGAAGTGCAGCACTAGGAGGTCCCTGAAGAAGGTGAGCCTGAAGTTGACCACCTTCTGGAGTGCCCGAATCATCAGGCAGCAACGTTCATGAACGGCAAGCCCCGCAGCATTATAAGCCTCCCTACTTTATTAATGTCACCTAAAGTTATTCGTATTGATGCATTACATGACTAGAGTTGTTTGGAAACACTTGCTGCATATTACCGTTCTTTGACTAGAAATATCTACCATGAATCCTATTTAAGTCCAGGAATGCTTATCATGCTTAGCTATGCTTAGACTGGTAGAAGTTGAGTGATTTCCTGTCACCTGCGAGCTATAGGTGATAACTTGGTCATGGTTGGCTATATTATGCTATCGTGGAACATAACCTAGTACTATTAAATAAATGGAGACTAGGCAGAGTCTGATGTTGTGGTATCATAGTGATTCCGTCTGCGTCATTTAAGGACCGGACATTGGAGGTCATCTTGTCATGTTGAACGCATGCCTCTCACATAGTTGGCCGGATAAGTCGTTCCAACCATGAAGCCGAGTAGCTCAACTTAGGCCAGGTACATGAGCAGTTAAAGTGCGCACCCTAGAGGTAGTAAGGATGTGCGGGGAGCCAATGGCGTAAGCCTAATGGCAGGTTAGATTCCTGAGCCCCCTTGGTAGATTGGTTATATCTTTGAGGGTGTTCCGCTGGTCCTACCCGTGATTATACTTGAGTTGTCCCAAAGGTGACCTAATGCGACCCCGATGGGGGAAGTATGGGTGTGTGTTAGGAATAATTCCCCAGCTAGGTAGGAATCGATTCGAATCACCATCTCTCCCGGATAGTGAGAACTTGACTTGAGTACACTTCGTCGTAGTAAATGATGGAAATGTTGGTTATGAGATTATGCAAGAACTCAACTGGATATGGTTCTTTTTGTGATGACTTAATGGTACCAACATGTTTGGCATAAGATAGTTCCTAATCTAGTATGAGATAGGATTAATAAATGGTGATTTACAATTAAAGATATGTTGGATAACTTATGCTTTTTCTGCAAATAATGTCTACTAGCTCTACTTATAAAGCCTTGCATAGACCTTGGTGTCTTAGTATATTAGTTGGACGGGTAAGTTTAGCTAAGTACCTTCTTGTACTCAAGGTTTTATTCCCATTGTTGTAGATAACGTTATGTATCATGGCTACTACAAGAACTGCCTTGCTCCTGCAGTGGATGAGGACTAGGACCATGGGCAATGGTCATTCTGTTTATCATCTCACCCTTGTACTTTTGGTTGGAGATGACTATGAAACTGGCTTTGTATTAAACTACGTGTGATGTTGATGTTAAACTACTTTGCTTCCGCTACTTTCAAACTTGGTTTGTAATAATTATTCGAACTCTGATGTATGAGAGCTATTTGTGAACTATGATGTAACATGTGACTGGTTATGATGAATCTCTATGATCTTGGTTTGTATGTTGGTTGTTTGAGATCCTTCAAGATTTCATTGGACTACTGGGTTTATATGGGCTCAAATATGATGGTTTGATCGCTTCGGTGATTGCTATTGTACTTGTGCTCTTATAAATTGGATGGTTCCATGACAGCTGGCATCAGAGCAAGGATTCAATATTAAACTTGTCATATGTGTATTTAAAAACAAAGGTTTTGTGTTATAAAAATCTTAAGTGTGCCAGTGGTCATCTCCTTTATGCCTAGTTAAGGACTTTTAGCTGGCTATTTAAGTACTAACATGGGGGTTTTTACTTTCATCGTCCATACGGTGTGCTATTGTATGAATGCCATTAACTTGAGTGGTAATGTATGGATCAAATGCATCTATGCCAAAGTAAGAAGGTAAGTTGATGAGTGGCATGAGCGCAAGATGTGAGCATGCGGTCGAGGAGAGCTAGTTTTGATATGGCTATATATGCATGCTTGCATGTGTGTATGGTGCGTATTTAATTGTGGGTATAAATTGTCATCGGGCAGCTTTGATACGGAAGTATATGTATGGGTATATATATATATGGGAGTATTTAGTTGCAACCTACAGCCTAGATTTACATTTCTATACTTATGACTGTTGGGTTGGGCTAAAATGAAATTTCTACAGGTACACTAACAACGAAACATGTAGCTCGATTAGTTATGATTATATTGAGGGAACGTATGTATGCACTGTGTATGTCGTTAGGAATTATTTTTCTAAGTTTGTGAGGATGTATGGAATGAGCATACATCATGATACACCATTCATTCATGTTCCTGCATTGTTTCCCCCCTTAAATGATCTTATTGTTAAGTAACTCGTATCTATCATCATGTTGTCTCACTTAATTGTAACCTTTTGTTATAGATGCTAGCCCTAGGAGCCCCTGTTGCTAGTGACACCCTTTTGAAACTGTTTGGGACTCCCACCTTACTGTGGTGGGTGCTGAACTCTATCGGGTACGTTGAACCACCTCGCTACTTTTGGAGTGAAGTGGTAACTGATGGACAGAGGTGGTAAGATGTGCAAGTCACTGTCGCAGCCTATGAGGACAATCCTTAGTGGCAAGGATGGAGTGTAGAGTCGGATGGACAGACCCCATGGGAAGGTGCCCAAGTGGCAGCATTTGAGGTTCTCAGTGAGATTTGTTAGGAATTCGGGGATGAGCTTGTGAATGGGCCAGTTGGATCTTTTCCCTGTGTCGATGCATCATAGACTACTTGGACCTAGCCAGGTGGTAATGCTTTAGTCAGAGACAGGGATGAAAGAGCTGGAAGTAGCAATGCTGCAATGAATGCTATGTATGCAGTCATGAGGATGTTTTATTCACGCCAAGATAGCTACATCAACTGCATGCTAGAGCTCCAAAGAGCACTGGCCGCACAGCGCAAGATGAGAGCACGTGTTCATAGGCAATGAGGGGCAATCAGGGTAGCTCAGCATGAGATAGATAACTTCGCGATAGCCTTAGAAGCTTGTTGGAGGCAGTTTGGCCGTGCTGTTGTAGAAAGAAATGCAGCTTAGGCAGAATTACAGGGCGTCCATGCTGAGAGGGACGAGGTTATTCGTCTTGCTAAAACAAGAGAGGCAGGTAGGACCAGGACAGTATTCCAGGCTACTAGGTAGGCCACTAAGTTTGATCGTAGGGAGTAGGAGCTCATCCACCAGATCGAGGAGCTTCAGATTGATGTTCATCGCCTCAACAACATAATCAATCCAATTATTCCTCTAGCTCCAGCGATGGAAGAAGAGCCTAATGTGTTGATTGCTAAGGATGATGGCATGGAGATGGATGCTGAAGAAGATCCTGAAGATGAAGAGGTGGAGCCATGGGAGGATGACCACAGTGATGGTGTGTCCAACATCGACAGCGACCACTCCTAGGAGTAGCTTAGCTGTAGTAGTAGCAAGCTTGATGTCTTAGCTCTTTATTCTCGATCTCTGTGTAATGAACTCATATGTAGGTCTCCATTTCATGATGTACCCATGTGATGTTATTGGAACAGTGCATGTACTACTTGTGATAATTGCACTATTTAATGGATTCCTAGTGGTGTTTGACATAAAAATTTGGCATGTATGGAACACGTTGCGAGCACGATAAGTGATCATTTGGTGATGTTATGTTGTGGAAATGAATTATTGTGCCTCTATGTTATTGTATGAATTTATGATTCTCTCCAGTAATTACAGTATGGCATAATTATACAATTCTTCTACAATCTCTTGACATTCATCCAATAATCACTTGTTGTAGCAATTTTGTAGATGATGCGCACTCATAGGGGAGCTGGTGGTGATGATGCGGGTGGTAGTGTTGGCTATGGCATTGGCAATGAGGATCTTCCCCCCCACCGCATCCTACACCAGCAGAGATGATGGCTCAACTTATGGAGACTCAATGTTCCATGGGAGAAGTGTTGTGCGGTCTCGCACAGAATGTTGGGCAAGGACGTGGAAGAGAACAGCATCAAGGACCTAAACCTAACCAGTTCAACACTTTCAAGGACTTGCTCAACACCAAGCCTTCTGTTTTTAAGGAAGCAGAAGAACCAGTTGCAGTCAGATGAGTGGTGGAATACAATTGAACAACAGTTCTGTCTTTTGAGGCTCACCAAGCACCTAAAGACCGAATATGCATCGCACCAGCTGCATGGACCTACGGGCATATGGTGGAGTCATCATCGATCCACTTTGCCTAAAGATGCTCAAATCACCTAGAATCAATTCAAGGCTGCATTTAGGAGACATTATATTCCCTCAGGTCTGATGAGTATGAAGCATATAGAATTTATGAGGCTAATGCAACATACTAAGAGTTTAACTGAGTATCTGCATGCCTTTAACAACCTATCAAGGTATGCAATAGAGTTTGTGGATACTGATGCAAAGAAGATTGCTAGTTTCAAGCGGGGACTTAGCCCAAGGCTGATGAAGACACTAGCTAACAACAAAAGTGCTACTTTCAATGCGTTTATTAGTGATGCATTAACCCAAGAGAATCATAACAACATCTATACAACATCCAAGAATCAGCAAGAGAGCTTTTGATGCATTTGTATCTTAGTCAAAAGCTCCTACCACCGAGAGACCCTAGTTTCACCCTCTCCGCTCCAAAGTATAGGCCATCTTAGAAGAAGGCATAGCCCAGTCAGAACCATAAAGTATATCGCAAGGCCTACTCTATTGCCCTACCAAAGGATAGCACTGGATAGGGCAGCTCCAACGTTCACCTAGTAGTATGCCATGCTAGAACTAGAACAAGACTGGCCATTGGGCAAGAAATTGTTGTTATCCCAAGAAGAACAACAGCTAGAAGCCAGGCAACTCAAATGGATGTTAGGGACATGTGCACTATACCACCATGGAAGAGATTCCCTCTGGTGAGGTTGTCACGGCTGGTATGTTTCTTGTGAATCATCATCCTATAGTTGTTTTATTTGATTCTAGAGCTTCGCATTCATTCATGAGTCCAACTTTTGCATCCAAGTATGATTAGAAAATAGTTATAGTTGACAAGGGTGGGTATTGTATAAGTGCTACTGGGAGTAACATTTCTACCAATTAGATAGTTAGAGATGTACGTGTAACACCCTAGGTGTTAAGCTTGCATAATTTGACTTGCATTGCATGAGCATACTCATCAAGCATTCATATACAAGCTTTTACATATGTAACATATCATTGAAGCATATGAAACATGCTTTGTTATTTCATGTTTCCTTTGTGTATGCTTATGATCATGAGTGAATAAGTGTAAATGGTTGATGTTGGTCACTAAAGCACCTTAGCTACACTTAGGATGACTAATGAAACAATGTTCATGTAGACCACTTTATCTAATTAAGCTTCTAAGTGATGATATGCATGTTGACCTAGGGAGTATTTTATGTAACCAATGTATGAAATGCTTGTGTGACCTTAGGAATACATTAAACATGTTTAGAATGTCATTATGAACAACCTTGGTATTCATGACTAGGGCTAGTTTGGTCACTAATTCATAGTTCTAGTGTAAGCCATCATTTGAGAGTAGTATGTTTGACCTAGTTTGAACTATGTCATAGAGAATTTGCATGGATGTGTTCACTAAAGCAAAGTTGTAGTATTTGATGAGAGCAACAACTTTTATTTTTGGGTCATAGGCTAGTTCAGCTCCTAACATGCTTGAATTTGGCTAACAAGAATCAACATTTTACTATTTTCAGCACTTACAAAATTTTGCTAAGTCCTGTGAACTGACAGTGTCAACGTAGCCGACTTTGTGATGATCTAACTCCCTAACTGTTAAGAATTAGACTTTGGTTTCTTAAGCAAATTTGTAGCTGGAATGTAGCTCTACAATTTTGGTTTTAACACCATGCACTGATTCATCGTGGATCGAGAGATTTAGCGCCTTAGATTTGCTCTGTCAGTTACTTAATTAGGCACTGACGAACGCGGCATCGCGCACCATCATGGTCGACCGCGGGCAGGAACATCACGCCGCGTGGCTGCTGCATGGCCACCGTTGGCCGGCATTGGGCCCTCGACGCAGCGTGCTGGTGCACGATACCTGAGAGCCCACGCTGTCCATCCCACTCACTCGCGCTCACTCACTCCCTCTCCATCGCTCTCTCTCGCCCGTGCCGCGAAAGAGCCGAGCACCACCGAGCACCCGCACCACTCCGCCATCACCTAGTGCCCGCTCTACTGCGCCATTGTCGCCTCCATTTTGCCCACAGCTTCGCTGCATTGCCCTCTACCTCCTCGACTTGGTTGCAGCACCGGACAAGCTACGGTGAGGGCGAAATCGCCATTCCCATCCTCACCAGGGATCTCGGCTTCCATGGTCGCCTCCACAGCGAGCTCACCGCTGCTGAGCTTGCATGTGCATTGCTTTTGATCCCTAGCGTTAGGGCTTGGTCAGGATGTAGTCTAGCCAGTAGCATGATGTTACTGAGATTTGTTACGTCGTCGATGCAGAACATGATGCGCAGCGCCACCGCGCTCTCGCCGTCGTGCCACCGCGCACGCGGGCAGAGCTCGTTGGAGCACCTCGCCTAGCCTAGGTAGCCGCAATAGGGTCACGTTATCACCACAGAGCTCGTGCGCTTCTCGCCGAGCACTGCTATGGCCTGTAGTGGCTAGTGCACCTCCGAGCAGCGCCGCCATGCCGCCATGGCCGGTGATGAGGTAGGTCCGGTGCGTCCGAGCAGTCACCATGGGTACCAATCGACGTGGCTTGGTGGGCCGAGCACGTAGGTGTGTGGTCGGTTTCACCGGAGTGCTTGCTGTCGGTGAGATAATGCTGGCCGGCCACCGTGCCGTGTTTTCGGTCACTGACCGGTGGACCCCGCTGACCCGTGGGTCCCCTCTGTCAGCGACTGCTATGTAGTGTTTCTGTTAATTCTTTCATAGATTTTTGTACTAACTTTGAAAAATCATAAGTTGAGTTATAGATGTCAATTTTTAGTGAACCAAATTTTGTTGTGTTCCTAATGAAGTGTAGTATTTTATAAAAATATGATATCTACAGTTCTAATATTTTTATTGGTGAATAAAATATGGCTAGGTAAGTGCTTTCTGAATGTTTACAATCTTGTAAATTATATATCTTGAGCTAGAAATGTGATAAAATTGTGATTCCATTTTTGTTAGTCTTGTGTTGACATGCTCTAGCTAGGAAAATATTAAGCTTGCAGTAAACTGGATTGAAATATGATCTTTCTATTTATCTATTAATAAATGGCATTTTCTGAGGAAAAAATATAGGGATAAAAATATAGGGATAAAAGTATGGCACTAATATGAAGCTAGGAAAAATATTTAATCTGTGGTTTGACACTTTTCTATAGGGTGAACTATTTTTGCTAAAATAACCCTTGCTAGCTTATAATTTTTGTAGGGGATGTTATACATGTCCAAATGTAATGAAATTTTCACAGTAGTCTATTGTGAGCACTAGGAAGCCACTGTAATTTTAGAGAATTTATTGTGCACATTTGGTATATGTTTGTTATTTCCCCTAATTATCTAATTAAATTAATAAAAGCATTTAAATAAATAATTTGTGATTGGCCATGATGTTTTCTATAGTGCTTGTGATACATCGGAATTGTTGATATTAGTAGTAAGGCTTAGAAGCAATTGGTTGTATGCAACTAATTAATTATTGCTTTATAATTCAAACAAATGGTCGCATGTATAGTTTCGGTTGAGTGGATGATTTCATATTGATAATGATCTTTGCTGTAAAACTTGTTAATAACAAAGTTGTAGATAACTTACTAATGTACCTTATGTTAAATTTTCACAGTCATAGGACTTAGGGTTTAAGAGTTTTGGCTGTTAGAAGTTTGCTGCCCTAATTGTTTGTTCTCTGGACAGATTTGCTTGACTGATTTGTTTGACTGAGATAGCTGTTGAATCACCTTGAGAGTATTAAAACAAAGTTGTAGACAATTTCATAAGCTTTCTAGAATGTCCACAACCATACAATTTTGATGTATATAACTCCGGTTATGGTTAAAATTATTAGCTGCTGTTTGGTAGTTCGGTAAATGAATTACAGAAGTGTTTGCTTAAGTAATAGAGAAAAGATATGCACCTACTCAAGTAGAATCGAATGCACTTGTTATTTCTTGAATACCATGCTGTTGAAATACTTACAAGGATGCATTCATCACTTTTTATCATATTATACGTGTCGTCATACATGCATTCGCGATATCTTATTCCATGATCATGCATATAGGATCGACCGAGCAGATAACGTTGCTGGAATTCAATGAAGAAGAGGAAGGGAATCAGCAGTAGACTCCTTAAGCTGCAGCTCTAGAAGAAGAGGACCAGACTCTAGAAGAGCTCCCTAAGTGCCCATATCACCGCCCCACCTCTTTTCTCAAAGGCAAGCCCCAGAGCATTCTAAGTCTCCTAGTATTTTACAAAATACTACTTGAGTCCTTTATAATTGATGCATTAGGTTATAAGAGTTGACTACAAACACTTGATGCATGGAACTATCTTATCCAGATATATACACCTTTAACCCTGTGTGGGTCTAGGATCGAATATATGCTTAGCCATGCTTAGACCGGTAGAAGTCGGGTGATTTCCTGTCACCTGCGAGATATAGGTGGATACCGGAGCATGATTGGCTATATTTGCTATTGTGGAAAAGAACCATGGGCTAATGTAAAGGGAGGTCGGGTGGAGTCTATGTGTAGGTTAACTCATGTGATTTCGTCTGTGCCAATTAAGGACCGTATCAGTTGTTGGACCTTTTGACAAGATTGAATGCATGCCCATCACTTAGCTAGCTGGGTAACTCGTTCCGAACCGCAAAGCCAAGTAACTCAACTCAAGCCAGGCCCCGCTCTATAAGAGTGCGCACTCTGGATGGTAGTAAGGATGTGCGGGGAGCCAGACGTGAGCCCAAGGGTAGGCGGGGCCTAAACATCCTGGCAGCTGGTTGTCCCTAATTGTGCGGCGCTGGGCGAACTCACAAAATGTGGACTTGAGTTGTACCGAAGGTGACCTAAGGTGACCATTGATCTGGTCTACCTGGGTTTGTGTTAGGAATAAATTCCTAGCTGGTTGAAATTGTTTCAAATTGTCATCTCTCCCGGATAGTGAGAAACTTGGCTAGCTCCAACCTCATAGTAATTGCACTATGGAATGTTTTGGTTTGGATAAACATGGAATTACTACACCGGCTATGGTTACTATTGTATGCTCTTAAATGATATACCACATGTTTGGCACAGGATAGTTGCTAATCTAGAGATGAATAGCTATAATTAACTTGATGACCGAAGTATAATTGTATAACTGAGTTAATCGCTTTTTATGCAAAATGTTGTCAAGCTACCTCCACTTATAAAGCCTTGCATAATCCTTGGAGTCAATTTATTTCTGGTTTATGATGGGTAAATCTAGCTGAGTACCTTCTCGTACTTAGGGTTTTATTCCCATTGTTGCAGATGGTACCATCTATAACGGATATTGCAAGAATTGCTTCTATCCTGCCGTGGATGAGGATTGATCCTTGGGCAAGCATCTTTAATAATCCTTCTATATGCTTTTGTGGATGGTGATCATGTGTTGGCACTGTATTTGAACTATGTTGGCAAATGCTACTTTCAAACTTTAATTTGCTTCCGCTACTATCTATCAAACTTGGTTTGTAATAACTTTATTTCGTACTCTGATGATGGAACTGTATCTGTGAACTTTCTGTAATATGTGACATGTATGTTGAATCATGTACGATCTTGGTTGTATGTGGATCATTTATCGAGACCCGTCCTGGTACTCAATAGACTACCGGGTTTATATGGGCTCAAGTATGACAGTGCGACCGCTTGTGGATTGCCATTGTACTTGTGCTCTTATAAATTGGTCGATTCTACGATAGTATGCATCCAAATAAGTGAACAGGAGTATACAACAAACTTAGTGATATTACCAGGATTTGGTATTGATGTAATCTTGGGTATGAATTGGATGAAGAACCATGGTGTTCTTATTGATACCTTGACTAGAACTGTTATGTTGAGAGATCCCAAGAATAATGAGGATTTTCTAGTACCCCTTCCTAGGGAGTTTGATCTCCATATTGTGGCCAATGCTATCTAGCCTGTGGCCCTTGCTGATATTCCGGTAGTATGTGAATTTCTAGATGTCTTTCCTGATGATTTGCTAGGGTTACCACCAAACAGAGAGATAGAGTTCAAGATAGAATTGTCACCTTGGTACCGCCCCTATTTCCTGAAGACCATATAGAATGCATCCTAATGAGTTAGCAAAATTGAAGATTCAATTGCATGAACTCTTAGAGAAGGGTCTCATTCACCCCAGTTCATCACCATGGGGTTGTCCCACAATATTTGTGAAGAAGAAGGACAAGTCTTTGCGGATGTGTGTGGATTATCTCCCACTCAATGTTGTTACTATCAAGAACAAGTATCCTTTGCCTCGCATTGATATCTTGTTTGATCAATTGTCAAAAGCAAAAGTGTTCTCTAAGATTGATTTGAGGTTAGGTTGTCACCAAATTAAGATTAGGCTAGAAGACATACCTAAAATGACTTTTTCCACTAGGTATGGCCTTTATGAGTATTTAGTCATGTCCTTTGGATTGACCAATGCTCCTACCAATTTCATGTATTTGATGAACTCAGTGTTCATGCCTAAACTCGACAAGTTCGTGGTTGTGTTCATCGATGATATCTTGATTTGTTTTGAGACGGCAGAAGAACATGAAGAGCACTTGAGAGTGGTATTGTCGAGACTAAGAGATCATAAGTTGTATGCAAAGTTTAGTAAATGTGAGTTTTGGTTGAAGAAGGTACCTTTCCTAGGTCACGTATTATCGGAGGATGGAATTTCTGTTGACCCATCCAAAGAGCAAGAAGTGATGGATTGCAAAGCCCCAACCTCAGTTCATGAAGTTCGAAGTTTTCTTGGTCTAGATGGATATTATCATCGGTTTATCCTAGATTTCTCCAAGATATCCAAGCCTATGATGAGGTTACTTCAGAAGGATGAGAAGTTTGTGTGGACACTGGAGTGTAAAGAAGCTTTTCACACTTTGCGGACTTTGCTAACTACTGCTCCTGTGTTGGCACAGCCTGACATTGAGAAACCATTTGATGTATTTTGTGATGCCTCAGGTACCGGTTTAGGGTGTGTTTTAATGCAGGAAGGCTGAGTCATTGCTTATGCCTCGCGCCAGTTGAGAAAGCACGAAGTCAACTATCCAACGCATGATTTAGAACTTGCAGCAGTTGTGAATGCTCTAAAAATTTGGAGACATTACCTGCTTGGTAATGTTTGCCATATCTACACATATCACAAGAGTCTTAAGTACATCTTCACTCAACCTGAGTTGAACATGAGGCAGCGCAGATGGTTAGAATTGATCAAGGATTACAACCTAGAAGTGCATTATCATCCGGGAAAGGCCAATGTAGTTGTCGATGCCTTAAGTCAAAAGTATCATGGTAATTCTTTGTTGGAAGATGGTTTCAACTTATTGCATCTGACAGTCCTACACAATATCATAGTTAGTTGTTCTCTTGAGTCAAAGATCATTGAGCTACAAAAGACTGATGTTGGTATATTCCATATCAAGAGAAAGATGAAAGAAGACGAAAGTGAGCATTTTTGGTTGGATGGGAATGGTGTTCTGTGGTGTAAAGATTAGCTTGTAGTGCCGAAGGATAGGGAGTTGAGAAACCAAATCCTAGAGGAAGCTCATTCTTCTAAGCTATCCATTCACCCGGGTAGCACCAAGATGTACCAAGATTTGAAGACTAGGTTTTGGTGGAAAAAAATGAAGAAAGAAATTGCGGCATATGTTGCAAGATGTGATAACTATTACCGAGTTAAGGCCATTCATATGAAACCAGTAGGGTTACTTCAACCACTATCCATTCCAAGATGGAAATGGGATGACATTAGTATGGATTTCATTGTCGCCCTTTCAAACACCCAAAAGGGTCATTATTCTATATGGGTAATTGTTGACCGTCTCACCAAGTCTGCACATTTTATTCCTATCAATGTCAAGTATAGACCTCATCAATATGCAAAGCTATACATTGAGTAAATTGTCAGATTGCATGGAGTACCTAAGAGTATTGTATCGAGCGTCCTAGTTTGTTAATCATTTTTGGGAACATCTGCACAAGTACTTAGGTACCACATTGATTCTCAGCTCTGCTTATCACCCCCAGAACATAGGTCAAACTGAGAGTGTAAATCAGATCTTGGAAGATATGTTGAGAGCATGTGTGATTTCTTCCAAGGGTTCATGGGAGGATTGGTTACCTTTGGTTGAATTCTCCTACAATAATAGTTATTAAGAGAGTATCAAGATGGCTTTGTTTGAAGCTTTTATATGGTCGCAAGTGTAGGAGCCCTCTAAATTGGATTGAGCCTAGTGAGAGAAGATATTACAGGATTGACTTTGTCAAAGAAGCCGAAGAGCGAGTTCAAATCATTCGACAACATATAGAAGCCGCTCAATTAGGACAAAAGAGTTATGCAGATAAGAGGAGAAGTCCTATTGTGTTCCTAGTTGGAGATTATGTGTATCTGAAGGTATCCCTAATGAGGAGAGTACAAAGCTTTGGAGTTAAGCGAAACTTGCTCCTAGGTATATTGGACCATACCAGATCCTTGCACAAAAAGTACTAGTAGCCTACAAACTCTAGTTACCTCTAGAAATGAAAGCTATATTTAGTGTTTTCATGTCTCCCAACTCAAGAAATGTCTTTGTGTGCCCGAAGAAGCTATTGAACCCACTAGTATCAAGATTCAGTTGGATTTGACCTATGAAGAAAGACCAATTTGAGTGCTTGAAGTAATGGAAAGAGTGACTCGTAGCAAAGTCATCAAGTTCTACAAGGTGATTTGGAATAATCATAGTGAGCAAGATGCTACGTGGGAACGTGAGGACTATCTTCGTGAGGCTTATCCGAGTTTCTACTGAGGAATGGTAGGTTGTGCAATCTTAGGAAGAGATTTCTTTTAGGGGGGAAGGGCTGTAACACCCTAGGTGTTAAGAATGCATTTAATCTTGACATTGCATGATCACAAGCATCATTGAGCATTCATGAGCATAAGCATATAATGCATTCTATCTTTGTTGGCTTATATTGCATGTGTTATTACTTAATTGCCTTACTTATGTTAGGGTTTACATGTAACCAATGTATGAAATGTGTGTGGAACCTTGGGAATACCTTAAACATGTTTGGAATAGCATATGGAACAACTTTGGTATTCATGACTAGGGCTAGTTTGGTTTCTAAGTCCTAGTTATGGTGTATGACATCATTTTAAAGTGGTATGTTTGACCTAATTTGAACTATATCATAGAGTCTTTGCATGGCAAAGCACACTTAAGAAAAATTGTAGTATTTGAGTAGAACAACAACTTTTATTTTTGGGTCATGAGCTAATTTAGTGCATAGCTTGGTCATTTTGAGCTCACAAAAATCAACATTTCATTATTTTTCAACACGTAGAAATTTTCTAAGTCATATTTGGTTTTTAGTTTGATTTTCCCGACTTTGGGATCATTTTACTTCTTATTTGTTGAGAATTAGACCTAGATCTTTTAAGAGAAATTGTAGATGGTATATAGGGCTACAACTTTGGTTTAGGAAGTTTTCGCTAATGTGACATGGATTAGGAGTATGAACGTTGTCAACATGCGCTATCAGGCTAGATCGCGGACTCTGATGGCCGAATCGGCCTGGCCATCAGTGGCCGACCGGCTCAGGGTTTGGCCGCCGCATGGAGGCCGCTCATCGCCGCCGGCCGGGCCAGTCAGGCCACGTCAGGCCTCAACGCGCCATTTCACGCCCCAACGCTCGCCCGTGACCCCGACGCTCTCATTTCCCCTCCCTGCCTCTTCCTTCGCCTTCGTGCAGCAGCCGCAGCAGCGAGAGCTCGCCACCGTCGCCATTGTTGGCCCCCAGCTCGCACCACGTCACTCCTCCACCACCGTTGTAGTCCCATTGTGCTCCCACCGTCTCACCGCAACCGCCTCGCTAGCTAGAAGCGCTCGGTAAGGCCTCCATGCCGCGCACAGCCGCGCCGGTGTTTTGCCGCCGTGCCATGTCGCCGTGGCCGGTCCACATCCGACTGCCATTTGCCATAATAGGATGTGCGCTACCATCACCAAAGACTGTAGAAGCTTGGCTGAACCCTCGATTGAGCAATCTCGGCCAGCTTCGGTGCCTCACCGTCGACCCACTCTGCCGCACCGCCATGAGCGTCGCCATCGTCGTTAGCTCCGGCAATAGAACCTACTAGCTAGCTCAATGCTGTGCGGGATGTCATGGGGATTACTGTGGTGCCGGTGCCATCGCTGGAGAGCTCGCCGTCGGTGAACTCTGGTCGGAAAAGCGCCGCTCCTCTGTTTTGCTATCACTGACGCGCGGGCCCGACTGACCTATGGACCCCAGCTGTCAGCGGCTTAGTTCTATAAGCTAGTTCATTTATTTCAGATTTGCATGCCAAATTTGAAAAATCATAAGTGGAGTTTTGGATGTCCAATTCTTGGGAACCAAATTTTGTTGTGTTCCTTATAAAGTGTAGTGTTGTATAAAAATATGAAATGTACATTTTCTGGTATTTTTCATGGTGATTAAAATGTAATTAGATAAATGCTTTTTGAATGTTAGTAAACTTGTAAATTAGATATCTTGAGCTAGAAAACTTATAAAATTGTGATTCCAATTTTGTTGGACTTGTGTTTGCATGCTCTAGCTAGAAAAAATAATAAACTTGCTATAAACTTGTTGGGAGTAGGGTCTTTCTATTTATGCAGTAGTAAATGGTATTTTCTGAGAAAAATTGTAGGGATAAAAATATGTAACATATTGATATGCAAATTTTTGTACAGTAGTATAGCACTAATATGAAGCTAGGAAAATATATAATCTGTTGTTTGACGCTTTTCTATAGGGTTTACTATTTTCACTAAAATAGGCCATGCTAGCTTGTCATTTTTTTAGAGGATGTTATACATGTTAAAATGGTATCAAACTTTTATAGTAGTCTATTGAGAGCACTTGGAAGCCACTGCAAATTTCTGAGAATTTATTGTGCACATTTGGTATATGTTTGTTATTTTCCCTAATTATCTAATTAAATTAATAAACACATTTAAATAAATAGTTTGGGCTTGGCCATTCTGTTTTATTGAGTAGTATTTGATGTTCTTGAACTGTTGGTATACTTGGTGATGTCAAATTTCGAATGCTTACATGTAGTAAAAATATTATTGCTCTATAATTCGATTTAGAAGTAATTTTGGACAGATTCTGTTGTGGGGTATGTTACCTAGTCAAAATGATGTTTGCTGTAGAAATGGTTAATTACAAAGTTGTAGGTAACTTCTTCATCTATCTTGTGTTAACATTTCAGGGCAATAGGCCAAAGGGTTTAGGAGTTATAGCTGTTTAAAGTTATTCTCTCGAAATGCTTGTTCTCTGGAATTTCTGGACAGCCCTGAATAGATTGCCTATTTTGGTTAGGATAGATTGTGAATTAGCTTTTGGTGATTAAATAAGAGTTGTAGGAAATTTTATAAGCTTTATAGAAAGTCCAAGATCATAGCATTTGGATAATTATAACTTTAGTTATGATGTAAACTTGTAACTGCCATGTGTAGCTTAGACATTGCTTTGTGTGAAATTGTAAGTAGATAGAGAAGAGATATGCATCTACTCAGTTAGCATGGAGTTAGCAATTGTTATCATTGTGCTACTTAACCTCATTGTTGCAGCATGTACATTCTCCTATCACATCATCTATGATCCTTCTTATGCATTCATGAGACTTACTTATGCATATGCATGCAATAGGTGCCACCGATGAGATCATGTTGGTGGAGCTCGACGTGGATCCACAGGAGGAGAATTAGGAAGTGTAGCACCCGGAGGTTCCCGGAGAAGGCAAGCCTGAAGTTGATCACCTCTCGGAGTTCCCGGATCATCAGCCAGCAACGTTCATGAAAGGCAAGCCCCGGAGCATTATAAGCCTCCCTACTTTATTAATGTCACCTAAAGTTATTCGTATTGATGCATTATGTGACAGGACTTGTTTGGAAACACTTGTTGCATATTACCTTTCCTTGACCAAAAATATCTACCATGAATCCTATTTAAGTCCAGGAACCCTTATCATTCTTAGCTATGCTTAGACCGGTAGAAGTCGGGTGATTTACTGTCACCTGCGAGCTATAGGTGATAACTTGATCACGGTTGGCTATATTGTGCTATCGTGGAACATAACCTAGTACTATTGAATAAATGGAGACTGGGTGGAGTCTTATGTTGTGGTATCATAGTGATTCCGTCTGCATTGTTTAAGGACCAGACGTTGGAGGTCATCTTGTCATGTTGAACGCATGCCTCTCACATAGTTGGCCAGATATGTCATTTCGACCACGAAGCCGAGTAGCTCAACTTAGGTCGGGGACACGAGCAGTTAAAGTGTGCACCCTAGAGGCAGTAAGGATGTGCGAAGAGCGAATGGCATAAGCCCAAGGGCAGGTTAGAGTCCCAAGCCACCTTGACAGATTGGTTGTATCTTTGAGGGTGTTCCGCTGGTCCTACCCGCGATTGTACTTGAGTTGTCCCAAAGGTGACCTGATGCGACCCCGACGGGGGAAGTATGGGTGTGTGTTAAAAATAATTCCCCAGCTGGGTAGGAATCGATTCGAATCATCGTCTCTCCTGGATTGTGAGAACTTGACTTTAGTACACTCCACCGTAGTAAATGATGGAAATGTTGGTTATGAGATTATGCAAGAACTCAACTAGATATGGTTATTATTGTGATGACTTAATGGTACCAACATGTTTGGCATAGGATAGTTGCTAATCTAGTATGAGTTAGGATTAATAACTGGTGATTCACAATTAAAGATATGTTGGATAACTTATGCTTTTTCTACAAATAATGTCTACCAGCTCTACTTATAAAGCCTTGCATACTCCTTGGTGTCTTAGTATATTAGTTGGACGGGTAAGTCTAGCTGAGTACCTTCTCGTACTCAGGGTTTTATTCCCATTGTTGCAAATAACATTATGTATCTTGGCTACTGCAAGAACTGCCTTGCTCCTGTAGTGGATGAGGACTAGGACCATGGGCAATGGTCATTCTGTTTATCGTCTCACCCTTATGCTTTTGGTTGGAGATGACTATGAAACTGGCTTTGTATTAAACTACGTGTGATGTTGATGTTAAACTACTTTGCTTCTGCTACTTTCAAACTTGGTTTGTAATAATTATTCGAACTCTGATGTATGAGAGCTATTTGTGAACTATGATGTAACATGTGACTGGTTATGTTGAATCTCTACGATCTTGGTTTGTATGTTGGTTGCTTGAGATCCTTCGAGATTTCATCGGACTATAGGGTTTATGTGGGCTCAAGTATGATGGTTTGATTGCTTCAATGATTGCTATTGTACTTGTGCTCTTATAAATTGGATGGTTCCGTGACAACTACTACTAGGTTCTATAGCTCAGATTATTTATTTTACAAGAGCTGCAATCTCGTGAACTCATTTTCTATTTGAACCGTAGTTTGGGAAAAACCTTGAGCGCAGTCTTGCCCTTTTCCTAGGCCAACTGCTCATCTCGTAGCTTGCAAAGCTGATGAGCATATCCATTAGCTTCATCCTACCCATGTGAAACCTATGAAGTTTGTTGGCGGTCATTAACGATCAAATCCGACCTCCAATTAATGTCCAAAATGAGAGAAATAAACAGACTTTCAATGCATATGCATTTACTATTAACATATTTCCACATGTATTGGATGCTTAGTATTTTATAGGACATATACACCAAATACATGGGAAAATGACAAAAAAAGCGCAACCCAGGAAAGTGTAAAGTAGAAAAGCACAAAGGAGCCAAGCAAAGGCTCACCCACATGCTAAACTTGCACCGGGCACCGACAAGGAAGCAACCTAGGCCTAACCAGAAGCCCACTAGAGCAAGGCGGTGGCGAGCAGAGCCACCCAGGTGCAACTAGGGTGCACCCGCACTGCTCCCAGCTCTGCTCGGGCCCAGTTTGCTCTAGCGGTTGCATGGCGGCATGCAGAGGCAGTCCACGTCGGTTTCCTAATTTACCTATGCCAAACCGACCTCCATGTCACTATAAGAAGAGGGGTGGAGCTCCCCTTCAACACACACAACATTTGAGCCACTACAGCTCCACTTCTCTACTTGTACTCTTTTAGTTTTTAGTTGCAGTTGGAGCTAGCAAGAGCTATCAAGGAGAGCTTGGCTCCTTGGAAGAAACAAGAGAAAGCTTCTTATGAATACAAAGAGAATTTCTTCCAAAGTCATGCTCTCATATCATAAATATAGTAGTGCATATGAACTAGACTATAGTTTTCATGTTATAATCTTGACATATGAACTAGCATATAGTTTGTATGTTATGATCTTAACATGTTCGACTTATGCTTAAACATTCATATGACTTATATGAGTAGAAGTAGAGCTAGGTTGAGGTGGCGGTTCATCGTGCCTTTGGGTGTGCCCATGTCCTACGCTTGTCGATCCATAGGGTCAGAGTCCCAGGGGATGTGAGGTAGTTTCTGTGTAATTGGGCACGGTGCCCAGGTATATGGGAGTAGGTGAATACATTTCCTACTCTTCGGTTGAGGGGTAGGCGGTAGGTGGTGATAGCCCTATCCATCCCTTGTAATCCCCCACATTTGGGTAGGGTGTAGGAGTCTAAATTGTCACATGAGGTTGCTGGCAGACTAGTACTCAGTGGCCTCCCGACCTATCTTAAACTTAGTTCTAGCTCTAATCATGTAACTAGTATGATCATTAACTATTCTTTGCATGGCTATATATGACCATGCTGGCTCCACTTAGAAACATTCTTTTATTCTTTGTTTTCCTTTTATCCTTGAGGTTGTCCCAGATGTGTGTCCACTCTCCTTGAAATACCATTTTTACCCATGTCATGAACTATTGGTTTACTAATGCAAGTATGTAATCTTGTTCGGATTGATGCTAGATGTTGATGGTAGTTAACAAACATTACAAACCATCAATATAACTTGTATAACGGCATGAAAATAATCACCAACAAAGGTTTAGGGGTTTAAACTAACAAATTCCATGAGTTTTGGTGAATCTGTATTTTCTGCAGGGTTTATCTAGAAAACCGTCAAGGTGGACCTAGATGTCAAACTTAATCGAGATTATCCGTGGGATAAACAACTCTAGAAGGTTCTAGAGGACACTAGAGGACACCACACCAAAGTAGAGGGCAAGAGGCCATTAGGTGGGGCTGGCTGGTCCCACCCTCAGGCCGGCTAGTCTAGGGCCCCACCTGTCAGCCTCCGCCTCGCTACGTCAGTTCTCCACCGCCTTAAGGATTGCATCTACGTTGTTTATTCAAGTCGGTTTAATCCGAGGGCTCCGGATTGATGCTATGGCTTATATATCAACCCCTACCACCCCTAGGCATCAAACCCTAAATAAGTCATTTGAGAAGATAGAAACCCAAATCAGTCCTTAGAGCTCCATCATATTCTAGGGCATAGCTAGTTAGGCTAGGTCTAGAGGGAGGCAAGCAGGTTTCGCTTGGATTCCTGATCGTGTCAAGAGCGTGGTTTGGTATAGTCTTGGTACCCCCTCTCTTTTGCATCTCTCATTACTTTTATATGTTTGCTACAATTGTTATGACACTATTATTCATATCGATTATGTTCCTAGTTATCATGTTCATCGTCTACTTTGATTATATGCTTAGTATAGCTAGATTATCATCATGTTCAAGCATAAATTCATATAGCGCTCGCTCTAAAGTACATGGGGTGAGTGGTTGACATTGTGTAAGCGTGGTTCTTATACATTGTTTGCCTATGGATACACCCTATATTCTAGGCCATGTGGTGGATCATGGATGTGACACTCCCATTGAGTCCTTTGTAGTCCACTCCTTGAATATTGTTCTACAAGTAGGATCTAGTTCCGAAGGAAGACAAGCTCTGTTCTTAATCTTCCTTACTAATATCCCTTATGTGTAGATATGAAGTTGATCTTAGCCATGATTACTAAGTATAATTGCACTAATCAATGTATGCTTTGACTTGTAATTAAGAATTACTTAGAAATTATTCCTCTAATATTCTACTTAACCATGCTAATGCCATAGAAAGGAGTACTCTGAGTGATCAATGATTAGTTATTATGCACCATTCATATATACATTTACCTCTTGACTTACCACTATTGTGAGTAGAATATTGGTTATGGTTTACTTCTCCATCAATAGCATAAGTTATCAATACATGTCCTCGCTAGACCTTCCCTGTGGTAAAAATATAAATAACACTACCTAGAATACTCCTGGGTGAAGTGCTACAATGGTATATTATCTGTGCGCTTATAGATCCCTTTCATTCATATATATATATATATATATATATATATATATATATATTCTTTGTAGTCACATAAAATAATAAAGAACTACTTAGTATTATTCTAGTAGTAATGCTAAGTAGTATCAATAAGCATATCTGGCATCATCACTAGGTATGACAACCTAGGTAAGTAATGTTAAGAGATGTAGACAAACATTAGGTGGCTACTAAAACAAGTGACAAGTTAATAAATACCAACAAGCATTTCTAGGGCCGTTGCCACGAAAGGTACTAGGCAAAGGAATATTGATAAACTTATACTCATTGATGTGATCGAGATAAACCATTGACCTCTGCTCAAACAAGCTTACCCTCATTTTGTCTACTTTTGTATCTTATGCAGGGTAATGTATGACCAGTTTTGACCTTCCGACAAACTACGTTGAAGATCCAGAAGCATTAATCAAGAGAACTAGAGCTAAACTCAAGAAAGTTTCAGCTTTAGAGTCGGAAGATAACCAGATAAGGTGAAGCTTAATACCAGAATTTGAAGCCATGGCTAACAAGACTCTTCATGAATTCTCTACTCCAATTACAGCCAACATCCATACTGGACCAACAGTCGATGTTGGAGATAATGGATTTGAGCTCAAGCCAGCTCTCATCAGTATGGTGCAAGCAAGCCAGTTTTGTGGAAAGGCACATGAAGATGCGAGTGCCTATCTCCAACATATCCTGGAGATCTGTAGCACTTTCACCATCAAAGGAGTGACCAAAGATGCCATACTACTTCACCACTTCCCATTCTCACTCTTGGGGAAGGCAAAGCAATGGTTCTACACCAACAAATATAGAAACACTACATGGGATAACTGCTCCACTGCCTTCCTAGCCAAGTTTTTTCCCACAAGCAAGACCAATGCTCTACGTGGGAGAATTTTAAGCTTTCAACAGCAACATGATGAATCTATCCATAAGGCATGGGAACACTTCCAAGACTATATCAGAATGCCCTCATCATGGGATGGATAATTGGTTGCTCATGCGGGCTTTCTACCATGACTTGACCAATAGTACCCATGAGACTATGGATGCTGCTGCTAGAGGTTCATTCCTGTCAATCACCATACCAGCTGCAATAGCTCTTGTGGAGAAGATGGCCTCCAATCAAGGTTAGAATGAAGAATGTCTTCAAACCCACAAGAGAGGTGGAGGTATGCATCAACTCAAGGAGGTAGACATGCTATCTGCCAAGATGGACCTACTGATGAAGAAGCTCGAAGCTCGAGCCAATGAGAAACAAGAAGTCCTGCACATTCATGATTCCCGCATGACTTGTGAAGAGTGTGTAAACACTGGACATTCAAGGAACAACTGCCCTGAAAGCCATGAGGATATCAACTTCATCAACAACAACTACTTTTGTCCTCAACAAAATCACGGATGGAATTAGCAACAGAGGCCGGACTACAAAGGTAATTACCAAGGTAACCCTCAAGGTAATAATTTTAATAATTTCAATCAACCCCCTTGAGAGAGTTGATTTCTAGCCAAGCTAAAATTATGGAGGGCTTATCTAGAAAACTAGCTTCCAATGATAGATTTTTAGAAAATATAAATAATAGAATGGATAACCTCTCCTCTGCCATTATGAACCAGCATAGCTATAATAAATGATAGAATTGCAAATAGCTCAGCTGGCTGCTGCTGTTCCTCTAACCGACAAAGGTAAGATTTCATGGCAACCAGAAGATCTAGAAACTACAAATCTTATCGATATTCATAATGCAGCATACTACTGCATACAACCATCGATGGGAAGGTGGATAGACTATACCTTGCCTGAAAAGAAAGGTGATCTGAGAAGACCTGTCATCCCCATAGCTATTGGACCGCACATATTCCAAGAAGCTATTTGTGACTTCGAAGCAAGTGTCAATATTATGCCTAAGGTAATCTATGATAAAATTAATGGAGATATTTTGTTGTACACAAATATGCGTTTGTAGCTTGCAGATCAGTCACTCTGCTATCCCAAGAGAGTTCTTGAAGACGCCATTGTTCGAGTGGGACAATCATATGTTCCTGTAGATTTTGTGGTTTTGGAACCAGGTGGAGATGTAAGGGCACCCTGTTGGTATATATTAACACACACAGAAAAGATCCGTAAGTGCACAGATACAGCTGTAGCTTTCACTGGGAAGTATTCTAAGTATCATATCCATAGGGAAAGTGTGAGACTAACTACGATCTAACTTAACAAGGGGTAGCAACAAGGCTAGGATAAACCAGAGTGTAGAGAGGATAACTAAGGTTCTCTAATTCTAACTTGGGTAAGCAATGTCTTCTACTGTTCAACTGGGGACATTACTAGGGAAATACACTAGCAGAGGATGCTTTTCTTTGTATCCGGGTCCTACTTGGCCTACAAACAGGAGGTGGACTACAAAGGATCAACGAAGCTATATAGTACTCAACGAGGCTATATAGTACTGATGTCACACATGCGATCTACCATCGATCCAGAATGCAGGGTGCATCCATGATTAACCTAAGTCTAAGCACCACGCTTACACTTATGATTAATACTTTACTCCCCCTATGTAGAGAATAAAGCACTCTAAAGAGTTGCAAACCTGATGAACAATATAAACAAGATACTTACTTGAATTAGAAGTTGATTACTAGAGAAATCTCAGAGGCATGCTCAGATAGAACTTAGATTCACCAATGTACAAGCCATAGAGAGAGCACCGACAGGCCGACACCTCCTAATACTCTTCCCTCACTCTCCATCTCACTATTTCTTTTTATAAGACTAGATCCTATGGAGGACTAATCTTCTCTTGATAGCTGGTACTAATCCTCACGAGGAGAATATGAATTAGGGGTTTAGGATGGCTCCACGGACGGGGCCTGGGCATCCTTATATAGGCCAAGGTGGAGTAGGGGACAAGAAATCAAGGTGGAGTAGGGGGCAAGGAATCGCCACATCATCGATCCACGTCAACTGCCCCGACCACTGTTGGATAAACTGACCTAAAACAACCTTAGAATCAATGGTTTAGATCATAGAAAGGAGTATGAGGTGGCGGAGGGCGAGCAGGCTCCATGGCAGGCCGACCGGCATATGGGCTGGGCTGGCCGGCCCACTTTTGTAACTGTTTGGTCCAAGCTCTGGCGTGGTGTCTTCTAGAACCTTCTAGAGTTGTCTTTCACAGTTTTTGTGGGTTGAATCACTTGTTGTCACCGGTTTGCTTGTTTGGAGTGTATGATAGTGGTCCCAAGAGCTGTTTTCTAGATAAATCCTCCTATAGTCACATAATTACCAAAGGTCGTGGAATTCATTAGTTGAAACCCCTATACCTATGTTTGGTGATGGAATTAAGTATATATGTAGGTTATGTTGACGATTTATAATTGGTGTTAGTGACCATTAACAAGCTCCCCTAAGCTTAACCCTTGCTAGTCCTGAGCAAAGCTAAACTCAGCAATAGATCAGGAGTTGCTACAATGCTTTCATGCCTTAAAAGTACACATGTGTTCAATAAAAAATTCTCCTCCGAATTAGAACAAACTGATCTGACTTTCAAACTTACCCATATTACCTTCAACCATGGGGCTTCTTAGCCTTCACTTGGGTCTTGAGCAATTGAAAGACAGAACGATCAAGTCAAGCACTATGTCTCAAGTTCTTTGTTCAACCATTGTTTTGGAGTTTTTTTAAGTTTTCAAAATACAACTTAGAGATTCCATTGTATGGCACTCTCAAGTCTCTTAATATATGTGGTATTTGTGGATTCTCACCAAGACAATAAAGATGTTATGCCTTTTCTCTTCCTACTACTAAGGCTTATGTGGAGTTCATAGGTAGGGAGAAAACTAGAGCATACTTGCAATGCATATATTGTAAAGTCAAACCTCAGATCCAAAGAGAGTTGAGTCATACAATCAAATCAAGATGTGCATGTGTGTGGATATATGGTGGATATATATGGTGCCTAACCTAATTCTACTTTGCTCCTTGAAAACATATCTCTCTTTTGAAACTCAAAAATAATTTTGCAAGAGAACAGGAGCTATCTTATTCATCTCTTTGTTTTTTTAGGCGGGCATCTAAGTACCCATTGTTTTAGATATGGCGGACACTTGTCAATTTTTTTCTCAACCCTTTTTTTTCTCTTTTTTTATGAATAACTTTTGCAAAGCCCCATGTCTCTTTTCTGCAACAAAACTTTGAGAGATATTAACAAGAACTTGGAGCATTTATTTGGTGGATGAAAAACCTATCAAGCATGTTTTTGCGCCTACCCCCAGTGTGTAGGAGCAGCAGGTATATGCAGTGTGTACGTGATCTTAATTTTAAGAGCATGACAAACCACTCATAAGGGTCAACAAAGCTTGACAAAACTCAATGCAATTACAAGCAGCATATGTGTGGAGGTTTTCTTAGCCTATATAAGGGCAGTCCCAATGGTGTATTGATGATGGTTTCTATCCTCATTAAATGACTTGCTACGTAGGCAAAATGCTAACATGGCAATGTAATTAATGAAGAAAGAGAGCAAAAATCATAGAAATGGTTTCCTCATGAAGAAATCAGGTCTTCTCTTGACCCAATGCACCAAGAAACCATGAAATCGCCATTGGGGAGAAACCACCAGTTTCTAGGGGGCTTGTGCCACACTCCCATTGGAGGAAGAAGATAGAGTTGGGAGAGAGAAAGAGAAAATAATTATTACACAAAGACACCTCCACTGTGGAAGGTAGTTTCTATAGATGATTTCTTGTGCTATGGAAACCGCATCAGTTTCTTCCAGTGGGACTGCCCTAACATGTGTGGCTCTGGTGGGAATTTAAGCTTTGTCATATAGGAACTCATCATGTAGTATTTTTGTGTTTTTTCAAAAAGATAAATCTCCAGAACTTTGGTGTCACTTGGAACAAGATAAACAGCAGCTCAGACCTTCTCATATCATATCCGTCAATTACCTAGACTTAGATCACGCATATGCTACCCATGAGTTTCAAGTTCAAAGTAAATCCTTATATCAAAATAGTCATATCCAAAACTTTGGGAGAATTCAAGGCTAAAAACTAGGTACTTGAAAGGAATTACAAAAGAGCAACTATTCATCATTTTCATTCAAGAGATTATTCTAAGTTCTCTTTATTCTATTCAGCTCTTAAAAATAAATTAAAGCAAACTAGACACACCTTTTTATTTTGTTTTCAATTTTACTAGATCACACATTATAACTAAAGCAAAGATAAATTTTTATTTTGTTTTTCATTTATTATATTTTTTAACTATTTAAAAGAAACTAAAACTAAAATAAAAGGGGAAAGAATACTTACATGGATACATAGGAGTGCTTTTCCCCTAAGCTAGCTCTTTTGGTGAGGGTTTGATGTTTTATGTCCTTCAAACTAGACTTCTCCTTGTGAAGTTCATTGATTGAGTACCTCGGTTTGTTCTAAAGATGAAGATTCTTGTAATGACGCCTCTAATGGTGATGTCACCTTCTTTCGCAAAACCTATCTTGGTTTTGAGTTTTGATTTTAGTTTGATAGGTTCAGGACCTTCACTTGTAGAAATTGGGGAGTCAACTATCTTCCACTTACACTTTGCTTGAAGTGTGTCCTCCTCATAAGACAAGGTAGAGATCAAGTGCATGGGCTATGTTGGTGGGAAAACACCAACAGAACCAAGATTTTATTCATTCTTCTCTATCCTTGGGCATATTAAACAAGACAAAGTTGATGTTATGTGCTTGTTTAATTATGACATGGGTGGTAACATCAGAAGATTGAACATGAATGTAGCATTTAAGTACATTTGGTAGAAAAGATTGAGTTGCTGAACCTATGGAAGGATCATCTATCTTTACATAATGTATCAATCTTTACATGATTATGACTATCATCTTCCAAAGATAAGGTGTGTAACTTTTTAGCTCATTTGGTTAAAACTATGAGGTCAAGGAAGTGGTGCTAGGAACAAGCTTAAAGAACATGTTGAGTTAGTCAGGTTGGATCAAGTAATGGAGTTGTAACCCATACATGTTTGTTTCTTATTTATGTGCCCACCCGAATCAAGGAAAGCTATTTAAGTAATGATCATTTACCTTAGGATGTTACCTTGGTCATTGAAGCATGATGACACCACATGATGAATGGTAGATGACTCATGATGGTCCTTCCCTTTTTGCTTGAAGTTTTCCTTGTTCGGCTAGCCTCACAGTTATGAGTTGTTTATGAGCTTCTTGTTCCTATATTGCATCCTTTCTTTCTCATCCTTTTGTCATGCCATCTTTCTGCTCTTTGATCTTTAACATTTTGTTGGGCCTTCGTCCTCACTCATTGTTTTATGTTTGTAAAGGATTAGTGGACAACACATACCCGAATGATTGTTCAAATAATTCAAGGCAGAGGTAGTGTTGTAATAGGGCTGAAGGTCATCTATGTTAGAGTTGGTTTTAACATATTAATTAGCATAGAACTTTTTATCCCATGTTTTAAATGATGCGCCTTGATTCATCTCATGACTTACCCAAATTAAATTGAGAGTTTCCTGTAGAGGTTAGTCTAACAAAATATCCAGTATCTACTAAAGCATACTATCGGCTCAAAAATCAGCCTACACACCACGTCTAATTCGATTTAGGAAGGCATTTTAACCTAAGCACCATGCTTAATTTAAAAACCTTTGGAAGTAAAATCAGCACCCCTAAACTAAACCCCAAGCTTAATTTAAAAGATGTATGAACATACCCCAAACCTTAAGCATACTATAGCAAACAAATGTAGCATGAAAGCATTATAGAGATTTATTCAAATAGAGATGAAAGAGCTTGATTGTTTTTTAGCAAATTGAGCATGGCTTAAAGGTAGAGACAACCAAGATGAATTAGCAACATGGCATAAGATTTTTCAGAGAAGTTCATCCCCCACACTTGAATTTTGCAAGTCAAAATCAAGTTTGGATGGATGTGATTCAATGTTGCATGATGGATGGTTGTACATACCTGGCGTTGTCATCCTTCATTCTTTTTGCTTTAAACCTAGAATGGTTAGTGACAAAAATATCTGAAGACATATTTTCACAATTACATTTCTAGGCTTATTTCACAATGGTATCACAGCAGAAGGTAAAAACTCATATTATCTCCCGAAAGTGCTTGTTTTAGGACAACAGCTCGTCCTAGGGAAACCTTAGAATTGCGCTTCAAGTTGGTGAAGTGGTTTCCCCTCCAACACCAACCTTTGTATGCATATCTTCAAGATTCATGCCAACAGAATTTGTAATATTTATGATAAACATATGCATCTACAACCACCCTTTAAAAAATTTTAGGAACAAAAAGTATAAAGGGGTTGAAGACCTCATGTGCGGCAAAGTTAGAGAGACAAATTGATTTAGGGATTTCTCATGCGAGCAGGGATTTAATGATGTGCTCATGAAGTAGCTTCCATGCTCGTCTATGTCATCTTCATTTTCAAGGTCCAAGGGTCTTTCTTCATGAATGTCCATAGGCAAAAACTTTGTCTCCATCATTCCATGCTTATGACATTCATTGGACATTTTATTGTCCAGGATTTCCCATGGATCGGTGACTCTCGGGTTGATCTTGTCTAAAGCCTCCTCCAAACTTGGATGAATCATGTTTATTAAAGAAATTGATTTAAGCTCACTGTTTGGATCTAAGCCAAGTTTGGATTCTACCCATAAGGCTTCGTCCTTGACCATCCATTCTTTAGCAATAGCATATGAGTTCTTAATACATTCTAGCCATTGTCATTGCTCTTCTTGGTCTTCCTTGTCACCTTCATGACTCCTATGCTTTGGGTGTCTTGGTGGATTTCTAGGATCATCATAAGACTCAGGAAAAGAGCATAGAGGGAATCATTGGTGTCAAGGATGGGTTTAGAGATGGGTTCAGATGAGACATCTAATGTAGGCATAGAAGGGGAGAAGATAGGAATTGCTTCTAAATAACTTGACTCTCCTTCTATGAGTTCACTAGACATGCCATCCTTGAATTCTTCCCAATGTCCTATATGGGAATAAGGACACTTTCTAAGAGATCCCTTCTTGAGAGGATTTGAATTATATTCGCTCAAAGGTCTCTTGTGGAACTGGAAGTTTAAGCTTTTCCCAAAATTAGCATAAAAAAGATCATCCTCATAAGAAATTTCAAAAGGTTGAATTTCTTCTTCCCTTGGAGGATTTTGGGGTATTGATGGTTCGGGATTGATAGCTAAATCTTGGGATTGGAGTGGTTGTGATTTGGCTATCAAAACTTCCACTTCTTGTTCTTGAGATGATTCCTTCTCTACCTTGGGGAGTTCATTATGAATGCTAGTGTAGGGAGTCTTTCCACTAATTCTATCAAGCATAGACCTTGCTTCACTAGCAGACAAATGAAGGAAAGCACCTCTGGAGGCTAAATCAAGGGATTCCATGGAATCCTTGCTAAGACCCATGTAAAAATGTTGAAGAAGTACAGTGTCTTGAATGGCATGGTCTGGACCAGTGATGATGAGTTCATTAAAATGATCCCATGATGTGCTAAGAGATTCTTCTTCTAGTTGTCTATAATTTAGAACCTCTTTCCGAAGGCTGACTACTTTAGAGATGGGAAAGAAACGTAAACAAAATTTAGTGTATAACATTTCCCAATCTCCTTGCATACTTCCTACGGTTTGACTATACCATTGTTTAGCTCTTCCCGTCAAACAGAATAGAAACAACTTCCATCTTAAGGTCTTGTTAGACATGCTAGCAATACAGAAGCATGCACAGGTTTGCTCAAACACTCATAGGTGTGAGTATGAGTTTTCATCGCCTTCTCCTGAGAAGGATTGATCCCAAATCAGTTTTATTAAACACGGGCGCAGCTCATAGCTAGGTGCTAGGATAGGCTCTGAACCTTTGGGTGGCTCTAGGTATACGCTCATAGGTGCAGCATATTGATAGATAGGAGTGGAATCCATAGTGAAAGAAAAATTAAAACAAAAGAAAGAATAAAAGATAAAAGGTTAGGCTAGGCTCGTAGTTATTCAGCAACCGTTTCCCCGACAACGGCACTAGAAAACTTGTTGGTATATATTAACGCACACAAAAAAGATCCGCAAGCGCATGAATACCACTGTAGCTTTATCCCAGAAGTATTCCAAGTATCATATCCAAAGGGAAACATGTGAGACTAACTACGGTCTAACTTAACAAGGGGTAGCAACAAGGCTAGGATAAACAGGAGCATAGAGAGGATAACTGAGGTTCTCTAATTCTAACTTAGGTAAGCTATCTTCTACTATTCAACTAGGGACATTATTATGGAAAGACACTAGTAGAGGATGCTTTCCTTTGTAACCGGGTCCTACTTGGCCTACAAACGAGAGGTGGACTACAAAGGATCAACAAAGCTATATAGTACTCAACGAGGCTATATAGTACTGATGTCACACACGCGATCTACCACCGATCCAGAATGCAGGGTGCATCCATGATTAACCTAAGTCTAAGCACCACACTTACACTTATGATTAATACTTTACTCCCCCTATGTAGAGCATAAAGCACTCAAAAGAGTTACAAACCTGATGAACAATATAGACAAGATGCTTACTTGAATCAAAAGTTGATTACCAGAGAAATCTCAGCGGCAAGCTCCGATAGAACTTGGATCCGCCAAGGTACAACCCATAGAGAGAGCATCGATAGGCCGGCACCTCCTCCATACTCTTCCCTCACTCTCCATCTCACTATTTCTATTTATAAGACTAAATCCTATGGAGGACTAATCTTCTATTGATAGCTAGCTCTAATCCTAATGAGGAGAATATGAATTAGGGTTTTAGGATGGCTCTAGGGAGGGGGGTCTGGGCGTCCTTATATAGCCCGAGGTGGAGTAGGGGGCAAGGAATCACCACGTCATCGATCTGCATCAACTCCCTCAACCACCTTTGGATAAACCGACCTAAAACCACCTTAGAATCAACGGTTTAGATCATAGGAAGGAGTACAAGGTGGCGGAGGGCGAGCAAGCTCCGTGGTAGGCCGGTTGGCCTATGGACTAGGCTGGCCGGCCCACTTTCATGACCGTTTGTCCCAAGCTTTAGCGTGGTGTCTTCTGGAACCTTCTAGAGTTGTCTTTCATAGTTTTCACGGGTTGAATCACTTGTTGTCGTCGGTTTGCTTGTTTGGAGTGTATGACAGTGGTCCTAGGAGCTATTTTCTATATAAATCCTTCTGTAGTCACATAATTACCAAAGCTTATGGAATTCTTTAGTTTAAACCCCTATACCTATGTTTGGTGATAGAATTAAGTATATATGCAGGTTATGTTGATGGTTTATAATTGGTGTTAGTGGCCGTCAACACACCCATTATCTTGGGCCGACCTTTCCTAAGCACTGCAAAAGCCATCATCTACGCAGATAGTGCCAAGATCTGCTTCACAATCAAGGATAAAAAGGAGAAGTTTTCTTTCAAGAATCATATCTTGCAATATCCTAGACATCCACAGATGTCGTACCTGCCCGAAGAGACAATAGTGAGTAAGAAGAAAAACAATTGGAGAAGAAGGAAGAACAAGGTCAGGCAACCATAAGAAGAATCAGTCAACATGATCAACACTCCAATCAGTGTACGACCACCTCCTCCCTTCAACATTCCTTGCTAAGAAGGATGATCTAGGCATAGCCATGATTGAGTGTACCATTGGACAAAGAATCTTCCACAACACCTTCTATGACATTGGATCGGGTGTCAATATAATGTCCAAGGTAACATATGAATACTTATTTGGTGATGAACCTTTGTTCCCTATATATATGCAATTGCAGATGGCAGACCAATCAATCCCATTTCCAGAGGGAATAGCAAAGGATGTCATGGTAAGAATACATGATCACTATGCCCCTACTAACTTCATGGTTCTAGACATGGGTGAAGAAGAAGATGATACACCCATCATCCTTGGAAGACCGTTCCTCAACACCACCAACATGATCATCTATGTCGGATCTGGACAAGTCCACTTCCAATTCCCTAGAGAGAAGGTACACTACTATTTCAATAGTTATACCACTTATGAATAGCCAAAGAAGACCCGCTCTAGGAGGAGACATCAATCATCCCAATGCCAAGAGAATCAAGCCCCAAAGAATGGTTGGGAAGAAGATGAGGAACCTATGAAGGATGAGCCTACTCCACCAAAATCAAGTCCACAGACCAAGAAGGTATGGAAAGAAATGATGATATCATCAGAGTCATCATTAGAAGAGGTGCAACCATCAAGGTCTCTATCTCCGGGACCGACAGATGCACCCAAGGAATAAACAAGACTAGAGAAAGTCATGTTCAGATGACTTAAAAATCTAAACCATCGCCATGAGGTAATAACGGTAGTTATCCATATTTACTTTCTCGCATTGCATGACTCATTTTTCACTTTAGAATATTTACTTTTCTGCATTTACATTGTGCTAATAAAAGAAAGATAAAAAGTTTCATGACTGCATTTCATCATTGAATTATAAATCCTAAGCCCCATGTGAATAAATCTACGGTGTAAATACCCATGGGAATATTCATTATGGAGGCATAAAAATTAAAAATACCATACATACATATTTTTCTATTCTGCATATCATAAATAAGAAAACCCAAAAAAATATATGAGGTAAACATCCTACTAAAATTCTACTAATACAAAAATATTTCTAAACCTCAAGAACAACTAATCTCTGAATGACTGACCGTTAACCCCCTATCCTAATCTATTCCATGAGTTTTGGTATTCTTGTTGGTATTTTGCAGGATGATGCACATGATCATGAGCAAGTTCACCCGGTTGTCTTCATCTCATTCCATCCCTGGACAAAAAGGACATCCATTGGTAAAACTACTCTAAGAAAAACCACAGCAACAATCCAGTTTGGGGGAAGAGCATCCCCCATGTATCTAGCTAAGTATTATTTCTATTTGCTATTTTTAAGTTTGCTATATAGTTGCTAAAAATAATAATAAAATAAAAAGATGCATAACAAACTAAAAGCAAAATAAAAATTTATCTTTGTCTTATATATATTAGTAAGGTGTGATCTGGAAAAAAAATGAAATGAAAACAAAATAAAAAAGTGTGTGTCTAGTTTTTGTTTTTAAGAGCTGAATAAATAAAAGGACTCGGAGGATAATATTTTATAATGGAAATGATGAGTAGTTGCTCTGTTGTAATTCCTTTCAAGTACCTAGTTTTCAGCCTTGAATTCTCCTAAGTTTTGGATATGACTGTTTTGATATAAGAATTTACTCTGAACTTGAAACTCGTGGGTAGCATATGCTTGATCTAAGTCTAGGTAATTGATGAATATGATATGAAGGTCTAAGCTATTATTTATCTTGTTCCAAGTGATACTAAAGTTCCAGAGATTTTTCTTCTGAAAAACATAAAAATGCTACATGATGAGTTCCTGTATGACAAAACTTGAATTCCTACCAGAGCCATATATGTTATTTAGACTAGGAAAACTTCACTTATAAGCTGATTGTTTTGCATTGAGTTTAGTCAAGCTTTGTTGATCCTTATGAGAGGTTTGTCATGCTCTTAAAATAAAGATCACGTACACACCACCCATATATGCACTACTTCTACACTAGGGGTAGGCGCAAAAACATGTCATTCCATCTAGATCCAACCAAAAATGTTTTACTCCTACACTAGGAGTGAACACAAAAACATTCTTGATAGGATATCCACCAAATAAATGGTCCAAGTTCTTGTTGCTATCTCTCATAAGTTTTGTTACAGAAAAAAGCATGGGGCTATGCAAAAGTTATTCATAAAAAAGAAAGAAAAAAAGAGATAAAAAATGGACAAGTGTCCGAGATATCTAAGACATTGGGTACTTAGATGCCCGCCTAAAAAGGGAGAGTTGAATAAGATAGCCCATGTTTTCTTGCAAAGTATTTTCTGAGTTTCAAAAGAGAGATATGTCTTCAAAGAGCAAAGTAGAATTAGGTTAGCCACCATATACATCCACCATGTACATCCACACACATGCACATCTTGATTTGATTGTATGACTCAACTGTCTTTGGATTCGAGGTTTGACTTTACAATATATGTATTGCAAGTATGCTCTTTTATGCTTTCTCCACTCCTATGAACTCCACATAATCCTTAGTTGTAGGAAGAGAAAGGCATAACATCACTATTGCCTTGGTGAGGATCCACAAATACCACATATATTGAGAGACTTGAGAGTGTCATACAATGGAATCTCTAAGTTTTATTTTTAGAATCTATAAAAACTTCAGAACAATGGTTGAGCAAAGAACTTGAGACATAGTGCTTGACTTGATTGTTCTGTCTTTTAATTGCTCAAGACCCAAGTGAAGGCTAAGAAGCCCCATGGTTGAAGGTAATATGGGTAAGTTTGAAAGTCAGATCGGTTTATTCTAATCCGAAGGAGAATTCTTGTTTGAATGCATGTGTACTTTTGAGGAGTAAAAACATCGATGCAACTCCTAATACATTTACTGAGTTTAGCTTTGCTAAGGGACTAGCAAATGTTAAGCTTGGGGGAGTTTGTTGACGGTAGTAACAAACATTATAAACGGTCAATATAACTTGTATGAGGGCATGAAAATAATCACCAACAAAGGTTTATGGGTCTAAACTAACAAATTCCATGAGGTTTGGTGAATCTGTATTTTCTACAGGGTTTATCCAGGAAACCATCAAGTTGGACCTAGATGTCAAACTTAATCGTGATTATCCAAGGGATAAACAACTCTAGAAGGTTCCAGAGGACACTAGAGGACACCACACCGAAGCGGAGGGCGAGAGGCCGCAAGGTGGGGCCGGCCGGACCCACCCTTAGGCCGGCCGGTCTGGGGCCCCACCTATCAGCCTCCGCCTCACTACATCGGTTCTCCACCACCTTTAGGATTGCATCTATGCAGTTTATTCAAGTTGGTTTGACTCGAGGGCTTAGGATTGATGCTCTGGCCTATATATATCAACCCCTGCCACCCTCCTAGGCATCAAACCCTAAATAGGTCATTTGTGAAGATAGAAACCCTAATAATCCCCAGAGCTCCATCATATTCTAGGGCATAGCTAGTTAGGCTAGGTCTAGAGGGAGGCACACAGGTTTTGCTGGGATTCCTAATCATGTCAAGAGCGTGGTTTGGTATAGTCTTTGTACCCCCTCTCTTTTGTATCTCTCATTACTTTTATATGTTTGCTACAATTGTTCTGACATTATTATTCATATCAATTATGTTCCTAGTTATCATGTTCATCATCTACTTTGATTATATGCTTAGTATAGCTAGATTATCATCATGTTCAAGCATAAGTTTGTATAGCGCTCGCTCTAAAGTACACGGGGTAAGTGGTCGACATTGTGTAAGCGTGGTGCTTATATGTTGTTTGCCTACGGATACATCCTATATTCTAGGCCATGTGGTAGATCGCGGATGTGACACTCCCATTGAGTCCTTTGTAGTCCACTCCCCGAATATAGTTCTACAAGTAGGATCTAGTTGCGAAGGAAGACAAGCTCTATTCTTAATCTACCTTAATAATATCCCTTATGTGTAGATATGAAGTTGATCTTAGCCATGATTACTAAGTGTAATTACACTAATCAATGTATGCTTTGACTTGTAATTAAGAATGACAAAGGAATTATTCCCCTAATATTCTACTTAACCATGCTAATACCTTAGAAAGGAGTACTCTGAGTGATCAATGATTAGTTATTATGCAGCATTCATATATACATTTACCTCTTGACTTCCCCCTGTTGTCAGTAGAATATTGGTTATGGTTTACTTGTCCATCAATAGCATAAGTTATCAATACATGTCCTTGCCACACCTTCACTATGGTAAACATATAAATAATGGTATATTATGTATGCGCTTGCATATCCCTTTCATTCATATATATATGTTCTTCCTAGTCACATAAAATAATAAAGAACTACTTAGTATTATTCTAGTAGTAATGCTAAGTAGTACCAATAAGCATCTCTAGCATCATCACTAGGGATGACAACCTAGTAAAGCAATGTTAAGAGATGTGGACATACATTAGGTGGCTACTAAAACAAGTGACAAGTTAATAAATACCAACACTAGACTCTTATACCTTGCCCTCCTTTGGGAAAATATAAATAACGATACCCTAAATACTTCTAGGTGAAATGCTACAACAATAGATCCGTGCACTTGTGGATAGTTTCTGTAATCGTTAAGAACTATCATAGTTGGTGTTTCTTGGCGGCGTCGCTAAGGTTAGTGATGATGCTAAGAAATACCAACAGGCATTTCTAGCGCCATTATTAGGGATGGACTTGACACCTCCATACTTGGTGATTGCGCTAAGAAATGCCAACAAGCATTTCTGGTGCCGTTGCTGGGGAGGGCATAGGTTAAAAGAATCCATTAGGACATAACCATGATTGCATGCATGTAGTTGTAAACATAGTTTATGTAGGCTAATTCTGCTTGTTTTCTTCTTATTGTGGATGAAAATAGGATAGTGTATGACTGGTTACAACCTTTCGGAAAACTACACCGATAATCTAGAGGTGCTCCTAAGGAAGAACAGGTCCCATATCGCTTCTTCCTCTGCTACTCCGTCGGTAGTTGAGCTAGTCACCCCACACCATCTACTACTACTACTATGGCCAAGACACTCCATGACTACTCCACCCCCATTGTTGCCAATGTGCCCATTAGGCCCGCTGTCAACACGGGAGCTGGAAACTTTGAGTTGCGCACTAGCCTAATCACGATGGTGTAGGCAAACCAATTCTATGGTTTGCCTAGCGAGGACGCAAGTGCACACTTGCAACACTTCCTAAAGCTATGCGACACCATCGTCATCAAAGACGTCGCACCAGCTAGCATTAGACTCCATTTGTTTCCCTTCTCCCTCATGGGGAAGGTGAAACAGTAGTTCTACAAAGAGAAGGAAGCTGTCAGTATGTGGGACAAATGTTCCGTGGTGTTCCTCGTGAATTTTTTCCCCATGGCCAAAACCAATGCCTTGAGGGGGAAAATTTCAAACTTCTAGCAAACTTCAATGGAATCTATTCCTAAGGCATGGGAGAGGCTATAGGATTACATCTAGGCATGCCCGCACCATGAAATGGAAAACTAGCTCATGCTCTAGAAGTTCTATGAGGGGCTTATGCCCATGTCGAAGGGGCACATGGATGCCGCTGCTGGAGGCGCATTTCTCTCCCTCACCATCGATGGAGCCATGGCTCTCATCGAAAAGATGGTGGCCCATCAAAGCTAGGGGAGGAAAGAAAACAACAAAAAGGCATGTATACCGTGAAGGAGGCAGATATGCTTGCCGCAAAAATGGATTTGTTACTAAAAAGATTGAACAAAAGGGCCCACAAGAAGTAAGCCATGAAGGCCACCGTTCAGGCCATGGACTCACAAATGACTTGCGAGGTCTGTGGAGAAGTCGAACACTCAGGGAACGATTGCCCTAAGACCCATGAAGACGTAGCCTACATCAACAACGTGTTCCGACCAGGTAACAAAAATGGGTGGAACAACCAGTTCTGCCCACAAGGAGGTAATAATAATTACAATTCAAATCAACCCTCCTTAAAAGACCTAGTTTTAGGTCAAGCTAAAATTAATGAAAATATAACCAAAAAGTTAATGTTTAATGATAAAATGATTGAAAATATAAATATAAAACTTGAAAATTTACCCTCCTCTGTTAAGAACCAATTGAGCTTTAATAAAATGATAGAAACTCAAATTGCTCAAATAGCTGCTGCTATTCCTGCCAATCATTCAGGGAAAATCCCGGGGTAACCCAAGAATTCCCCCGTGTTTGTTCATGTAGATGCAGAGCAATAGAGGAGAAGTGTTGCCGACGGACTATAAATGTCGAGCCCTTGCCAAAGGTAAATCTATAGTTATCTTTTAATTACTACTAAATAAAGTAGTTAATATAAATAAATAAAATTAATTATTATACTAAAATAAAATAACTACTTTTGTTGCCCTTCCATGCTCTTTACAAGTATGTTTTGGTTTGGGTATGATCTTTTCTGCATGGTCATACTTCCATAGGCTTTTTAAATTAAGCATGGTGCTTAGGTTAATTAGCCTACCTTGATCAAATGTTTAATTTGACCATTGAACTAAAATTACTAAGTGTAGACATGGTTGAGTTAAACATAAAAACCACAAAAAAATAAATAATGTACCGCAGAGTCATCACCAAGCAACTTGTCATGGCACTGGTCTCGAGCTAGCTTGGGGGAGGACCCCCGTAGAGGTACCTTGTCTCTTTTTCGCATTTTTTTAAAATTTTTGCATTTATTTTCTACATTTACTTATTTACTAGCATTTAAAAAAATTCTGAAAAATTAAAAATACCAAAAAAATGAAATATGATAAAAACAACAAAAATATGAATTCCACTCTCATATGTGTTGTAAGAAAATTTAGTTTCTCTTATGTTGGAATGATGAATAGTTGCTCTATCTATAATTCATCTGTGCCTAGGTTGTAACTTAGTATTCTCTAATTTTTAAGTTTGTTGGCTAAAAATGTCTCATCCTAAAAACTTGAAAACTTATGGGTTGCAAATGCATGCTTCTTTTCTAAGTTGTTGCGAGTTATGATACGGTACAAATAGAATTTACTATGACTTTGTTCTAAGAGAGACTTGACATCTGGAGATTTCATTTTCAAAAATGCTAAAATTCAAAGTTCCTCAATGATTATGAATACCTACCAAGGCCATATGACATGATAAACATTCAAAACCTTAGTCATATGCTATTTGTTATTGCATTGAGCTTTGTCAAATTGTTGTGACCCTTGTTGAGATTCTTGTCATGCACCCATGATCAAGACACATGTACACCCACAAATAAACTACTGACTCTTACACTGAGAGTTACGCAAAAACATGTCTTTCTGTCCACCAAAAAATTAATCCATTCATTTATTTTGACTCTCTCAAAAATTTTATATACCAAAAAGAATAGTAAGGGCTATGCTAAAAAAAGAGAGAAAAAGAAAAAATATCCATGCCAAAAGGCATGAGAGAAAAAAATGCATGCCAAAGAGCATGAAGAAAAGAAAAGAAAAAGAAATAAAGAAATAAAGATAGCCCATACTTTCAAATAAAAGGCATTCATTCAAAAAGAGAGAGATTCGTGATTCAAAGGAGTACCAAAAATATTTAGAATTAGGAACTTTATAAAAATTGCACACACTTGCACATCTTGATCAAAGTGTATGACTTGCATCTCCCTAAGGTCCAGTTTTTGACTTAGCAAAATATGTGATGCAAGTATGCCTCAAATTCATACCTACCCAAAACTCCACTCAAAAGCCATTAGATGTAGGATATGAAAAAGAAGGCAAAATTTCAAATGCCTTTGGTGAGGTTTCAAACACATTGAGCGATCGAGAGAATTATTTGAGGAACTTAAATTTTATTTTGCAAAACTTATAAAACCTCCAGATAGATGGTCAATCAATGAACGAATGATTGGTAATTCTGTTATAACCATTCTATCTTGCAACCGCCCAAGAACTTGGAAAAGCTATACGCCCCACATGGATCAAGGTAAAGGGGGATAAAAATGCCAACTTATTTAAATTATGGAAGAATACTTTGTTATAGGCATGACACTTATGAAATATATTCGGCATAGTAGCAACTCCTGATCAACAACCAAGTACTTAGCTATTTGCTTGGGATGAGTAAAGGTTAAGCTTGGCGTATTTGTTGGCGGTCATTAACAATTAAATCTGACCGCCAATTAATGTCCAAAACAGGAGAAATAAACAGACTTTCAATGCATATGCATTTACTATTAACATATTTCCATGTGTATTGGATGCTTAGTGTTTTGTAGGACATATACACAAAATACATGGGAAAATGATCAAAAGGCGCAACCTAGGAAAGCGTAAAGCAGAAAAGCACAAAGAAGCCAAACAAAAGCCCACGCACATGCTAAACTTGGGCCATGCATCGACATGGAAGCCACCTAGGCCTAGCCAGAAGCCCACTAGAGCAAGGCGGTGGCGAGCGGTGTAGCCTAGGGTGCGCCCACACCACCCCCAGCTCCACTCGGGCCCAGTTTGCTCTAGCGATTGCATGACAGCATGCAGAGGCGGTCCACATTGGTTTCCTAATTTACCTGCACCAAACCGACCTCCATGTCACTATGAGAAGAGGGGTGGAGCTCTCCTTCAACACACACAACATTTGAGCCACTTAAGAACATTCTTTTATTCTTTGTTTTTCTTTTATCCTTGAGGTTGGCCCAGATGTGTGTCCACTATCCTTGAAATATCATTTTTACCCCTATCATGAACTATTGGTTTACTAATGCAAGTATGTAATCTTGTTCATATTCATGCTAGACTCTTATACCTTGCCCTCCTTTGGGAAAATATAAATAATAATACCCTGAATACTTTTGGGTGTCATGATACAACGATAGATCCATGTGCTTATAGATATTTTCTGTAAACATTAAGAACTATCGTAGTTGGTGTTTCGTGGTGGTGTCGCTAAGGTTTACTCAATCTTAGTGATGGTGCTAAAAAATACCAATAGGCATTTCTGGCGGCGTTACTGGGGATGGACGTGAAACCTCCATACTTGGTGATTACGCTATGAAATGCCAACAAAGGTCCTGCATTCCCAATGGTCTTCTGGTTAGTGAAGTTATCAGCAAAAGATTCTTCGGTCTTAGCAGTCTCTTGGTCCAAAAATGACTCTTGATGTGTATCCATAGTGTGGTTGTTGTGGGTCATAGGCTGGTATTCCACTTCCTATGCCTATGGTTGTAGGTTGTGTGATCAAGTTTCTTCCCTTCTTCATCTTTTTGCATGCTTCCAGATGTGCGGATCCTATAAGAGTGTGTCCATTTCCTAGCAACTTTCTGTCAACTTGCATCTCAGAATTACCCTTTCTTGATTTGCTAGATATAACTCCATGGTGGTGTGGTGTAGCTCATGTCTAATCTCTGTGGCCTTGGTGATCCATCCTGCTAATTCCTTCTGTTGGTCCTCATAGATGGTGTCGAGTGCATGCATGTATCTGACATTGAATACTTCCATATACTCTAGTGCCTAGGGGCTAATTTTTTCCAAATCCCGAACCTTCTCACGCCATGTGGGAGTGGTCTAGTTTGGCACAGGAACAAATCTAGCTAGAGTGTGCTCAATATCTTCTTTGAATATTTGACAAAATTCTGCAAGAGCCTGACGTGTTGCTTTTTGACTGTGTCATGACATTCTCTTCCAAATACTATGACATACCGGGGCTGGAATGCGGGACATGATGGATGCTTTGGAATATGTAGGTGTACTTCACACTTGAGTACACCCTCCTTGTCGTACTCATGATAGTAGTACATGGGAGGCTTAGTGTATCCCAAGGCTGGAGTGTCTCCCATAGGAGCGGTTGAAATCCACAAACGGTCAAACAATCTAAATGTTCCCATTTGTCATCTAGGGCTGCAAAATTTCACCACATGGGTTAGAAAGTATTTTGCAACACAAAAGAGAAGCGACAAGAGGAAAAGTTCATTCAATATAGTATTTCCAGGTGGGGTGTTATTATTCCTACTTTATCTACCATTATTATACGCGTTCCAAACCTAGGGCTTCATCCTATGGTCAAGCTCAACTCTGATACCACTCTATCAGCCCCTCATTTCTGAGAGTCCTAGGTGCATCTACACTTGCGCCAGGATCATGCACAAGTACGCATAAAATCAACAGAATTGGTACACACCTAAAAAGAAGGTTTCAAGCTTTATTGATATCTAAAAAGGGTTCTACAATAGTAGCCCTAAGGGCGTAGTCATAGGCTTATAGAGCTAGCAGAAACTACTATCGTGGAGTGGCACTTATTCTTGGTGGTCTCTAGTATGATGATATTCTACGGCATAGTGATAACCTATTCCATAGGCAAGCTTGAGCGTGGTCGAAACCCTAGCTTCGATTTCATCTCCTACGATTGGACTCTTCGCCTAACTCCTAATCTTCATGGTGTGCTTCCTTGTCGTAGTCTTGGTCTTCCTTAGTGTCAAAGTCTGTGAGTCCACAGCGGGCGAGTACTTACGTACTCAGCAAGCCCTAACCATAGGGTTGAAATAGAGGTGTGATGGTGGTTATAATTAAGGGTTAGGTCCTAGTGGAGCATTACCTTTCTAGCTAGTTCTTAGGTTAGTGTCAAGTCATATTTTTACTAGTTTCATTACACATAAAAGGAAAGCTAATCATAGTACCCCATCCTACCATCTGCCCATTCCAAGGATGTGGCTATTTGAATAGGTTTAAGTAACTCTATAGAGGTGTACACATTTCCTCACATGATAGCCACATTTCCTTCCATGATCAGTGGTTGAAATAGGCCTAATGAAACCCCATACCTACTTGGGCACTACCCTAGACTTTCATATAACTCTACCATGACTTCTCAGGGGTTCGAAAACACACTAAACTTGAGAGGATACCTTATCGACCCATCTCATAATCTTAGACAATACCACATCATCTGAACATAACAGTGCCAATGATACCAAATCATCAAAATAAATAATAATAAAATGGGCTCGAATGCGGCCAAGGTCAAGGAGCTTAACGTGGAAGATCACATAGCAACCACACCAATCGGACCATGGAAGATCACATAGCATCCGTGTTAGCTCCTGATATTCCGCTGCCAACACCGACCTCCTAGTAAATATTATACTTCTACCTAACGAGGTGTGAGATCAAGTCTACCCACATAGACATGTGGTTGTACATGATAGCGCACTAGGCGAGAGGGACTACAAACCGATCCTTATGTGACCAAGGCGAGCATCTCCCCGGGAATCCTATCCAGGCATCCCCGCCAAGATAAATTATCCCGCATAAGCTATCCCCACTCGCCCCCTTTCGATGTTTAATTTTAGGTTTACCAAGTTTTAAGTTCCATTAATTATTATCCCTAAGTTCATCTATATTGTGGAGATCATAAATCAATAGAATAACCATTTATCATAATTCAACATTAATCATTTCACCATAACCGAGCTCATATTTTAGGATAATAATTAAGCAAGTTATTCATTTAGATATGGATTAAGCAAGATGTAGGGAGGGGGAGCTAGGACTTGCCTTTGCAATTGGCTACTTTTGAAACATTCTTGTAGTCAGGGTCTTCGCTCTCCTAGTAGTCACCGTCGTCTATTGGCATAGCTATTGAATAAGACTACCGCCGGACACAAAATAAAAGAGGAAAAACAAACATAGAACAATATGGTGGTACTAGGAAGAATGCATAGAGCTAGATTTTAGATGAATTTTAGAAGTGATTTCACCTAAAAGGAGCTAGGATGCAAAAGTTATTCATTTTATAAGTTTATTCTATAGCTAATTAACTAGGTGGAATTTAAAATGTATTTTTTGGTGCATGCAAATGGGTGCAAACTATATGGTTAAATTTCCTAATGCATCTAGTTTATTTACAAATTTTCTAGGAATTTTTCTAAGCAAGGAAAGTGGATTTTTAACCTTCTGTGTACACTATCCGGGTGTACCTAGCAATTTCTAATGCGAACCCAAAGCTGGTATGTGTGTGGTGTGCGTGTGTGTATGACAGGTGCAGCCAAGGTGGTGACAGCATCAGGGCTATGGCCCGCATGTCAAAGAAAGAAAGAGGGGGAGGGAGATGACGGACGGTGATGGGGGTAACGGTTACGTCATTACGTCTAGTCCCACGCGTCAGCGAGAGAAGAGGGGAGAGGAGGGGATGGCAGCGGATGGAGTGGCCACACTAGTGACGAGGACATGGGAGAGGGGCTAAGCCTTGCTGGAGTTGCTTAAGCCAGCAACATCATGCTCGAGGATGAGCATGGGAGTGGTGGACAGGGCTTAGGAAGGCGTGTCGCAGCCGGTGGCGAAGTCAACATAGGCAGCAGGCTCCTGAGGTGGCGGTGGCAGCTCTCTGGAGCTAGTGAGATGGTGACATGTAGTGGATATGGCCCTAGAGGCCCTAAACCTATCAACTAACTACATGTACGTGTGTGTGGGTGCACGGTGAGTGCACGGGTGGTGGTGTAGTGCTTGGTGGAGCCTCACCGGCTACGGCCGATGGCCATGGTAGCTCAATGGAGGTACGCACACGATGGTAGGGTAACATAGAAGGAGTAGGGAAAATAGATGGCTAGGGAGGTGAAGGGAGGGCTCTGGAACTCATCGGTTACTCCAATCGGTCAGCAATGCAGCGAGGAAGGAGGAAGAGGGGAGCGGCTCTAATGGTGATGGTGGCTCCCAAATTGGGGAAGATCGAGTCTGAGCTCAGAGAGAGATGGAAAGGGGAAATGGAGGGAGAAAGGAGGTGTTCTAGCTCCAGCAGAGCTTGAATTGTTGACCATCACAAGTTGGAGCTGTCCTAGAGTCCGAATCCAGCTTGCATGAATCCTTTTCCCTTTTGGTCCACTCCCCGGTTCCTAACCAAAACAAGAGTGCACGCGTCTCCATGGTCTAAATATGATGGATTGCAACTCAAGAGTGAACTTACTTGATGATTAAGTTGATGAGCACGGGTGCGAGTAATAGGACCAGAAACTAGTACTTGTGTCGGCATGGATGTATCGTTGGTGTTGATGTCCTCATCACATCAGGTGTGTCCAAAATGATTTTTTAGCCTATGGTAAGTTTGGCACAAACCGAGTACCTATCTTGCATCGAGATAAACACTATCTCAAAATAGACAGAAATGAGCTTCCATTTAACCCATGTGACCTAAGAGTTCCATCAGGTGTGCCCAAAAATATTTCCAGGCATGTGATATATTCGGCGCAAACCGAGCACCTACCTTTCGTCGACATTGACATTATCTACAAATAGACCGAAACAAGCTTTTGCTTGACCCACATCATGTAGGACTACCAACAGGTGTGTCCAAACTGATTTCCGAGCCTAGGTACATTTGGCACAAACTGTGCACCTTTCTTGCACAGATATTAACACTATCTCCAAACTGACCAAAATGAGCTTCCATTTAACTCATGTCACCGATGAGTTCCATTGGGTGCACCCAAAACTAGATCTGAGCCTATTGCACGTTCGGTGCAAACTATGTACCTATCTTGCATCGAGATTAACACTATCTCCAAATGGACCGAAAAGAGCTTCCACTTGACCCACGTCACGTAGGAGTACCATCGGGTGTGTCCAAAATGATTTCAGAGCCTATGGTATGTTCGTTGCAAACCGAGCACCTGCCTTGCATCGAGATTAACACTATCTCTAAACAGACCAAAACAAGCTACCATTTGACCCACATCACCTAGGAGTTCCATCGGGTGCACCCAAAATGATTTGTGAGCATATGGTAGCTTCGGCGCAAACCATGTTCCTATCCTATGTCAGGATTAACACTGCCTCCAAATAGACCGAAACGAGCTTTCGCTTCACCCACGTCACGTAGGAGTGCCTTGGGTGTGTCCGAAATGATTTCTAAGCCTACAGTACATTTGGCGCAAACCATGCACCTATCTTGCACGGACATTAACACTATCTCCAAACTGACGGAAATGAGCTTCCACTTGACCCACATCACCTAGGAGTTCCATCGGGTGCACCCAAAACTAGTTCCAAGCCCATTACACGTTTAGTGCAAACCATGTACCTCCTCTTGCATCGAGATTAACAATGTCTTGAAATGGACTGAAACAAGCTTTCATTTGACCCATGTCATGTAGGAGTACCATTGGGTGTGTCCAAAATGATTTCTAGGTCTATGTTATGTTCAGCGCAAGCCATGCACCTATCTAGCGTCGAGATTAAAACTATCTCCAAACAGACCCAATGAAGCATCCATTTGACCCACATTACATAGGAGTTCCATCGGGTGCGTCTAAAAAGATTTCCATGCCTGTGGTACATTCGGCGCAATCCAAGCACCTATCTTCTGCCGACATTAGCATTATCTCCAAACAGACCGAAACAAGCTTTTGCTTGACTCACATCACATAGGAGTACCATCAGGTGTGTCCTAAATGATTTAGGAGCCTATGATACGTTTGGTGCAAACCATGCACCTATCTTGCGTAGAGATTAAGACTATCACAAAACAAATCGAACTGAGCTTCTATTTGACCCACATCACCTAGGAGTTTCATCAGATGCATCCAAAATGATTTTCTAAGCCTATGGCACGTTCGTGGCAAACCATGCACCTATCTTACATCGAGATTAACACTATCTCTAAAAGAACCAAAATGAGTTTCCACATCACCCACGTCACGTAGGAGTACCATCGGGTGTGTCCAAAATGATTTTCGAGCCTTTGGTATGTTCGGTGCAAATTGAGCACCTATGTTGCGTCAAGATTAACACTATCTTCAAATAGATAGAAACGAGCTTCCTTCTAACCCACATCACCTAGTGTTCCATCGGGTGCACCAAAAAAGATTTCCATGCCAGTGATATATTCGGCGCAAACGGAGCACCTATCTTTCACCGACAATGACATTATCTCCAAATGGACCAAAACAAGTTTTCACTTGACCCACGTCACGTAGTACTACCAACAGGTGTGTCCAAAATGATTTCTGAGGATATGCTACGTTTGGTGAAAACCAAGCACCTTTCTTGCGTCGAGATTAATACTATCTCCAAACAGACCGAAACGAGCTACCGTTTGACCCACATCACCTTGGAGTTCCATTGGGTGCGCCAAAACAATTTTTTAGCCTACGACACATTCGACGCAAACCATGCACCTATCTTGCATCGAGATTAACACTATCTCCAAATGGACCGAAATGAGCTTTCGTTTGTGCCACGTCATCAAGGAGTTCCATCGAGTGCACCCAAAATGATTTCTAAACCTAGGGACGTTCGATGCAAACCATGCACTTGTCAAGCGTCGAGATTAATACTATCTCTAAATGGACCGAAATGAGCTTCCACTTCATCCACGTCACGTAGGAGTACCATGGGGTGTGTCAAAAATAATTTTCGAGCTTATGATATGTTTGGTGCAAGCCAAGCATCTATCTTGCGTCAAGTTTAAGTATCTCAAAATAGATAGAAATGAGCTTCCATTTAACCAACATCACCTAGGAGTTCCATTGGGTGAGCCTAGAACGATTTCATAGCCTATGGCACGGTCGGTGCAAACCATGCACCTATCTTGTGTCAAGATTAACACTATCTCTAAATGGACCAAAATGAGCTTCCACTTCACACACGTCACGTGGGAGTACCATCGGATGTGTCCAAAATGATTTTTGACCCTATGGTACATTCGGCGCAAACCATGCACCAATCTGACGTCAAGATTAAAACTATCTCCAAATGGATCCAAACGAGCTTCGTTTGCCCACTTCATCTAGGAGTTCCATCGGTGCACCCAAAATAATTTCTTAGCCTATTGCAAGTTCAGTGCAAACCATGCACCTATCTTACGTCGAGATTAACACTGTCTCTAAATGGACTAAAATGAGTTTCCACTTCACCAATGTCATGTAGGAGTACCATCGGGTGTGTCCAAAATGATTTCTAAGCCTATGGTACGTTCGGTGCAAACTGAGCATCTATCTTGTGTTGAGATTAACATTATCTCAAAATAGGCTGAAACGAGCTTCCTTTTAAGCCAAGTCACCTAGTGTTCCATCGGTTGCGTCCAAAAAGATTTCCATGCCCGTAATGTATTCGACGCAAACAGAGCACCTATCTTTCGCCAACATTGACATGATCTCTAAATGGACCCAAAACAAGTTTTTGCTTGACCCATGTCACGTAGGACTACCAACGGGTGTGTCCAAAATGATTTTTCAGCATATGGTACGTTTGGTGAAAACCGAGCACCTATCTTGCATCAAGATTAACACTATCTCCAAATAGACCGAAATGAGGTACCGTTTGACCCACGTCACCTTGGAGTTCCATTGGGTGTGCCAAAACAATTTCTGAGCCTATGGCACATTTGCACAAACCATGCACCTATCTTGCATCAAGATTAACACTATCTCTAAATAGACTAAAATGAGCTTCCATTTGTCCCACGTCACCTATGAGTTCCATTGAGTGCGTCGAAAATGATTTTTGAGCCTAGGCAAATTCGACGCAAACCATGGACCTATCTTGTGTCGAGATTAACACTGTCTCTAAATGGACCAAAACATCATGTAGGAGTACCATGGGGTGTGTCCAAAATGATTTTAGAGCCTACGATACGTTTGGCGCAAACCAAGCACTTATCTTGCGTCGAGATTAACAGTATCTTAAAATAGACAGAAACGAGCTTCCATTTAGCTAACGTCACCTAGGAGTTCCATCAAGTGAGCCCAAAATGATTTCTGAGCCTATGGCACGTTCAACGCAAACCATTCTCCTATCTTGTGTCAAGATTAACACTATTTGTAAATGGAACAAAATGAGCTTCCACTTCACCCACGTCACATAGGAGTACCATTGGGTGTGCCCAAAATGATTTTCGACCCTATGGTACATTCAGCGCAAACCGTGCACCTATCTGGCATCAAGATTAAAACTATCTCCAAACGTACCCAAATAAGCTTCGTTTGACCCACTTCTCCTTGGAGTTCCATCGGGTGCGCCCAAAATGATTTCTTAGCCTATTGCATGTTCGGCGCAAACCGTGCACCTATCTTGCGTTGAGATTAACACTATTTCTAAACGGACCAAAATGAGATTCCACATCACCCATGTCACGTAGGAGTACCATCGAGTGTGTCCAAAATGATTTCTGAGCCTATGGTAAGTTCGGCGCAAACCGAGCACCTATCTTGCATCGTGATTAACACTATCTCAAAATAGATAGAAACGAGCTTCCATTTAACCCAGTGTTGATATTTCTTAACGTCACTGCCAGGTTCTGTAATCCTTGGCAATGGCGCCAGAAATGCGTGTTGATATTTCTTATGCTCAAGTAGATAATTCCACAAACGCACAAAATATCATTGTAGCATTTCACCCAGGAGTATTCCAGGTATCGTTATTTATATTTTACCACAGGGAAGCAAGGGTTAAAGATAGTGATAGTTAACCATCACGTATCTACTAACTAGTATACTAACTAGACTAAAGTGGGGGTAAGTGATATATGATAAAGTGGGGTGGCACACTAAGATCCCATCATGAAAAGGTAAATTGGAAACGTAACTAAGTAGACGGACAATAATAAAGAGAATACAAGAATCCTAAGTTACTTCTATTCAAGCACTATTCTAGCTAGTGACTATGGCTATATTGATAAACCAATGATAATACAAGGTAGGATGCAATGACATTTCGAACATACCTACCCCAAACTCACCCAGAGGGTTGATTGGGCACAAAGCACCTCTACCCTATGATTTAACAACTAGATCTATCATGGGGGAATACAAAGGATGGATAGGGCTATCACCACCTGCCAACTACCCCAATCTATCTGGAGGCCTAGCCACATTCCAAGGTACTAGATAGTATAAGCACCATGCTTACACTTTTTAATACTACCCTAGCCTCACGTTAAGTCTAGAGCATCAACTAGTGACGAACAACCCATGCTACAGAGAGCCTACTTATCAAAGGAATATAAGCATAACCCAAAGTATAACTAGAGAACAAGACTACTACATAAAGTAAAAGACTTGAAATAATACTTGCATAGAAAGTAACGTAATAATAAATAAAGTACTTACAAAAGAGAGACAAAGCTATACTAGACTCCTAAAGACCGCTCTAGAGCTCCCACCAAGACTAACTACTAGAGCTACATCTTGAGAGAGTAGAGAGAGAGCTACATCTCTTGTGTAGGTAGGTGTGTTGGTGTGTGTTACAAGTGAGGGGTGAGGGTCCTACTTATAGTGGGAGGTGGAGCAGGGGATACTCCAGCAGCACGTCATCGATCCATGTGCTCTCCATCCTCCTCCATTGGAACAAGCCATCATATAATCAAGGGTATAGAGCATTTGAGCATGTGCTTCTTTGCATGGAGGCATGCAATGGCGATGTGGAGAGAGTGGGGCGTCGGGTGGCATAGGGGTGGCACCAGCCAGCCCCCCTATGACATGTGGGACCTCCCTCCTTCTTCTAGAAGCTTGGCCCACATGTCATGAGTGGGTGTAGGTGCTTGGAGATGTTTTGCACGTTGGTTGTGCTTCCATGACATGTCAGCGATCCGTGTGATGCTCCTTTTGGGCCTTTGATGTTGAACCGACTTGAGATCAGCGGTGGAGAAGCCTTGGAGGACCTCTCCCATGGATCAGTGATGTGGCAAGGGCAGGTGGGGCATCGGGCAGCATCCTTGTGGGGCCAGACGATGCCACCAATTGGCCCATGGTGGCCCACCTTGCTCCAATTGCTTCTAGTTGCTTGATTTTTGATGTTTTGTATAGTTTTCCTACATGAGCAAAGATCTCTAAGTACAAGTGGAAATAGGTGAATTATAAACATAGATCACTACCTATGTTGTTTTATATTGTTGTTTACTCCCATTTTTTATGCAATGTCGAGGGTCAAAATAGGCATTTAGTGACCGTCAACAAGCTCCCCCACACTAAACCTTTGCTCGTCCTGAGCAAAGTGGGAAAACAAAGATCCAGGTGCAACTAAACTTCAAAAGATATGATGCTAACATAAAAGATATACCAAGTCATACCTCATACCTTGGGATTTTGAAGTGTCTACGATGTCGCCTTAAGCGGTTAAAAGTGGAACAACTTTGACACCAAGTCATCACTATCCCCTATGAAGCATACTTGGAGTTTTTATAACTTTTGCAATTGAAAACTTAGCTCATACTTCTCCTCAAATGGTACTCTCTAATCACTCAATGGTGTATATATCCTTAGCAAGGCATTGATGTTTGCCTTCCTTCCTACTTCTAATAGGCTTATGTGGAGTTTGGGTAGGATAAAAGTAAAGCACACTTGCATTGCATATATTGCTAAGTCAAACAATGGATCCAAGGAGAAAATTATCGTATACTCAAATCAAGGTGAGCATGTGTGTGGAAATGGGATAAGCATGATTACTCCATAAAAATGATTCTTTCTTCATCCTTTATTTGAGAGCAGGGCTAGTTTTTTTGCTCGACTATGGACCAAAATGTGTCCTCACATTTTTTTATGGACCTTCATGTGTCCACATTTTTTTCTTTTTTTTAAATACTATAGCCCATGCCTCATTTAGGATATTGATGGAGAAAAATCATGCTAGCAAACGTGAAGTATTTATTTGGTGGAAATGGAAAGGCATGTTTTTCCTTACTTCTAGTGTAGAAGTATAGCATATATTTGGCGGAGTGTACGTGACCTTGATCTCAAGAGCATGATAAAATTCTCAACAAAGGTCAACAAAGTTTGACAAAGCTCAATACAAAGACAAGCAGAATATGTGGAAGGTTTTCAACATATAACATGATATTTTGCTATGGTAGGAAATCTCACCATTGAGGAGAAATGAGGCTATTAATTTTGATGTTTTATCAAAACCAAAAAACTCCAAGAGCTTACATATAGAGATAGGATTTCTATAATCTTTACCATATCTCACTTCACAACAACTTAGTTGACATGTTTTTCTAATATAGATATGTCCACAAGGAACAAGTATATGAACTAAGTATAACGTTTATGTTGGCCAATCTTTATAAAGTCATTTTCATAGTTTGGCATGATTCACATTTTAAGTTTGATTTTAGTATATAGTATCTTTCAATCATATCAAACTCATAAGAATAAAGTAAGAGTGGGTAGAGGGAGCGCAAACCAACATGCCAAAGTGGCAGAGGCCTGAGAGAAGAATCGAACAGCCTCCCCCACACTAGAACTTTTATGTCATTTGACATAAAAAGCCTAGTGTAGATGTTGCAGCATCCCTCAGAGTGTACTCCAATGTTGAATGATGTCTTGCTCAAATTGTTGTCACCTTATTGTGTTGACCCTTCATCCTTTGTGTTCAACCTGAAAGGTTTAGCGACAAATACCCGAAGGATACAAGTTCTACAAGATGCTTTTGTTCTCACTTTACAAAGTTGCTTCTTTTTTTTGGGTGAGAACAAAGAGAAGAGACTAAATAAGAATTTTTTCTGAATCCTGGGAAGGGGCAACATTTCTAACTCAAAATAAAATCTAGCAAGGATGGATCTAGAGAAAATATGCTCCCCCACACTTGGACTTTTGTGCAATAAAAATCCAAGTGTAAGTTTTGGAGTATATCATGAAGTATCTTCCATTGCCAAAAAGTGTCAAGATATTAGAGTTGATGCAAGAATTATGTTCTTTGACATGGTACTCCCCTTGGTTCTTTTTAATCTTAAAATAATTAGTGAACAAAAGATACCTAAGGGGAACTTGTCCCGGAAGCATTTCCCTCATTGCTTTTTTAAGAGAGGCTTTATTCAAGGAGTTGTTGCAAGCTTTATTATGCAAAGAGACAATGCAAGTAAGTCTTTATTTTATAATTTTTATTTTAACCTAAGACAAGATTATTCTAATTTATTATGCATGAAAGAAAAAGGAAATGTAAAATGCAAAAATTAAATATGGGATACATACCGATTTACTTGTCTGTGAGGACTTGTTGTGTCAAGTCAATTGAGCATGACTTCCCCTTTGGATTCAGCTTGAATTTCTTGTTTCCGCCACACCATCTTGATCTTCATTGAGTTCTATTTCCTACAAAGGATAGTGGACAACACATACCCGAAGGAATTCTCAAAGAAACAAGGGTGGCACTTCTATTTAGTTAGCATGGATAGTTTTCCCATGTTCTTTAGTTCTTGTTTATTGTTCACCAAGTTCTTGCAAAAGCTTTGAAGTGCATCACAAGACCTTATCTCCATTTTTTAATTTATCTCAAAAACTTATCTGTCATATTTACAATTTTACATGCAACCACTATCTACACAAGTAGTTTTAGTACAATAATTAAACTGGACTCCATGCCTAATTTAATTAAGGAAGGCTACTTAACCTAAGCACCACACTTAATTTAAAAAGCCTATGGAAATATGATCAGTGCATCCAAACTTTAAAACTAGGCACATGCTTAATTTAAGGTTATAAATGTATGATCAATACTTCCAAACTAGAACATACTAGCATAAATGAAAGGAAACATGAAAGCATTTTAAGATTTATTCAAGTAGAGATGAGAATAATAATGGCGAACCAATTAAACAAGAATGCTATAGAAAGGAAAGCTAACTAAATGAATGCTATGATTTTGAAACAAGAATTCTAACTAAATGAATGCTTAAGCATAAATGTCTAGGCCTTAGCTTTTTCTCATAGCGCGAACCATTAGCCGATATCATACTGAATGGAATATTTAGCCAACATATGAATCCGTTGGTCCCTTTAACTTATGTTTACTACAAAGCTAGACTAAGAAAATGAATAGATTGATAACAAAGGAAATTTACCATCTACCAAGACTAGGAACAGTACCCGACTATAGTTTAGAGACTAGGAGCTACCTAGAGAAAGCACTAAACATTTTACGATTCAAGCAAACATGGAATGGTGAGAATAAAATGGAAAGATAGGTTCTCACATACCTTGATTGATTTTGCTATCACCCAAAACTTGCAATGGAGTTGTGAGTGATGCAACGTCTTTGTTCTGTCACATATGACGATTTTATCTCCTCTTGATGGTGACCTTTTCTCCATTCTACACATGGTAAGAATGTATGGACGCACATACCTTTGAGATGGCAGGGTGGAGATGTTCAAGACATGAATGACCAGGCACCCTCGGATCTTAATGATTTTCTTGTAGAAATAAGACAGAAGGTCTAATGGTTGATGTTGCCCTATTTATTCCACACTCAACAGGACAAGTATAATCCCACAAAAGCTAATGCTAAACTAGATTAGTAGACATCAAGGTAACTACCAAAAATCTTTACGCCAATTGCTTCCTCAGTAACGGCGCTAGAAATGCTTGTTGACATTTCTTAACATTGCTACTAGGTTTTGTAATCCACGACAACGGCACTAAAAATGTGTGTTGATATTTCTTATGCTCAAGTAGATAATTCCGCAAGCGCACATAATATCATTGTAGCATTTCAACCGGGAGTATTCTAGGTATCGTTATTTATATTTTACCATAGAGAAGCAAGGGTTAAAGATAGTGATAGTTAACCATCACGTATCTACTAACTAGTATACCAACTAGACTAAAGTGGGGTAAGTTATATACGATAAAGTGGGGTGACACACAAAGATCCTAAGTTACTAAGTAGACGGACAAGAATAAAGAGAATACTAGAATCCTAAGTTACTTCTTTTCAAGCACTATTCTAGCTAGTGACTGTGGCTATACTGATAAACCAATGATATATCAAGGTAGGATACAATAACATTTTGAATGTACCCACCCCAAACTGACCCAGAGGGTTGATTGGGCACAAAGCACATATGTCCTATGATTTAACAACTAGATCTATCATGGGGGAATACATAGATGGACATGGCTGTCAAGACCTGCCAACTACCGCGATCTATCCGGAGGCCTAGCCACGTTGTAAGGTACCCGATAGTATAAGCACCATGCTTACACTATTTGTTACTACCCTAGCCTTATGTTAATACTAGACCATCAACAAGTGGCGAATAACCCATGCTACAAAGAGCCTACTTATCAAAGGAACATAAGCATAACCTAAAGTATAACTAGAGAACAAGACTACTTCATAGAGCAAAAGACTTGAAATAATACTTGCATAGAAAGTAACATACTAATAAATAAGTACTTACAAAAGAGAGATAAAGCTATACCAGACTCCTGAAGACCGCTCCAGAGCTCCCACCAAGACTAACTACTAGAGCTACATCTTGAGAGAGTAGAGAGAGCTACATCTCTTGCGTAGGTAGGTGTGTTGGTGTGTGTCACAAGTGAGGGGTCAGGGTCCTATTTATAGTGGGAGGTGGAGTAGGGCCTACTCTAGTGCCATGTTGTCGATCCATGTGCTCTCCATCCTCCTCCATTGGATCAAACTATCATATAATCAAGGGTAGAGACCATTTGAGCATGTGCTTCTTTGCATGGAGGCTTGTAATGGCGGTGTGGAGAGAGTGGGGCGCCAGGCAGCATAGAGGTGGAACCAGCTAGCCCCGTATGATAGGTGGGACCTCCCTCCTTCTAGAAGCTTGGCCCACATGTCATGAGTGGGTGTGGGTGCTTGGAGATGTTTGTCACGTTGGTTGTGCTACAATGACATGTCAGCGATCCGTGTAATGCTCCTTTTGGGCCTTTGATGTTGAACCGACTTGAGATCAGTGGTGGAGAAGCCTTGAAGGACCTCTCCCATGAATCAGTGACATGGCAAGGGCAGGTGGGGCACCGGGTAGCACCCTTGTGGGGCCGGACAGTGGCACCAAGTGGCCCATGGTGGCCCACCTTGCTCCAATTGCTTCTAGTTGCTTGATTTTTGATGTTTTTGCATAGTTTACCTGCATGAGCAATGATCTCCAAGTACAAGTGGAAATAGGTGAATTATAAATATAAATCACTACCTTTGTTGTTTTATATTGTTGTTTACTCCCATTTTTTATGCAATGACGAGGGTCAAAATAGACATTTAGTGACCGTCAACACCCACATGACCTAAGAGTTCCATCGGGTGTGCCCAAAAAGATTTCCATGCCCGTGATATATTAAGCGCAAACCAAGCACCTATCTTTCGCCGACATTGATATTATCTCCAAACAGACCAAAACGAGCTTTCGCTTAACCCACGTCACATAGGACTACAAACGGGTGTGTCCAAAATGACTTCTGAGCCTATGGTACATTCGACACATTAACACTATCTCTAAACTGACCAAAATGAGCTTCCATTTGACCCACATCACCTACAAGTTTCATCAGGTGCACCCAAAACTAGTTCTGAGCCTATTGCATGTTCGGGGTAAACCGTGTACCTGTCTTGCGTCGAGATTAACACTGTCTCCAAATGAACCAAAACAAGCTTCCACTTGACCCACATCACGTAGGAGTACCATCGGGTGTGTGCAAAATGATTTCAGAGCCTATGGTATGTTCAGGGCAAACCGAGCACCAATCAGACCGAAATGAGCTACCATTTGATCCACGCCACCTAGGAGTTCTATCAGGTGCACCCAAAACAATTTTCGAGCCTATGGCATGTTCGGCACAAACCATGCTCCTATCTTGCATTGAGATTAACACTGTCTCGAAACAGATTGAAATTAGCTTCCACTTCACCCATGTCATGTAGGAGACCAATCAAACCGAAATGAGCTACCATTTGATCCACGCCACCTAGGAGTTCTATCGGGTGCACCCAAAACAATTTTTGAGCCTATGGCATGTTCGGCACAAACCATGCTCCTATCTTGCATTGAGATTAACACTGTCTCAAAACAGATCGAAATTAGCTTCCACTTCACCCATGTCATGTAGGAGTACCATCGGGTGGTACCAAAATGATTTTCGAGCCAATGGTACATTCGGAGCAAACTGTGCACCTATCTTGCGCGAACATTAATACTATCTCCAAACTAACTAAAATGAGCTTCCACTTGACTCACGTCACCTAGGAGTTCCATTGGGTGCACCCAAAACTTGTTCTGAGCTTGTTGCACATTCGACGCAAACCGAGTACCTCCTCTTGCATCTAGACTAACAATGTCTCCAAATGTACTAAAACGAGCTTCCACTTGACCACATCATGTAGGAGAACCATCGGGTGTGTCCAAAATGATTTCCGAGCCTGTGGTATGTTCAGCGCAAACCATACAGCTATCTAGCGTCAAGAATAGAACTATCTCCAAACTAACCCAATCCAACGTCCAATTGACCCACGTTACCTAGGAGTTCCATTGGGTGCGTCCAAAAAGATTTCCATGCCAGTGGTACATTTGGCGCATTCCATGCACCTATCTTCCACTAACATTAGCATTATCTCCAAATGGATCGAAACAAGTTTTTGCTTGACCAACATCACATAGGAGTTCCATCAGGTGTGTCCTAAATGATTTTGGAGCCTATGATATGTTCAGTGCAAACCATGCACCTATCTTGCGTCGAGATTAACACTGTCTCAAAACAGAGCAAAACGAGCTTCCGTTTGACCCATGTCACCTATGAGTTCTATCCGGAGCGCCCAAAATGATTTCTGAGACTATGGCATGTTCAGGGCAAACCATGCACCTATCCTACATCGAGATTAACACTATCTCTAAAAGGACCGAAATGAGCTTCCACATCACATAGGAGTACCATTGGGTGTGTCCAAAATGATTTTTGAGCCTATGGTACATTCGTTGCAAATCGAGCACCTATCTTGCATTGAGATTAACACTATCTCAAAGCAGATAGAAACTAGCTTCCTTTTAACCCACGTCACCTAGTAGTTCCATTGGGTGCGCCCCAAAAGATTTCCATGCCCGTGATATATTTGGCACAAACCGAGCACCTATCTTTCGCTGACATTGACATTATCTCCAAACGGACCAAAATGAGCATTCACTTGACCCACGTCATGTAGGACTACCAACGGGTGTGTCCAAAATGATTTCTGAGCCTATGGTAGTTCGGCGCAAACTGTTCACCTATCTTGCACGGATATTAACACTATCTCTAAACTAACCTGAATGAGCTTCCATTTGACCCACATCACTAGGAGTTCCATCAGGTGCACCCAAAACTAGTTCCGAGCCTATTGCACATTCGACGCAAACCGTGTACCTATCTTGCGTCAAGATTAACACTTTCTCCAAATGGACCAAAACGAGCTTCCACTTGACCCATGTCACGTAGGAGTACCATCAGGTGTGTCCAAAATGATTTTGGAGCCTATGGTACGTTTAGTGCAAGCCTTGCACCTATCTTGCATCGAGATTAACACTATCTCTAAACAGACCGAAACAAGCTGCCATTTGACCCATGTCACCTAGGAGTTCCATTGGGTGCACCCAAAACAATTTCTAAGCCTATGGCTTGTTCAACACAAACCATGCTCCTATCTTGCATCGAGATTAACACTATCTCCAAATGGACCGAAACGAGATTCTGTTTGTCCCATGTTACCTAGGAGTTCAATTGGGTGCGCCCAAAATGATTTCAGAGCCTATGGCATGTTCAGCACAATCCGTGCACCTATCTTGTGTTGAGATTAACACTGTCTCTAAATTGACCGAAATGAGCTTCCACTTCACCCACGTCACGTAGGTGTACCATCGGGTGTGTCTAAAATAATTTCTGAGCCTATGGTACGTTTGGCGCAAACCGTGTACCTTTCTTGGTATGAATCCGCTAGGGTTGAATCTCAATCTTTTGATGAGAGGGCATGGGATAACTCGATTGGTGGATGGAGACGATGTTCATGGCCTGACTACAGCCTTCCAAGCTACACCTTAGCAATCGATACACCACCTCCAATGGTTGCCGCGATCTTGTGGAGCGCGTCACCAGGCCACTAGGGCACTCATCCTGTAAACAATCGAAGAACTAGCAAGAACAAGTATAACAAGTACTGAATTTACTAGATGAAGATGAAGGTTTCAAACTCAATCTCAAATAAGGTGGGGTTCTAGAGACAAGAAGACGAACGGCTGATCCAGCACGTGCGCTTACAAGCAAGTAGAGAGAGCTAAACTTGATCTAAACAAAACCCAACTGTTCTTGGTGGTGGCTAAGGGGTATATGAAGGTGGAGGGATGACCACCAGGGTGTTGCAGTCGTGATCCAACCCTAGGATGCATGCCTAATGGACCCGACTTGATACACGGGCCATTAGGCCAAACTAAGGCGATACAACACCTTTGAACATAAAACCTCTCAGTAGTAATTTGGTCATTGCGGCCGCCTTAGAATAGATATGGACTTGATTCTAGATCCATGTGAATATAGACTTCATACGGATTCCATGAAGTACTTGAACACCCCAATCTGAGTCAGTATGCAACCATGGTGACCATCACAAGTTGGAGGTGTCCTGGAGTCCGAATTCAGCTTGCGTGAATCCTTTTTCCTTTCGGTCCTCTCCCTGGTTCCTAACAAAAACAAGAGTGCACGCGTCTCCATGGTCTAAATATGATGGTCAGGAACTCAAGAGTGAACTTACTTGATGATTAAGTTGGCGAGCACGGGCGCGAGTAATAGGACCAGAAACTGGTACTTGTGTCGGCGTGTATGTATCGTTGGTGTTGATGTCCTCATCATCCTCCCCTTCTTGCATTTGAGTCGTCCATGACTCAAGCTCTTCTTATTCTCCCAAATATGGCTTCAAATTTGCAATATTAAATGTGGGACTAACCCCAAAATCTATAGGCAGATCGAGCTTATATGCATTATCGTTAATTTTCTCTAACACTTTAAATGGTCCAGCAGCCCTAGGCATCAATTTAGACTTTCTCAATTCAGAAAACCTATCCTTTCTCAAGTGCAACCAAACTAAATCTCTAGGTACAAATATTAGTTCCTTTCTACCTTTATCACCAGCAAACTTATATTTAGCATTCATACGCTCTATGTTTTCTTTAGTTGTTTCATGCAGTTTTAACATCAGTTCAACACGCTTAGTAGCATCAAAATTTAGTTTTTCAGAGGATGGCAAAGGCATCAAATCAATAGGAGCACGGGGCAGGAAACAATATACAATCTGAAATGGGCACATCTTTGTAGTAGAATACAATGAACGATTATAAGCAAATTCAATATGAGGCAAACAATCTTCCCACATCTTAATGTTCTTCTTTAAAACAGCCCTTAACATAGTAGACAAAGTTCTATTGACAACTTTAGTTTGAGCATTAGTTTGGGGATGACATGTAATAGAAAACAAAAACTTAGTCCCTAGTTTTCCCCATAAAGTCTTCCAAAAATGACTAAGAAATTTAGCATCACGATCAGAAACAATTGTGTTGGGCACACCATGCAAACGAACAATTTCTCTAAAGAACAAATCAACAATATGAGTAGCATCATCCATTTTATGACAGGGTATGAAATGTGCCATCTTAGAAAATCTATCAACAACCACAACCACACTATCATGTCCATTCCTAGTCCTTAGCAAACATAACACAAAATCCATAGAAATATCTTCCCAAGGAGCACTAGGAATAGGTAGAGGCAAATACAAACTGTGTGGATTTAACCATGATTTAGCCTTTTGACATGTCGTGCAATGAGCAACAGACCTCTCCACATATCTTCTCATCTTTGGCCAAAAGAAATGACCAGCAAGTATGTCCTCCATTTTCTTAGCTCTAAAATGCCCCATCAAGCCACCTCCATGTGCTTCCTACAGCAACAACTTATGAACAGAGCTAGCTGGAATGCATAGCTTGTTAGCTCTAAACACAAACCCATCACTAAAGATGAATTTGTTCCAACCTTTCCCATCTTTACAATGCAGCAACACATCTTTAAAATCAGCATCATTAACATATTGGTCTTTAAATGTTTCTAATACAAAGATTTTGTAATCAAGTTGATTCAGCAAGGTATATCTCCTAGACAAAGCATCAGCAAGAATATTCTCTTTCCCTTTCTTGTGCTTAATAACATAAGGAAAAAATTCAATAAATTCAACCCACTTAGCATGTCGATGGTTCAATTTCCCTTGACTACGAATTCGTTCTCAGTCCGTTTGGAGATAGTGCTAATCATGACTCAAGATAGGTGCACGGTTTGCGCCGAATGTACCATACCCATGGAAATCGATTTGGATGCAAACGATGGAACAACTAGGTGACTGGGTCATGTAGAATATTGTTTTAGTCCATTTGGAGACGGTGTTAGTGTCGGTGCAAGATAGGTGCATGGTTTGTGCCAAACATACCATAGGCTCAAAAATTGTTTTGGACACACCCGATGGTACACCTAGGTGACGACGCCCAAGTGGAAGCTCATTTTGGTACGTTTGGAGATAGTGCTAATCTTGACGTGTGTAGGTGCATGGTTTGCGCCGAATGTAACACCTCGGGTGTTAGCCTTGCATAACTTGACTTGCATAGCATGAGCATGATCATAAAGCATTCATATATAAGCTTTGACACTTGAAACATTGGATTGAAACATCTGCAACGTTTGCTTATTATCGCATGTTTCTTAAACATATGCAACTTTTCTCGTTATTTCATGTCTCCATGTGTCTATGCATATGATCATGAGTGGACACATGTACTTGGTGGATGTGGGTCACACAAACATGTAGCAACACCTAGAGTAGCAAATAGGACCTTGTTCATGGTTACATTTCATGAACCAACACTTAAGCTTTCTTGTGATTACACTAACTAGCTCAATGTGTGACTACTACATGAAATGATTGAATGACCTTGCAAACTGCCTAAACATGTTTAGAGTATCATTATGAACAACTTTGATATTCATGGTTAGGGGTAAAAAGGTCATTAAGCCATGCTTTGATGTGTATCATCATGTAAATGTGACATGTTTGACCAAGTTTGAACTAGGTGTTAGAGACCTTGCATGGAGGAGATCACTAAAGCAAAGTTGTAGTATTTGACATAAGGAACAACTTTTATTTTTGGGTCATTGACTGATTTATCTCCTAACATGCTTGAATTGGTCCCACAAAAATCAGAAGAATCAACAATTCAACACTTAAGAAATTTTGCTAAGTCTTGGATCACTGACAGCCTGATAAGCCGACCTTGATCATGATTTTACTCTGTCTCGGTTGCGAATTAGAACTGGATTCTTGAACGAAAGTTGTAGCTGGTACATGGTTCTACAAATCCTATTCAGACAATTTATACTTTGGAGCCACGGATTAGCAGTTAATTGAACGTCAAAACTCATCGTCACGCTCGGCATTTTGTTACTGAACGAACTGAATGAGGAGCTTCAGTGGCCGACCGGTTCAGGCCTTGGCCTCCGCGTGGCGCGGGAATTGGCCACGCGTCGCCGGTGTTCTGCCTAGCGTGGCAGTGATGAGCCAGAGCATGGCCTTAACACCGCCAGCGCCCGTCCGACCCATCCCGCGCTCCCTTTTGCATTTCCTCTGCTCCTCCTTCATCCTTGCATGTAGCCGCCGAGCTTCCGCAGCACCGAGCGCCTCCGCCGTCGCCATAGCCGCGCCAAGCCTCGCTGAGCCATCCATTCATCACCGTAGCAACACCACTAGCTCCCCAGCAACCCACTGCCTCCTCCCATGTCTGCTGGTAGCACTTGGTAAGCAACAGCGCTGTGCGCTAGCTCGCCGGAGCTCCGCCGCTAGCCCCATCTCCGTGGCCACATCGCCACCGTCCACCCCAGGCCGCAATAGGGCGCTAGCAAGCTCCGCCGCAGCTCGGTGATGCTTGGCGTAGCGTTCGATCAAGCCACCATAGCCCCCACCGGCGTACCGCCATTGTCCCGCCTCGCGCGATCCGCCATGGCCACCGCCGTCGTCACTGGCGTCGACCATAGGGCCGGCCAAGTGGTGCGATAGATGCGCTAGGTCGAGTAGGTCACTGGGTGATGATGTCACCGCCGGCGAAGCTCGCCGTCGATGAGCCGTAGCTGCGCAGTGCCGAGCAGCGCCGCTGCTCTGTTCGTGTATCACTGGCATGTGGGGTCCCCTGTCAGGCGGGTCCCATCGGTCAGCGATAGGAGTAGAATAGGCTAGTTCATTTAAATCCAGATCTGGTGTTGTTTTGTAATTTTTGTATCTTTAGTTTGGTAGCTTCAAAAATTTTGAAATAAATTTGGTAGTGTTACTTAGGAAGTGTAGTATTTAGAAAAAATATGTTCTTGACATTTACAGTAGAAATTTTTGGAGATTTAAATAGAGATTTGAAATGTGCTTTTGAATGCATTCAAATTTGTTTATTTTATATCTAGAGTTCCTTTGCTCCAAAAATTATGAAATTTTTGTGGTAAGCTAGTCTTAGCATATGTGAGCTCTGGTAAAAATTTGAAGATGAGTGCATTGGTAGATTTATAGTTATAGATTTTTCTTTTATGAATAGTTAATCCTTGCATGAATTTTTATAAATTATTTATGAATCCAAAATTCATGACAATTGTTGGAGGTAATCCTAGTAGTATATGGATGCTAAGAAAAATAGGAAATCTGTTGCTTGACACTTTTCAATAGGGTTTTCTAATTATGCTATTTCAAGCCTTGCTGCCTTGTCATTTTTGTATAGGATGTTCTACTTAGCAAAATGGCATGAAACTTTTACAGTAGTCCTTTCATAGCCTTAGAAGGACACTGTAAATTTTTAAGAAATTTTGATGCTCATTTGATATATATTTATTATTTAACCTATGTATCCAAATAAAATAATAAAGTCATATAAAGAAATAGTTTAGGCTTCACCATTATATTATCTTAAATGTATTTGGTATGCTTAAACTATTGGTAGGTTTTATGTTGTCAAATTTTGACTGATTACATGAAGTAGAAGTATTGTTACCTTGTATTGCAAATTGAATAGTTTCCGGATAGATTCTGGAGTTCGATGAGTTGCATGTTAAAAATGATGTGTACTGTAAAAATGGTTAATAACAAAGTTGTAGAGAATTTGATAAGCTTTCCAGAAAGTCCAAGATCACTATATTTGGATTAGTAGAACTCCAGTTCTGAGTGAAACAAGTAGCTGTTGTTTTGTGGTATAGTCGATGCATTGTGGAAGTCGTTAATCAAATAATCGAGAAGAGATATGCACCTACTCAATAAACATGATGCACTTGTTAACATATATGCATTCATAATACTTATGCCATATTCATGCATCTTGGATCGGAGGAAGAGATCACGTTGCTGGAATTCGAAAAAGTAGAGGAAGGGGACCAGTAGGAGAATCCACAAGCCGCAGCTCCCGAAGGCGTGGAGCAGAATCCTGAAGAGCTTCCGGAGTGTCCTGACCATCGCCCTACTTCCTTTCTGCGAGGCAAGCCCCGGAGCATTCTAAGTCTCCCAGTAATTTACAACTGATTACTTAAGTACTTATGATTGATGCATTAGGTTATAAGAGTTGAATGGAACCACTTGATGCATGTACATTCCTTGTCCAGATATTACACCTTTAACCGGTATAGGTCCAGGATCGAATATATGCTTAGCCATGCTTAGACCGGTAGAAGTCGGGTGATGTCCTGTCACCTGCGAGATATAGGTGGATACCGGAGCACGGTTGGCTATATCTGCTATCGTGGAACAGAACCATGAGGTAAAAGTAAATCAAGACCGAACGGGAGGTCAATAGAGAAGCAACAAGACATGGAGGTCTTGGGTGTGGATCTATCCCCATCTATGTCGATTAAGGACCGTACCATTGTTGGAACTTCTGACAAGATTGAACACATGCCTCTCACTTAGCTGGCCGGATAACTCGTTCCAACCGCGAAGCCGAGTAATTCAACTCAGGCCGGGAACCGTTCTGTTGTGCGCTCCTTCCGGGGAACAATCAGACTGAGCCCAAGGGCAGGCTTGGCCTAAGCATCCTGGCATCTGGTGTTCTAGATTGTGCGACGTGGTACGGACCCATGAAATGTGTACCTGAGTTTTACCAAAGGTGACCTAAGGCTATCATGGCTGATAGACCTGGGTTTGTGTTAGGAATAAATTCCCAGCTGGTTGAAATCGATTCGAATCGCCGTCTCTCCCAGATAGTGAGAAACTTGACTAGCTCCAACATCATAGTAACTGTGTTATGAAACATGATGGTTCGGATGAATATGGAATTACAATACCTGCTATGGTTACTATTGTATGCTTCTAAATGATATACCACATGTTTGGCACAGGATAGTTGCTAATCTAGAAATGGATAGTTATAATTAACTTGATAAAGGCATCGAAATGGTCCAACTACGTTAATTGCTTTTATGCAAAATGTTGTCAATTTACGTCCACTTATACAGCCTTGCATAATCCTTGGAGTCATTTTTATTTCTGGTTCTGACGGGTAAGTCTAGCTGAGTACCTTCTCGTACTCAGGGTTTTATTTCCCATTGTTGCAGATGGCACTGTGTATCATGGTTATTGCAAGAGTTGCTTCTATCCCGCCGTGGATGAGGAGTAAGCCTTGGGCAGGCTTCTTTATTAATTCCTATCCTTGCTTTTGTGGACCATGATCCGACTTGGCACTGTATCAAACTATGTTGGAAACTTTATTTTCGAACTTAATTGATTCCGCTTTATTTATCAAACTCGGTTTGTAATAACTTTTATTCGTACTCTGATGATGAAATGTATCTATGAACCTTATGTAATATGTGGCATGTATGTTAAATCCTGTATGATCTTGGTTGCTGTAAATCGTTTATCGAGACCCGTCGTGGTACTCGACGGACTACCGGGTTTATATGGGTTCAAGTATGACAGTGCGACCGCTTGCGGGCTTCCATTGTACTTGTACTCTTATAAATTGGTCGGTTCTACGACAGCTGGTGTCAGAGCGAGATTCAACGTTAATTGTCACAAGTGTATTTAAAACAAAAGTTTTTGTTTTCTAAAAACCCTTCTCGAGCAACTAATAGTTATATAATAGGTATTTGAAATCTAAAGTGTGCCAATGATCACTTTCCTTATGCCCAAATTAAGGACTATTAGGTGGCTATTTAAGTACTAACATGGGGGTTTTTACTTCGTCGTCCATACGGCGTGCTATTGTATGGATGCCATTCACTTGAGTGGTAATGTATGGATCAAATGCCTCTACACCAAGGTAAGATGATGAGTGTATGACCGCAAGAGGTAAGCGTGCGGTCGGGGAGAGTTAGGTTTGGTACGGCTATGTATGCATGCTTACATGTGTATATGGTACATATTTAATTATGGGTTTAAATTATTGTCGGGTAGATTGATATGAAAGTATATGTATGGGTATACATATATGGAAGTATTTACAATTACATTCTGCATATTTCATTATGGGTTTAGGGCTGAAATCAAATTTTATGCAAGATAGGTACACGGTTTGCGCCAAACATACCATAGGCTCAGAAATCGTTTTGGCTGCACCCGATGGTACTCCTAGGCGACGAGGCTCAAGTGGAAGCTCGTTCTTAGTCTATTTGGAGATAGTGCTAATCATGCACAAGATAGGTGCATGGTTTGCGCTAAATGTACCATTGGCTCAAAATTGTTTTGGATGCAAACGATGAAACTCCTTGGTGACGGGGTCATGTGGAATCTTGTTTCAGTCTGTTTGGAGATGGTGTTAGTGTCGGTGCAAGATAGGTGCATGGTTTGTGCCACATGTACTATAGGCTCAGAAATCATTTTGGACACACCCGATGGTACTCCTAGGTGATAAGGCTGAAGTGGAAGCTCATTTCGGTCCATTTGGAGACAGTGCTAATCTTGATGCGGGTAGGTGCATGCTTTGCGTCGAACGTACCATAGGCTTAGAAAGCATTTTGGACGCGCCCGATGGAACTCCTACGTGATGTGGGTCATGTCGAATCTCACTTTGGTCCATTTGGAGACAGTGTTAGTGTCAGTGCAAGATAGGTGCACGGTTTGCGCCAAACATACGGTGGCTCAGAAATCATTTTGGACGCACCAGATGGTACTCCTAGGTGACAAGGCTCAAGTGGAAGCTCATTTCAGTCCGTTTGGAGATAGTGTTAATCTTGACTCAACATAGGTGCATGGTTTGCGTGAAACGTACCATAGGCTCAGAAATCATTTTGGACGTACCTGATGGAAATCCTAGGTGACACGGGTCATGTCGAATCAGGTTTCGGTCCGTTTGGAGATGGTGTTAGTGTCAGTGCAAGATAGGTGAATGGTGTGCGCCAAACGTACCATTGGCTCAGAAACCATTTTGGATGCACCGATGGTACTCCTATGTGACGAGTCTCAAGTGCAAGCTCGTTTTGATCTATTTAGCGATAGTGCTAGTCTTAACGCAAGATAGATACACAGTTTGTGCCAAACGTACCATAGTCTCAGAAATCATTTTGGACGTACCGGATGTTACTTCTAGGTGACATGGGACATGTGGAATCTCATTTCAGTCCATTTGGAGATGGTGTTAGTGTCAGTGCAACATAGGTGCATGGTATGTGCCAAATGTATCATAGGCTCATAAATCATTTTGGACACACCCGATGGTACTCCTACGTGACGAGGCTCAAGTGGAAGCTCGTTTCAATCTGTTAGGAGATAGTGCTAATCTTGACGCAGATAGGTGCACGGTTTGTGCCAAACATACCATAGGCTCAGAAATCATTTTGGATGCATCCAATGGAACTCCTAGCTGAGTGGGTCATGTTGAATCTCATTTTGATCTGTTTGGACACGGTGTTAGTGTCGGTGCAAGATAGGTGTACGGTTTGCGCCAAACATACCATCGGCTTAGAAATCATTTTGGATGCAACCGATGGTACTCCTAGGTGATGAGGCTCAAGTGGAAGCTCGTTCTCATTCCGTTTGGAGATAGTGCTAATCATGATTGAAGATAGGTGCATGGTTTGCCCCGAATGTACCATAGGCTCAGAAATCATTTTGGATGCAAACGATGGAATTCCAAGGTGACAGGGTCTTGTGGAATCTCATTTTGGTCTGTTTGGAGACGGTGTTAGTGTCGGTGCAAGATAGGTGCACGGTTTGCACCAAACAACCATGGCTTAGAAATCATTTTTGACGCACCAGATGGTACTCCTAGGTGACGAGGCTCAAGTGGAAGCTCATTTCAGTCTGTTTGAAGATAGTGCTAATCTTGACTCAACATAGGTGCACCGTTTGCGCGGAACGTACCATAGGCTCAGAAATCGGCTTGGACCACCCGATCAAACTCCTAGGTGACACAGGTCATGTCGAATCACGTTTCGGTCCGTTTGGAGATGGTGTTAGTGTCGGTGCAAGACAGTTGCACGGTTTGCGCCAAACATACCATAGGCTCAAAAATCATTTTGAATGCACCCGATGGAACTCCTAGGTGAGTGGGTCATGTCGAATCTTGTTTTGATCTGCTTGGACATGGTGTTAGTGTCGGTGCAATATAGATGCACGGTTTGCGTCAAACAAACCATAGGCTCAGAAATTGTTTTGGTTGCACCCAATTGTACTCCTATGTGACGTGGGTCATGTCGAATCTCATTTTGATCCATTTGAAGATGGTCTTAGTGTCGGTGCAAGATAGGTGCATGGTTTGCGACAAACATACCATGGCACAGAAATCGTTTTGGATGCACCAAATGGTACTCCTAGGGGACAAGGCTTAGGTGCAAGCTCGTTTTGGTCTGTTTGGAGATATTGCTAATCTTGACTCAAGATAGGTGCATGATTTGTGCGGAATATACCATAGGCTTAGAAATTGTTTTGGACGCACCCGATTGAACTTCTAGGTGATGTGGGTCCTGTGGAATCTCGTTTTAGTTCATCTGGAGATGGTGTTAGTGTCAGTGCAACATAGGTGCATGGTATGCGCCAAATGTATCATAGGCTCAGAAATCATTTTGGACTCACATTTTGGTACTCCTATGTGACGAGGCTCAAGTGAAGGCTCATTTTGGTCCGTTAGGAGATAGTGCTAATCTTGACGCAGATAGGTGCACAGTTGGCGCCAAACATATGATAGGCTCAGAAATCATTTTGAATGCATCCGATGGAACTCCTAGGTGAGTGGGTCATGTCGAATCTCGTTTCGATCCGCTTGGACACGGTGTTAGTGTCGATGCAAGATAGTTGCACGATTTGTGCGAAACATACCATATGCTCAGAAATCATTTTGGATGCACCCGATGGTACTCCTCGTTGATAAGGCTCAAGTGGAAGCTCGTTCTCAGTCCGTTTGGAGATAGTGCTTATCATGACTCAAGATAGGTGCACGGTTTTTGCACCAAACATACCATAGTCTCGAAAATCGTTTTGGACGCAAATGATGGAACTCCTAGGTGATGGGGTCATGTGGAATCTCATTTTAGTCCGTTTGAAGATGGTGTTAGTGTCAGTGCAAGATAGGTGCATGGTTTGTGCCAAACATACCATAGGCTCATAAATTGTTTTGGACACACCCGATGGTACTCCTAGGTGATGAGGCTCAAGTGGAAGCTCGTTTCGGTCTGTTTGGAGATAGTGCTAATCTTGACGCAGATAGGTGCATGGTTTGCGCCAAATGTATTATAGGCTCAGAAATCATTTTGGACACGCCTGATGGAACTCCTACATGATGTGGGTCATGTCGAATCTCATTTTGGCCTGTTTGGAGACGGTGTTAGTGTCGGTGCAAGATAGGTGCACGGTTTGCGCCAAACATACCATGGCTCAGAAATCGTTTTGGACGCACCAGACGGTACTCCAAGGTGACAAGGCTCAAGTGGAAGCTCGTTTTGGTCCGTTTGGAGATAGTGCTAATCCTGACTCAACATAGGTGCATGGTTTGCATGAAACGTACCATAGGCTTAGAAATCATTTTGGACGCACCCGATGGAAATCCTAGGTGACATGGTTCATGTCGAATCTGGTTTCGGTCCATTTGGACATGGTGTTAGTGTCAGTGCAACATAGGTGAATGGTGTGCGCCAAACATACCATTGGCTCATAAACCATTTTGGATGCACCGATGGTACTCCTATGTGACGAGTCTCAAGTGCAATCTCGTTTCGGTCTGTTTAGCGATAGTGCTAGTCTTGAGGCAAGATAGATACACAGTTTGTGCTGAACGTACCATAGTCTCAGAAATCATTTTGGACGTACCGGATGTTACTTCTAGGTGACGTGGGACATATGGAATCTTGTTTCAGTCCATTTGGAGATGGTGTTAGTGTCAGTGCAACATAGGTGCATGGTATGCGCCAAATGTATCATAGGCTCATAAATCGTTTTGGACACACCCAATGGTACTCCTACGTGACGAGGCTCAAGTGGAAGCTTGTTTTGGTCTGTTAGGAGATAGTGCTAATCTTGACGCAGATACGTGCACGGTTTGTGCCAAACATACCATAGGCTCAGAAATCGTTTTGGATGCATCCAATGGAACTCCTAGCTGAGTGGGTCATGTCGAATCTCGTTTTGATCTGTTTGGACATGGTGTTAGTGTCGGTGCAAGATAGTGTACGGTTTGCGCCAAACATACCATCGGCTCAGAAATCATTTTGGATGCAACCGATGGTACTCCTAGGTGATGAGGCTCAACTGGAAGCTCGTTCTCATTCCATTTGGAGATAGTGCTAATCATGACTCAAGATAGGTGCACGGTTTGCCCCAAATGTACCATAGGCTCAGAAATCATTTTGGATGCAAACGATGGAATTCCAAGGTGACGTGGTCTTGTGGAATCTCATTTTGGTCCGTTTGGAGATGGTGTTAGTGTCGGTGCAAGAGAGGTGCAGGGTTTGCGCCAAACATACCATGGCTTAGAAATCATTTTGGACGCACCAGATGGTACTCCTAGGTGACAAAGCTCAAGTGGAAGCTCATTTCGGTCAGTTTGGAGATAGTGCTAATCTTGACTCAACATAGGTGCACGGTTTGCGCGGAACGTACCATAGGCTCAGAAATCGGGTTGGACCACCCGATCGAACTCCTAGGTGACACAGGTCATGTCAAATCACGTTCGGTCCGTTTGGAGATGGTGTTAGTGTTGGTGCAAGACAGGTGCACGGTTTGCGCCAAACATACCATAGGCTCAGAAATCATTTTGAATGCACCCGATGGAACTTCTAGGAGAGTGGGCCATGTTGAATCTCGTTTTGATCTGCTTGCACACGGTGTTAGTGTCGGTGCAAGATAGATGCACAGTTTGCGTCAAACATACCATAGGCTCAGAAATTGTTTTGGTTGCACCCAATTGTATTCCTACATGACATGGGTCATGTCGAATCTCGTTTTGATCCATTTGCAGATGGTCTTAGTGTTGGTGCAAGATAGGTGCACGGTTTGCGACAAACATACCATGGCACAAAAATCGTTTTGGATGCACCAAATGGTACTCCTAGGGGACAAGGCTCAGGTGCAAGCTTGTTTTGGTCTGTTTGGAGACAGTGCTAATCTTGACTCAAGATAGGTGCACGATTTGCGTGGAATATACCGTAGGCTCAGAAATTGTTTTGGACGCACTCGATTGAACTTCTAGGTGATGTGGGTCTTGTGGAGTCTCGTTTTAGTTCATCTGGAGATGGTGTTAGTGTCAGTGCAACATAGGTGCATGGTATGCGCCAAATGTATCATAGGCTCAGAAATCATTTTGGACTCACATGATGGTACTCCTATGTGATGAGGCTCAAGTGAAGGCTCGTTTTGGTCCATTAGGAGATGTGCTAATCTTGACGTAGATAGGTGCACGGTTGGCACCAAACATACCATAGGCTCAGAAATCGTTTTGAATGCTCCCGATGGAACTCCTGGGTGAGTGGGTCATGTCAAATCTCATTTCGATCCGCTTGGACACGGTGTTAGTGTCGATGCAAGATAGTTGCACGATTTGCGCGAAATGTACCATATGCTCATAAATCATTTTGGATGCACCCGATGGTACTCCTCGTTGATAATGCTCAAGTCAAAGCTCGTTCTTAGTCCATTTGGAGATAGTGCTATTCATGACTCAAGATAGGTGCACAGTTTGCACCGAACGTACCATAGTCTCAAAAATTGTTTTGGACGCAAATGATGGAACTCCTAGGTGACGGGGTCATGTGGAATCTCATTTTAGTCCGTTTGGAGATGGTGTTAGTGTCGGTGCAAGATAGGTGCATGGTTTGTGCCAAACATACCATAGACTCAGAAATTGTTTTGGACACACCCGATGGTACTCCAAGGTGATGAGGCTCAAGTGGAAGCTCGTTTCGGTCCGTTTGGAGATAGTGCTAATCTTGACGCAGATAGGTGCATGGTTTGCGCCAAACGTATTATAGGCTCAGAAATCATTTTGGACGCGCCCGATGGAACTCCTACATGATGTGGGTCTTGTCGAATCTCGTTTTGGCCTATTTGGAGACAGTGTTAGTGTCGGTGCAAGATAGGTGCACGGTTTGCGCCAAACATACCATGGCTCAGAAGTCATTTTGGATGCACCAGACGGTACTCCAAGGTGACGAGGCTCAAGTGGAAGCTCATTTCGGTCCGTTTGGAGATAGTGCTAATCTTGACTCAACATAGGTGCACGGTTTGCGTGAAACATACCATAGGCTTAGAAATCATTTTGGACGCACCCGATGGAAATCCTAGGTGACACGGTTCAAGTCGAATCTGGTTTTGGTCCGTTTGGAGATGGTGTTAGTGTCAGTGCAACATAGGTGAATGGTGTGCGCCAAACGTACCATTGGCTCATAAACCATTTTGGATGCACCGATGGTACTCCTATGTGACGAGTCTCAAGTGCAAGCTCGTTTCGGTCTGTTTAGCGATAGTGCTAGTCTTGACGCAAGATAGATACACAGTTTGTGCCGAACGTACCATAGTCTCAGAAATCGTTTTGGACGTACCGGATGTTACTTCTAGGTGACGTGGGACATGTGGAATCTTGTTTCAGTCCATTTGGAGATGGTGTTAGTGTCAGTGCAACATAGGTGCATGGTATGCGCCAAATGTATCATCGGCTCATAAATCGTTTTGGACACACCCGATGGTACTCCTACGTGACGAGGCTCAAGTGGAAGCTCGTTTCGGTCTGTTAGGAGATAGTGCTAATCTTGACGCAGATAGGTGCACGGTTTGTGCCAAACATACCATAGACTCAGAAATTGTTTTGGATGCATCCAATGGAACTCCTAGCTAAGTGGGTCATGTTGAATCTCATTTTGATCTATTTGGACACGGTGTTAGTGTTGGTGCAAGATAGGTGTACGGTTTGCGCCAAACATACCATCAGCTTAGAAATCATTTTGGATGCAACCGATGGTACTCCTAGATGATGAGGCTCAACTGGAAGCTCATTCTCATTCCGTTTGGAGATAGTGCTAATCATGACTCAAGATAGGTGCACGGTTTGCCCCGAATGTACCGTAGGCTCAGAAATCATTTTGGACGCAAACGATGGAATTCCAAGGTGACGGGGTTTTGTGGAATCTCATTTTGGTCCATTTGGATATGGTGTTAGTGTCGGTGCAAGATAGGTGCACGGTTTGCACAAACATACCATGGCTTAGAAATCATTTTGGACGCACCAGATGGTACTCCTAGGTGACGAGGCTCAAGTGGAAGCTCGTTTCGGTCAGTTTGGAGATAGTGCTGATCTTGACTCAACATAGGAGCATGGTTTGCGCGGAACGTACCATAGGCTCAGAAATCGGTTTGGACCACCCGATCGAACTCCTAGGTGACACAGGTCATGTCGAATCATGTTTCGGTCCATTTGGAGATGGTGTTAGTGTCGGTGCAAGACAGGTGCACGGTTTGCGCCAAACATACCATAGGCTCAGAAATCATTTTGAATGCACCCGATAGAACTCCTAGGTGAGTGGGTCATGTCGAATCTCGTTTCGATCTGCTTGGACACGGTGTTAGTGTCGGTGCATGATAGATGCACGGTTTGCATCAAACATACCATAGGCTCAGAAATTGTTTTGGTTGCACCCGATTGTACTCCCACGTGACGTGGGTCATGTCGAATCTCATTTTGATCCATTTGCAGATGGTCTTAGTGTCGGTGCAAGATAGGTGCACGGTTTGTGCCAAACATACCAGGGCACAGAAATCATTTTGGATGCACCAAATGGTACTCCTAGGGGACAAGGCTTAGGTGCAAGCTCGTTTTGGTCTGTTTGGAGATAGTGCTAATCTTGACTCAAGATAGGTGCATGATTTGCGCGGAATATACCGTAGGCTTTGAAATTGTTTTGGACGCACCCGATTGAACTTCTAGGTGATGTGGGTCCTATGGAATCTCGTTTTAGTTCATCTGGAGATGGTGTTAGTGTCAGTGCAACATAGGTGCATGGTATGCGCCAAATGTATCATAGGCTCATAAATCATTTTGGACTCACATGATGGTAATCCTATGTGACGAGGCTCAAGTGAAGGCTAATTTTGGTCCGTTAGGAGATAGTGCTAATCTTGACGCAGATAGTTGCACGGTTGGCGCCAAACGTACCATAGGCTCAGAAATCATTTTAAATGCACCCGATGGAACTCCTAGGTGAGTGGGTCACATCGAATCTTGTTTTGATCTGCTTGGACATGGTGTTAGTGTCGGTGCAAGATAGTTGCACGGTTTGCGCCAAACATACCATAGGCTCAGGAATCATTTTGGATGCACCCGATGGTACTCCTATGTGACGTGGGTCATGTTGAATCTTGTTTTGATCCATTTGGAGATGGTCTTAGTGTCGGTGCAAGATAGGTGCACAGTTTGCGCCAAACATACCATGGCTGAGAAATCATTTTCAACACACCAGATGGTACTCCTAGGGGACGAGGCTTAAGTGCAAGCTCATTTTAGTTCATTTGGAGATAGTGCTAATCTTGACTCAAGATAGATGCATGGTTTGCGCGGAATGTACCGTAGGCTCAAAAATCATTTTGGACGCACCCAATTGATCTTCTAGCTGATGTGGGTCCTGTGGAATCTTATTTTAGTCCATTTAGAGATGGTGTTAGTGTCAGTGCAACATAGGTGCATGGTATGCGCCAAATGTATCATAGGCTCAAAAATCATTTTGGACTCACATGATGGTACTCCTACGTGACGAGGCTCAAGTGAAGGCTCGTTTTGGTCCATTAGGAGATAGTGCTAATCTTGACACAGATAGGTGCACGATTTGCGCCAAACGTACCATAGGCTCATAAATCATTTTGAATGCACCCGATGGAACTCCTAGGTGAGTGGGTCATGTCGAATCTCATTTTGATCCACTTGGACACGGTGTTAGTGTCGGTGAAAGATAGTTGCATGGTTTTCGTGAAACATACCATAGGCTCATAAATCATTTTGGATGCACCCGATGGTACTCCTAGTTGATAAGGCTCAAGTGGAAGCTCGTTCTTAGTCCATTTGGTGATAGTGCTAATCAAGACTCAAGATAGGTGCACGGTTTGCGCCGAATATACCATAGTTTTGGAAATCGTTATGGGCGCAAATGATGGAACTCCTAGGTGACGGGGTCATGTGGAATCTCGTTTTAGTCCATTTGGAGACGGTATTAGTGTCGGTGCAAGATAGGTGCATGGTTTGTGCCAAACGTACCATAGGCTCAGAAATCATTTTCGGCACACCCGATGGTACTCCTAGGTGATGAGGCTGAAGTGGAAGCTCATTTCGCTTTGTTTGGAGATAGTGCTAATCATGACTCAAGATAGGTGCACGGTTTGCACCGAACGTACCATAGTCTCAGAAATCATTTTGGATGCAAACGATGGAACTCTTAGATGATGGGGTCATGTGGAATCCCATTTCAGTCCGTATGGCGACGGTGTTAGTGTCGGTGCACGATAGGTGCATGGTTTGTGCCAAACATACCATAGGCTTAGAAATCATTTTGGACACACCCAATGGTACTCCTAGGAGACGAGGCTGAAGTGGAAGCTCATTTCAATCTGTTTGGAGATAGTGCTAATCTTAACGTAGATAGGTGCATGGTTTGCACTGAACGTACCCTAGGCTTAGAAATCATTTTGGACGCACCCAATGGAACTCCTAGATGACGTGGGTCATGTCGAATCTCCTTTTGATCCATTTGGAGACGGTGTTAGTGTCGATGCAAGATAGGTGCACGGTTAGCGCCAAACATACCATGGGTCAGAAATCGTTTTAGACGCACCCAGTGGTACTCCTACGAGACGAGGCTCAAGTGGAAGCTCATTTTGGTCCATTTGGAGATAGTGCTAATCTTGACTCAAGATAGGAGCACGGTTTGCGTGGAACATACCATAGGCTCAGAAATCATTTTGGACGCACCCAATGGAACTCCTAGGTGACACGGGTCATGTCGAATCACATTTTGGTCTGTTTGGAGATTATGTTAGTGTCGGTGCAAAACATGTGCACAGTTTGTGCCAAACGTTCCATTGGCTTAGAAACCATTTTGGATACACTAATGGTACTCCTTGGTGACAAGGCTCAAGTGCAAGCTCGTGTTGGTCTATTTAGAGATAGTGCTAGTCTTGACACAAGATAGGTGCACGGTTTGCGCCGCACGTACCATTGGCTCAAAAATCATTTTGGACGCAGCCGATGGAACTTCTAGCTGACATGGGTCATGTGGAATCTCGTTTCAGTCCGTTTGGAGACGGTGTTAATGTTAGTGCAACATAGGTGCATGGTTTGCGCTAAATGTATCATAGGCTTAGAAATTGTTTTGGACACACCCGATGGTACTCCTACATGACGAGGCTCAAGTGGAGGCTTGTTTTGGTCCGTTAGGAGATAGTGCTAATCTTGACACAGATAGGTGCACAGTCTGTGCCAAATGTACCATAGGCTCAGAAATCATTTTGGATGCATCCGAGGGTACTCCTAGGTGATGAGGCTCAAGTGGAAGCTTGTTCTCAATCTGTTTTGAGATAGTGCTAATCATGACTCAACATAGGTGCACGGTTTGTGCCGAACATACCCTAGGCTCAGAAATTGTTTTGGACGCGCACAATGGAACTCCTACGTTATGTGGGTCATGTTGAATCTCATTTCGATCCGTTTGGAGATGGTGTTAGTGTCAGTGCAAGATAGGTGCATGGTTTATGCCTAACATACCATGGCTCAAAAATCATTTTGGCCGCACCCGATGGTACTCCTAAGTGACAAGGCTCAAGTGGAGGCTTGTTTCGGTCCATTGGAGATAGTGCTAATCTTGAGTCAAGATAGGTGCACGGTTTGCGTGGAACATACCATAGGCTCAGAAATCATTTTGGATGTACCCGATGGAACTCCTAGGTGAGTGGGTCATGTCGAATCTCGTTTTGATCCATTTGGACACGGTGTTAGTGTCGGTGCAAGATAGGTGTACTATTTGCGCCAAACATACCATAGGCTCAGAAATCATTTTGGATGCATCTGATGGTACTCCTAGGTGACGAGTCTCAAAGGGAAGCTCATTCTCAGTTCGTTTGGATATAGTGCTAATCATGATTGAAGATAGGTGCACGGTTTGCGCCGAATGTACCATAGTCTCAGAAATTATTTTGGACGCAAACGATGGAACTCCTAGGAGATGGGGTCTTGTGGAATCTTGTTTTAGTCCGTTTGGAGACGGTGTTACTGTCGGTGCAAGATAGGCGCATGGTTTGTGCCAAACGTACCATAAGCTCAGAAATTATTTTGGAGACACCCGATGGTACTCCTAGGTGACGAGGCTAAAGTGGAAGCTCATTTTGGTCCATTTGGAGATAGTGCTAATCTTGACGCAGATAGGTGCATGGTTTGCACCGAACATACCCTTGGCTTAGAAATCATTTTGGACGCGCCTAATGGAACTCCAACGTTACATGCGTCATGTCGAATCTCGTTTCGATCCATTTGGAGACAGAGTTAGTGTTAGTGCAAGATAGATGCACGGTTTGCGCCAAACATGCCATGGCTCAGAAATCATTTTGGCCACACCCAATGGTACTCCTAGGAGACAAGGCTCAAGTGGAAGCTTGTTTCGATCTGTTTGGAGATAGTGCTAATCTTGACTCAAGATAGGTGCACGGTTTGTGCGAAACGTACAGTTGGATCGGAAATCATTTTGGACACACCCAATGGAACTCTTAGGTGACACGGGTCATGTCAAATCATGTTTCGGTCCATTTGGAGATAGTCTTAGTGCCGGTGCAAGACAGGTGCACGGTTTGCGCCAAATGTACCATAGGCTCAGAAACCATTTTGGATGCACCGATGGTACTCCTAGGTGATGAGGCTCAAGTGCAAGCTCGTTTTGGTCTGTTGACAGATAGTGCTAGTCTTGACACAACATAGGTGCACGATTTGCGCCAAACGTACCATAGTGTCAGAAATCATTTTGGACACACCCGATGGAACTTCTAGGTGATGTGGGTCATGTGGAATCTCATTTCAGTCCATCTAGAGATGGTGTTAGTGTCAGTGCAACATAGGTGCATAGTATGCGCCAAATGTGTCATAGGCTCCAAAATCGTTTTGGACACACCCAATGGTACTCCTACGTGAGGAGGCTCAAGTGGAGGCTCATTTTGGTCCGTTAGGAGATAGTGCTAATCTTGACACAGATAGGTGCACGGTTTGTACCGAACGTACCATAGGCTCAGAAATCATTTTGGATGCACCCGATGGAACTCCTAGGTGAGTGGGTCATGTCGAATCTTGTTTCGATCCGTTTGGACATGGTGTTAGTGTCGGTGCAAGATAGGTGTACTGTGTGTGCCAAATATACCATAGGCTCAAAAATCATTTTGGATGCACCCGATTGTACTCCTTGGTGACGAGGCTCAAGTGGATGCTCGTTCTCAGTTCATTTGGATATAGTTCTAATCATGACTGAAGATAGGTGCATGGTTTGTGCCGAATGTACCATAGGCTCAGAAATCATTTTGGACACAAACGATGGAACTCCTAGGTGACGGGGTCATTTGGAATCTTGTTTCAGTCCGTTTGGAGACGGTGTTACTGTCGGTGCAAGATAGGTGCATGGTTTGTGCCAAACATACCATAAGCTCAAAAATTGTTTTGAGACACCCGATGGTACTCCTAGGTGACGAGGCTGAAGTGGAAGCTCATTTTGGTCTATTTGGAGATAGTGCTAATCTTAACACAGATAGGTGCATGGTTTGCGCTGAACGTACCCTAGGCACAGAAATCGTTTTGGACGCGCACAATGGAACTCCTATGTTACGTGTGTCATGTTGAATCTCGTTTCAATCCATTTGGAGACGGTGTTAGTGTCAGTGCATGATAGATGGACAGTTTGTGCCAAACATACCATGGCTCAAAAATCATTTTTGCCGCACCTGATAGTACTCCTAGGAGACAAGGCTCAAGTGGAAGCTCATTTCGGTCCGTTTCGAGATAGTGCTAATCTTGACTCAAGATATTTGCATGGTTTACGCGGAATGTACCATAGGCTCAGAAATTGTTTTGGACGCAGCCGATGGAACTCCTAGGTGACACGGGTCATGTCGAATCATGTTTTGGTCCATTTGGAGATGGTGTTAGTGTCAATGCAAGACAGGTGCATGGTTTGCGCAAAATGTACCATAGGCTTAGAAACCATTTTGGATGCACCAATGGTACTCCTAGGTGACGAGGCTCAAGTGCAAGCTCATTTCAGTCTGTTTAGAGATAGTGGTAGTCTTGATAAAAGATAGGTGCATAGTTTGCGCTGAACATACCATAGGCTTGGAAATCATTTTGGATGCACTTGATGGTACTCCTAGGTGACGTGGATCATGTGGAATCTCATTTCAGTCCATTTGGAGATAGTGCTAATGTCGGTGCAAGATAGGTGCATGGTTTGCGCCAAATGTACCATAGGCTCAGATATCATTTAGGACACAACTGGTGGTACTCCAAAGTGACAAGGCTCAAGTGGAAGCTTGTTTCGGTCCGTTTGGAGATAGTGCTAATCTTAACACAGATTGGTGCCTGATTTGCGCCAAACATGCCATAGGCTCAGAAATCGTTTAGATGCACCCGATGGTACTTCTTGGTGACGAGGCTCAAGTGGAAGCTCATTCTCAGTCCGTTTGGAGATAGTGGTAATCATGCATCAAGATAGGTGCATGGTTTGCGCTGAACGTATTGTAGTCTCGAAAATCGTTATGGATGCAAACGATGGAACTCCTAGGTGACGGGGTCATGTTGAATCTCATTTCAGTCCATTTGGAGATGGTGTTAGTGTCGGTGCATGATAGGTGCATGGTTTGTGTCAAATGTAGCATAGGCTCAAAAATCATTTTGGACACACCCGATGGTACTCCTAGGTGATGAGGCTGAAGTGGAAGCTCATTTTGCTCCATTTTGAGATAGTGCTAATCTTGACGCAAATAGGCGCATGATTTGCGCCGAACGTACCCTAGACTAAGAAATCGTTTTGGACGCGCCCAATGGAACTCCTACATTTTGTGGGTCAGGTCAAATCTCATTTCGATCCATATGGAGACTATGTTAGTGTCAGTGCAAGATAGGTGCACGGTTTGCACCAAACGTACCATGGTTCATAAATTGTTTTGGACACACCTGATGGTACTCCTAGGAGACGAGGCTCAAGTGGAAGCTCATTTTGGTCTATTTGGAGATAGTGCTAATACTGACTCAAGATTGGAGCATGGTTTGCGCGAAACATACCATAGGCTCAGAAATTGTTTTGGATGCACCCGATGGAACTCCTAGGTGAGTGGGTCATGTCGAATCTCATTTCGATCCATTTGGACATGATGTTAGTGTCGGTGCAAGACAGGTGCACGGTTTGTGCCAAACGTACCATAGGCTTAGAAACCATTTTGGATGCACCTGATGGTACTCCTAGGTGATGAGGCTCAAGTGGAAGCTAGTTCTTAGTTTGTTTGGAGATAGTGCTAATCATGACTCAAGATAGGTGCATGTTTTGCACCAAACATACCATAGTCTTGGAAATTGTTTTGGATGCAAACGAAGGAACTCCTTGGTGATGGGGTCATGTGGAATCTTGTTTCAGTCCATTTGGAGACGGTGTTAGTGTTGGTGCAAGATAGGTGCACGGTTTGCGCCGAACGTACCATAGGCTCGGAAATCGTCTTGGACGCACCTGACAAAACTCGATGATGTGGGTCATGTGGAATCTCGTTTCAGTCGATTTATAGACGGTGTTAGTGTCGGTGCAAGATTGGTGCATAGTTTGTGCCAAACATACCATGGCTTAGAAAATCATTTTGGACGCACTAGGTGGTACTCGTAGGGGACGAAGCTCAAGTGGAAGCTCATTTCGGTCTATTTGGAGATAGTGCTAATCTTCACTCAAGATAGTTGCCTGGTTTGCGCAGAATGTACCATAGGCTTAGAAATCATTTTGGATGCACCCGATAGAACTCCTTGGTGACATGGGTCATGTTGAATCATGTTTCTGTCCGTTTGGAGATGGTGTTAGTGTCTGTGTAAGACAGGTGCATGGTTTGCACCAAACGTACCATAGGCTCATAAACCATTTTGGATGCACCGATGGTACTCCTAGGTGACGAGGCTCAAGTGCAAGCTCGTTTCGGTCTATTTAGAGATAGTGCAAGACTTGACGCAAGATAGGTGCACGGTTTGCGCCAAATGTACCATAGGCTTAGAAATCATTTTGGACACACCCAATGGAACTTCTAGGTGATGTGGGTCATGTGGAATCTCATTTTAGTCTGTTTGGAGACGGCGTTAGTGTCAGTGCAACAAAGGTGCATGGTTTACGCCAAATGTATCATAGGTGCAGAAACCGTTTTGGACACACCCGATGGTACTCCTACGTGACTAGGCTCAAGTGGAGGCTCGTTTTGGTCCGTTAGGAGATAGTGCTAATCTTGATGCAGATAGGTGCACAGCTTGTGCCTAATGTACCATAGGCTCAGAAATCATTCTGGATGCACCCGATGATACTCCTAGGTGAATGGGTCATGTCGAATCTCGTTTTGATCCATTTGGACGCGGTGTTAGTGTCGGTGCAAGATAGGTGCACGGTTTGCGCCAAACATACCATAGGCTAAGAAATTGTTTTGGATGCACCCGATGGTACTCCTAGGTGACGAGGCTCAAGTGGAAGCTCATTCTTAGTCCGTTTGGAGATAGTGCTAATCATGTCTGAAGATAGGTGCATGGTTTGTGCTGAATGTACCATAGGCACAAAAATCATTTTGGACGCAAACGATGGAACTCTAGGTGACGAGGTCATGTGGAATCTCATTTTAGTCCGTTTGGAAATGGTGTTACTGTTGGTTTAAGATAGGCGGATGGTTTGTGCCAAACATACCATAAGCTCAAAAATCGTTTTGGAGACACCCGATGGTACAACTAGGTGACGTGGCTGAAGTGGAAGCTCATTTCGATCCGTTTTGAGATAGTGCTAATCTTGACGTAGATAGGTGCATGGTTTGCACCGAATGTACCCTAGACTCATAAATCATTTTGGACACGCCCAATGGAACTCCTATGTTTTGTGGGTCATGTCGAATCTCGTTTCGATCCGTTTGGAGATGGTGTTTGTGTCAGTGCAAGGTAGGTGCACGGTTTATGCCAAACGCACCATGGTTCAGAAATTGTTTTGGACGCACCTGATGGTACTCCTAGGAGACGAGGCTCAAGTGGAAGCTCATTTCGGTCCATTTGGAGATAGTGCTAATCTTGACTCAAGATAGGAGCATGGTTTGCGCGGAACATACATAGGCTCAGAAATCGTTTTGGACGTACCCGATGGAACTCCTAGGTGAGTGGGCCATGTCGAATCTCATTTCGATCCATTTGGACACGGTGTTAGTGTCGGTGCAAGACAGGTGCACGGTTTGCGCCAAAGGTACCATAGGCTCAGAAACCATTTTGGATGAACCCGATGGTACTCCTAGGTGATGAGGCTCAAGTGGAAGCTCATTCTCAGTCCGTTTGGAGATAGTGCTAATCATGACTCAAGATAGGTGCATGTTTTGTGCCAAACGTACCATAGGCTCGAAAATTGTTTTGGATACAAATGATGGAACTCCTAGGTGACGGGGTCATGTGAAATCTCATTTTAGTCCATTTGGAGACGGTGTTAGTGTTGGTGCAAGATAGGTGTATGGTTTGCGCCGAACGTACCAAAGGCTCGGAAATCATCTTGGACGCACCTGATGGAACTCGATGATGTGGGTCATGTGGAATCTCGTTTCAGTCCATTTGGAGACGGTGTTAGTGTTAGTGCAAGATTGGTGCATAGTTTGCGGCAAACATACCATGGCTCAGAAAATCATTTTGGACGCACCAGATGGTACTCCTAGGTGACAAAGCTCAAGTGGAAGCTTGTTTCGGTCTATTTGTAGATAGTGCTAATCTTCACTCAAGATAGGTGCATGGTTTGCGTAGAACGTACCATAGGCTTAGAAGTCATTGTGGATGCACCCGATAGAACTCCTAGGTGACATGGGTCATGTCAAAATCATGTTTCTATCCGTTTGGAGATGGTGTTAGTGTCAGTGTAAGACAAGTGCATGGTTTGCGCCAAACGTACCATAAGCTAAGAACCATTTTGGATGCACCGATGGTACTCCTAGGTGACGAGGCTCAAGTGCAAGCTTGTTTCGGTATGTTTACAGATAGTGCAAGTCTTGACACAAGATAGGTGCATGGTTTGCGCCAAACGTACCACAGACTCAGAAATCGTTTTGGCGCACCTGATGGAACTTCTAGGTGATGTGGGTCATGTGGAATCTCATTTTAGTTTGTTTGAAGTCGGCGTTAGTGTTAGTGCAACATAGGTGCATGGTATATGCCAAATGTATCATAGGCTCACAAATCATTTTGGACACACCCAATGGTACTCCTACGTGACGAGGCTGAAGTGGAGGCTCATTTCGGTCTGTTAGGAGATAGTGCTAATCTTGATGTCGATAGGTGCACAGCTTGTGCCTAGTGTACCAAAGGCTTAGAAATCATTTTGGATGCACCTGATGATACTCCTAGGTGAGGGGGTCATGTCAAATCTCATTTCGATCCATTTGGACACGGTGTTAGTGTCGGTGCAAAATTGGTGCACGGTTTGCGCCAAACATACAATAGGCTCAGAAATTGTTTTGGATGCACCCGATGGTACTCCTAGGTGACAAGGCTCAAGTGGAAGCTCATTCTTAGTCTGTTTGGAGATAGTGCTAATCATGACTGAAGATAGGTGCACGGTTTGCGCCGAACGTACCATAGGCTCAAAAATCATTTTGGACACAAACGATGGAACTCCTAGGTGACGGGGTCATGTGGAATCTCATTTTAGTCTATTTGGAAATGGTGTTACTGTCAGTTTAAGATAGGCGCTTGGTTTGTGCCAAACATACCATAAGCTCAGAAATCATTTTGGAGACACCCGATGGTACTCCTAGGTGACGTAGCTGAAGTGGAAGCTCATTTCGGTCCATTTTGAGGTAGTGCTAATCTTGACGCAGATAGGTGCATGGTTTGCGCCGAACATACCCTAGACTCATAAATCATTTTGGACACACCCAATGGAACTCCTACATTTTCTGGGTCATGTCGAATCTCCTTTTGATCCATTTGGAGATGGTGTTAGTGTGTTAGTGCAAGATAGGTGCACGGTTTGCGCCAAACGTACCATGGTTTAGAAATTGTTTTGGACGCACCTGATGGTAGTCCTAGGAGACGAGGCTCAAGTGGAAGCTTGTTTCGGTCCATTTGGAGATAGTGCTAATCTTGACTCAAGATAGGAGCATGGTTTGCGCGGAATGTACCATAGGCTTGGAAATCATTTTGGACACACCCGATGGAACTCTTAGGTGCGTGGGTCATGTTGAATCTCATTTCGATCCATTTGGACACGGTGTTAGTGTCGGTGCAAGACAGCTGCACGGTTTGCGCTAAACGTACCATAGGCTCAGAAACCATTTCGGATGCACCCAATGGTACTCTTAGGTGATGAGGCTCAAGTGGAAGCTCGTTCTCGGTCCGTTTGGAGATAGAGCTAATCATGACTCAAGATAGGTGCATGTTTTGCGCCAAACGTACCATAGGCTTGGGAATTGTTTTGGATGCAAACGATGGAACTCCTTGGTGACGGGGTCATGTGGAATCTTGTTTCAGTCCATTTGGAGATGGTGTTAGTGTTCGTGCAAGATAGGTGCACGATTTGCGCCAAACATACCATAGGCTCGGAAATCGTCTTGGACGCACCTAACGAAACTCGATGATGTGGGTCATGTGGAATCTTGTTTTAGTCCATTTATAGATGGTGTTAGTGTTGGTGCAAGATTGGTGCATAGTTTGTGCCAAACATACCATGGCTTAGAAAATCATTTTGGACGCACCAGGTGGTACTCGTAGGGGACGAAGCTCAAGTGGAAGCTCATTTCGGTCCATTTGGAGATAGTGCTAATCTTCACTCAAGATAGTTGCCTGGTTTGCGCAGAACGTACCATAGGCTTAGAAATCATTTTGGATGCACCCGATAGAAATCCTTGGTGACATGGGTCATGTCGAATCACGTTTCTGTCCGTTTGGAGATGGTGTTAGTGTCGGTGTAAGACAGGTGCATGGTTTGCGCCAAACGTACCATAGGCTCATAAACCGTTTTGGATGCACCGATGGTACTCCTAGGTGACAAGGCTCAAGTGCAAGCTCGTTTCGGTCTATTTAGAGATAGTGCAAGACTTGACGCAAGATAGGTGCACGGTTTGCGCCAAATGTACCATAGGCTTAGAAATCGTTTTGGACACACCCGATGGAACTTCTAGGTGATGTGGGTCATGTGGAATCTCATTTTAGTCTGTTTGGAGATGGCGTTAGTGTCAGTGCAACAAAGGTGCATGGTATACGCCAAATGTATCATAGGTGCAGAAACCATTTTGGACACACCCGATGGTACTCCTACATGACTAGGCTCAAGTGGAGGCTCATTTCGGTCTGTTAGGAGATAGTGCTAATCTTGATGTAGATAGGTGCACGGCTTGTGCCTAATGTACCATAGGCTCAGAAATCATTCTGGATGCACCCGATGATACTCCTAGGTGAATGGGTCATGTCGAATCTCGTTTCGATCCATTTGGACGCGGTGTTAGTGTCGGTGCAAGATAGGTGCACGGTTTGCACCAAACATACCATATGCTGAGAAATTGTTTTGGATGCACCCGATGGTACTCCTAGGTGATGAGGCTCAAGTGGAAGCTCATTCTTAGTCTGTTTGGAGATAGTGCTAATCATGTCTGAAGATAGGTGCATGGTTTGCGCTGAACGTACCATAGGCACAAAAATCATTTTGGACGCAAACGATGGAACTCTAGGTGACGAGGTCATGTGGAATCTCATTTTAGTCCATTTGGAAATGGTGTTACTATTGGTTTAAGATAGGCACATGGTTTGTGCCGAACATACCATAAGCTCAAAAATCGTTTTGGAGACACCCGATGGTACAACTAGGTGACATGGCTGAAGTGGAAGCTCATTTCGATCCGTTTTGAGATAGTGCTAATCTTGACGCAGATAGGTGCATGGTTTACACTGAACGTACCCTAGACTCATAAATCATTTTGGACACACCCAATGGAACTCCTATGTATTGTGGGTCTTGTTGAATCTCGTTTTGATCCGTTTGGAGATGGTGTTAGTGTCAGTGCAAGATAGGTGCACGGTTTATGTCAAACGCACCATGGTTCAGAAATTGTTTTGGATGCACCTGATGGTACTCCTAGGAGACGAGGCTCAAGTGGAAGCTTGTTTCGGTCCATTTGGAGATAGTGCTAATCTTGACTCAAGATAGGAGCATGGTTTGCGCGGAATGTACCATAGGCTTGGAAATCATTTTGGACGCACCCGATGGAACTCTTAGGTGTGTGGGTCATGTCGATTCTCATTTCGATCCATTTGGACATAGTGTTAGTGTCGGTGCAAGACAGGTGCATGGTTTGCGCCAAAGGTACCATAGGCTCAGAAACCATTTTGGATGAACCCGATGGTACTCCTAGGTGATGAGGCTCAAGTGGAAGCTCGTTCTCAGTCCGTTTGGAGATAGTGCTAATCATGACTCAAGATAGGTGCATGTTTTGCGCCAAATGTACCATAGGCTCGAAAATTGTTTTGGATACAAACGATGGAACTCCTAGGTGACGGGGTCATGTGGAATCTCATTTCAGTCCATTTGGAGACAGTGTTAGTGTTGGTGCAAGATAGGTGTATGGTTTGCGCCGAACGTACCAAAGGCTCGGAAATCGTCTTGGACACACCTGATGGAACTCGATGATGTGGGTCATGTGGAATCTCATTTCAGTCCATTTGGAGATTGTGTTAGTGTCGGTGCAAGATTGGTGCATAGTTTGCGGCAAACATACCATGGCTCAGAAAATCATTTTGGACGCACCAGATGGTACTCCTAGGTGACGAAGCTCAAGTGGAAGCTCGTTTCGGTCCGTTTGTAGATAGTGCTAATCTTCACTCAAGATAGGTGCATGGTTTGCGTAGAATGTACCATAGGCTTAGAAGTCATTGTGGATGCACCCGATAGAACTCCTAGGTGACACGGGTCATGTCAAAATCATGTTTCTATCCGTTTGGAGATGGTGTTAGTGTCGGTGTAAGACAAGTGCATGGTTTGCGCCAAACGTACCATAAGCTAAGAAACTATTTTGGATGCACTAATGGTACTCCTAGGTGACGAGGCTCAAGTGCAAGCTCATTTCGGTATGTTTAGAGATAGTGCAAGTCTTGACACAAGATAGGTGCATGGTTTGTGCCAAACGTACCACAGGCTCAGAAATCATTTTGGCGCACCCGATGGAACTTCTAGGTGATGTGGGTCATGTGGAATCTCATTTCAGTTTGTTTGGAGTCGGCGTTAGTGTCAGTGCAACATAGGTGCATGGTATATGCCAAATGTATCATAGGCTCAGAAATCATTTTGGACACACCCAATGGTACTCCTATGTGACGAGGCTCAAGTGGAGGCTCGTTTCGGTCCGTTAGGAGATAGTGCTAATCTTGACGTCGATAGGTGCACGGCTTGTGCCTAATGTACCAAAGGCTTAGAAATCATTTTGGATGCACCTGATGATACTCCTAGGTGAGGGGGTCATGTCAAATCTCATTTCGATCCATTTGGACATGGTGTTAGTGTCAGTGCAAGATTGGTGCACGGTTTGCGCCAAACATACCATAGGCTCAGAAATTGTTTTGGATGCACCCGATGGTACTCCTGGGTGACGAGGCTCAAGTGGAAGCTCATTCTTAGTCCATTTGGAGATAGTGCTAATCATGACTGAAGATAGGTGCACAGTTTGCGCCGAACGTACCATAGGCTCAAAAATCATTTTGGACGCAAACGATGGAACTCCTAGGTGACGGGGTCATGTGGAATCTCATTTTAGTCTGTTTGGAAATGGTGTTACTGTCGGTTTAAGATAGGCGCTTGGTTTGTGCCAAACATACCATAAGCTCAGAAATCATTTTGGAGACACCCGATGGTACTCCTAGGTGACGTAGCTGAAGTGGAAGCTCATTTCGGTCCATTTTGAGATAGTGCTAATCTTGACGCAGATAGGTGCATGGTTTGCGCTGAACGTACCCTAGACTCATAAATCATTTTGGACACACCCAATGGAACTCCTACATTTTGTGGGTCATGTCGAATCTCCTTTCGATCCGTTTGGAGATGGTGTTAGTGTGTTAGTGCAAGATAGGTGCACGGTTTGCGCCAAACGTACCATGGTTTAGAAATTGTTTTGGACGCACCTGATGGTACTCCTAGGAGACGAGGCTCAAGTGGAAGCTTGTTTCGGTCCATTTGGAGATAGTGCTAATCTTGACTCAAGATAGGAGCATGGTTTGCGCGGAATGTACCATAGGCTTGGAAATCATTTTGGACGCACCCGATGGAACTCTTAGGTGTGTGGGTCATGTCGATTCTCATTTCGATCCATTTGGACACAGTGTTAGTGTCGGTGCAAGACAGGTGCATGGTTTGCGCCAAACGTACCATAGGCTCAGAAACCATTTCGGATGCACCCGATGGTACTCTTAGGTGATGAGGCTCAAGTGCAAGCTCGTTGTCGGTCCGTTTGGAGATAGAGCTAATCATGACTCAAGATAGGTGCATGTTTTGCGCTAAACGTACCATAGGCTTGGAAATTGTTTTGGATGCAAACGATGGAACTCCTAGGAGATGGGGTCATGTGGAATCTCATTTCAGTCCATTTGGAGATGGTGTTTGTGTTGGTGCAAGTTAGGTGCATGGTTTGCGCCGAACGTACCGTAGGCTCGGAAATCGTCTTGGATGCACCCGATGGAACTCGATGCTGTGGGTCATGTGGAATCTCGTTTCAGTCCATTTGGAGACGGTGTTAGTGTCGGTGCAAGATTGGTGCATAATTTGCGGCAAACATACCATGGCTTAGAAAATCATTTTGGACACACCAGATGGTACTCCTAGGTGACGAAGCTCAAGTGGAAGCTCGTTTCGGTCCGTTTGGAGATAGTGCTAATCTTCATTCAAGATAGGTGCATGGTTTGTGAAGAACGTACCATAGGCTTAGAAATCATTTTGGATGCACCCGATAGAACTCCTAGGTGACACGGGTCATGTCAAATCACGTTTCTGTCCATTCGGATATGGTATTAGTGTAGGTGTAGGATAGGTGCATGGTTTGCGCCAAACATACCATAGGCTCAGAAACCGTTTTGGATGCACCGATGGTACTCCTAGGTGACAATGCTCAAGTGCAGGCTTGTTTCGGTCTGTTTAGAGATAGCGCAAGTCTCAACGCAAGATAGGTGCACGGTTTGCGCCAAACATACCATAGGCTCAGAAATCATTTTGGACACACCCGATGGAACTTCTAGGTGATGTGGGTCATGTGGAATCTCATTTTAGTCTATTTGGAGACGGTGTTAGTGTCAGTGCAACATAGGTGCATGGTATACACCAAATGTGTCATAGGCTCATAAATTGTTTTGGACACACCTGATGGTACTCCTACATGACGAGGCTCAAGTGGAGGCTCATTTCAGTCCGTTAGGAGATAGTGCTAATCTTGACGTAGATAGGTGCACAGCTTGTGCCTAATGTACCATAGGCTCAAAAATCATTTTGGATGCACCCAATGACACTCCTAGGTGAGTGGGTCATGTCGAATCTCGTTTCGGTCCATTTGGACATGGTGTTAGTGTCGGTGAAAGATAGGTGCACGGTTTGCGCCAAACATAACATAGGCTCAGAAATTGTTTTGGATGCACCCGATGGTACTAGGTGACGAGGCTCAAGTGGAAGCTCATTCTTAGTCCATTCGGAGATAGTGCTAATCATGACTGAAGATAGGTGAGTGGGTCATGTGGAATCTCATTTCAGTCCATTTGGAGACGGTGTTAGTGTTGGTGCAAGATAGGTGCACGGTTTGAGCCGAACGTACCATAGGCTCAGAAATCATCTTGGACGCACCCGATGGAACTCGAAGATGTGGGTCATGTGGAATCTCATTTCAGTCCATTTGGATATGGTGTTAGTGGCCCCGTTCGGCTGGCAAAATCTTGGCTGAAACTAGCTGGTTGTGTGAGAGAAAAACACTATTCGGCTGGATGGATGAACAGTGTCGCGTGAGGGAGAACCAGCCGGCTGGCTGGTTTCCTCAAACCAGCGAACAAGCCTAGTGTCGGTGCAAGATTGGTGCATAGTTTGTGGCAAACATACCATGGCTCAGAAAATCATTTTGGACGCACCAGATGGTAGTCGTAGGTGACGAAGCTCAAGTGGAAGCTCGTTTCGGTCCATTTGGAGATAGTGCTAATCTTCACTCAAGATAGGTGCATGGTTCGGGCAGAACGTACCATAGGCTTAGAAATCATTTTGGACGCACCCGATAGAACTCCTAGGTGACACGGGTCATGTCGAATCACGTTTCTGTCCATTTGGAGATGGTGTTAGTGTCGGTGTAAGACAAGTGCATGGTTTGCGCCAAATGTACCATAGGCTCAGAAACCGTTTTGGATGCACCGATGGTACTCCTAGGTGACGAGGCTCAAGTGCAAGCTCGTTTCGGTCTGTTTAGAGATAGTGCAAGTCTTCATGCAAGATACGTGCACAGTTTGCGCCAATCGTACCATAGGCTTAGAAATCATTTTGGACGCACCCGATGGAACTTCTAGGTGATGTGGATCATGTGGAATCTCATTTTAGTATATTTATAGATGGCATTAGTCTGAGTGCAACATAGGTGCATGGTATACGCCAAATGTATCATAGGCTCAGAAATCATTTTGGACACACCCGATGGTACTTCAACATGACGAGGCTCAAGTGGAAGCTCATTCTTAGTCCCTTTGGAGATAGTGCTAATCATGACTGAAGATAGGTGCACGGTTTGCGCCAAACGTACCATAGGCTCAAAAATCATTTTGGACGCAAATGATAGAACTCCTAGGTGATGGGGTCATGTGGAATCTTGTTTTAGTCCGTTTGGAAATGGTGTTACTTTCGTTTTAAGATAGGCGCATGGTTTGTGCCAAACATATCATAAGCTCAGAAATTGTTTTGGAGACACCCGATGGTACTCCTAGGTGACGTGGCTAAAGTGGAAGCTCATTTCGATCTATTTTGAGATAGTGCTAATCTTGACGCAGATTGGTGCATGGTTTGCGCTGAACGTACCCTAGACTCAGAAATCATTTTGGAAGCGCCCAATGGAACTCCTATGTTTTGTGGGTCATGTCGAATCTCGTTTCGATCCGTTTGTCGACGGTGTTAGTGTCAGTGCAAGATAGGTGCACGGTTTGCGCCAAACGTACCATAGGCTCAGAAATTGTTTTGGACGCACCCGATGGAACTTCTAGGTGACGTGGGTGACGTGGAATCTCATTTCAGATCATTTGGAGATGGTGTTAGTGTCAATGCAACATAGGTGCATGGTATGCGCCAAATGTATCATAGGCTCAGAAATCATTTTGGAGACACCCGATGGTACTCCTACGTGACGAGGCTCAAGTGGAGGATGTCGCAGAACCGACCAATTTATAAGAGTACAAGTATGATGGTAGCCCGCAAGCGGTCACACTGTCATACTTGAACCCATATAAACCCGGTAGTCCGTTGAGTACCACGACGGGTCTCGATAAATGATTACAAGAACCAAGATCGTACAGGATTCAACATACATGCCACATATTACATAAAGTTCACAGATACATTTTCATCATCAGAGTACAAATAAAAGTTATTACAAACCGAGTTTGATAGATAAAGCGGATGCAATTAAGTTCGAAAATAAAGTTTCCAACATAGTTTGATACAGTGCCAAGTCGGATCACAGTCCACAAAAGCAAAGATAGGGATTAATAAAGAAGCTTGCCCAAGGCTTACTCCTCATCCACGGTGGGATAGAAGCAACTCTTGCAATAACCATGATACACAGTGCCATCTGCAACAAAGGGAAATAAAACCCTGAGTACGAGAAGGTACTCAGCTAGACTTACCCATCATAAACTAGAAATAAAATGACTCCAAGGATTATGCAAGGCTGTATAAGTGGAGATAGCTTGACAAGATTTTGCATAAAAGCAATTGACTTAGTTATACAATTATGATTCCTTTATCAAGTTAATTATAACTATCCATCTCTAGATTAGCAACTATCCTATGCCAAACATGTGGTACATCAATTTAAAAGCATACAATAGTAACCATAGCAGGTATTGTAATTCCATATCCCTTCGAACCATCATGTTCCATAACACAGTTACTACGATGTTGGGACTAGCCAAGTTTCTCACTATGCTGGAGAGACGGCGATTCGAATCGATTTCAACTAGCTGGGAATTTATTCCTAACACAAACCCAGGCATACCACGTGAAGGCAGCCTTAGGTCACTTTGGTACAACTCAGGTCCACATTTCGCGGGTCCATACCACGCCGCACAATCTGGGACACCAGATGCCAGGACGTTCAGGCCTAGCCTACCCTTGGGCTCAGTCTGATCGCCCCCCCCATAAGGAGCGCACAACAGAACGGGTCCTGGCCTAAGTTGAGCTACTTGGCTTCACGGTCAGAACGAGTTATCCGACCAGCTAAGTGATAGGCATGCGTTCAATCTTGTCAGAAGCGCCAACAACGATACGGTCCTTAATCGGCTTAGACGGAATCACATGAGTCAACCTACGCATAGACTCCGCCCGGCCTCGATTTTCTTTTACCCCATGGTTCTGTTCCACAATAGCAAATATAGCCAACCGTGCTCCGGTATCCACCTATATCTCATAGGTGACAGGACATCACCCGACTTCTACCGGTCTAAGCATGGCTAAGCATATATTCGATCCTGGACCTATACCGGTTAAAGGTGTAATATCTGAACAAGGAATGTATATGCATCAAGTGGTTCCATTCAACTCTTATAACCTAATGCATCAATCATAAGTACTTAAGTAATCATTTGTAAAATACTGAGAGACTTAGAATGCTCTGGGGCTTGCCTCGGAGAAAGGAAGTGGGGCGGTGGTCAGGACACTCCGGAAGCTCTTCAGGATTCTGCTCCACGCCTTCAGGAGCTGCGACTTAAGGATTCTCCTATAGGTCCCCTTCCTCTATCTCGTCGAATTCCAGCAACGTTATTTCTTCCTCCGATCCTAGATGCATGAATATGGCATAAGATATTGTGAATGTATATATGTTAACAAATGCATCATGTTCTACTGAGTAGGTGCATATCTCTTCTTGATTATGTAATTAATTACTTCAACAATGCATCTACTACTTCACAAACAGCAGCTACTTGTTTTACTCATAACTGGAGTTCTAATTATCCAAATGTAGTGATCCTAGACTTTCTGGAAAGCTTATAAAATTACCTACAACTTTGTTATTAACCATTTTTACAGTAAACATCATTTTTATTATGCAACTTATCAAACTCCATATGAGTATTATGACGCAACAATACTTCTACTTCATATGAGTATTCAAATTTTTACAACACAAGGTCTACCAACAGTTTAAGCATACCAACTACACTCAAGAAAACCAAATGGTGAAGCCCAAACTATTTCTTTAAATGCCTTTATTATTTTATTGCGCGTAAATGACGGCGATACACCATGATGACCTTGGCGGCCCTTACTAAAGCTCGGACTACAAGGAACCTATTGCGCGTGCTCTCGTGGCCTGCGGTGGTCGGGTTAGGTCGGACCACGGCGACGGAGGGTGGCGGCGGAGCAACGGCGAGCTCTTGTGCGGTGCGGTGGCTTACCGAGCGCTATCAGCGGGCACTAGTAGATGCAGCGGGTTGCCGGGGTGGCGGTGGAGCTACTGCAGTGATGGAGAAGTGGGAGGGCAAGTTGGCGATGGCAAGGTGCTCGGTTGCAATGGAAGAGAGCGGCGCTGCTGTGGGCTGGGAAGGAGAAAGCCAGAAAGTTGGAACTAAGGGCGCGGCTCAGTGCGGGCGGGCACTGGGGAGTTGAAGGCGCGCTCTGGCTTGGCTCTGCCGCGCTGGGTAGGGCACCGGCGACACGCGGCCAGCCGCTGGTTCCACATGGCGTGCGAAGCCTGCTGGTGGTCAGCCACTGAATCGCTGCCTCAGTCCGCGATGGTAATGTCTGACAGCACGTTTTTGTGAGGCTCTATCTTTGTATCCGTGATGAATTAGCACACATAATCTACATCAAAGTCATAGCCCTCCATACTAGCTTCAATTGTTCTTAAAGTATCATGCTCTAATTCACAACCAAAACCAAGTTATATCATCCCCAATGTCAGCCTGTCAGTCGGTCAGTGAACCAAGACTTAGAAAATTTTGTTAAGTGTTGAAATGTTGATTTTTCTGATTCTTGTGATCCAAATTCAAGCATGTTAGGAGCTAAATCAGTCAATGACCCAAAAATAAAAGTTGTTCCTTATATCAAATACTACAACTTTGCTTTAGTGACCACCTCCATGCAAGGTCTCTAGCACCTAGTTCAAACTTGGACAAACATGTCACATTTAAATGATGATACACTTCAAACTATGGCTTAATGACCTATTTACCCCTAACCATGAATATCAAAGTTGTTCATAATGATACTCTAAACATGTTTAAGCAAATTGCCAGGTCATACAATCATTTTATGTATTAGTCACTCATAGTGCTATTTAGTTTAATCACATGAAATCTTAAGTGTTGGTTCATGAAAGGTGACCATGAACAATGTCCTATTTGCTAACCTAGGTGTTGTTAAATGTTTTTGTGACTCACATCCACCAATTACATGTTTACACTCATGATCATTTGCATATGTACAAGGAAACATGCAATAACAAGCAAATGTTGCATATGTTTCAATCCAGTGTTTCAATTGTAAATGCTTGTTTATGAATGCTTGATGCTCATGCTCATGTTATGCAAGTCAAGTTATGTAAGGCTAACACCCGAGGTGTTATAGAGGATCGATTCGGTCCGTTAGGAGATAGTGCTAATCTTGACGCAGATAGGTGCACGGTTTGTGCCAAACGTACCATAGGCTCAGAAATCATTTTGGATGCACCCGATGAAACTCCTAGGTGAGTGGGTCATGTAGAATCTGGTTTCGATCCATTTGGACATGGTGTTAGTGTCGGAGCAAGATAGGTGCATGGTTTGCGCCAAACATACCATAGGCTTACAAATCGTTTTTGATGGACCCATTGGTACTCCTAGGTGATGAGGCTCAAGTGGAAGCTCATTCTCAGTCCAGTTGGAGATTGTGCTAATCATGACTCAAGATAGGTGCACGGTTTGCGCCGAACATACCATAGGCTCGAAAATCATTTTGGATGCAAACAATGGAACTCCTAGGTGACGGGGTCATGTGGAATCCTATTTCAGTCGGTTTGGAGACTGTGTTAGTGTCGGTGCAAGATACGTGCATGGTTTGTGCCGAACGTACCATATGCACAGAAATTGTTTTGGACACACCCGATGGTATTCATAGGTGACGAGGCTCAAGTGGAAGCTCATTTCGGTCCATTTGGAGATAGTGCTAATCCTGATGCAGATAGGTGCATGGTTTGCGCTAAACGTACCAAAGGCTCAGAAATCGTTTTGGACGCGCCTGATGGAACTCCTACATGACGTGGGTCATGTCGAATCTCGTTTCGATCCATTTTGGAGACGGTGTTAGTGTCGGTGCAAGAAAGGTGCATGGTTTGCGCTAAACATACCATGGCTCAGAAATAATTTTGGACACACCTAATGGTACTCCTAGGAGACGAGGCTCAAGTGGAAGCTCGTTATGGTCAGTTTAGAGATTGTGCTAATCCTAACTCAAGATAGGAGCACGGTTTGCGCAGAACGTACCATAGTCTCAGAAATCATTTTGGACGCACCCGATGGAACTCCTAGGTGAGTGGGTCATGTTGAATCTCATTTTGATTCATTTGGACATGGTGTTAGTGTTGGTGCAAGATTGGTTAACGGTTTGCGCCAGACATACCATAGACTTAGAAATCATTTTGGATGCACCCAATGGTACTCCTAGGTGACGAGGCTCAAGTGGAAGCTCGTTCTCAGCCCGTTTGGAGATAGTGCTAATCATGACTCAAGATAGGTGCACGTTTTGTGCCAAATGTACCATAGGCTCGGAAATCATTTTGAACGCAAAGGATGGAACTCCTAGGTGATAGATTAATGTGGAATCTCGTTTTAGTCCATTTGGAGGTGGTGTTAGTGTTGGTGCAAGATAGGTGCACGGTGTGCGCCAAACGTACCATAGGCTCGGAAATCGTCTTGGACGCACCCGATGGAACTCGATGATGTGGGTCATGTGGTATCTCATTTTAGTCCTTTTGGAGACGGTGTTAGTGTCGATGCAAAATTGGTGCATGGTTTGCAGCAAACATACCATGGCTTAGAAATTGTTTTGGACGCACCAGGTAGTACTCCTAGGTGACGAGGCTCAAGACAGGTGCATGGTTTGCATGGAACATACCATAGGCTCAGAAATCAATTTGGATGCACCCGATAGAACTCCTAGGTGACATGGGTCAGGTCGAATCATGTTTTGGTCTATTTGCAGATGGTGTTAGTGTCAGTGTAAGACAGGTGCACGGTTTGCGCCAAATGTACAATAGGCTCAGAAACTGTTCTCAAAAATTGTTTTGGAGACACCCGATGGTACTCCTAGGTGACGAGGCTAAAGTGGAAGCTCATTTTGGTCCATTTGGAGATAGTGCTAATCTTGACACAGATAGGTGCATGGTTTGCGCTGAACGTACCCTAGGCTTAGAAATCATTTTGGTCGCGCACAATGGAACTCCTATGTTACGTGTGTCATGTTGAATCTTGTTTCAATCCATTTAGAGACGGTGTTAGTGTCAGTCTAAGATAGATGCACGGTTTGCGCCAAACATACCATGGCTCAAAAATCATTTTTGCCTCACCCGATGGTACTCCTAGGAGACAAGGCTCAAGTGGAAGCTCGTTTCGGTCCGTTTTGAGATAGTGCTAATCTTGACTCAAGATATTTGCATGATTTACGCTGAACGTACCATAGGCTCAAAAATTGTTTTGGACGCACCCGATGGAACTCCTAGGTGACACGGGTCATGTCGAATCACATTTCGGTCCATTTGGAGATGGTGTTAGTGTCGGTGCAAGATAGGTGCACGGTTTGCGCCAAATGTACCACAGGCTTAGAAACCATTTTGGATGCACCGATGGTACTCCTAGGTGATGAGGCTCAAGTGTAGGCTTGTTTTGGTCTGTTTAGAGATAGTGCTAGTCTTGACTCAAGATAGGTGCATGGTTTGCGCCGAACAAACCATAGGCTCAGAAATCATTTTGGACGCTTGTAACACCTCAGGTGTTTAAGTACTAAAACCTACCATGTCATCATATGCATTGCAAAGCATTTGGCATTTAGTGAAAACTTTGTTATGTATTCACTAAAACAAGTTTACAATTATGTGGTATGTTTTGAATTGTATTGTTTGAATCAAGTTCAAAGTTTGTTTGGATTTTGAATTTTTCAAGAAAAACCCTGATTTTCGGTATTTAAATCCTACCCTGAAAACTCATTAGAAAATCTAAGCACATTTTGGGGTTGAACCTAAAAGCAAAAGTGTAGAGCTTGACAAGTTATACAAAGTTTGTTTTTGGAGTTTTCAAAGTTATTATGAAAAATTTGAAGTAATTTGAAAAGGCGTAATTCGTTAAATGTCCCCTATTTGAATTCAAAAGTTCATTTCAAAATGTAGACCGAATTAGGGGGTGGTTATAAAAGCTTAAATGTCCCCTATTTGAATTCAAAAGTTCATTTCAAAATGTAGACCGAATTAGGGGGTGGTTATAAAAGCAAGGTTGTAGAACTTTGGATTTTGAGCAACTTTTATTTTTGGAGATTTTTGAGTTGTTATACAAATTTGGGAGTAATTTGAATTTTAAAATGGATGGCAATTCTATAAATATAAGGAACAGTACCACGACCACCGCCCCACCGTCGGCGTTGCTTCTCCGGTCTTCCAGACGCACCTGTGGCCGCTCTTGGCATCGTGCTGGCGTGGAGAAGGGCACTGCATGTCGTCTCCTTGATCTCTTGGCCGTTCTATAAAGCTCCGACGCCGTCGTCGGCTTTCCTTTCTCTGCTCTATTTTTCCCGTCGTCGTCGGTCATCTCCGTCGAGCCCTCGCCGTTGAACCAGTGCCTCCACCATCGCAGCAAAGCGCTTGATAGCTTCACCTACTCCTTGCGTGCCTAGACAACCAACTGTGGTCGCCTGATTCTGCTGGGAATTGTCGCTAGCCGCCTTTCTTCCTCGCGGCCGGCAGCCTCTCCGTCGTGGCTGCGCCATCGTGGCCAGCGTCCTCCGGTGAGCCATTGCCCTTGATCAGGGTACCTATGGCTCTATCTTGATGCTGTGGTACTTAATCCCTTGTCACTTGGTCGTTTTGCCCACTGCAGTCGCCAGAACACCATCACCGATGAGCTTTGCTCCACCGCGATCACCGTGAATGTTGACCCATGTCGTCGTTGCTCCTCCGGTCTCGTTCTTTGCTTCAACAAGTTTGGGGTACGCTACTGATGCTTCCTGAGCTATTTATTTGATTGCTATCAGTCTCCTATCGCCGGCATAGTGTCGCCGAGCCACCGCGTCCACCATGGCTGGCGTTGAGCTAGAATAGGGTCGTAATTGGTGCAAGTAGGGACATCAGTCGATGCGCCTAGTCATGGTGATTGTTTTGGTACCTTGGCCATCGCTGTTGGACTCACCATCAGCGAGTTTCCATCGGTCAGCGCCGTCGCCGTCGGGGTCAAAGCTGGAGGTTGAAGATGACAAGTGGGTCCCGTATGTCAGTGACTGTGCAGTTTGAAAATGATTTTTCCTTTTTCAGAATTAAATGAATAGTGTCTATTTTTGTTATTTTTGTGTAGATTTATTTAGAGCTCCAAAAATTATGAAAATTTTTGTGTGACCTCTCTGTGATGAATATTATTTAGGAAAAATATGAAATATTGAATTCCAATACATTTTGAATGTGATGAAAATTGCTCAATTAATTAATAAATGAATTTCCATGATTTTTCTAGGCTCAATTAATTATCCAAAAATTATGAAATTTGTTTTGCCACTTACTTATCATGTGATGAATCTTTACTAAAATTTTAAGCTTAATTAGAATAAGTTGATTTATTTCATAATTTTGAATTAAATAATTAATTCATAAAAGCAAATAGTAACCTTTAATAATTTAGGTTTTGTTTGAAATTTTGGATTGAGTGATGACCTTGGGTCATTAGTTGATAATGATCCTTGGCAAGTGATGTATGTGTTATGAAAAAGATTTAGTTAGTTTGACTTGCAACTGTACCGCGAAGGAAAGTTGTATTCGAATTGTTAAATTTTGCATCCATCAACGAGCATCATGTTTCGTATCCCGCATCATGTTAAAGATGGCATTGTTACTACATGTAGTGAACGAAGGTGAACACATGGTAGTTAATCAAGTTGCAGAGGAGGTTACTCTGTCTATTGAGGTCGGATCGGATACTTGTGGAACGTCGTAGGAACCTAACCTTTCTATCAACGAAGGCAAGCCCCGAATGCATTTAACCCTACCTTGTGTTTTACAAATTTTATCGCTTTTGCTTTTATATACTGCATTAAGTGATTAGGAGTCAAGTGGAAACCTAATTGGTGCATTACCAACCTTGTTTTTCCATATCTACCTTGTTACCAGTTTTAATTCATAAATGACTAGTTATGCTTAGTCATGCTTAGTCAGGTGATTACCAGTCACCTGAGGATTTTAAATGGATCTTTGGTTACTTATGTTATCATGAGATATGAGCATGGAAGTAATAAATCTAGATCGGGCGAACTTGATGTGTGAGAGCCACAAGACATGGAGGTCTTGTGAGCGACTTCTTTCCGCCTGTGTCGATAAAGGTCCATCCCTTGTTGAATTGCATGAGATGAGACTTTGTAGTACTAACCACATACTCTGGTAAGCCTTAACTTGGCGATTCTATTACAAGAATGGCTAATCACGCACTGGAAGTGGAGAGATGGCGGGAATAGCATGTACCCACGTGGCAATGGGCCGGATTAGTGGAGTACTGTATTCTCGGGTGGCGCAGACCTATTCTTGTTTTAGAAGACCCGAGGGTAGGTTGATATATGCAAGTCGGGGACCTACATATGTCGTGTGGTCTGGAATCCCCAGTCGGGTTTAAAATTGATTCGAATCGTCGTTGCTCCTCGGTTATGGAGACTCAACTCACTGTTCATCATTGTAGTTTAATAACTAAAACTTGAGAAAGGTTTGATATGAAGTTCATGATCTCATTACGGATCATGGCAGATTCATATATTGTTCTTATGAAGTTTAAATATTGAAATACTGAAATTTTGTAAAGAGATTTTATGCAAAAGAACTTTGATTATTGCTAAAGCCAAACCTTGAATCCCTGGGCCTGCATTCCTGAGTCTTCTTAGTTTTTATTTTGGTTAAGTCTTGTTGAGTACTTTTGTACTCAGGGTTCGTTGACCCTTGTTGCAGGTGAGCCTCATGAGCAGGTCTGTTTTGGACCTTGCTGCATGACTGTTGTTCCTGTCGATGACGATAAGTGAATGTGTGATCCTTGGGCAGGATGCTTATTTTGTGTGTTATGTTTATGTTCATTATGCCACTCCACTACTACTATGGTTTGTAATAATTATCGAACTTAGTTTGTAAGGTTTGAAACAACTGGTTTGTAAACTATGTTATTGTAAGACTTCCGCTATTTTACTCTGATGTATATATTTGAATAAATGTTGTAATACTGCAATGACTCTGTAATGTGATCCTGCTCGGAAATCGTGGATGATTCGGGGTTCCCCGAGGACACCCGACAGACTTCTTAAGTTACCAGGAACATATGCATAGTTGTCAAAGGTCGTTGGACAGTGACAAGTGCATGTGGGTCCTATAATTTAGGAGGTTCTACCACAGAATGGTATCAGAGCGATCGTTGTAAAGTCTTTGTTGTATTGTTTTACAAAACTTCAAAATGATTCGGGACAAATAGATATAACTTGTTAATTTGGTCCAAATTGCTTCTGGCTTATCTTACTTCATTCTCACCATTCCTTAATTGATTAAAAAAGGCTTTGTGTGGTGGAGTAGTAATCTTATTATGCCCTATATAAAAATAACTGTGGTTATGTACCTTAGAAGTTTTGATGTTTTTGTTCGTAAGAATGATTCATGCATCATGATTAATTCACTTGTTACTTCCTTCACCCTGAGTCTAGGTTGGGTAGTGAGTTTGGGTTAAGTTATGTAATCCATCCTGGCTGCTCTTTAGATTTTGATCTGATGGTCTTAATTGGATTAATCTTGCTTCCTACAGTATGGCTTGCACCAAGGTAACGCCCCATAAGTCCGCTGGACCTAAAGGAGTTCCTCGTCACCAGCTTGCCCCTAGAAATGACGGTGCTAGTAGTAGCAGCTCTAGGCCTGATCCTCAGGTAGAGATACAAAGGCTTTCAATAGAGTTAGCATAGGCTACTATGGATAGAGCCTTGGATACTATCCGGCTGGGCAAGTTAAAGGAGCAATTGAAGTGTAGCACCACCGCTCACAAGAACTGCGAACGTATGTTAGTTCATATGGTGGAGGGGAGAAATGAGGCTTGGCATAGGGAAGATGTAGCTAGAGCTAGAACGCATGAGCTAGAATTTTATGTAGAAGATTTAGAAGAACATAATACTACCTTGCATGAAGAAGTCCATAGGCTGAGCAACCTCCTGGATCCAAATCATGAACCTCAAGCTGATGCAATGGACCCTGGTGTCATCATTGCTAATGATGATGAACTTGAAGAGGAAGAAGAAGAAGATCCAGAAGAATTAGTGATGGTTGATGAAAGTGATGAGGAAGGCGAAAATGTTTCCGACATGGATACCGATCACGAAGGTTGACGTGGTCGAGGAGAAGAGTAGAATTGTATATAGTGAGATCTGGTTAAGTTTAGTAGTCTTGTTTAGGTGCAGGCTTGTGCATAAATAAGTAAACCCAATGTAATGTGTTTGCAGTGAGCTCTTTTATATCTCAATAAAAGCTTGTGAGTAAAGTTTGGTTTGTTATGAATAGATGCCTCATACTCGTGCTTCGGATATTCCAGGCTCTTCGCATGAAGAGGGTGGTGTTCCTGAGCCGCCACCAGTTCCACCAACTTTAGCTGATGCTATAGCAGCACTGGTCCATGTGACTGTTGAAAATGCTCGATTGCTTCGAGAGATAGCTCAGAGTAATCAAAATATGGTGCAAGGAAACCATGGCTGCAATCATAATAGGCAGGAGGCTACGTATGTTGATTTTACAGATACAAGACCCCAGTGTTCACTAAGGCAGATGAACCACTAGAGGCTGATGATTGGCTTAGGACCATGGAGCAGAAATTTGATCTTATTCCATGCACGGAGATGCAGAAGCCTGTGTTTGCTGCCCAGCAACTTAGAGGTGCAGCAGGTGCCTGGTGGGCAAATCTAGTAGCTATGCAGCCAGCTGACATTCCAATAACTTGGGCTGAGTTCCGTACTGCCTTCAGAGCTCATTATATTCCAGAAGGGGTGATGGCCATCAAGTTGGATGAGTTCCTTGCTTTGAGGCAAGGGGATCAAACGGTTATGCAATATGTGGGTAGATTCAATCATCTATCACAGTATGCATCTGAACATGTCAATACAGATGCCAAGAAAAAGAAATGGTTCATAAGAGGATTGAATACCAAATTACAGACAATGATGACTGCATGTGCCAATGTTACTTATCATGAGGCAGTGAATATTGCGATTGCTTCTGAGAAAAAGTATCGGTAGCATAAGGAGATCAAGAAAAAGAAGAGTGTGCCGTCTGGATCTTTTGGTGGAAATCAAAAGAGGCAAAAGATAATATATCATCCAGTCAACCATTATCGTCCTCCTTATCATCCGCCGCAGTTCCAAGCCAGGCAACAGTCAAATGTCCATCCTGCTATAACTTACCCGAGTGCACAGCAGACCAATGCTCCTGGTGGCAATGCTCCAATGTCCTAGGGTCATAATTATCCATGTTACAATTGTGGAAGGACCAGTCATTTCTCTAGGGAATGTCTGTATCCTAGGCAGGCTAATCAAAATTATCAGAAGGCCCCTACCAATCAACAATAGGGTCAAGCACAGAACAAGAGCCACAATCAGAATGCTCAGAAGGGCAAAGATGAGTAGAAGACAGGACGTGTGTTCTATATTCAAGCTGGAGAAATTCCGGAAGGGGAGCCAGTGATGATGGGTATGTTTCCTATCGCCTGATCACCCTGCTATTATGCTTTTTGATTCTGGTGCATCTCATTCATTCATCAATAGAACCTTTGTCATAAAGCATGCAATTCCAATTGGGGAAACAAAGGAAAGTTTCTTTATATAGTCGCTCGGGGGACGTCTATGTACTAAGGAAATGGTATACCAGGTACCCATAAACCTGGGTGGGCATATTTTTCCCACTACCATGATTATTCTCAATGATCAAGATATAGATGTGATCTTGGGAATGAATTGGATGTATCAGCATCAGGCTGTTATAGATGCTTTGAATAGGACATTAAGGGTGAGTTTGCCTGATAGTAGTTCTCAGCTTCTTATCCAACTTCCTACCTTAAGGAGAACTGTGGAAAGAGTTTGTGCAACTTTTGTGAAGGAGATTAGGGATATCCTGGTAGTTTGTGAATTCCCTGATGTTTTTCCTGAGGATTTACCCGGTCTACCACTAGATAGGGATGTTCAGTTTAACATAGAGTTAAAGCCTAGAATAGCTCCGATCTCTCGGAGAGCTTATAGGATGCCTCCAAAGGAATTAGCCTGAGTTGAAGACTCAGCTGCAAGAGTTGATTGAGAAAGGATTTATTCAACCTAGTTCATCACCTTGGGGATGCCCTGCAATTTTTGTGAAGAAGAAAGATGAGACCCTGAGGTTATGTGTTGACTATCATCCATTGAATGAAGTGACCATTAAGAATAAGTATCCCTTACCTTGGATAGACTTGCTTTTTGATCAACTGGCCGGAGCCAAAGTTTTCTCCAAGATTGATTTAAGGTCAGGCTATCACCAAATCAAGATTAAGCCTAAAGATATTCCCAAAACGGCATTTAGCACAAGATATGGATTATATGAATACTTGGTAATGTCTTTTGGTTTGACAAATGCCCCAGCTCATTTCATGTATCTGATGAATTTAGTGTTCATGCCTGAGCTAGACAAGTTCATGGTGGTGTTTATTGATGATATCCTAGTTTATTCCAAGAACAAGAGGGAACACGCGGAACATCTCAGAATTGTCCTGACCTGCTTAAGAGAACGTCAACTATATGCCAAGTTTAGTAAGTGTGACTTCTGGCTTAAGGAAGTACAGTTTCTTGGACATGTCTTATCAGTTGAAGGAGTTGCTGTTGATCCAAGCAAAGTTAAGGATGTACTTGATTGGAAACCACCAACCACAGTTCATCAAGTTTGGAGTTTTCTAGGATTGGTGGGGTATTACCATCGGTTTATTCTAGATTTCTCTAAAGTATCAAAGTCCATAACTGAATTGTTGAAGAACCAAGTCAAGTTTGTCTAGTCATCTGATTGTGAAGAGGCTTTCTAGACCTTGAAGACCCTGTTGACCACTGCACCAATATTAGCCCAACCTGATATCGAGAAGCCGTTTGATGTTTATTGTGATGCTTTAGGTATTGGTATTGGATGTGTGTTGATGCAAGAAGGCCGAGTTATTGCCTATGCATCCAGGCAACTTAAGCAACATGAAGAACATTATCCGACTCATGATCTAGAGTTAGCAGCTGTGGTCCATGCTTTAAAGATTTAGCAGCATTACCTGCTTGGTAATACGTGCCATATTTACACAGATCACAAGAGTTTAAAGTATATCTTTACTCAATCGGATTTGAACATGCGACAAAGAATATAGTTAGAATTGATTAAGGATTATGACTTAGAAGTACATTACCATCCTGGTAAAGCAAATGTAGTTGTAGATGCCCTCAGTCGAAAGAGTCATTGCAATTGTCTGACAGTAAGAACAATGGGTTTGACTTTATGCCAAGAGATGGAAAAGTTGAGTATAGAGGTAATTCAACAAGGTAGTTTGACCACTATAACTGTTGAAGCCACTATTCAAGATCAGATTATTGCTGCTCAGAAAGAAAACAAGGGTATAGCCCATATCAAAGAAAGAATCAAGGATGGGAAAGCGGAATGCTTCAGCATAGATGATGAAGGGGTGTTATGGTTCAAGAATCGCTTAGTGGTGCTAAAAGTTCCTGAGTTACGATAGTCAATTCTTGAAGAAGCCCATGCTACTAGGTTATCAATTCATCCGGGAAGTAATAAGATGTACCATGACTTGAAACAAAGGTTTTGGTGGACCAAAATGAAGATAGAAATTGCTCGGTATATAGCCAAGTGTGATACTTGTCAAAAGGTGAAAGCTATACATTTGAGGTCTGCTGGAGAGTTACAGCCATTACCTATTCTAGCTTGGAAGTGGGAGGATATTAGTATGGACTTTATTGTTGGTCTACCCAAGACATCAAAAGGTTTTGACTCAATATGGGTCATTGTAGATCGACTAACTAAGTCAGCACATTTTCTTCCAGTCAAGAGTATATATCCTACTATCTAGTATGCCAAGATGTATGTAGCAAGAATCATGAGTCTACATGGAGTACCAAAGACCATAGTGTTAGATTGGGGTACACAGTTTGTTTCTAGCTTTTGGAAACATTTGCATACTTCGTTAGGTACCAAACTACTGTATAGTACAGCTTATCATCCACAAACCGATGGTCAGACTGAAAGAGTCAATCAAGTACTTGAAGATATGTTAAGGTGTTGTGTCCTTAACTATTCCAAGAAGTGGGATGAATGTCTACCTTTGGTTGAGTTCTCATACAACAATAGTTATCAAGAGAGCATTAGAATAGCTCCATTTGAAGCACTCTATGGTCGTAGATGCAGAACATCACTGAATTGGTCTGAGCCCGAAGAAAGAAGATTCTTTGGAGTTGACCTTGTGAAAGAAACAGAAGACAAGGTTAGGCAAATACAAAGTAATTTGAAGATAGCTCAGTCCCGACAAAAGAGTTACACAGATAAACGACGTAGACCATTGGTGTTTAACAAGGGAGATTTTCTATATCTGAAGGTATCACCAATGAAGGGAGTTACCCATTTTGGTGTAAAAGGCAAGTTGGCACCTCGATATATTAGGACCATTTCAAATTTTAGAGAGGTATGGAAAAGTGGCATATCGCTTGAAGCTACCCGAACATCTTTCAGCTGTACATGATGTGTTCCATGTTTCTCAATTGAAGAAGTGTCTTCGAGTGCCTGAGCAGAATGTTGAGGTTGAAGGAGTGGAACTTGAACCTGATTTGACTTATTCTGAATATCCTATCCGAGTTCTAGATCAAAAAGATCGTGTCACATGAAGAAGGACAATCAAGTTTTACAAGATACAATGGAATCAACATTCTAAAGAAGAAGCTACTTGGGAATCCGAAGATTACTTGCTAGAAAAGTTTCCAGAGTTTCTTGCGTCAATATAGAGTAATGTTAGTTGAGCTCGGTTATTGCAAGTTGTGTTTGTAAAGAGACCTCAGTTGTTTTATGGACAGATTTTGTATGTGTTCTCGCGATACATTTCCTTTTCCATTACTTACCCTATGGCTGTGAATCTCAGGGGCGAGATTTCTTTTAGGGGGAAGGATTGTAACACCTCGGGTGTTTAAGTACTAAAACCTGCCATGTCATCATATGCATTGCAAAGCATTTGGCATTTAGTGAAAACTTTGTTATGCATTCACTAAAACAAGTTTACAATTATGTGGTATGTTTTGAATTGTATTGTTTGAATCAAGTTCAAAGTTTGTTTGGATTTTGAATTTTTCAAGAAAAACCCTGATTTTCAGTATTTAAATCCTACCCTGAAAACTCATTTCAAAATCTAAGCACATTTTGGGGTTGAACCTAAAAGCAAAAGTGTAGAGCTTGACAAGTTATATAAAGTTTGTTTTTGGAGTTTTCAAAGTTGTTATGAAAAATTTGAAGTAATTTGAAAAGGCGTAATTCGTTAAATGTCCCCTATTTGAATTCAAAAGTTCATTTCAAAATGTATACTGAATTAGGGGGTGGTTATAAAAGCAAAGTTGTAGAACTTTGGATTTTGAGCAACTTTTATTTTTGGAGATTTTTGAGTTGTTATACAAATTTCGGAGTAATTTGAATTTTAAAACAAATGGCAATTCTGTAAATATAAGGAACAGTACCACGACCACCGCCCCACCGCCGGTGTTGCTTCTCCGGTCTTCCAGACGTGCCTGTGGCTGCTCTTGGCATCACGCTAGCACGGAGAAGGGCACTGCATGTCGTCTCCTTGATCTCTTGGCCATTTTATAAAGCTCCGACGCAGTCGTCGGCTTTCCTTTCTCTGCTCTGTTTTTCCCGTCATCGCCGGTCATCTCCGTCGAGCCCTCGCCGTCGAACCTGTGCCTCCACCATCACAGCAAAGCACTCGATAGCTTCGCCTACTCCTTGTGTGCCTAGACAACCAACTATGGTTGCCTGATTCGGCTAGGAATCATCGCTAGCCACCTTTCTTCCTCGCGGCCGGCAGCCTCTCCATCGTGGCTGCGCCGTCGTGGCCAGCGTCCTTCGGTGAGCCATTGCCCTTGATCAGTGTACCTACGGCTCCGTCTTGACGCCGTGGTACTTAATCCCTTGTCGCTTGGTTGTTTTGGCCACTGCAGTCGCCGGAACACCGTCACCGACGAGCTTTGCTCCAGCCGCGATCACCGTGAACATCAACCGGTGTCGTCGTTGCTCCTCCGGTCTCGTTCTTTGCTTCAACAAGTTTGGGGTATGCTACTGATGCTTCCTGAGCTATTTATTTGATTGCTACTAGTCTCCTATCACCAGCGTAGTGTCGCCGAGCCGCCGCGTCCGCCATGGCTGGCGTTGAGCTAGAATAGGGTCGTAATTGGTGCAAGTAGGGACGTCAGTCGATGCGCCTAGTCATGGTGATTGTTTTGCTACCTTGGCCGTCGCTGTTGGACTCACCTGTCGGCGAGTTTCCGTCGGTCAGCACCGTCGCCGTCGGGGTCAAAGCTGGAGGTTGAAGATGACAAGTGGGTCCCGTATGTTAGCGACTGTGCAGTTTGAAAATGATTTTTCCTTTTTCAGAATTGAATGAATAGTGTCTATTTTTGTTATTTTTGTGTAGATTGAGTTAGAGGTCCAAAAATTATGAAAATTTTTGTGTGACCTCTCTGTGATGAATATTATTTAGGAAAAATATGAAATATTGAATTACAGTACTTTTTGAATGTGATGAAAATTGCTCAATTAATTAATAAATGGATTTCCATGATTTTTCAAGGCTCAATTAATTATCCGAAAATTATGAAATTTGTTTTGCCACTTACTTATCATGTGATGAATCTTTACTAAAATTTTGAGCTTAATTAGAATAAGTTGATTTATTTCATAATTTTGAATTAAATAATTAATCCATAAAAGCAAATAGTAACCTTTAATAATTTAGGTTTTGTTTGAAATTTTGGATTGAGTGATGACCTTAGGTCATTAGTTGATAATGATCCTTGGCAAGTGATGTATGTGTTATGAAAAAGATTTAGTTAGTTTGACTTGCAACTGTACCGCGAAGGAAAGTTGTATTCGAATTGTTAAATTTTGCATCCATCAATGAGCATCATGTTTCGTATCCCGCATCAAGTTAAACATGGCATTATTACTACGTGTAGTGAACTGAAGGTGAACACGTGGTAGTTAATCTAGTTGCGGAGGAGGTTACTCCGTCTGTTGAGGTCAGATCGGATACTTGTGGAACGTCGTGTTGAGTGGGTCATGTTGAATCTTGTTTCGATCCATTTGGACATGGTGTTAGTGTTGGTGCAAGATTGGTGAACGGTTTGCGCCAAACATACCATAGGCTCATAAATCGTTTTGGATGCACCCGATGGTACTCCTAGGTGATGAGGCTCAAGTGGAAGCTCATTCTCAGTCTGGTTGGAGATAGTGCTAATCATGACTCAAGATAGGTGCATGGTTTGCGCCGAACGTACCATAGGCTCGAAAATCATTTTGGATGCAAACAATGGAACTCCTAGGTGACGGGGTCATGTGGAATCCCATTTCAGTCTATTTGGAGACTATGTTAGTGTCGGTGCAAGATAGGTGCATGGTTTGTGCCAAATGTACCATAGGCATAGAAATCATTTTGGACACACCTGATGGTATTCATAGGTGACGAGGCTCAAGTGGAAGCTCATTTTGGTCCATTTGGACATAGTGGTAATCTTGACACCCATAGGTGCACGGTTTGCACCGAATGTACCATAGCCTTAGAAATTGTTTTGGACGCGCCCGATGGAACTCCTACGTGACATGGGTCATGTCGAATCTTGTTTCGATCTGTTTGGAGACGGTGTTAGTGTCGGTTCAAGAAAGATGCACGGTTTGCGCCAAACATACCATGGCTTAGAAATCATTTTGGATGCACCTAATGGTACTCCTAGGAGACGAGGCTCAAGTGGAAGCTCGTTTCGGTCAGTTTGGAGATAGGGCTAATCCTGACTCAAGATAGGAGCATGGTTTGCGCGGAACGTACCATTGGCTCAGAAATCATTTTGGACGCACCCGATGGAACTCCTAGGTGAGTGGGTCATGTTGAATCTCATTTCGATCCATTTGGACACGGTGTTAGTGTTGGTGCAAGATTGGTTAATGGTTTGCGTCAAACATACCATAGACTTAGAAATCATTTTGGATGCACCCGATGGTACTCCTAGGTGATGAGGCTCAAGTGGAAGCTCGTTCTCAGTCCGTTTGTAGATAGAGCTAATCATGACTCAAGATAGGTGCATGTTTTGCACCAAACGTACCATAGGGTCAGAAATTGTTTTGAATGCAAACAATGGAACTCCTAGGTGATAGATTCATGTGGAATCTCGTTTTAGTCTATTTGGAGACGGTGTTAATGTTGGTGCAAGATAGGTGCACGATTTGCGCAAAACGTACCACAGGCTTGGAAATCATCTTGGACGCACCCGATGGAACTCGATGATGTGGGTCATTTGGAATCTTGTTTTAGTCCATTTGGAGACAGTGTAAGTGTCGATGAAAGATTGGTGCATGGTTTGCGGTAAACATACCATGGCTCAGAAATTGTTTTCGATGCACCAAATGGTACTCCTACGTGACGAGGCTCAAGTGGAAGCTCGTTTTGGTCCGTTTGGAGATAGTGCTAGTCTTCACTCAAGATAGGTGCATGGTTTGCACGAAACATACCATAGGCTTAGAAATCAATTTGGACGCACCCGATAGAACTCCTAGGTGACATGGGTCAGGTTGAATCACGTTTTGGTCTGTTTAGAGATGGTGTTAGTGTCGGTGTAAGACAGGTGCACGGTTTGCGCCAAACATACCATAGGCTCAGAAACTATTTTGGATGCACCGTTGGTACTCCTAGGTGACAAGGCTCAAGTGCAAGCTCATTTGGGTCTATTTAGAGATAGTGCTAGTCTTGACACAAGATAGGTGCACGGTTTGCGTCAAATGTACCATAGGCTCGAAAATTGTTTTGGACGCACCCGATGGAACTTCTAGGTGATGTGGGTCATGTGGAATCTCATTTTAGTCTATTTGGAGACGGTGTTAGTGTCAGTGCAACATAGGTGCATGGTATACGCCAAATGTATCATAGGCTCAGAAATCATTTTGGACACACCTGATGGTACTCCTACATGATGAGGCTCAAGTGGAGGCTCATTTCGGTCCGTTAGGAGATAGTGCTAATCTTGATGCAGATAGGTGCACGGCTTGTGCCTAACGTAGCATAGGCTCATAAATCATTTTGGACGCACCCGATGAACTCCTAGGTGAGTGGGTCATGTCGAATCTTGTTTCGATCCATTTGGACACGGTGTTAGTGTCGGTGCAAGATAGGTGCACAGTTTGTGCCAAACATACCATAGGCTCAGAAATTATTTTGGATGCACCTGATAGTACTCCTAGGTGACGAGGCTCAAGTGGAAGCTCGTTCTTAGTCCATTTGGAGATAATGCTAATCATGACTCAAGATAGGTGGACGTTTTGCGCCAAACGTACCATAGGCTCGGAAATCGTTTTGAACGTAAACGATGGAACTCCTAGGTGATAGATTCTTGTGGAATCTCGTTTTAGTCCATTTGTTAGACGGTGTTAGTGTTGGTGCAAGATAGATGCACGGTTTGTGCCAAACATACCACAGGCTCTAAACTCATCTTGGACGCACCCGATGGAACTCGATGATGTGGGTCATGTGGAATCTCGTTTCAGTCGATTTGGAGACGGTGTTAGTGTTGATACAAGATTGGTGCATGGTTTGCGGCAAACATACCATGGCTCAGAAATTGTTTTGGACACACCAGATGGTACTCCTAGGTGATAAGGCTCAAGTGGAAGCTCGTTTCGGTCCGTTTGGAGATAGTGCTAATCTTCACTCAAGATAGGTGCATGGTTTGCGCAGAACGTACCATAGGGTCATAAATCAATTTGGACACACCCGATAGAACTCCTAGGTGACACGGGTCAGGACGTTTCAGTCTGTTTGGAGATGGTGTTAGTGTCGGTGTAAGACAGGTGCACGGTTTGCGCCAAACGTACCATAGGCTTAGAAACTATTTTGGATGCACCAATGGTACACCTAGGTGACGAGGCTCAAGTGCAAGCTCGTTTGGGTCTGTTTAGAGATAGTGCTTGTCTTGACGCAAGATAGGTGCACGGTTTGCGCCAAACGTACCATAGGCTTGGAAATCATTTTGGACACACCTGATGGAACTTCTAGGTGATGTGGGTCATGTGGAATCTCATTTTAGTCTGTTTGGAGATGGTGTTAGTGTTAGTGCAACATAGGTGCATGGTATACGCCAAATGTATCATAGGCTCAGAAATCGTTTTGGACACACCGGATGGAACTCCTACGTGACAAGGCTCAAGTGGAGGCTCATTTCGGTCCATTAGGAGATAGTGCTAATCTTGACACAAATAGGTGCACGGCTTGTGCCTAACGTACCATAGGCTCAGAAATAATTTTGGATGCACCCGATGATACTCCTAGGTGAGGGGGTCATGTCAAATCTCGTTTTGATCCATTTGGACACGGTGTTAGTGTCGGTGCAACATAGGTGCATGGTTTGCGCCAAACATACCATAGGCTTAGAAATTGTTTTGGATGCACCCGATGGTACTCCTAGGTGACGAAGCTCAAGTGGAAGCTCATTCTTAGTCTGTTTGGAGATAGTGCTAATCATGACTGAAGATTGCACTGAACGTACCATAGGCTCAAAAATCATTTTGGACGCAAATGATGGAACTCCTAGGTGACGGGGTCATGTGGAATCTCATTTTAGTCCATTTGGAAATGGTGTTACTATTGGTTTATGATAGACGCATGATTTGTGCCAAACATACCATAAGCTCAAAAATCATTTTGGAGACACCCGATGGTACTCCTAGGTGACATGGCCAAAGTGGAAGCTCATTTCGGTCCGTGTCGAGATAGTGCTAATCTTGACGTAGATAGGTGCATGGTTTGTGCCGAATGTACCCTAGACTCAGAAATCATTTTGGACTCACCCAATGGAACTCCTATGTTTTGTGGATCATGTCGACTCTCATTTCGATCCATTTGCAGATAGTGTTAGTGTCAGTGCAAGATAGGTGCACGGTTTGCGCCAAACATACCATAGGCTCAGAAATCATTTTGGACACACCCGATAGAACTTCTAGGTGACGTGGGTCATGTGGAATCTCGTTTTAGTCCGTTTGGAGACGGTGTTAGTGTTAATGCAACATAGGTGCCTAGTTTGTGCCAAACATACCATAGTCTTAGAAATCATTTTGGATGCACCTGATGGAACTACTAGGTGAGTGGGTCATGTCGAATCTCATTTCGATCCATTTGGACATGGTGTTACTGTTGGTGCAAGATAGGCGCACGGTTTGCGCCAAACATACCATAGGCTTAGAAATCGTTTTGGATGCACCCGATGGTACTCCTAGGTGACGAGGCTCAAGTGGAAGCTCATTCTCATTCTAGGTTGGAGATAGTGCTAGTCATGACTCAAGATAGGTGCATGGTTTGCGCCAAACATACCATAGGCTCAAAAATTATTTTGGATGCAAACCATGGAACTCCTAGGTGACGGGGTCATGTGGAATCCTGTTTTAGTCTATTTAGAGATTGTGTTAGTGTTGGTGCAAGATAGGTGCATGGTTTGTGCCAAACATACCATAGGCATAGAAATTATTTTGGACACACCCAATGGTATTCATAGGTGACGAGGCTCAAGTGGAAGCTCATTTCGGTCCATTTGGAGATAGTGCTAATCTTGACGCAGATAGGTGCATGGTTTGCGCCGAATGTACCATAGGCTCATAAATCATTTTGGACGCGCCCGATGGAACTCCTACGTGATGTGGGTCATGTCGAATCTTGTTTCGATCCGTTTGGAGACATGGTGTTAGTGTCGGTGCAAGAAAGGTGCACGGTTTGCGCCAAACATACCATGGCTCAGAAATCGTTTTGGACGCACCTGATGGTACTCCTAGGAGACGAGGCTCAAGTGGAAGCTCCATCCGGTCAGTTTGGAGATAGTGCTAATCCTTACTCAAGATAGGAGCACGGTTTGCGCGGAACATACCATAGGCTCAGAAATCATTTTGGACGCACCCGATGGAACTCCTAGGTGAGTGGGTCATGTTGAATCTCATTTCGATCCATTTGGACACGGTGTTAGTGTCGGTGCAAGATTGGTGCACGGTTTGCGCCAAACAAACCATAGACTTATAAATCATTTTGGATGTCACCTGATGGTACTCCTAGGTGACGAGGCTCAAGTGGAAGCTCGTTCTCTGTCCATTTGGAGATAGTGCTAATCATGACTAAAGATATGTGCACGTTTTGCGCCAAATGTACCATAGGCTTGGAAATTGTTTTGAACGCAAATGATGGAACTCCTAGGTGACAGATTCATGTGGAATCTCGTTTCGGTCCATTTGGAGACGGGGTTAGTGTTGGTGCAAGATAGGTGCACGGTTTGCGCCAAACGTACCATAGGCTCGGAAATCGTCTTGGATGCACCCGATGGAACTCGATGATCTGGGTCATGTGGAATCTCATTTCAGTCCATTTGGAGATGGTGTTAGTGTCGGTGCAAGATTGGTGCATGGTTTGCGGCAAACATACCATGGCTCAGAAATTGTTTTGGATGCACCAGATGGTACTCCAAGGTGACGAGGCTCAAGTGGAAGCTCGTTTCAGTCCATTTGGAGATGGTGCTAATCTTCACTCAAGATAGGTGCATGGTTTGCGCAAAATGTACCATAGGCTCATAAATCAATTTGGATGCAACCAATAGAACTCCTAGGTGACACGGGTCAGATCAAATCACATTTCGGTTTGTTTGGAGATAGTGTTAGTTTCGATGTAAGACAGGTGCACAGTTTGTGCCAAACGTACCATAGGCTCAGAACTATTTTTGATGCACCGATGGTACTCCTAGGTGACGAGGCTCAAGTGCAAGTTCATTTGGATCTATGTAGAGATAGTGCTAGGTGAGTGGGTCATGTTGAATCTCATTTCGATCCATTTGGACACGGTGTTAGTGTCGGTGCAAGATTGGTGCACGGTTTGCGCCAAACAAACCATAGACTTATAAATCATTTTAGATGCACCCGATGGTACTCCTAGGTGACGAGGCACAAGTGGAAGCTTGTTCTCAGTCCATTTGGAGATAGTGCTAATCATGACTAAAGATATGTGCACATTTTGCGCCAAATGTACCATAGGCTTGGAAATTGTTTTGAACACAAACGATGGAACTCCTAGGTGACAGATTCATGTGGAACCTCGTTTCGGTCCATTTGGAGACGGTGTTTGTGTTGGTGCAAGATAGGTGCACGGTTTGCGCCAAACGTACCATAGGCTCAGAAATCATCTTGGACGCACCCGATGGAACTCGATGATGTGGGTCATGTGGAATCTCGTTTCAGTCCATTTGGGGACGGTGTTAGTGTCAGTTGCAAGATTGGTGCATGGTTTGCGGCAAACATACCATGGCTCAGAAATTATTTTGGATGCACCAGATGGTACTCCAAGGTGACGAGGCTCAAGTGGAAGCTCATTTCAGTCCATTTGGAGATGGTGCTAATCTTCACTCAAGATAGGTGCACGGTTTGCGCAAAACGTACCATAGGCTCATAAATCAATTTGGATGCAACCAATAGAACTCCTAGGTGACACGGGTCAGATCAAATCACATTTTGGTCTGTTTGGAGATAGTGTTAGTTTCGGTGTAAGACAGGTGCACGATTTGCGCCAAACGTACCATAGGCTCATAAACTATTTTGGATGCACCGATGGTACTCCTAGGTGACGAGGCTCAAGTGCAAGCTCATTTGGGTCTGTGTAGAGATAGTGCTAGTCTTGATGCAAGATGGGTGCACGGTTTGTGCTGAACATACCATAGGCTTGGAATTCATTTTGGACGCACCCGATGGAACTTCTTGGTGATATGGTTTAGTGTTAGTGCAACATAGGTGCATGGTATGTGCTGATATTATCATAGGCTTAGAAATCATTTTGGACACACCCGATGGTACTCCTACGTGACGAGGCTCAAGTGGAAGCTCATTTCGGTCCGTTAGGAGATAGTGCTAATCTAAACTTAGATAGGTGCACAGTTTGTGCCAAATGTACCATAGGCTCATAAATCATTTTGGATGCACCCTGATGGAACTCCTAGGTGATTGGGTCATGTCAAATCTCATTTCAGATCCATTTGGACACGGTGTTAGTGTCAGTGCAAGATAGGTGCACGGTTTGCGCCAAACATACCATAGGCTCAGAAATCATTTTGGATGCACCCGATGATACTCCTAGGTGACGAGGCTCAAGTGGAAGCTCGTTCTCAGTCTGTTTGGAGATAGTGCTAATCATGACTCAAGATAGGTGCAAGGTTTGAGCCAAACGTAGCATAGGCTCAAAACTCGTTTTGGACACAAACGATGGAACTCCTAGGTGATGGGATCATGTGGAATCTCGTTTTAGTCTGTTTGGAGACACTGTTTGTATCGGTGCAAGATAGGAGCTTGGTTTGTGCCAAACATACCATAGGCTCAGAATTTATTTTGGACACACCCAATGGTACTCCTAGGTGACGAGGCTAAAGTGGAAGCTCATTTCGATCCGTTTGGAGAGAGTGCTAGTCTTGATGCAGATAGGTGCATGGTTTGCGCCGAACGTACCATGGGCTCAGAAATCATTTTGGACGCGCCCGATGGAACTCCTATGTGACGTGGGTCATGTTGAATCTCGTTTTGATCTAGTGTTGGAGATGGTGTTAGTGTCGATGCAAGATAGGTGCATGGTTTGTGCTAAACATACCATGGCTCAGAAATCATTTTGGACGCACCAGATGGTACTCTGAGGTGATGAGGCTCAAGTGGAAGCTCGTTTCGGTCCGTTTGGAGATAGTGCTAATCTTGACTCAAGATAGGTGCATGATTTGCGTGGAATGTACCATTGGCTCGAAAATCATTTTGGACGCACCTGATGGAACTCATAGGTGACACGGGTCATGTCGAATCATGCTTCGGTGTAAGATAGGTGCACGATTTGCGCCAAACATAACATAGGATTAGAAGTCGTTTTGGATGAACCGATGGTACTCCTAGGTGACGAGGCTCAAGTGAAAGCTCGTTTTGGTCTGTTTAGAGATAGTGCTAGTCTTGACGCAAGATAGGTGCACGGTTTGCGCCAAATGTACCATAGGCTCGGACATCATTTTGGATGCACCTGATGGAACTTCTAGGTGACATGGGTCATGTGGAATCTCATTTCACTCCATTTGGAGACGGTGTTAGTATCAGTGCAACATAGGTGCATGGTATGCCCCAAATGTATCAGAGGCTCAGAAATCATTTTGGACACACCCGATGGTACTCCTACGTGACGAGGCTCAAGTGGAAGCTCGTTTCAGGTCTGTTAGGAGATAATGCTAATCTTGACGCAGATAGGTGCAGGGTTTGTGCCAAACGTACTATAGGCTCAGAAATCATTTTGGTTGCACCCGATGGAACTCCTAGGTGAGGGGGTCATGTTGAATCTCGTTTTGATCTATTTGGACATGGTGTTAGTGTCAGTGCAAGATAGGTGCACGGTTTGCGCCAAGCATACCATGGCTTAGAAATCATTTTGGACGCACCCGATGGTACTCCTAGGTGATGAGGCTCAAGTGGAAGCTCGTTTCGGTCTGTTTGGAAATAGTGCTAATCTTGACTCAGATAGGTGCACGGTTGGCGCGGAATGTTCCATAGGCTCAGAAATTATTTTCGACGCACCCGATGGAACTCCTAGGTGACACGGGTCATGTCGAATCATGTTTCGGTCCATTGGCAGATAGTGTTAGTGTCGGTGCATGACGCGCGCACGATTTGTACCAAACATACCATAGGCTTGGAAACTTATTTAGATGCACCGATGGTACTCCTAGGTGATGAGGCTCAAGTGCAAGCTCGTTTGGGTCTATTGAGAGATAGTGCTAGTCTTGACGCAAGAACGGTGCACGGTTTGCGTCGAATGTACCATAGGCTCGAACATCATGTTGGACGCACCTGATGGAACTTCTAGGTGACTGTGGGTCATGTGGAATCTTGTTTCAGTCCATTTGGAGACGGTGTTAGTGTTAGTGCAATATAGGTGCTTGGTATGCGCCAAACGTATCATAGACTCAGAAATCATTTTGGACACACCCGATGGTACTCCTACGCTACGAGGCTCAAGTGGAAGCTCATTTCGGTCCATTAGGAGATAGTGCTAATCTAGATGCAGATAGGTGCATAGTTTGTGCCAAACGTATCATAGGCTTAGAAATCATTTTTGATGCACCTGATGGAATTCCTAGGTGAGTGGGTGTCGCAGAACCAACCAATTTATAAGAGCACAAGTACAATGGCAGCCCATAGGCGGTCGCACTATCATGCTTGAGCCCATATAAACCCGATAGTCTGTCGAGTACCACGATGGGTCTTGATAAACGATCGACATACAACCAAGATCGTACATGATTCAACATACATGTCACATGTTACATAAAGTTCACTGATACAGTTCATTCATCAGAGTACAGAATAGAGTTATTACAAACCAAGTTCGATAGATAGTAGCAGAAGGAAATTAAAGTTCAAAAGTAGCATTTACCAACATAGTTCAAATACAGTGCCAACACATGATCACAATCCACAAAAGCATAATAGAGGGACTATTAAAGATTCCTGCCTGAGGCTCACTCCTCATCCACGGCGAGATAGAAGCAATTCTTGCAATAGCCATGATAGACGGTACCATCTGCAACAATGGGAATAAAACCCTGAGTACGAGAAGGTACTAAGCTAGACTTACCCATCATAAATCAGAAATAAATTGACTCCAAGGATTATGCAAGGCTTTATAAGTGGAGGTAGCTTGACAACAATTTGCATAAAAGCGATTAACTCAGTAATACAAGTCTACTTTGGTCATCAAGTTAATTATAGCTATTCATCTCTAGATTAGCAACTATCCTGCACCAAACATGTGGTATATCATTTTAAGAGCATACCATAGTAACCATAGCTGGTGTAGTAATTCCATGTTTATCGGAACCATCACATTCCATAGTACAATTACTACGAGGTTGGAGCTAGCCAAGTTTCTCACTATCCGGGAGAGACGGTGATTCGAATCAATTTGAACCAGTTGGGAATTTATTCCTAATACAAACCCAGGCAGACCAGATCAACAGTCACCTTAGGTCACCTTTGGTATAACTCAAGTCCACATTTTGCGGGTTCGCCTAGCGCCGCATAATCAGGGACAACCAGCTGCCAGGACGTTCAGGCCCGGCCTGCCCTTGGGCTCATGTCTGGCACCCCACACATCCTTACTACCATCTAGAGTGCACACTCTTACAGAGCAGGGATCGGCTTGAGTTGAGCTACTCGGCTTCATGGTCGGAACGAGTTATCTAGATAGCTAAGTGATAGGCATGCATTCAATGTTGTCAAAAGGTCCAAGAACGGTATGATCCTTAATCGGCATAGACAGAATCACATGAGTCATCCTACACATAGACTCCACCTGGCCTCCATTTACATTACCCCATGGTTCTTTTCCACGATAGCAAATATAGCCAACTGTGCTTCAGTATCCACCTATATCTCGCAGGTGACAGGAAATCACCCGACTTCTACCGGTCTAAGCATGGCTAAGCATATATTCGATCCTAGATCTACACAGGGTTAAAGGTGTATATATCTAGACAAGGTAGTTCCATGCATCAAGTGTTTCTAGTCAACTCTTATAACCTAATGCATCAATCATAAAGGACTGAAGTGATATTTTGTAAAACACTTGGAGACTTAGAATGCTCCGGGGCTTGCCTTTGAGAAAAGATGTGAGGCGGTGATCTAGGCACTCAGGGAGCTCTTCTAGAGTCTGCTTCTCTTCTTTAGGAGCTACGGCTTGAGAAGTCTCCTGCTGATCCCCTTCCTCTTCTTTATTGAATTCCAGCAATGTTATCTCCTTGGTTGATCCTATATTCATGATCATGGAATAAGATATCGTGAATGCATGTATGATGACACGTATAAAATGATAAAACATGATGAATGCATCCTCGTAAGTATTCTCAACAGCATGGTAATAAGGTAATAACAAGTGCATCCTATCCTACTGAGTAGGTGCATATCTCCTCTCTATTACTTAAGCAAACCCTTCTGCAATTCATTTACTGGACTACAAAACAACAGCTACTTGTTTTAAGCATAACTGGAGTTATATACATCAAAATTATATGGTTGTGGACATTCTAGAAAGCTTATGAAATTGTCTACAACTTTCTTTCAATACTCTCAAGGTGATTCAATAGTTATCTAGGTCAAACAAATCAGTTAATGAAATCTATTTGGAAAGTAAACATTTTGGACAGCAAACTTGTAACAGCTAAAACTCCTAAACTTTAATGCCTATGACTGTGAAAATTTAGCATAAGGTAGATTAGTAAGATATCATCAACTTTTTTATTAACAAGTTTTACAGGAAAGGCAATTATCAACATGAAATCATCCACACAATCGAAACCATACATGCAACCATCTATTTGAATTACAAAGCAACAATTAATTAGTTGCATACAACCAATTGTTTCTAACCGTTACTATGAACACCAAGAGTTACTATGCATCACAAGCACCATAGAAAACATCATGGTCAATCACAATTTAATTACTTAAATGCCTTTATTAATTTAATTAAATAATTAGGGGAAATGACAAACATATATCAAATGTGCATAATAAATTCTCATAAAATTACAGTAGCTTTCTAGTGCTCACAATAGTCTACTGTGAAAGTTTCATACCATTTGCACATGTATAGCATCCTATGCAAAAATGACAAGCTAGCAAGGTCTATTTTAGTGAAAATAGTTAACCCTATAGAAAAGTGTCAAACAACAGATTATTTATTTTTCCTAGCTTCATATTAGTGCCATACCACTATACAAAAAATTTCATAGCAATATGTCACATATTTTTATCGCTATAATTTTCCTCAGAAAATGCCATTTATTAATAGATAAATAGAAAGATCATATTTCAATCAAGTTTACTACAAGTTTAATATTTTTCCTAGCTAGAGAATATCAACACAAGACTAACAAAATTGGAATCACAATTTTATCGCATTTCTAGGTCAAGATATATAATTTACAAGATTGTAAACATTCAAAAAGCATTTATCTAAATACATTTTAATAACTAATAAAAATACTAGAAACTGTACATATCATATTTTTATAAAAACACTACACTTCATGAGGAACACAAAAAAATTTGGTTCCCCAAAAATGGACATCTACATCTAAACTTATGATTTTTCAAAGTTAGTACAAAAATCTGTGAAAGAATTAACAGAAACACTACATAGTGGTCCTTTACAGAGGGGGCCCAAGGGTCATCGGGGTCCATCGGTCAGTGACAAAAAATAGAGCATGGTGGCCAGCCGACGTTATATCACCGACGGTGAGCACTTCGATGAAACTGACCACACCTACGTGCTCGGCTCACCAAGCCACATCGATTGGTACCATGGGGACTGCTCGGACGCACCAGAGCTACCTCGTCGCCGGCCATGGCTGCACGATGGTGCTGCGTGGAGGTGCACCGGCCACTATAGGCCACGGCAGTGCTCGGCGAGAAGCACACGAGCTCCGCAGTGTTCGAATGAGCCTACCAAGGCTACTGCGACTAGGTGAGATGCGCCGATAGGTCCTGCCCACGTGCGTGGTGGCACGACGGTGAGAGCGCAGCGGCACTGCATGTCATGTTCTACGCCGGTGAGACATCCATTCACGGTAAGGTCATGCCACTAGCTAGCCAACACCCTAACCAATCGCTAATGCTAGGAACCAAAGGCAATGCACACGCGAGCCAAACAGCAGCAAGCTCGCCGTGGAGGCGGCCATGGAAGCCGAGATCTCTAGTGACGATGGAAACGGTGATTTCGCCCTCACCGTAGCTCGTCTGGTGCTGCAACCAAGTCGAGGAGGTAGAGGGGAAGGTGGTGCAACTGTGGGCAAGATGGAGGTGGAAATGACACGGTGGAGCAGGCGCTAGGCGACAGCGGAGCAGCTCGGTTGCTCGGCGACGCTCAGCTCTTCCGCGGTGGACACGAGAGAGAGCTGTGGAGAGGGAGAGAGTGAGCGGGTGAAGGCGAAATGAGGCATGTGGCTTTACAAATAACACGCGCCAGCACGTTGTGGCGAGGGCCTGGCATCGGCTGGCGGTAGCCATGTGGTGGCCAGAAGCTGCGCCCGGTTGGCCATGACATGGCATGATGCGGCATTCATCAGCGTGCGATGATGAGCCTGACAGCGAGTTTTCAAGCCATTCAATCTCCTAAATGGTGGCGAACTTGTGCACACTTCCAAAATAGAAATCATAGAGCAATATACCAGCTACAAAGTTGCTTAAGACATCATCTTCTAATTTGCAACCGTTATTGTTGCTCTACTCAAATATTATAACTTTGATTTAGTGAACACATCCATGCAAAGTCTCTATGACATAGTTCAAACTAGGTCAAACATACTACTTTCAAATGATGGCTTACACTAGAACAATGACTTAGTGACCAAACTAGCCCTAGTCATGAATACCAAAGTTGTTCATAATGACATTCTAAACATGGTTAAGGTATTCCTAAGGTCACACAAGCATTTCATACATTGGTTACATAAAATACTCCCTAGGTCAACATGCATATCATCACTTAGAAGCTTAATTAGATAAAGTGGCCTACATGAACAATGTTCCATTAGTCATCCTAAGTGTAGCTAAGGTGCTTTAGTGACCAACATCAACCATTTACACTTATTCACTATGATCATAAGCACACATATATGGAAACATAAAATAACAAAGCATGTTTCACATGTTTCACACATAAAAGCTTATATATGAATGCTTGATGCTTTTGCTCATGCAATGCAAGTCAAATTATGCAAGCCTAACACCTAGGGTGTTACAGCCCCTCCCCCTTATAAAAATCTCGTCCTAAGATTTGCAAGACCTACTATTCTTTGAAAAAGGCGAGATAAACCTCACATAAGTAATCCTCCCGTTCCCACGTGGCATCTTGTTCACTGTGATTATTCCACACCACCATATAGAACTTAATGACCTTACTCCGGGTTACTCTTTCCATTTCTTCTAACACTCGGATTGGTTTCTCTTCATAGGTCAAATCTAATTGGAGCTCAATGTTGGTGGGTGCAATGGCTTCCTCAGGTATACGAAGACATCTCTTCAACTGAGAAACATGGAAGACATCGAATATGGCACTCATCTCTAGGGGAAGTTGTAACTTGTAAGCGACATTCCCTTTCCATTTAGTAATCTTGTATGGACCTACATATCTAGGCGCATGCTTTCTTTTCACTCCAAATCTCTATACCCCTTTCACGGGTGGTACTTTTAAGTATACATAGTCTTCCACTTCAAAAGTCAGTGGTCTTCTTCTTTTATCAGCATAACTCTTTTGCCTTGATTGAGCTGCTTTCATATGCCATTAGATAATGTGCACCTACTCTTTAGCTTCAGTGACAAAGTCAATGCCAAAGTATCTTCTTTCACTTGGCTCAATCTAATTCAGTAGAGTTCTGCATTTTCTACCGTACAAGGCTTCAAAAGAAGCCATCTTGATGCTTGCTTGATAACTATTGTTGTAGGAGAACTCAACTAAAGGTAGCCATTTCTCCCATGAACCCTTGGAAGATATAACACAAGCTCTCAGCAAATCTTCTAAGATTTGGTTTACTCATGTCCAAAAGTTTATGGATGGTATGCTGAACTTCTGATTAGTTTAGTCCACAAGGCCTAGTGCAAGTGTTCCCAGAAACAAGCTATAAACTACGGTCCTTGATCTGAGATTATAGTCCTAGTTATTCCATGTAGTCTCACAATCTGAGAAACATATAGTTCGGCGTATTTCACTATGCGATCTGTTGTTTTAACTGATATAAAATGTGTTGACTTGGTGAGACGATCTACAATGACCCATATGGAATCGTGACCTTGTTGTGTCACCGGAAGGCCTGTGATAGAGTCCATGCTTATTTCTTCCCATTTCCAACCTAGAATGGGCAATGGCTGAAGTAATCCAGCAGATTTCAAATAAATAGCCTTTACTCTACTGCAATTATCACACCTAGCGACATAGGCGGTGATTTCCTTCTTCATCTTGGTCCACCAAAAATGGGTTTTTAAATCTTGGTACATCTTGCTACTACCCTAGATGGATAGACAACTTGGACGAATGAGCTTCATCTAAAATTTGATTTCTAAGCTCACGTTCTTTCGTTACCACAAGTCGGTCCTCAAACCATAGCACACCTCTTTCATCTAATCTAAAATGCTTGGTTTCTTGTTCTTGCATCTTTCTCTTGATGTGAAATATACCTACATCTGTCTTCTGTAGTTCTATGATTTTGCTCTCAAGTGAACAACTGATAGTGATATTGTGCAGCACAACAGGATGTAACAAATTAAATCCATCTTCCAACAATGCTTCCAAAGTGTTGCAATGAGATTTCTGACTAAGTGCATCTGCTACAACCATCTTCGCTATCGCATGTTCAGCTCATGTTGAGTGAAGATATATTTGAGACTTTTTGTGGTCGGTGTATATGTGACATACGTTGCCCAACAAATAATGTCTCCATATCTTTAATGCATGAACAACTGTTGTAAGCTCTAAATCATGCGTAGGGTAATTGACTTCAAGCTTTCTCAACTGTCAAGAAGCATATGCAATAACTCTTCCTAATTGCATGAGCACACACCCTAAACCTATACCCGACGCATCACAAAACACATCGAAAGGCTTTTCAATGTCAGGTTGTGCTAAATAGGAGCTGTAGTTAATAGAGTCCTTAGGGTATTAAAAACTACTTCACACTCTAGTGTCCAACTGAACTTCTCATCTTTCTGAAGTAGCCTAGTCATGGGCTTAGCTATCTTGGAGAAATCTAGAATGAAACGACGATAATAACCTGCTAACCCTAGAAAACTCTGAACTTCATGAACCAAAGTCGGGGCCTTCCAATCCATGACCTCTTGTACTTTAGATGGGTCTACAGAAATTCCACCTCTAGATAAGATGTGACCCAAGAAAGGTACTTTACTCAACCAAAATTCACATTTGCTAAACTTGGCATATAACATATGTTCTCTCAGCCTAGACAGAACAATTCTTAGATGCTCGGCATGATCTACCTCATTCTCCGAATAAATCAAGATATCATTGATAAACATGACCATGAACTTGTCGAGCTCGGGCATGAATACCGAATTCATCAAGTACATGAAGTAGGTAGGAGCATTCGTTAGTCCAAAAGACATGACCAAATACTCGTACAAGCCGTACCTAGTGAAGAAAGCAGTTTTAGGTATATCCTCTAGCCTGATCTTTATCTGATGATAGCCTGACCTCAAGTCAATCTTGGAGAACACCTTTGCTTTTGCCAACTGATCAAACAAGATATCAATACGAGGCCAAGGATATTTGTTTTTTATGGTCACAGCATTAAGTGGCATATAATCCACACACATTCTCAAGGACTTGTCCTTCTTCTTCACAAACAATGCTGGACATCCCCATGGAGACGAACTAGGTTGAATGAGACCTTTGTCCAATAGTTCTTGTAACTGAATGTTAGGTTCAGCTAGCTCATTTGGTGGCATCCTATAGGGTCTTCTTGATATAGGTGACGTACCTAGCACCAACTCAATCTTGAATTCCACATCCCTATCAGGTGGTAAACCTAGTAACTCATCTGGGAATACATCAGGAAACTCACAAACCACTAGGATATCACACAGGGTAGTGGCTTGGATAGCGCAAGCCAAGTGTTGGAGTTCAAAATTTTAGGAAAGTGGTACTAGGAAAGCATTACCTCCCTTTGGTTCTCTCAACATAATAGTGTGAGTGCTAGTGTCGATGAGAACACCATGATCGCTCATCCAATTCATGCCTAAGATTACACTTATGGATAATCCAGGCAATATTATTAGATCTGTTGTATACTCCCTCCCTTGTATAGAGATGAGCACATTTCTAACCATCTTATTTGTAGAGACAGTAGCCCTAGTTGAATTTATACTATAACCACCCTTGCTTACCTCAATTACTTTCTAATCATGTCTAGATGCAAATGCTTGACTCATAAATGAATAAGAAGCTCCCGAATCGAATAAAACAATGGCGGGATGCTTGTTAACAAGAAACATACCAGTAGTGACAACTTCTCCCATAGGAACCTCTTCAACGGCAATGTAGTGCACTTATCCAGGACATGCCTTAGGGTTCACCTGCCTCTAATTTCCCTAAATCTGATTGTTGTTCTTCTTAGGATGGGGGCATTCCTTGGCCCAATGACCTAATTGATTACAGTTGAAGCAGGTTGATTGCTCTTAGGTCCTGCTGAGCTTCCTTGCCCTCCATTCCCCTTGGGTAAGGCAATGGTGAACACCTTACGGAACACCTTCTAAGGTCGGCTATTCTGAGCTTTTGGTGGAGGAGGCCTAAACTTGGGTGCTAGTGGTCGGAACTATGGCCTAGCTGCCACTAGAGCTCTAGATTGTGAAAACCCTGAGGCACCTGCCTTAGCTGCCCTCTTGTGGCCCTTTGCTGCCGCATGCAGATTGTTGTGGTTCTCCTGAGTCAATGCATCACTGATGAACTCATTGTAGGTGGTGCACCTCGAGTTGGCCATAGTCTTCATCAACTTAGTGCCAAGGCCTCTCTTGAAGCTTTTGATCTTCTTTTCTTCCGTGTCAACAAAACCTGGGGCATAACGGGATAGATTGTTGAAAGCATGCATATACTCAGTAAGGGTCTTGGTCCCTTATGTGAGTTGCATAAACTCAGCTGCCTTCATGTGCATTAGCCCTAGGGGAATGTGATGTCCCCTAAAGGCTAACTTGAACTGCTCCCATGTGACCTGTGCATTGGCAGGTAGAGAGGATAGGAAATGGGTCCACCATATCCTAGCTAGTCCCTATAGCTGATGGGATGCATATTCTGCCTTCTGGTGTTCGGTGACCCTCAGTAGACAGAACTTTTGCTCAATAGTGTTGAGCCACTCATCCACCTAGAGCGGTTCCTCGGCCACCTTGAAGAAAATCCTTGAAGGTGATGTATTGATTTGGCTCAGGCCCCTGTTGTTGCTGGTAGGCGCGAGCCGTGTTTTGCGCAATGAGGCACAGGGTTTCCTCCATAGTCCTCTGACTTCCCAGAAATTGTGCAAAGAACTCATTAGCAAACGGTGGTGGTGGTGGTGGTAAGTCACCATCATTGCCGTCTTGGCTGCTGCCGCCTCCAGCATGAGTGCGAGTCATCTACAAAGTTGCAACAATAAGTGATTATTGGATGATGTCAAGAGATTGCAGATGAATTGTATACTCATGCCAAACTAAAATTACTAGAGAGAATCTTAAATTCATACAACAAAACAGAGGCATAATAATTAATTCTCGCAACATGACATCACCAATTTGATCACTTATCGGGCTCGCAGCGCATTAACATACAAGTCATAATCACCAGTAAGACAAACTAGAATTTCATTAACATTCGACCCAACATGAAATAACATGCAAGTACCAATATTACATGATAGTCCCATCACAAATACCAAACTTAAACTACAGGTCCATTACATAAATAGCGGGGATACATCTAGCATTCTAACTAGCCACTAGGCGCTTCTAATCCTCATTATGATCACTGTCGAGGTCCGAGATAGGATCATCCTCATTCTCTGGCTCTACTTCTTCTTCGTCCCAGCCGTCATCTTCTACTAACATTTCTAGACCATCTTCTTCCCCGTCAACGAGTGGGTGCAGTTGGTTGTTCAGAAAATGCACCACATGCTGAAGATCCATTACTACATGCTAGGCCTGTGCAAGCTGCTGACGCAAGTCCCTCTCAACATGGTCCTACATGGCGCTCACAGTGTGGGTCCCATCTCATTCTACTTCTGCTGCAGCAACATAGTTGTTTGCTAGGATTCGCTAGCATGTACCTGTGGATGCCTTGGCACGAGCGGCCTCCAGCTGCTCCCGCAGTCCTGCTAGCATTGCCTGATCATCAGTTCTGGCCTCCTGGGCTGTAGCTCTTTGTTGATCCACTTGCTCTATTTGGGTGTGGACATTCCCCAAAGCTACATAGGCTTGATTAGTTTCCCATCGAGCCTCACTTGCTATCTTCTTGTGCTTGCGCACATGCTTCTTGAGCTTATGTTGTGCGGCTTCGGCTCTAATGAGCTCATCCATGCAAGTGGTATAGGACTCCTGCTAGAAATCCCTAGCGTCCTAACGTGTGTAGAACATCTTCATTACTACAAACATGGCGCACATGGTGGGACTAGAACTATCTGCCCGCTCATCCCGATCTTGGATCAATGCATTGCGGTTGCGTTGTGCCCATATTGCTGTGGATGGATCCACCCGGGGAAAAACACCAGCGGCACTACCGGTAAGTTCATCCCTGTGCTGCTGATAGATCTGACTCAGTACCTCAAAGGCTACTACTTGGGCAGCCTCCCAAGGAGTTCTCCCTTCAGATTCTGCCTTCCATTCCTGCCAGAAGGGTGCTTGAGTATGAGCTGGTATGGTTAGCTGCACTTCATACCATGGCTATCCCTCTAGGTATACTTCATTCTAGTGATAGAGGGGCGGTTCATAATACCCTGCAAAGTGTAATACTCTCCAAAGCAGAGCAGGAGTTCCGAACATCAACAGGAAACTCTCACTTCTAGCTAGTGCTACCATCTGTACCAACAACATGCGCAACTTTCATGAGACAAGGTCATAATGGATAAGAGTTACATAACCGAGTAAGAAATCTATAAGGGGAGGAACAATGCAAGTATTGAATAATGATTTATCATGATGCATGCGCGTTCCGTACATCCTTACAAACTTAGGAAAAATTTATCTCTAACGACATACACGGTGGCATACATACGTTCTCTCATATATAGCGTAGCTAGTCGGGCTACACTCTTCATTGTTAGTGTACCTACACAAGAGTTTCATTTCAGCCCAACCCCACAATTATATATGCAGAATGTAAATCTAGGCTCTAAGTTGTAATCTAAATACTTACATATATGTATACCCATACATATACTTTTGTATCAAAGCTACCCGATGACAATTTATTACCCATAATTAAATATGCACCATACACACATGCAAGCATGCATACATAGTCGTATCGAAGCTAGCTCTCCCCGATCGCACGCTCACATCTTGCGGTCATGCCACTCATTAACTTACCTTCTTACCTTGGTGTGGAGGCATTTGATCCGTACATTACCACTCAAGTGAATTGCATCCATACAATAGCATGCCATATGGACGACAAAAGTAAAAACCCCCAAGTTAGTACTTAATTAGCCACCTAAGAGTCCTTAATAGGGAATATAGATAGTGATCACTGGCACACTTTAGATTTCAACTCTAGGTTTCAAATACCTATTTATATAGCTAATAGTTGCTAGAAACTAATTTTGGAAAACAAAAACCTTTGTTTAAAATACACATGCAGCAATTAATGTTGAATCTTGCTCTAATGCTAGCTAGTCACAAAACCAACCAATTTATAAGAGCACAAGTACAATGGATAGCCCGCAAGCGGTCGCACTGTCATACTTGAGCTCATATAAACCCGGTAGTCTATCGAGTACCACGATAGGTCTCGATAAACGATGCACATACAACCAAGATCGTACACGATTCAACATACATGTCACATGTTACATAAAGTTCACAGATATAGTTCATTCATCAGAGTATGGAATAGAGTTATCACAAACCAAGTTCAATAGATAGTAATAGAAGCAAATTAAAGTTCGAAAGTAGCATTTACCAACATAGTTCAAATACAGTGCCAACACATCATCACAATCCACAAAAGCATAATAGAGGGACTATTAAAGATACCTGCCCGAGGCTCACTCCTCATCCACGGCGGGATAGAAGCAATTCATGCAATAGCCATGATAGACGGTACCATTGCAACAATGGGAATAAAACCCTGAGTATGAGAAGGTACTAAGCTAGACTTACCCATCATAAATCAGAAATAAATTGACTCCAAGGATTATGCAAGGCTTTATAAGTGGAGGTAGCTTGACACCAATTTGCATAAAAGCGATTAACTTAGTTATACAAGTATACTTTGGTCATCAAGTTAATTATAGCTATTCATCTCTGGATTAGCAACTATCCTATGCCAAAAATGCGGTATATCATTTTAAGAGCATACCATAGTAACCATAGCCTGGTGTAGTAACTCCATGTTTATCCAAACCATCACATTCCATAGTACAATTACTATGAGGTTGGAGCTACCCAAGTTTCTCACTATCTAGGAGAGATGGCGATTCAAATCGATTTGAACCAGCTGGGAATTTATTCCTAACACAAACCTAGGTAGACTATATCAAAGGTCACCTTTGGTACAACTCAAGTCCACATTTCGCGGGTTCACCTAGCGCCACACAATCAGGGACAACCAGCTGCTTAGGACGTTCAGGCTCGGCCTGCCCTTAGGCTCACGTCTGGCTCCCCACACATCCTTATGAAGTGGAGCCCAGCTTGAGTTGAGCTACTTGGCTTCATGGTCAGAACGAGTTATGTGGCCAGCTAAGTGATAGGCATGCATTCAATCTTGTCAAAAGGTCCAATAATGGTACGGATCCTTAATCGGCATAGATGGAATCACATGAGTCAACCTACACATAGACTCCGCTCAGCCTCCATTTACATTACCCCTTGGGTCTTTTCCACGATAGCAAATATAGCCAACCATGCTTTAGTATCCACCTATATCTCGCAGGTGACAGGAAATCAATCGACTTCTACCGGTCTAAGCATGGCTAAGCATATATTTGATCCTAGACCTACACAGGGTTAAAGGTGTATATATCTGGATATGGTAGTTCCATGCATCAAGTGTTTCCAATCAACTCTTATAACCTAATGCATCAATCATAAAGGACTCAAGTGATATTTTCTAAAACACTGGGTGACTTAGAATGCTCCAGGGGCTTGCCATTGAGAAAAGAGGTGGGGCGGTGATCTAGGCACTCATGGAGCTCTTCTGGAGTCTGCTCCTCTTCTTCAGGAGCTGAGGCTTGAGGAGTCTCATGTTGATCCCCTTCCTCTTCTTCGTTGAATTCCAGCAACGTTATCTCCACGATTGATCCTATATGCATGATCATGGAATAGGATATCACGAATGCATGTATGATGACACGTATAATATGATAAAACATGATGAATGCATCCTCATAAGTATTCACAACAGCATGGTAATAAGCTAATAACAAGTGCATCCTATCCTACGATGTAGGTGCATATCTCCTCTCTATTACTTAAGCAAACACTTCAGCAATTCATTTACTGAACTACAAAACAATAGCTACTTGTTTTTAACCATAATTGGAGTTATATACATCACAATTATATGGTTGTGGAGATTCTGGAAAGCTTATGAAATTGTCTACAACTTTCTTTTAATACTCTCAAGGTGATTCAATAGTTATCTAGGTCAAACAAATCAGTCAATCAAATCTATTCGGAAAGTAAACATTTCAGACATCAAATTTGTAGCAGCTAAAACTCTTAAACCTTAATGCCTATGACTGTGAAAATTTAGCATAAGTTAGATTAGTAAGTTATCTAAAACTTTGTTATTAACAAGTTTTACAGGAAAGGCCATTATCAACATGAAATCATCCACACAATCGAAACCATACATGCAACCATCTATTTGAATTACAAAGCAACAATTAATTAGTTGCATACAACCAATTGCTTCTAAGCCTTACTATGAACACCAACAGTTACTATGCATCACAAGCACCATAGAAAATATCATGGTCAATCACAATTTAATTCCTTAAATGCCTTTATTAATTTAATTAAATAATTAGGGGAAATAACAAACATATATCAAATTTGCATAATAAATTCTCAATAAATTACAGTAGCTTCCTAGTGCTCACAATAGTCTACTGTGGAAGTTTCATACCATTTGGACATGCATAACATCCTATGCAAAAATGACAAGCTAACAAGTTCTATTTTAGTTAAAATAGTTGACCCTATAGAAAAATGTCAAACAACAGATCAATATTTTTCCTAGCTTCATATTAGTGCCATACCACTGTACAAAAATTTTCATAGCAATATGTTACATATTTGTATCCCTATAATTTTCCTCAAAAAATGCCATTTATTAATAGGTAAATAGAAAGATCATATTTCAATTAAGTTTACTGCAAGCTTAATATTTTTCCTAGCTATAGAATGTCAACACAAGACTAACAAAATTGGAATCACAAATTTATCACATTTCGAGCTCAGTATATATAATTTACAAGATTGTAAACATTCAAAAAGCATTTATCTAAATACATTTAAAAACCAATAAAAATACTAGAAACTGTACATCTCATATTTTTATAAAAACACTACACTTCATGAGGAACACAACAAAATTTGGTTCCCCAAAAATGGACATCTATAACTCAACTTATGATTTTTCAAAGTTAGTACAAAAATCTATGAAAGAATTTACAGAAACACTACATAGCAGTCGCAGACAGAGGGGACCCAATGGTCAGTGGGGTCCACCGGTCAGGGACTAAAAATAGATCATGGTGGTCAGGCCAGCGTTATCTCGCTAACGGTCAGCACTCCGGTGAAACCAACCACACCTACATGCTCGGCTCACCAAGCCACGTCGATTGGTACCCATGGCGACTGCTCGGACGCACCGGAGCTACCTCATCGTCGGCCATGGTGGCGCTGCACGGAGGTGTGCTGGCCACTACAAGCCACAGGAGTGCTCGGTGAGAAGCGCAAGAGCTCCACAGTGTCTGAATGAGTCCACCGAGGCTATTGTGACTAGGTGAGATGTGCCAATGGGTCCTGCCCGCGTGCGTGGTGGCGTGGCGGTGAGAGCGCGGCTGCGTGTCATGTTCTGCGCCGGTGAGACATCCATTCATGGTAAGGTCATGCCACTAGCTAGCCTACACCCTAACCAAGCTCTAATGCTAATAACCAAAGGCAATGCACACATGAGCCAAGCAGCGGCGAGCTCACCATGGAGGCAGCCATGGAAGCTGAGATCTCTAGCAAGGCCGAAAATGGTGATTTCGCCCTCACCATAGCTCGTTCGCTGCTGCAACCAAGTTGAGGAGGTAGAGGGGAATGCAGCGCAGCTGTGGGCTAGATGGAGGCGGCAATGGCACAGTGGAGTGGGCACTAGGCAACGACGGAGCTGCTCAGTTGCTCGGCGGCGCTCGGCTCTTCCGCGGCGGACGCGAGAGAGAGAGCTATGGAGAGGGAGAGAGTGAGCTGGGTGAATGCGAAATGAGGCCTGTGGCTTTGCAGATAATGAGCTCCTGCGCGCTGCGGCGAGGGCCCGACGTCGGCCAGCGGCAGCAAGAAGCTGCGCTCGATCGGCCATGACACGGCGCGATGCGGCGTTCATCAGCGCGCGATGACGAGCCTGACAACGAATTTTCAAGACATTCAATCTCCTAAACGGTGGCGAACTTGTGCACACTTCTAAAACAGAAATCGTAGAGCTATATACCTGCTACAAAGTTGCTTAAGACATCATCTTCTAATTTGGTTACTATGCATCACAAGCACCATAGAAAATATCATGGTCAATCACAATTTAATTACTTAAATGCCTTTATTAATTTAATTAAATAATTAGGGGAAATAATAAACATATATCAAATTTGCACAATAATTTCTCAATAAATTATAGTAGCTTCCTAGTGCTCACAATAGTCTACTATGAAAGTTTCATACCATTTGGACATGCATAACATCCTATGCAAAAATGACAAGCTAACAAGTTCTATTTTAGTGAAAATAGTTAACCCTATAGAAAAGTGTCAAACAATAGATCAATATTTTTCCTAGCTTCATATTAGTGCCATACCACTGTACAAAAATTTTCATAGCAATATGTTACATATTTGTATCCCTATAATTTTCCTCAGAAAATGCCATTTATTAATAGATAAATAGAAAGATCATATTTCAATTAAGTTTACTGCAAGCTTAATATTTTTCCTAGCTATAGAATGTCAACACAAGACTAACAAAATTGGAATCACAAATTTATCACATTTTGAGCTCAAGATATATAATTTACAAGATTGTAAATATTCAAAAAGCATTTATCTAAGTACATTTTAAAAACCAATAAAAATACTAGAAACTGTACATCTCATATTTTTATAAAAACACTACACTTCATGAGGAACACAACAAAATTTGTTTCCCTAAAAATGGACATCTATAACTCAACTTAAGATTTTTCAAAGTTAGTACAAAAATCTATGAAAGAATTTACAGAAACACTACATAGTAGTCGCAGTCAGAGGGCACCCAAGGGTCAGCGGGGTCCATCGGTCAGGGACTGAAAATAGATCATGGTGGCCGGCCAGCATTATCTCGCTGACGGTGAGCACTTCAGCGAAACCGACCACACCTACGTGCTCGGCTCACCAAGCCACGTCGATTGTTACCCATGGCGACTGCTCGGACGCATCGGAGCTTCCTCGTCGTCGACCATGGCGGCATGGCGGCGCTGCACGGAGGTGTGCTGGCCACTACATGCCACAACAGTGCTCGGTGAGAAGCGCAAGAGCTCCACGGTGTCCGAATGAGTCAACCGAGGCTACTATGACTAGGTGAGATGCGCCAACAGGTCCTGCCCACGTGCGTGGTGGCGCGGTGGTGAGAGCGTGGCTACGTGTCGTGTTCCGCGCCGGTGAGACATCCATTCATGGTAAGGTCATGCCACTAGCTAGCCTACACCCTAACCAAGCTCTAATGCTAATAACCAAAGGCAATGAACAACGCGAGCCAAGCAGCGGTGAGCTCGCCATGGAGGTGGCCATGGAAGCCGAGATCTCCAGCAAGGCCGAAAATGGTGATTTTTCCCTCACCGTAGCTCGTTCGCTACTGCAACCAAGTCAAGGAGGTAGAGGGGAATGCAGCATAGCTATGGGCTAGATGGAGGCGGTAATGGCACAGTGGAGTGGGCACTAGGCAACGATGGAGCTGCTCGATTGCTCGACGGCGCTTGGCTCTTCCGCGGCGGACATGGGAGAGAGCTATGGAGAGGGAGAGAGTGAGCGGGTGAATGCGAAATGAGGCCCGTGGCTTTGCAGATAATGAGCTCCAGCATGCTGTGGTGAGGGCCCAACATCGGCCAGTGGTAGCCAGAAGCTGCGCTCGATCGGCCATGACACGGCGCGATGCGGCGTTCATCAGCGCGCATTGATGAGCCTGACAGCGAGTTTTCAAGACATTCAATCTCCTAAACGGTGGCGAACTTGTGCACACTTCTAAAACAGAAATCATAGAGCTATATACCTACTACAAAGTTGCTTAAGACATCATCTTCTAATTTGCAACCGTTATTGAGTTAGATTATCACAATGTCGGTTGCGTCAACACTGTCAGTTCACAGGACAACAAAATTTCCTAAGTGCTAAAAATAGTGAAACCTTGATTATTGTGAGCTAAATTCAAGCACGTTAGGAGCTAAACTAGCCTATGACTCAAAAATAAAAGTTGTTGCTCTACTCAAATACTACAACTTTGATTTAGTGAACACATCCATAAAAAGTTTCTATGACATAGTTCAAACTAGGTCAAACATACTACATTCAAATGATGGCTTACACTAGAACTATGACTTAGTGACCAAACTAGCCCTAGTCATGAATACCAAAGTTGTTCATAATGACATTCTAAACATGGGTGAGGTATTCCTAAGGTCACACAAGAATTTCATACATTGGTTACATAAAATACTCCCCAGGTCAACATGCATATCATCACTTAGAAGCTTAATTAGATAAAGTGGCCTACATGAACAATGTTCCATTAGTCATCCTAAGTGTAGCTAAGGTGCTTTTGTGACCAACATCAACCATTTACACTTATTCACTCATGATCATAAGCACACATATAAGGAAACATAAAATAGCAAAGCATGTTTCACATGTTTCAATCATATGTTTCACACATAAAAGCTTATATGTGAATGCTTGATGCTTATGCTCACGCAATGCAAGTCAAATTATGCAAGCCTAACACCTAGGGTGTTACAGCGGGTCATGTTGAATCTCATTTCAATCCATTTGGAGACGGTGTTAGGCTTAAGTGGAAGCTTGTTTCGGTCCATTTGGAGATAGTGCTCATCTTCACTCAAGATAGGTGCATGGTTTGCGCGGAATGTGCCATAGGCTCGGGAATCATTTTGGACACACCCGATGGAACTCCTTGGTGACACGGGTCATGTCGAATCATGTTTTAGTCTATTTGGAGATGGTGTTAGTGTCGGTGTAAGACAGATGCATGGTTTGCGCCAAACGTACCATAGGCTCAGAAACCATTTTGGATGCACCGATGGTACTCCTAGGCGACGAGGCTCAAGTGAAAGCTCGTTTCGGTCTATTTAGAGATAGTGCTAGTCTTGACGTAGGATAGGTGCATGGTTTGCGCTGAATGTACCATAGGCTCGGAAATCCTTTTGGACGCACCCGATGGAACTTTTAGGTGACGTGGGTCATGTGGAATCTTGTTTCAGTCCATTTGGAGATGTTGTTAGTGTTAGTGCAACATAGGTGCATGGTATGCACCAAATGTATCATAGGCTCAGAAATCGTTCTAGACACTCCCGATGGTACTCCTACGTGATGAGGCTCAAGTGGAAGCTTGTTTCAGTCCATTAGAAAATAGTGCTAATCTTGACATAGATAGGTGCACGGTTTGTGACAAACATACCATAGGCTCAGAAATTGTTTTGGATGCACCCGATGGAACTCCTAGGTGAGTGGGTCATGTCGAATCTCATTTCGATCCATTTGGAGACGGTGTTAGTGTCAGTGTAAGATTAGTGCATGGTTTGTGCCAAACATACCATAGGCTCAGAAATTATTTAGGACACACCCGATGGTACTCCTAGCTGACAAGGTTGAAGTGGAAGCTCATTTTGGTCTATTTAGAGATAGTGCTAATCTTGACGCAGATGGGTGCAAGGTTTGCGCCAAACATACCATAGGCTCAGAAATCATTTTGGACACACCTGATGGTACTCCTACGTGACGAGGCTCAAGTGGAAGCTTGTTTTGGTCCGTTAGGAAATAGTGCTAATCTTGACGCAGATAGGTGCATGGTTTGTGTCAAACGTACCCTAGGCTCAGAGATCATTTTGGGATGCACCCGATGTAACTCCTAAGTGAGTGGGTCATGTCGAATCTCATTTTGATCCATTTGGAGATGGTGTTAGTGTCGGTGCAAGATTAGTCATGGTTTGCACAAACATACCATGGCTCATAAATCATTTTGGATGCACCAGATGGTACTCCTAGGTGATGAGGCTTATGTGGAAGCTGGTTTTGGTCCGTTTGGAGATAGTGCTCATCTTCACTCAAGATAGGTGCATGGTTTGAGCAGAATGTACCATAGTCTCGGAAATCATTTTGGACGCAAACGATGGAACTCCTGGGTGATGAGGTCATGTGGAATCTCGTTTCAGTCCATTTGGAGATGTTGTTAGTGTCGGTGCAAGATAGGTGCATGGTTTGCACCGAACATACCATAGGCTCAGAAATCATTTTGGATGTGCCCGATGGAACTCCTATGTGACGTGGGTCATGTCGAATCTCGTTTGGCTCCATTTGGAGATGGTGTTAGTGTCAGTGCAAGATAGGTTCACGGTTTGCGCCAAACATACCATGGCTTAGAAATCATTTGGACGCACCAAACGGTACTCCTAGGTGACGAGGCTCAAGTGGAAGCTCATTTTGGTCCGTTCGGAGATAGTGCTAATCTTGACCCAAGATAGGTGCACTGGTTTGCGCAGAATGTACCATAGGCTCAGAAATTGTTTTGGACTCACCCGATGGAACTCCTAGGTGACATAGGTCATGTCGAATCATGTTTCGGTGTAAGACAGGTGCATGGTTTGCGGCAAATGTACCATAGGCTCAGAAACTATTTTGAATGCACCAATGGTACTCCTAGGTGACGTGGCTCAAGTGCAAGCTCATTTTGGTCTATTTAGAGATAGTGCTAGTCTTGACGCAAGATAGGTGCACGGTTGGCACTGAACATACCATAGTCTCATAATTGATTTTGGATGCACCCGATGGAACTTCTAGGTGACGTGAGTCATGCAGAATCTTGTTTTAGTCCATTTGGAGATGGTGTTAGTGTCAGTGCAACATAGGTGCATGGTATGCGCCAAATGTATCCTAGGATCAGTAATCATTTTGGACACACCCGATGGTACTCCTATGTGACGAGGCTCGAGTGGAAGCTCATTTCGGTACATAAGGAGATAGTGCTAATCTTGACACAGATAGGTGCATGGTTTGTGCCAAACGTACTGTAGGCTCAGAAATCATGTTGGATGCACCCGATGGAACTCCTAGGTGAGTGGGTCATGTCGAATCTCATTTCGATCTGTTTGGACACGGTGTTAGTGTCGATGCAAGATAGGTGCACGGTTTGCACCAAACATACCATAGGCTCAGAAATCGTTTTAGATGCAGCCGATGGTACTCCTAGGTGATGAGGCTCAAGTGGAAGCTCATTCTTAGTCTATTTGGAGATAATGCTAATCATGGCTCAAGATAGGTGAACAGTTTACGCCAAATGTACCATAGGCTCAGAAATCATTTTGGACGCAAATGATGGAACTCCTAGGTGATGGGGTCATGTGGAATCTCGTTTAGTCCATTTGGAGACGGTGTTAGTGTTGGTGCAAGATAGGTGCATGGTTTGCGCCAAACGTACCATAGGCTTAGAAATCATTTTGGATACACCCGATGGTACTCCTAGGTGACGAGGCTAAAGTGGAAGCTCATTTCGGTCCGTTTGGAGATAGTGCTAATCTTGACGTAGATAGGTGCATGGTTTGCGCCGAACGTACCATAGGCTCAGAAATCATTTTGGACGCGCTCGATGGAACTTCTATGTGACGTGGGTCATGTTGAATCTCATTTTGATCTGTTTGGAGATGGTGTTAGTGTCGGTGCAAGATAGGTGCACGGTTTGCGCCAAACATACCATGGGTCAAAAATTGTTTTGGACGCAAGAGATGGTACTCCTAGGTGACGAGGCTCAAGTGGAAGCATGTTTTGGTCCGTTTGGAGATATTGCTAATCTTGACTCAAGATAGGTGCGCGGTTTGCGTGGAACATACCATAGGCTTATAAATCATGTTGGACGCACCCAATGGAACTCCTAGGTGACATGGGTCATGTCGAATCATGTTTTGGTCCATTTGGAGATGTTGTTAGTGTCGGTGCATAACAGGTGCACAGTTTGCGCTAAACATACCATAGGCTCAGAAATCATTTTGGATGCACCCGATGGTACTCCTTGGTGACGAGGCTCAAGTGGAAGCTCGTTCTTAGTCTGTTTGGAGATAGTGCTAATCATGACTCAAGATATGTGCACGGTTTGCGCCAAATGTACCATAGGCTCAGAAATTATTTTTCTATGCAAACGATGGAACTCCTAGGTGACGGGGTCATGTGGAATCTCGTTTCAGTCTATTTGGAGACAGTGTTAGTGTTAGTGCAACATAGGTGCATGGTATGCGCCAAATGTATCATAGGCTTAGAAATCATTTTGGACGCACCCGATGGTACTCCTACGTGAAGAGGCTCAAGTGGAAGCATGTTTTGGTCCATTAGGAGATAGTGCTAATCTTGATGCTGATAGGTGCATGGTTTATGCCAAACATACCATAGGCTTAGAAATTATTTTGGATGCACCCGATGGAACTCCTAGGTGAGTGGGTTATGTCGAATCTCATTTCGATCCATTTGGAGATGGTGTTAGTTTCGGTGAAAGATTGTTGCATGGTTTGCGGCAAACGTACCATGGCTCAGAAATTATTTTGGACGCACCAGATGGTACTCCTAAGTGACAAGGCTTAAGTGGAAGCTCATTTCGATCCGTTTGGAGATAGTGCTCATCTTCACTCAAGATAGGTGCATGGTTTGCGCAAATCATACCATAGGCTCAGAAATCATTTTGGACGCACCCGATGGCAACTCGTAGGTGACGAGGTTCAAGTCGAAGCTCATTTCGGTCTATTAGGAAATAGTGCTAATCTTGACACAGATAGGTGCACGGTTTGTGCCAAACGTACCATAGCCTCATAAATTGTTTTGGATGGACCCGATGGAACTCCTAGGTGAGTGGGTCATGTCGAATCTCATTTTGATCCATTTGGACATGGTGTTAGTCTCGATGCAAGACAGGTGCATGGTTTGTGCCAAACGTACCATAGGCTTAGAAATCATTTTGGACACACCCGATGGTACTCCTAGGTGATGAGGCTAAAGTCGAAGCTCATTTCGGTCCATTTAGAGATAGTGCTAATCTTGACGCAGATAGGTGCATGGTTTGCGCCGAACATACCATTGGCTCAGAAATTGTTTTGGATGCGCCCGATGGAACTTCTACGTGAAGTGGGTCATGTCGAATCTCATTTCGATCCGTTTGGAGACGGTGTTAGTGTCGGTGCAAGATAGGTGCATGGTTTGCGCCGGACATACCATGGATCCAAAATTGTTTTGGACGCACTAGATGGTACTCCTAGGTGACGAGGCTCAAGTGGAAGCTCGTTTTGGTCCAGTTTGGAGATAGTGCTAATCTTAACTCAAGATAGGTGCACGGTTTGCGCAGAACGTACCATAGGCTCGAAAATCATTTTGGATGCACTCGATGGAACTTCTAGGTGACACGGGTCATGTCGAATCATGTTTCGGTGTAAGGCAGGTGCACGGTTTGCGCCAAATGTACCATAGGCTCAGAAACCATTTTGGATGCACCGATGGTACTCCTAGGTGACGAGGCTCAAGTGAAAGCTTGTTTCGGTCTATTTAGAGATAGTGCTAGTCTTGACGCAAGATAGGTGCACGGTTTGCGCCGAACATACCATAGGCTCGGAAATCATTTTGGACGCACTCGATGGAAGTTCTAGGTTATGTGGGTCATGTGGAATCTCGTTTCAGTTCATTTGGAGGCGGTGCATGATATGCGCCAAATGTATCATAAGCTCAGAAATCATTTTGGACACACCCAATGGTACTCCTACGTGACGAGGCTCAAGTGGAGGATTGTTTCGGTCTATTAGGAGATAGTGCTAATCTTGACGCAGATAGGTGCATGGTTTATGCCAAACGTACCATAGACTCAGAAATCATTTTGGCATCTTACCTTGGGCGTAGAGGCATTTGATTCATACATTACCAATCAAGTGAATGACATCCATATAATAGCACATCGTATGGACGACGAAAATGAAAACCCCCAAGTTAGTACTTAATTATCCACCTAAAGTCCATAACTGGGAATAAAGGAAGTGATCACTGGCACACTTTAGATTCAAACTCTAGGTTTTAAAACACCTATATATATAGCTATTAGTTGCTAAAAACTAGTTTTGGAAAACAAAACCTTTGTTTTAAATACATATGTGGCAATTAATGTTAAATCTTGCTCTGATGCCAGCTGTAGCAGAACTGACCAATTTATAAGAGCACAAGTACAATGGTAGCCCGCAAGCGGTCACACTGTCATACTTGAGCCCATATAAAACTGATAGTCCATCGAGTACCACGATGGGTCTCGATTAACCGTCAACATACAACCAAGATCGTACATGATTCAACATACATGTCACATGTTACATAAGGTTCATAAATACAGTTCATTCATTAGAGTACGAATTAAGGTTATTACAAACCAAGTTTAGTAAATAGTAGCGGAAGCAAATTAAAGTTTTGAAGCTAACATTTGCCATCATAGTTCAGATACAGTGCCAACTCGTGATCACACTTCCACAAAAGCATATAAGAAGGATTAATAAGAGATGCCTACCCAGGGCTCATTCCTCATCCATGGCGGGACAGAACCAGTTCTTGCAATAGCCGTGATAAACTGTACCATCTGCAACAATGAGAATAAAACCCTAAGTACAAGAAGGTACTCAGCTAGACTTACCCATCATAAACCAAAAACAAAGTGACTCCAAGGATTATGAAAGGCTTTATAAGTGGAGGTAGCTTGACAACATTTTTGCATAAAAGCAACTAACTCAGTTGTACAATTATAATTCAGTCATCAAGTTAATTATAGCTATTCATCTCTAGATTAGCAACTAACATGTGCCAAACATGTGGTATATCATTTAGTAGCATACAATAGTAACCATAGCCGATGTAGTAATTCCATGTTCATCCAAACCATCACTTTCCATAACACAGTTACTACGATATTGGAGCTAGCTAAGTTTCTCACTGTCTAGGAGAGACGGCGATTTGAGTCAACTTCAACCAGCTGGGAATTTATTCCTAACACAAACCCAGGTAGACCAGATCAACGGTCACTAGAGGTCACCTTTGGTACAACTTAGGTACACATTTCGTGGGTTCGCCTAGCGCCGCACAATCAGTGACAACTAGCTGCTAGGACAATCAGGACTACCCTGCCCTTGGGCTCACATATGGCTCCCCACACATCCTTACTACCATCCATAGTGCGCATTCTAATAGAGCAGGGTCCGGCCTGAGTTGAGCTACTTGGCTTCACGGTCAAAATGAGTTATCCGGCCAACTAAATGAGAGGCATGCGTTCAATCTTGTCAGAAGTGCCAACAATGGTATGGTCCTTAATCAGCATAGACGGAATCACATGAGTCAACCTACACATAGACTCTACCTAGCCTCCATTTACATTACCCCATGGTTCTTTTCCATGATAGCAAATGTAGTCAACCGTGCTTCGGTATCCACCTATATCTCGTAGGTGACAGGGAATCACCCGACTTCTACCGGTCTAAGCATGGCTAAGCATATATTCCATCCTGGACCTACACTAGGGTTAAAGGTATATGTAACTGGACAAGGTAGTTCTATGCATCAAGTGTTTCCAATCAACTCTTATAACCTAATGCATCAAACATAAAGGATTCAAGTAATATTTTATAAAACATGGGAGACTTAGAATGCTCTAGGGCTTGCCTTTGAGGAAAGACGTTGGCCGATGATCCGAGCACACAGGGAGATCTTTTAGAGTTTGCTCCTCTTCTCCTAGAGCTATGAACTGAGGCATCTCCTGTTGATCCTCCTCTTCTTCATTGAACTCCTACAAAGTTATTTCTTCAGACGATCCTGTATGCATGAGCATGAATTCGGATATAATGAATGCATATATGATGATATGTATAATATGATATGATGTAATGAATGCATCCTCATAAGTGTTTTCAATGAGTTTGCATCAAGTAATAACAAGGGCATCTTATTTTACGGAGTAGGTTCCTATCTCTCCTCTAATAACTAAACAAACACTTATATAAATTATTTTCTAGACCACAATATAGTAGCCAATTGTTTTGACCATAATTGAGTCATACACCTCAAAATAATATGGTGTGGACATTCTAGAAACCTTATGAAATTATCTACAACTTTGTTTTAATCATCTTAATGCGATTCAGCAGTTATCTAGGTCAAACAATTCAATCATTCAAATCTATCCAGAGAGCAAGCATTTCTGACAGCAAACTTCAAACAGCCATAATTCTTAAACTATAAGGCCTATGACTATGAAAATTTAACACAAGGTAGATAACTAAGTTATCTACAACTTTGTTATTAACAAGTTTTACAGAAAAGACCATTATCATCATGAAATTATCAACTCAACCAAAACCATACATGCAGCCATCTAGTAGAATTATAAAGCAATAATTAACTAGTTGCATATAACCAATTACTTTTAATCCTAACTAATAACATCAACATATCATATGCATCACAAGAACCATAGAAAACATCATGGTTAAACACAACTAAATTATTTAGATCCATTTATTAATTTCCTTAGATAATAAGGTGGTTTAAAGGATAAATATTTCCTTTGCTTAATAAATTCTGAGAAAATCATAGTAGCCTGCAAATGATATTAATAGTCTACTATACAAATTTCATTCCATTTGGATAAGTAAAACTACCTCTACAAAAATGACAAATTACCTAGGCTTATTTTAGCAAAAATAGTTTAGCATAGTGAAAAGTGTCAAACAATAGATTTAATATTTTTCTTACATTCCTCCAAGCATAAGAATACTATGTAAAAATTTGCATGATCATATGTTATGTATTTTTACCCCAATTAATTTTAGTAGAAACCAAAAATTAATTAGGATTAAATATGAAGACCATACTCAGCGTATGACCACTACAAGTTTAGTATTTTTCCTAGCTAGAGCATGTGAGCACAAGACCAGCAAAATTGGAATCACAATTTTATCACCTTTCTAGCTCAAGTTACGAATTTAACAAGGTAGAAACCAATTAAAAAGCATTTATCTAGCTACATTTTATTCTCCAAGAAAAATACTAGAAATAGTGCATCTCATATTTTTATCAAATACTATACTTCAAGATGAAACTAACAAAATTTGGTTCACTAAAATTGGACACTCCTAGCTTGAGATATGAATTTTTGAAAAATGCATTCAAATCTGTGAAATAAATCCAGAAAATCAAATATCATACAAACTGACAGCCAGGGTCCGCGGTCAATGTGGACCCACGCGTTAGCGACACTAAAGCAGAGGACGGCGCTGACCGGCGAGAACTCACCGATGGGGAGGTCTCTAGTGGTAGCGTCTTCACCACTATACTCTCCTCGTCCACGCGCATCGACTGGTAGGCTTGGTTGGCCCGGTGGCTCGCCAGAGCAAGTTCGACGGCGGCCATGGCGGACAGCTAAGGTCGGTGGTGGTACACCGACCATCTCTGGCTATGGCACACTCAGGCGAGGATGGCTACTCCATCCTGGTTACCTAGCGGATCTACATGGCGCAGGTGAGGGCACGAGGTGGCGTCGGTGAGCTCAGCTGCGTGCATGGCCGTGCGGCGGTGCACGGAAGCATGGCCATGCTCACGCTGTTCTAGCTAAATGGCGGTGAAAGGCGGGTCTCTGTCATGCCACTAGTAAGGTCTAGGGTTACTCAACCTAAGGCGCACGAGAAAGGAGGGAGACGGTGAACCAACTCGACGGCAATGAGCTTGAGTGCCACGACGGCCATGGCGGGCACGCGCAGTGGCGGCGACTCGTTCTAGCGCCGTCACGTGGTGGTGTCATCCCTAACTCTGACCTAAGCTGCTAAACTCTAGCACGGTGCTGGACCAAGGAAAACTAAGACATGCGATGCAGTGGGATGGTGGGGTCACGGTGAGCCACGAGCACGACAGTGCTCTGATAATGGCGGCGGCTGCGGTGAGGCAAAATGCGCCCTTACCCTTGCTCGAATGGTGGTGCTAGTGGGTCAGCAAGGTTGAGGAGGTGGTGGTAGAGCTATGAGTGAGAAGGATTGGATGGTGGTGGTTATGTGCGAGCTCGGCGTAGGTGCGGCGATAACGGCAGGGCTACGGTTCCGCACGGCGCATCGAAGGCGAGGCACAGAGAGGACTGAGAGAGCGAGAGTGAGTGAGCGTGGTGAGTGCATGATGCTTAAGGGCGCGCTCATGCTAGACTAGCTAGGCCAACGCCAGTGTACGGCCACCACACTGGTGGCCACGGCCTGTGGCCGGTCGGCCACTGCCGGGCACACGGGCGCGGGTTCAGGCGCTGCCTTTGTCGACTGACAACGTCACTTAGCGATTCAATTACTCCTAATCTGTTGCAAATTAGCAAAAACTTCCTTAATGAAAGTTGTAGAGCTATATGAGATCTCTAACTTTGCTTTAAGAATGATCATCTAATTCTCACTGGTTAGCAAACTACATTGCTCCAAAGTGAGGTACTTTGAAACTGAAAATCGTTTCAACACTTAGAAAATTTTGCAAGTCTCGAAACAGTATTTTGTTGATACTTGTGAGATGTTTTTGAGCATGCTATGCACCGAATGAGGTCTTGACCAAAAAATAAAAGTTGTTACCCTTGTGAAGTACTACAACTTTGCTTAAGGGTGCACTACCATGCAAATAATCTATGCTATAGTTCAACTTAGGTCAAATATACAACTTGAAAATGAAAGCCTACACTATTACCATGACTTAGAGACCAAATGGGTCCAACTTGAGCAAGGTTTTCAAAACACTTGAAATGGTCCAAGAGTTTTGACGATAGAGAGGTTAAAAGGAAGAAAACTTTTTTCAAAATTCCCTTTTGAAAATTATTTTTATTCCAAACAAGGGTTTGTTTTGGTAAAACTTTGGGTTTTGAAATCTCTTTGCTAAAACAAGATAAGGTCATTGAATAGAGATTTTTGAAGTAAAACTCTTTTCAAGCGGTTGTTTTTGAAGTAAGATTTTGAAAAACTTAACTTAGGATTACAGTGGTATGCGGGTACCACTTGGAGCGGTCACGGTCGCGTACCTCAATACCAGCGTACGCCCAGCAACAAGCCATGTGGATGCATCACACATGGGGCCCCAAGTTCCATAGTGGCACCATGGGTTATGATCATAACACACTACCAAATAAGTCACCAACATCTACTCAATATCCCAAGCTTAGAGGGAGAGGGGAGTTTTTAGAAAAGACGAGGAAAAAGCCTTTATAAACGGTTTTGGAAGCCCCTTTTTGAAAAACTTAGTTCTAAATTTTTTGTTTTGTAGATCTCGCAAGAAGAAGGTTACAACCTTAGGATTTTGAAATAAGCACAAAGATGCTTGAAATAGGTTGTAACCCATTTTGTTTTTTTTTAAACTCAAATCAAAAGTTTTGATATTTGGTCAAACTAGATCAAACCCCAAAAGAGATTTTGAAAATGTTTTAAATAGGTGTACTAAGGGGTGATCCTAGACATCTGCCACATATATGTGGTGAGCTACCGAGGACGTCAGCCCTTAAGGGGGTGAATGTAACACCCTAGCCATTAGTAGCTTGTAGCAGTAGTGAAGTTGACCCATTAGCCCAAGTGGCTCATGTGTAGTTGTGGTTGGTGGGTTTAGTACCACCTTGGAAGTTTAGGAGGGTGAGGGCCAGCTTGTAATCCTTGTCGTTCCAAATGTAGCACCTCTGGGTTAACCCCTTTACACGAAATGAGGACGAAAGTGTAAGCCAGGTGCTATATGTATGCAGGCTTGTTCTACATGCGGAGCTAGGCCATATAAGCAGTTTTGGACATAGGGTGTTACAACGTCATCAATCAATTTGTTTCTCTAATCACGCGCGTGCATCCCTTTGCTTTCCTTTAATCCTCAAACTTCTCTTGCCTTCTTCTATTTATGTGATGCACACATTTGTCATTCCTTGCCGAGTATTTCAAATATTATAACCCTCCTTGCATAGACTAATTTCTTCAACACGCATATACACAATCAAAATAGCATGTCATGTCAGATCTTGAACCTGCACATGTGATGCTAGCTGATTCTTCATTGCAGGCCTGATATGGCTTACTAGGTAGTCCAGACAAATCAACCGAAAGCTTCTTAATAAATATTCATCAAATTGTCGGCTTTCTTCTACAAACTCCATAGACAATAAAATTGCCAAATTTTGGTGTCAACAATTTTGTAGACTTAGAATAATTTTAGCAACCTCATGCACTAACGGAGTGTCTGTCGCCTCTGGCGGACTATTCATCGAAAGTGTGTGCACAGTCAGTGTTGGTATTTCTTAACGAATGCAGAAGAATCTGCAAGCGCATGGATATACCGTTGTAGCACTTTACCTAGAAGTATTCAGAGTATCATATTTTCCTAAAGGAACGGATGTGTAAAAGTCTCTTTAGCTAGTTCACCCAAGATAACAAGAAGAAAGATGGCTCGAGTAGTGAGGTTTTTCTAGGGATAGAGATCCAAAGTTAAGATAGCTTTGCCACTATAGACTTGCTTCGGGCACCGGATAACACTTGGTCTACCAAGCATTGCCGGTCTATAGCTCTACATTGTATCCGGATGTGGGGGATTACAAGGGATGGACAGGGCTATCACCACCTGCCGCCTACCTCTCAACCGTGGTGTATGAGGCAAACGAAGGTAGCCTCAAGCCTAGACACCATGTCTATGCTATCGACTACTACCCTAGCGTGCTAGCAAGGGTTATCTGTCTTTATCAGGGCCCTTCTACTAGAGTATCCACCATGGGGATGGATGACGAACCCGCAAGAATGTAGTAAACAAAGATAACTTTCCTTAAGAACTCACCATCGAAGACAAACACGAACCTTATACTTCAAGTAGTATTCGGCACGCTGAGGTACAAGCGTAGAGGGAGCCGACAACCCCAGCACTCTGTCCACTCGATGTACAAGGGTCGCCAAGTACAAGAAGTAGAGGTAGCTGACACTCTGGTACTCCTCCAACTCTTAACTCACTCACTCCCTATTCTAATTCTAGCTAAAGGCTAAGTGGAAATGTAGCTCTTATTCTCTTCTTGCTCTCTTCTTGTGTGTTATTCAAATGAGGAGGCCTCCCCTTGCTTATATAGCTCACCAAGGATGGTTTGCTATGTTATTTTAGGCAACCCCCACCGCAACCGACCTTAGGTGCATTTAGTGTACCACCTACCAGAGGGTGGGCCCGACACGTGGCAGGGGGGTGCGTCCGCACCCTCGGTGGCGCCTCCCCACACCGCCTTCGTAGGGGCAGTTGCTTGATGGGCCTAGGCCTCACTCCCATGGGTTTTGCCCCTTAGATTCTTATGATGGATGGGCCTTGCTTGTGTTTGCCTTAATGCGCCTTCTCGATTGCGCATTTTTGGTATGTTTTCACGTGTTGCTCTGCAAAATACTTAAGCACCAAAACTTGTGGAGAATTGTGAGTTGAAGACCCTATTTCTAAGTTTTGGTATTCATTATTTGTTTATTTTGTAAAAAATTGGCGGTAAGAATTATGAGTTAAGTACCACCAATAAGCTTCCCCACACTTAGTCCTTTGCTCATCCTCGAGTAAAGTTCTAAGCACTAAGCGGGTTCATCTTCTTGATTTGGAATATGCATACAAGTTATTCCAGGCTTCACCTGAACCTATGAACTTCCAAGTGTCTACCAAAATATCTTGGGTAATTGAAAAATGGAACAGCTTGGATTCAAATCTTCTCACTCTGTCCTTGCTTAGAAACTTGGGTTTTTGTATGGTTTTGAAAACATAAAGATGGGTTTTGTTCCTTGAATGATTCTCTCAAGTCACTCAAATTTGTAAGTGGTTCCTCACCAAGGCATATTTTGAATGTTTGCCTTCTCTTTCATCATCCTGCTTCTAACAGCTTATATGGAGCTTGGATAGGGATGAAATTTGAGACACACTTACCTTGCATATGTTGTAAAGTCAAATTCCGGATCCACCGGAGAGAAGTGTCATACTCTTAGATCAAAACCTTGCAAGTGTGTGAATTTGATGGAACTATACTCCTCTATTTGATATGATCTCTAACTTTTCTTTTTGAGACATGGCTATTATTTTTCTCATGAGCCTTCATGTGCTCATATGTTTTTTTAATACCTTGGGACCTTCATGTGTCCCTTTTTTCAATACTTTGGGACCTTCACGTGTCCTATTCCCTTTTTTCAATACTTTGGGACCTTCACGTGTCCTATTTTTTCAATTCTTTTTGCATAGCTTTTTTGTCTCTTTATAGAAATATGCTAGGGAGATCATATTTTAGAGCATGGAGTATTTATTTGCTGGTAATGGAAACATGTTTTAGCGTATTTCTAGTGTAGGAATAGCTACTTTATGTGGCATGTACGTGAGTTTTGATCTTGGGAGCATAAAAAATCTCTCAACAGGGGTCACAAAACTTGACAAAACTCAACACAAAGTAAGAGGCATATGTGGAAAGTTTTTGTCATGTATGAACGTTATGGCTCTAATGGGTATTTGTATATCTATCAAGGAACATGCTATTTGAATTTTGTTTTGTAAAGATAAACCTCCAAGTACTTTGCAAGAAAGAGCAAGTTTCATGTCATCCTACTATATCTCATTCGTCAATTACTTAGATAAAATAGGGTTCCTTTGATAAGTATTCATAAGTTATAGGAATGTTAGCAAGAAATAAAGAGTATGCAAACTTTTAATCATAGGAAGATATGGAGATGGAGCAATCACTTTGTTGTTTATCTTTTAAATTTGTTCAGTTTTAAATTATTATTGTACTAAATATGGAGAGAGAGTGAGTTTCACAAACCAAAGTTTTGAACATGGTGATCTTTTTGTGTAACTGAGTTGGAGGCAAGTGTGGCACCTCCCCCACACTTGTTTTCTTACTAGTCTTATTTGTAAACAAAAGAAAACACAAAAACTAGTGTAGACAACAATTCTACTAAATTTTTTTTTGAATTTGAGATGTATTTATTTTGAGTTAGGGAATTTGTTAAAAGCAATTAATTTTATTACATCTATTTTTTTCTTTGGGATTATACGAAGGCTGTTGACGGTAGTTAATGACAATATTAAACCGCCAATATCACTACAAGAATCCTGTTAATCCATGATGGAAAATTTTCGTCATGGATTACCGAAAAACTGTCACTATACAATATTTGTGATGGTTTCAGATATCGTTATGGATTGAACTTCAAGGATTAACCTCCGTGACGGTTTTATGAAAACCATCACACATTAACAGAATCCATGACGGTCTCAAACCGTCGTAGTAGAGCCCAAGGCCTAGTCAGCCCAGCCCAAACCCAATACCTATGACAGTTCTAAACCATCATAGAAGAATGGCAATATATCAGGTGCAAACTAACCAACATGTGCAAACTTGGAAACTACCAATCATGACCACTAGATGTTGATCCAATGGATGGGGTGAGGGGGCTTAAGCGCAAAAGAAAAAAGGCAAGTGGGTAGGGAGCTTAAGTGCAAAAAAATCCCACCTCTCACCCCATCCATTGGATCAGCATCTAGTGATTCTAATTCGTAATTTCTAAGTTTGCACAGGTTGATTGGTTTGCACCTGATACATTGCCTAGATGAATTGCCACATCATGTAGAAAGCTTATGTGGATGATGACATGGATGCTTACATCACCGGCTAGCCCATCTACTTTTTTGTTATAAGAAATCCCGACATTTATTAAGAGGCTAAAATCAAAGGTTGCCTATTTATTGAATGACAAATATGCTGACATTTCTTTAGCATTCCCAATTATAGATTTACATCCATTGGGTATGTTTATATATACAAAGATTTACACATTGATGATGAAGCGATTCAAAACAACACTAATTCATACAGCCAACATTGTCTATCCACCATGCAGCAATAAGCAAATAAGCAATGCAGCCAACTGCCTATAGAACCACCTCGGTGGAATGATGTTCCTTCGTCAAGCACTTCTCCAATATTGTTTACCCACCAATTCTCATTTGCACTGCCCTACAGCCCTTCCTAAAAACCATAAAAAAGAAACGTTCAGTCAAATGGCGATTTAGAGAACTTAGATAGCACTGTAATGACAAGACAATGTAAGTATGTAACGCTACTGATTGGTAAATTACAAATTACAACACAAAAACTATTAATTCCTGTAAAAAAAATCTTATGCATCTATACAATAGTCTGGCTGCTATTTCATCAAAAACAGAAACAATGTTTTCTGATCGGCTTATCGTTCCTAATCGGTCTGGTACCGATTAGGACGATCAGGACGATTAATCGACGATTAGGACGATTAATCGACCTCTGATCGGTCTAATCGTCCATATAATCATCTAGCATATAGCAGGACTATATAAGTATATATCATATATGTATGGTATATATATAATATACCATATACTATATATTTATATAGTAGACATCGAGCATATTTCTAGTTAGTTGGTTACTTACCTATGAGATCTGACTCCATATTCTTGTCCCAACCTCCATATGTTTGCTAATTTTCTGCAGGAATAATAGATAACTTGAGTAAGTAGATGCAAAAGAATAGTGTGATAGACTGACAGCATTACAACAGCACATACTCAATCCAGATCCAGAAAAGTAGAAATTAAGAAAACTAGCATAGTCCACAGCTTACTTAATACAGTACGAGTACTGAGTACATACTACAAACTAAATAATTAAACACTGCAAACAACATTCAGAGTTTTTAAGATAACACTAGCCGCCATTCAATCAGCATTTAGCAGCCATCTAAATCTAAATAAGCAAATCATCATCCAAATTGAAGCCTCCTCCTCCATCTCCACCCGAGTCTCCATCCACCTCCATTCCTACTTCAGCATTAGATGCATCTAGCTGAACTTGTGGTTCATGGTCATCATCTTCATCATCAATGCTATCTGGAGCAACAGCGGCAGCTGCAGCAGCCCTTGGATGCTTCCTGGTATACATCTGGTTTCATCTTCATGCTCCTTGGACCTGCAGCCTATAGGTGGGGAAGAGAATAGGCGACCCTGCAGCAGAAGGGAGGAGTAAGCAGCAAAGCAGCAAGGAAGATTCATGGATGGGCTGCTTGGATTGGAATTGGAAGGGAGAGAGGAGGGAGTGAGATGCACGCAATAGGGAAGAGATGGAGCTCAGCTGCACACACAGCGGGAGTGAAGAGTACTGAGGACTGAGGAGAGAAAGAGTGAGGGTGAGGTATATAAGAGAAACCCTAATGGGCCTGGCCCAAATAAATACAGCCCAGTAAACTGAAGTAGCCCATCTGCCTATTTAGTGATGATTGGCAAAGTGACCTAATCGGACGATTAATCCGACGATCAAGTTTCTGATCGCTCTGATCGAATTGGAGGGCCTAATCAAGTGCTAAGACCGATAAGGACGATCGTGATTAATCGGACGATCAGAAAACATTGAACAGAAATAAATGCAACTCACGCATACACGGAAGATACATTGTCATAGTCAGGGCAGCTAGAGAAATACATGATTTGCCAAGGGAGAATCAGCATTGAATTATGGTGGCAAAACGAGACATACCAGTTGAAGTAGAAACCAGCAAACTTTGAGTTTTCTAAAATCTCAATTTCCACCCTTGCTTTTCTGGACGCCTGCTCAAAAATAAATGCTACTGTTACTACCTATTACACTATAAAAAATGCCCAGAATGCTTTTAAAATTATTAAACTTCTTTTTTAGCAAACATGAGGTTAGAACCTATAATACTCACTCAAAACTCTGGATGTAACTGGCTAGATAGGACAGTAATAGCAGCAGCAAACTAGCATGTATCAATCCAATCTAGGACAGAAAAATCAGGGAATTCATACTTATCACCCTTACAAAGCAAATGCTACTACCAGCACAGTAATAGATGGGCTTTCAGTTTCAGTTTACAAACTTTCAGTTGTAGTTTACAGCAAAAAAACTTGTCCTTTCTTCTAGCACAAACCATCAAAGAAATTACAGGAACTGAATCACTCATAAATAAATGGCAGCCTCTGAAATATTTAGTAAGCTAGACCTATTGAGAAAAGTTTAGTCTTTTAAACTGATCGAAAGTATACCAATAATGTACTGTACTAACAAAGAGAACACACAAGGCAGGAACTCAGAATTTATGACTGCTAGAACATATAATAGCAGTAACAACAATATTAGAAATTGTATTAAAAATAAAAAGTTCTAGGAGTACCGGAGGGCATATTGTTATTGAAGAATGCTTTTTTTGTACAGCAGGAACCTATAATGTCAGGTCGGTTTCTATTCATGAGCTTGCCAAAATTATACAAAAGGAACCTTCAATGAAGCACTTCACTTTGTAACCCTACAATAAAGAGATGGTCAGATGCATATACAAAGGTTACAGAAGATCACTTGCACATGACATTCACAAATAACCACCAACAGAGAACAAAGAGAATGAATATTTTTGTTTTATCCTGCCACTTATGCTACTATATCTAGCGCCACTGTAGAATATAGAAGAATTCCAATTTATGGGAGCTTGTTGTGGCTCAATAACAATTGATAGGTTTAAATTTAACAAAATCACATGAGCAATAATCCATTTGACATACCAGTGATTTGTTATGGCTTAGAGAAAGGAAATCGGCAATGTTGCTAACTGGTAGACCCAGTGTCGGAGGCTCCCACATGAGTGGGGTCTGGAGAAGGGAAAAACCAAGGCATGCCTTCCCCCACAAAATCTGCGGAGAGGCTGCTTCGAACCCACGACCTGGTGACTCAGTGAGACAGCTCTCACCACTGCACGAGGCAGTTAGCAATGTTGCTAATTGAAATTAACAAAAACAGAGCAAGGCAATATTGCCTTAATCCCAATTAGACTTATCTTTTTACCATATATGGTGATGCACACCAGTAAAATGTGTTCTTTTACAATTTATATGTGCTGTTACATTACATGATGTGACACCTAATTAGCATAGGGACACTTACCACAGCTTCACGTGTAGTAAACTGTAGCACCTGAACCATAATTCCTGAACAAAGATGAAGATGGTTAATTTTCATATAAGTAGAAGACTGTGTCAGGTTCATTAGAGAGCCTGGCCTCCATATTCAGAGTAATTTCATAGCATTTCATGAGTCACCACATCCCACTTGTCAGAGCAAAATTGTTGCCTAACAATGTTTTTGAGCTAACTAATGCCACATCCACCATTGACTAAATGTGATGCATCAGAAACACTATCACCATCAACAAAATTAATCTTTTTATGTTTTACAAATGAAAAGGGCTTGTGTGCTGTGCATTACAAAGTTATAATAGAGCTAAAACCAAAAATTCAAGGAATCATCTAGCAGATTCACAAACATAACAAACATATCTGGGATCTCAATCACATCTCATGAGCTAGTTAGACGATAGGTCACACAGAGCAGCCAGATCTGAAGCCTTATTTTGGAATAATCAAATCAAACCAAGAGCTATACAAGTACTAATCTATCACAACTACATATCCAGATCTGATAGTAGAAAGGCAGTCGTACCTTGCCTCCATAGGTTGGGCTTGCAAGGGATTTGGAGTTTGGGAGTGTTTGTGTCCGTGTGTGTGGGCGCTCACTTGGGCCCGAGAAACCCCAGAAGCACCGGCATTCATCCTCGTCGATGCAGAGGTGGCAGCAGCCGGAGCGGGGTGGAGTTGGTGTGGAGAGTGCAGCCGGGGGTGTGGGTTTGAGTGCTCATCCTGCATGTGCTGCTCCTTCACCTTCGTGTGGGCTGGGGATAGAGCACTACTGGCAGCCTCCTCTGCTCCGAGGTGAGGGCGCCACGTCTGGCCTCCTCCGTGCCAGGGTGAGTGCGCCGCCGCTGGCCTCCTCCACACTAGGGTGAGGGCACTACTTCCAGCCCCCTCCATGATGGTGTGAGGCGCCGTCTCCGATCTTGATGCCGTGGTGAGGGTGACTCCTAGGCTGGGGCACCACGCCGCTACCACAGGCCTCTGGTGTGGGCGTGGATGGCAGCATGGTTGCTCTGGGGTGGAGGCGGCGCCTGGAGGTCAGGTGGAGAGAAGCAAGGTAGTCAGGATGGGTGGATTTAGGTTTAGGGTTTGTTTATATATGTTAGTGGTTATTGTGCGGTGGGCTTCATATCCACCATGGGATTATGCATTGCTAGTGAATATTGCACACCAGCAGTGACATTTTTTCAATCCATCATGAACAATCTGTCAAGGATTGCAAGATTTCTTATAGTGTATACCTTGCATAAATGACTAAAATGGATCATCAACATAGACTTAGGGGTGGTGAATCTGTGTTTTTAGTAGGATTTAATAAAAAATTGTCAAGGACCTATTCGTCAAAGGAAATCACGCTTATCCGCTATGGTAACTACATGAGAAGACTCTAGAAGACTTTAGAAGACAAATCACCAAAGCAGGCCACGTGACCATGACATGTGAGGCCGACCGGCCCCACCTACAAGTCGCTCAGCCTGTGGGCCCCACCTGTCAGCCCCTTCTCGCTATGTCGGTTCTCTACCACCTTAAGGATTGCATCTATGCTCTTCTTTTAAGTCGGTTTGATCTAAGGGTCTAGGATTGATGTACCCCCTATATATACCTGCCTACACCCCCTAGCAGAGATCCTGAAACCCTAGAAACTAGAAGCTACAATTCATATCATCTCCATCTGGATCAGAGCTAGCAATCAAGAGAAGATTAGTCCTTGGAGTTAGGATCTAGTCTTGTATTAGAAACAGAGACATAGAGTGTGAGGGAAGAGTTTGAAGGGGTTCTAGCCTGTCGGTGCTCTCTCTACGGCTTGTACCCTGGCGGAATCAAGTTCTTGAGCTTGCTTCTGCGATTTCTCTGGTAATCAACTTCTAATTCAAGTAAGTATCATTATTTATATTGTTCTTCAGGTTTGCGACTCTTTTGAGTACTTTAATCCTTGTCGCTCCTAGGTTAAAGTAGGATTCATAGTGTAAGCGTGGTGCTTAAACTCGGTTACTCATGGATATACCTTATATTCTGAATCGGTGGTAGCTCGCGAGGTTGACTCTTATAGCCTTGTTGAATCCTTTATAGTCCACCTCCTGTTTGTAGGCCGAGTAGGACCTTGTTACTATAGAAAACATACTTTGCCTGTGTTTTTCTTAGTAATATCCCTAGAATTGAACAATAGAAGACATAGCGTACCGAAGTTAGAACTAGAAGACCTTAGTGATCTCCCCTATGCTCCTGTAATCTTAAGTCTTGTTGCTACTCTGAGTTAAGTTAGATTTAGTTATTCCCACACATGTTTTTTTGAGTTCGATATTCTAGAATACTTTCCGGTGAAGTGCTACATGGTATCTATGTGCTTACAGATTATTCTGTGTGCATTAATATATACCAACAAGCATTTCTAGCGCTGTTGCATGGAAAATGGTTGCTAAGTTAACTTCGAACCTAGCTTAACCTTGTATCATTATTCTTTTCTTTTATCTTTTTATTCTTTTATTCTTTTCTTTTACCATGGATTTAGAATCCACTTCTATCTACCAATATGTCGCACCTACGAGCGCACACCTAGAGCCACCAGAATCTTCAAAGCCTATCCTAACACCTGGCTATGAGCTGCGACGTGTTTGATCAACATGGTCCGGGATCAATCCTTTTCGGACGAAGATGATGAAATTCCATACTCCCACCTAAATGAGTTTGAGCAAACCTATGCATGCCTATGCATTGCTGGCATGTTAGATGAAACCTTACGATGGAAGTTTTTTTCTTTCTCTTTGACAGGAAGTGCTAAACATTGGTACAAGCAAACCATAGGGAGTAGACAAGGAGATTGGGAAGCTTTATACTTGTTAGTATTTCTTAACATCACTACTAAGTATGGGGTTTGAATCCATCCTCAGCAATGGTGCCAGAAATACCTTGTTGGTACTTCTTAGCAACATAACTAATGTGTAGCCATGCTACTAAGAAATAGCCTTGATAGTTCCTTAACAATTTTAGATATTTATTTGCAAGCGCACAAAGCTATCATTGTAGCATTTCACCCTGAAAATATTCAGGGTATCGTTATTTATATTTTCCCAAAGGAAGGCATTTGATTAAGAGTCTAGTATGGATATGAGCTTGAATAATATTGCTTGCAAGTACACCAATGCTTATAATAGGGGTAAGAATAGTAATTCCAAGATAGTGGACACACACTTGGTATTCCTCAAAGGATAAAATAGAAAAGAAAGGATAAAAGAATAATCCAAAGTCGAACAGGCATTGGTCTAGTGTAGTCATACAAAGATTAGTTGATAATCATACAAATTACATAATTAGTTTTAGGGCTAAGTGTGAAGCAGGTCGGGAGGCCACCGAGTACTGGTCTACCAGTAACCTCATGTGACAATTTAGACTCCTACACCCTAAACGAACATGGGGGATTATGAAGGACGGACAGGGCTATAACCACCTACCGCCTACCCCTCAACCAGAGAGAAGGACAATGCATTCACCTGTCTCTCCATACCCAAGCACCACGCTTGCATATATAGAAACTACCTAAATCCCCTCGAGTCCCTGAGCCTATGGATCAACAGGTAAAGAACTTGGGCACACCTAACAACGTGATGAACCACCACCTCAACTTAGCTCTAATTTCGATTCTATAAGTTATATGATTGTTTAATCATAAAGTTAAGTGTGCTATTCTCGTGACATATAAACTCTGCACTAGTTCATATATCAAGATCATAACACAATAACTATACTCTAGTTCATAAGTATGACTATAATAAAGTGAAGACATGACTTTCGAAGAACCCATATTGATATTCATACCAAGAATCTCTTCTTCCAAGGAGCCAAGCCCTCCAAGGTGGCTTTGCCTTGCTCTAATACAACTAAAAGGTAAAACTAAAGAGAGTAGAGAGTGAGGTGTTGTTCAATGTGGTGTGTGTTTAGAGAGGGGGTATCCCTATACTTATACAAGAGTGAAGGCAGTGCTTCTATCTATGTTTGACGTGAAACACTAGGCTACACCGCCTCAACATGGAGGCATGCCACTGCCACAGCAAGGAGAGGCAGGGTGGCGTCCAAAGTGGAGCGGCCGCCCTCTAGGAGTGGCCGGCCCTTGACCACCGCCACTACCCACCGCCTTTGCATGGTAGGCCTTGGGCTGGTCATGGGTCACTGCCCCGTGGGGTTTTGCCCATTTTGAGTTGGTATGGTGGGCGTCTCCCTTGCTTCTTTGCGCGAATCAGCGTTGGAAAATGCCTTTTGGTGAATTATTCCATGTATTCTTGTTTGTGACCTACAAAATAATGTTATGCAAATACATGTGGAACTTGGTTAATAGTAAATGTATATGTGATTAAGTTTGCTACTTTCTTCTCTTTTTGGTGTTTCAACAACAAAATCATCATCTTGTTACTCATCTTGTGTGTCATCAACATTTTCTATTGCTTCAACATTCACAACATGAGGAGACCAATGATCAATACCAACAGTAGTGATGTCAGCAAAACACTTGGCTAATTCATCTTCATTCTCAAGGCCCTTCTTTTTAAATTTTCCACAACCCGGAATGTCCTAAAAGAAGCAAAACAACACATATTATTATAAGTATTACCAACAGAATTGACATATGCAAAACAAATATATCTAAATTTTTTAACCAACTTACAACTCTAGCTTTTTTCCACCATTCATCATCCATAGCAATAGTCTTCTTTATAGGGTCCCAATCAATCCCTGTTTGCCTCAGCATTAGTTTCTTCCATGCTTTGAAATCTTCCTTAAACTTGTCCCATTTGTTCTTGATCTGACTCTTGGTAGCCACAATTACAGTCCTATCTTTGAACCCTTTCTCAACCTTAGCATAACACCCGAGTGTTCTCTGAGTTCCAATCAATTTTAGGCATCTATCCAACTCACAAATTTCATATTAGAAGCCATTAATCTACTTCATTGAAATGGTATTATCCATATTTGTAGTATAGACAACAAATTTTGGATTACAAAATATCTACTATGAATCTAGGATTGTAGCATAGCACATAGTTCACTCCCATAAATCTAGCCTCTAATCATACTGTGAATCAATTTTTGAATCAAAACTAAAAAAACTTGTTCTACGGTCGGCGGGGGATGTCGGTGCTGGTGATGGGCGCTTCCTGGGGAGGCCTCCACTGGGAGCAGAAGATCCGTGCATCCCCCATGCCAAGGAGGCCACCGAGGTCTGAGGCCAGGGCAGGCATGTTGGTGCTGGTGATGGGTGCAGCTAGCTTCATCGGCACGCACTGCTCGCTCGCACTCGGATTGACGGCAGTAGGGCTTTAGATTGACGGCCGCCGGGAGGGAATAGGGAGCCGGGAGGGGATCCGGCATTTGGCAGTGTGGGTGGACAGCGGCCATCGGTGTGGGTGGCAGCGGCCAAAACCCTAGCGGTACCTGTGCTCAGGAGAAGAAGCGAGTAGTCGGCATTGGAGGAAACAGGCACGGGAAGGAGAAAAATAGGCGCAGGGGGAGTCTCAGAGGAAAATAACAAACCATTTTTTGTGTAACCAGTGGCATTGGTGGGTAATTACCCACCAACTCCATGAGGAGGTTCAAAAGAGGTGGTTCTAGAGTTGGGAAAGAGGTGCTCCAAAACTCCACCCCCATTTGCACTACAGCTCCATAGAGTAGGCAGCTCCACGGAGTTTTGGAGCTGGGGTGTTTGGCTAGAATTTTTGCTGGAGTTGCTAGAGTTCTGGAGTGGAGCCATGCCAAATAGGCCCTAAATTACTCAATGGTGTATAAATCCTTACCAAGGCATAGCAATGTCTTGCCTTCTCCTACTTCTAAAAAGGTTTATGTGGAGCTTTAGGTAGGGATAAACAATATAGCATACTTGTATTGCATGTTGTAAAGTCAAATCGAGGATCCAAGGAGAGAAGTGTCATATTCTTAGATCAAGACATGCATGTGTGTGGAAAAATGGTAAACTAAAACTACACTCCTTTTGTAGATATGATCTCTCTCTATAAGTTATTATTTTAAAACATGGTTATCTTTCTTCCTTCCCTTTTTTCAATACATGAGCCTTCAAGTGCTCATCATTTTCTTTTCTTTTTGAACGTTGGACCTTCATGTGTCCATTTTTTTACTTGGACCTTCATGTGTCCACATATTTTTTTATCATAAACTTTTTTGCATAGCCCATGCCTCTTTTTCTAAACCATATATTTAGAGAGAGATCACTATCTTTTAGAATATGGAGTATTTACCTAACAAGCATTTTTTTATCTACTCCTAGTGTAGGAGCAGAGTTTTTGGTGGGTCTAAATGGAAGCATGTTTTTGCGCACTCCTAGTGTAAGAGCAACATATATATGTGGGTGCACGTGATCTTGATCTTGGCAGCATGATAAATCTTGTCACTTCGCATAATCAGCCCGTAGGCTTTCGTCGCTTCACCCTCTCACATTTTCGGAGGGTCGAAGTCCATAATCAGCCCGTAGGCTTTCATCGCTTCACCCTCTTGCATTTTCAGAGGGTCAAAGTGTGACAGAACCACCCAATTTATACAAGATCAAGTACGGTTGTCCCCGTTTAACATGTTGACGTGCACATACTTTCACTTATATAAACCCAGTAGTCCACTGATTATCATAAAGGACCTCGGTAAATCCACATCACAACCAAGATCGCACGATTAAGCAAATACACATTATATACACAGAGTTGCAGCGGAAATAATGTTTACAATGAGTTCACAAATAATAATACAAGTTTGGGTTTTAAAATCGATTAGTGAAAACAACATAGCTTTCAACTGATTACAATAATATAAGTTCCAAATACATTGCTAGCATACGTGACATCCTCTGACAAAAGCATATTGATAAGAACACTATATAGAGTCACCGAGCCCACCAGCGGTTAGCCACCATCTTCAGTAGGCCGAGAACTTCACCTGCAACATGGTGGGATAAAGCCTGAGTACTCGAATGTACTCAGCTAGACTTACCCATCATAAACCAAAAATAAAGTGACACCAAGGATCATGCAAGGCTATATAAGTGGAGCTAGCTTGACACCATTTTGCATAAAAAGCCACTAATTAAGCTATACATTTTATAATTCGGTCATCAAGTTAATTATAGCTATTCATCTCTAGATTAGCAACTAACCTGTGCCAAACATGTGGTATATCATTTAGTAGCATAACAATAGTAATCATAGTGGTGTAAGATTTTCATATTCATCAGAACCATCATATTCCATAATCTAATTACTACGATAAAGAAGCTCCATCAAGTTTCTCACTATCCGAGAGAGATGGTGATTCAAATCGATTACAACTAGCTAGGCAGTTATTCCTAACACAAACCCAGACATACCTGCGCCAAGGTAGTCTTAGGTCACCTTTGGTACAACTCAGGTACATATTTTGTGGTTTTGATCAGCGCTGCACAATCAGGGACAACCAGCTGCAAGGACGATGAGGACTACCCTACCCTTGGGCTCATGTCTGGCTCCCTGCACATCCTTACTACCATCTAGAGTGTGCACCTTGACAGAACGAGGCCTGGCCTGAGTTGAGCTACTCGGCTTCACGGTCGTAACGAGTTATCCGGCCAGCTAAGTGAGGCATGTGTTCAAAATGACAAGAGGGCCTCCAACGATGTAGTTCTTAATTGGCACTAGACAGACTCACATGAGTCAACCTACACATAGACTCTGCCCGACCTCTAGTTACATTATCCCATGGTTCTTTTCCACGATAGCAAATATAGTCAACCATGCTCTAGTATCAAACTATATCTCTCAGGTGATAGGAAATCACCTGACTTCTACCGAGCTAAGCATATACTCGATCCTAGAGCTACATAGGTTTTAAGGTACATTTCTGGACAAGGAAGTTATATGCATCAAGTGTTTTCAATCAACTCCTATAACCTAATGCATCAAACATAAAGGACGCAAGTGATATTTGTAAAAACATAAGAGGCTTAGAATGCTCCAGGGCTTGGCTGAGATCCAACACAAAGTCAGTTCAGTTAGCTTGCACCATCTTTCACTCTAGGCATGCACTCCAGGGGTCCTTCCATCTTTGGGATAGGTCCACCAACACCATCTTCTATTCGACTCCATTATCACGTGCTTCACGTCCACTCGTTGTGCATCTAGCATACCTAGATGAGATGCAACAATGCAAGTGCATGAATACGAAGAATAGTAACATGAGATGCATCATATAAAAGCATTCAAGACAAGTATAAGGTTACACCTCAAGACATATGCACTTAGAGAGCAAGTCATTTAACTAACTATCACTCAAGTCTAGCATAGGAGTAGCAAGCATAACAAGCATGGCACACCAGTTAACTCAAGTCAAACTATTACAAGCATTTAACAATCAAGAACTAATTAAGCCTAGCATCACATAAGAATTAGGGCTGCGGTGAACAACACCAATATAATTAAAGCTCTAGCAAAACAAGCATCAAGATCATTTTGTGGCAACATGCATACATGACCATTTATTAGTTACATGCTTGACCAACATTATATAACACATTTATAAGATACCTCACGTAGATCAATTTAACTCTATTAGTATCATGAGCTAACACTAACAAGCATACAAAGCACTGCAAAGTGAAGCAAACAACTTTAGGCACATGCTTAGATTCTGGACAGTAGCACAGCAGTCACTTGTTTCAATCATAACAGGAGCTATATGCATCAAACAAAGGTGATCCTAGACTTTCTAGAAAGCTTAGGAAATTGTTTATAACTTTTTTATTAACACTAAAAGCTGATTTAACAATTAACAAGGTCAAAATACATCGTGAAGTAGAGTCTATACAATTAAGGATAGAAAGCTGATAGTAACTTCAGAAATGCATATCTCGAGTTCTATTCATCCAACAAGCATGATCCTTAACTTTATAGAAATCTTATTAAGTTATCTACAACTTTATTATTATCTTTTAAAGATGATTCTACAGCTAACAAGGTTAAACAACATCAAGAAGGCATCTCTGTCCAGATTTGGATAGAACCTGCCATTCCACTTTGAACAGCTATAACTGGAGTTCTAGATAACCAAAAAAGGTGTTCTTAGACAATTTGTAAAGCTTAACAAAATCACTACAACTCTTCTATTATCACCAATACATGATTCAAAGCTTATCTAAGCCAAACAATGTAATCTTTGAAATCTGCACAGATCTCGTGCAAAACCTGATAGGGGACTTGTAAAATCTATAACTCTCAGATCTGTTGCCCTAAAGTCATGAAACTTTAGGACGAGGAAGGTACGAGAGTTATCTACAACTTTTGTATTCACCACATCCACAGAAAACATCATTATCACCACAAAATTAATTGCTTAACCAAAACTATACATGCAGCCCAAACAGCAGAGGCATACTGCATTCATCTATCCTTAGTTGCTATAAACTAACATATTCTTGACATATATGCTACCCTAAACATCTTGGAATCATATTCAAACAATCATAGCATGTAGGAACAGCTACTAGAAGCCTCACATGATAATAAATACATGTATATGATTACAACATTCATCCTCTATTTTAATAATGCAACATATGTATTATTTTTAGTACTATATGAGAACAACTAGTTTGGGGATGAGAGTTTTATGAGTGGTAGATTTTATCAAAATATGGCTACTGCACAAAATTCATATGCTTAGGTTTTATAATTTAATTGCTATGAAAAAGACAAATCTTAATTAATAATAAACATGTGAGAACAAGATAAATCTAAAGATCATTATTTTCTATAAATATATAGCCATATTAGGGTTTCTTAGGCCACATTGTCACCATGCAAGGGCAAAGGAACCACATTTCACATTTTTGCACATATAAATTATTTATAAGCCATTTAAAACCATTTATCATGCATTAAACCAGTTAAATCAATAACTCAAACATACTACATCCAAGGACTATGAAATTTTTACCACAGCACACATATAGCGTCAGTAGCCTACCATAAAAATTCATAGCAATTAGGGCACCACAACTTTAGATATGAATTTATTCCTAGAAAACCCTAATTAACATAGATAAATAAAAACAACAAAAACCTTCTACTAACACATATCATATTATGACTCTAATGCATATATCTACTTTCAAGGATTCCAAAAAGACTTCATATGCTATTTTACGATTTTTCTACGATTTATTATGATTTTCCAAAGTTTCAGCTAAATTAAATGCAATAAAGGAGAAACACATTTGCATCGGAGACCCTGAACATTCCTCCAATACTAATTCCAGCGAATAGGTCCTTCTAGGCACTATTCATATGAGTCTAGGGTTCAAAGTTAGGCCCTTTCCTTTTTTTGAATTCTTGCGCGAGGTCCCCGACGCGAGTTGGAGCAGAGGACATTGGTTTCGCCATCGTTGGAGAGCACCGAAGGCAAGGGGTGGCGCTCGAGCACACCTGGGCCAGTGCGCACACCCACAGACGCTCGCGGCTTGGCCAGCGGTGGTCGATAGCCCATGGGCCGTGGAAGCAGCCAGCCCAACGGTGGCCATGCTGGCGACGGCAATGGCTGAGACGGCGCGCTCCACATGGATTCACCCAGACTTCTCGATCAGAAAGCAGAGGGAGAGGTGGTGGTGCTCAAGGTGGAGGATGCATGGAGAATGGCCACGATCGAGAGCTCAGTACCCGACAATGGTGGCATCCACGAGCGGTCGGCTGAGGTAGCGGCAAGGCGACGTGGCAGTGATGATGGACGGCAACGAGCGCAGAGCTGGGGCATAGGGAGGCCGAGGGGCAGGAGAAAGTGGTGGAGGAGCTCTGCTTTGGTGGCTGGCCATGGCGCTTACGCTATAGCAGAAAGAGGAGAGCGAGCGATGGTAGAGAGAGCGAGAGAATGAGAGAGCGAGAGAGAGAAGCAGGCGCTCGGTTCTCCAACTCGGCTCGACGACGCGTGGGCACAAGGTGGGGGCGATGCCGGGGCATGGATTTCACACTGCCGCGCGCTGCCTAGGTCGGTCGGCCATGAACGCTAGGCGTTTCAAAAACTATCAAGCTAATACCACTGTGAAAATATAATTGAAACTTCCAACTTTCCCATCCTCTATCTCCCGATTCGGTTGTCCATTGATTTCGGTGCAAGAGACAAAACCATAGATCTTCGCGAGGTGAACAAGATTTCTTTAAGGATCCAGAGCTAACTCGGCCTAGATTGGAAGATATGGAGCTCCAAAGGAGGGTACCCAAAACTAAACCTTAAGTTTCAGTTTCAAGCCAACTAAAACTACGTTCTTATCCCCTCTCTAATTCCCAAACCAAGCAATGAAAAGCTAAACCAATCACACCATGTTGTAGAGCTACAAGAGGACTACAACTTTACTTAAAGGCTCCTAGTGAGATCATGCTTAGGTTAGGAGATAAAATGTTCCAAATAGGGGTAGACAAAACTGGATTTCGGATTTCAGAGTTTCAGCTAGTATAACTGAATTCAGTGAATTTACCATTCTAGAGAGAACTTTTGAATGATCAAATGAGCCCCAAATCTGTTGAGACTTGTTTCGTTGTTTCCAACACAAAGTGTACTTCAACTTATAGTAAGGAACCCACTTGAGCTGGTAGATAAATTTGGAAGATAAAATGTCACAAACTTGCCATCACGCTGCTACTGATCGAGGACTTGGAAAAATTTCAGAGGGGCCAAAACAACACTGCATTCAAACTTGAGACCACTATATGAGACACTTAGAGTTGAATCAGGTCTTGGTCCAAAAATAAAGTTTATTGTACTCCACTCAAACTTCAACTTTCATTAAAGGTCAAACTTCAGCACTAGTACCGAAATCATTGTTTCATCTTGGTCAATGCAGCATCCCGATAAAGCCTAAATTAGAGTTTTAGACTGATTGAGGCATTTTCTTGGCATTTGCTCAACATGAACCTTTCATGACTTTTGTTGTAGAGTTCAATTAGAGTCATTTGGGCAAGGTTACAAGGTTTAGTTGACATCCCATGTTCCCATTTACCTGATGAAGCAATTCAAGAAAGGTTATAACTTATCATTCCATGTAACTTCTTGGCTCCAAACTTCATGAAACTTTTTCCACTGGTCAAAATGGATGCATGTTGATGTAGTGTTCATGAAATAAGCATGTTCAACATTACTCATGCAAAATCTTAACAAGGGTCCATAGGTAAGCAAAATGTATTGCCCAAGTTCAAGTTGGGGCTCATTTTCATAGGTTTGATGTCAACACCTTCATCACCACTTCAGAGATAAGGAACTAAAGCTCTTGATTATCACTTAACATGCCATGTTTGAGCTCAAACCCACTGCTTAACTAGTGACAAACACCTGGGGTGTTACACAAAGTCCATAATCAGCCCTGTAGGCTTTCGTCGCTTTGCCCTCTCACATTTTCGGAGGGTCAAATCCATAATGAGCCCGTAGGCTTTCTTGGTTGCGAAGCATACTCGAAGATATGTTGTGAAGAGAATAGGTTGAGCAACCTCTTATCTGCGGTTGACACTGTCGATAAGCAAGCTCTTTCCAGGCTTGTTTTGACACTTGACTCTTTTTATTTCGGGGGAATACTAGTGTTTCTGTCTTAATGGGGTTCAAAGGATCACTACACCATGACCTACTTTTGCCTATAGTTATGTGTTGGTAAAACTAGGCTTTTGACAACACATAATGTGTTGGCAATTCTATACCTTTTCAGGGTCACATAAACTGTCGTCAATAATGGTGTACGACTACATGTTTTGTGTCGGCGTTTGTCGTTCCCACCCAAAAAGTGTCGGTGAAAGTTTTTAGACAAAGAAACTATCGTCATAGCCTAACCAAACCACTGTCCAAGTGTCGTGGAAGGGGTATGCGCCGAAGCAAATAGAAATGCAGTGTTGGGCGACAGACCAGTGCGCCAAAACAGAGGCGTGCGCGGGAGCTAAATTGATAAATTTTGAGCCCACTAAAACAGGCCCACTCGTCTCTCTCCCACTCAAGCAACTCGGAAAAAATATAAAAGAAAACTTATGAGCTTGTAGCCAGTAGAGACCGACACTGCGTGGTGCCAGCAGAGCCCAACCTTGCGCATCACTAGCAGAGCTCCGCTGCCAGGCACCGCTAGGAGGATTCCGCTGTCGGCCGCCTCCAGGAGGGCTCCACCACCGGGCGCCGTTAGAAGCTGCTGCCGGAGGCCAGCACCCGACACGGCCACCACTCCGATGCCCACCCTGACTGCTGCTGAAGACCCTAGCCAGAGCCCTGCCACCTCCCACCCTAGGTCCCTACCACCAAATCCAACGGGCGTCGGTGCCCCAGCCCCACTACCTCAGCCTGCCGCCACCCAAACCCACCGTCACCCTAGCCCACCACCACCGGCCAGTAGGAGCAGTGCTGCCGCTGCATCTCCATTCCCCTTTGCATCCAGGTGCATCATCTCCTCATCCCCTTCCTCTCATCCCCATTCACCTACATGCTAGGGTTTCGGTGTAGCTTACTTTCTTAATTTTTTTCTTGGTTGAGAAAGGAGTAGACGAAGGTGAGAAAGACTAGAAAGATTCAAGGTTTGGGTTACTTCTCTTGCCAAACTTTCATTCAGTCTAGATCCGCCCTCTTCCCCTCTTTGGAGAAGGAACATATTCAGCTTGATTTCAATGTGATGTTTACTGCCTTAGTTGATTTTGCTGAGGAACCAATAGGATTCAAGATCTTGTACATAAGAGAATCCATCAGTTTGCATGTAAGTTTTCTTATGCTGGATCTGCAACTTATTTCTAGCTAGTATATGAAGGCAAAGTTCACACTGATGGGAGTTCATAGTCTTTCTAGTTTGGTCCTTTATGCGAAAAAATGTTGTGACTGTTCTATATAAAAAGAGAGAAGGGAATCAATTGAACTTTAAGCTGCAAGTGGAATTATAAGTTAGTCTTGGAACTATTGAAATGCATACATGTCTCCTCATTGGAAAAAGATCAGATCTGAGTATTTGTTTCTTTCTTGTGCATGTTGCAAAATATCCAATAAGAAAGCACTAAAGGATTCAACTCTTCGATTTTTCTTTCTACACAAGTCGTCACCAACTGTAGCTTGGAAGTTTGCTTGTGCTCAGGTTTTCAACTTATTTGTATTGCCTTGTGTGATTAATTAGCGTTGGTAATATTATCTACAGGGAGCACGAGCCAGTTGGCCTTCTAGTCTTCATCTGTTCTACTGTCATTGCTTGATTGGTATGCTTTCCTTTTCTTATGAACTTTGTCTCTGCATTTGGCTTAGAATTGCAGGTTGTGTGTGATCTATGATGTGATGATTTGGTTTCTTAAAACTGGACTAAATTTCCCCTATAGTTCTTATTGATGGCTTGTGGTGAGATAATTTTTTAGCATCAAGTGTGGTGAAATTGATTTAATTTAGACAATTGTTTGGCATGATCTTTATTTTTTTATTGAACAACCCAATCTGAACTGAATGATTTTTTTATTTTGGGAGTAATATTTCACTATTTGGACACTGCATTTTGTAAAAGGTGTGTCATGGATAAAACATGGATGGATCAGCCTAGGTACATTATAAACCTATGATCATATACTAGAATCTGCATGTATAGGGTGTTTGGTCTGATATCTTGATAATCATATGTAGACAAACCCTTATGTATAGAGAAGAAGTGGATATGTTTTTAGAGTTTGCCTTTAGTAATTCAGCAAAAGGAAATCTGATTTTGTGTCCCTACAAGGCATGCAAGAACTCTTATTGGAGGGTTCGTTGTATTGTACTTGAGCACTTGATATGTGAGGGATTTACGGATGGTTATATAACATGGGTGAATCATGGTGAACCTAGTTCCAGTTTTTTCACAAATAGCAGCCAACATGAAAGGGTAGAAGTAGGGGACCCAAATGAAGAGGATGATATTTCTGGTTTACTTCAAGGCATAGCAGGGGGTTTAGATGTCCAGGGGGACTTAGAAGTAGACAACACGAAGCAGCACGATGAGGATATGGAAGCTTTTTACAAAATGGTAGAAGATGCTGGCAAGGAGCTATATCTAGGTTGCAAGTACTCAAAGCTATGTTTCATTGTAAGATTACTCCATATCAAATTCGTTAGGCGATGGAGTAACAAAAGCTTTGACATGCTATTAGAGTTACTTAAGGATGTCTTACCTGAAGAGTCATCACTTCCTAAAAACTTTAATGCTGCTAAAAAAGGCAAAAGGTGTAGGACTTGGTTACGTGAAATTTTATGCATGTGAGAATGACTGCATACTATTTTGGAAGGAGCATGCGAAGAAAGATGTTTGTCCAAAATGTGATACTTCGAGATGGAAATCAGAAAATAGTAGTCCTAGTGAAAATGTGTGCATAGGGTTCCTAGGAAAGTTCTGCATTACTTTCTTATAAAGAAAAGGCTGCAATGGCACTTTATGTGCTAAAAAATAGCAAGTGACACAAGGTGGCATGGTGAAGGATGCACACAAGATGGTTTGCTGAGGCATCCTGCTGATGCTCCTTTCTAGAAAGATTGACTCTAAGCATCCAATGTTTTCCGCAGAGAGTCAAAATCTTAGACTAGCTATAGCTAGCGATGGCTTTAATCCTTTTAGGACCATGAAATCAACTTATAGCATTTGGCCTATTATTCGGATCCCATACAACCTTCCACCTTGGAAGTGTATGAAGCAATCAAATTTCATCCTATCCTTGTTGATCCCTAGACCGAAGCACCTTGTGGTGATATGGATGTCTTTCTTGAGCCGCTGGTGGATGATATGGTAGAAATGTTTGTTCATGGTGTAAGAACATATGATGCTTCTAAGCGTGAACCCTTCCAACTATGTGCTGCCATAGTTTGCACCATATCTGATTTTCTAGGTCTAGGTTATTTGGTGGCATGCGTCACTTCTGGCAAAGTTGCTTGTCCTAAATGCCACTTAGATACATGTTCTTTCCAATTAAAAAAGGGAGATAAGTGTGTCTACTTGGGCCATCGTAGATCCTTATATGCCAAACACAAATTTCAGTTTGATGCAGATTCATTTGATGGTACCACAGAACTTAGGCCAGCACCTAAACCTCTTAGTTGTGAGGAAATATTGGAGCTGATAGCCAATATATGCACAACCTTCGGAAAGGACCTAGTAACCAAGAAGCCAGCTAAGCGTCAGTGCAATCCAACTACAGAGGAGCCATCCAAGCGAAAACGCAAGAAAGTTAATAAGCCACCAACTATTTGGAAAAGAAAATCCATTTGGTTTAAGTTGCCATATTGGAAAGATCTACTTCTCCGGCATAATTTTGATGTTATGCACATAGAAAAGAACGGGTGTCAGAATATTATTGACACACTTTTGGACACCGATGGAAAATCCAAGGATAACTTAAATGCTCGCTTGGACATCCAGAAACATGGCATTAGAAGTGATCTTCATCCTGTTAGTGTAGAAGATAACTTCTATTTACCTCCAACACAGTTTACAATGAGTCCTGATGATAGGGAAGCATTTTGCCAAGTATTGAAGGATGTGAAGTTCCTAGATGGTTATGCATCTGATATGAGTCGTAATGTGCAAGTTAAGGAAAAGAAGATAATTTGATTAAAGAGCCACGACAACCACATAATGTTGCGGCACTTACTTCCCATCGCTGTTCGAAATATACTGCTAGAAAGAGTAAGTGCAGCACTAATTTGTGTGAGCAATTTCTTCAAGAAGATCTACTCACCCACTATTTGTATCAGTGATATGCAAAAACTAGAGGCTGAAATAGCTGAGACACTAAGTGTCCTTGAGACTATATTTCTGCCATCTTTTTTTGATATCGTCGTACATTTGATGGTGCATCTGCCTGCTCAAGCAAGACTTGCTGGTCATGTACACTATCATAGCATGTGGGCAGTAGAGAGGTACCAAACTATTTTCAATTGCTATTTAACATATTTGTAGTTAGATTCCACGCTAAAACTGTTACTTCATAGGTATTTGATGAAGTTGAAGGGCTTTGTTTGTACTATAAGTCATCCAGAGGGCTCAATTTGTGAGGCCTACAAATTTGATGAGTCTTACTTTCTGCTCCAAATTTTTGAAAGGCTATGAGACTAGACAAATAGGAAATGGTGAAAGTGTGGACTGTGAAATTTGTACTACACCATTCTTCCAAAGCACAGGGCAAGCTTTGAGTGGCAAGTGCACTGTATCCTTAGAATACAAGACTTGGGTTCAAGCACATAGATATGTATTGTTCAACTATGATAACATAGAACCATACTTGAAGTAAGCAATCCACACAACTTGACACATATTGCATTTCTCGTGTTCTTATCTATCCATTTCTCAATGGGTACCACACCTTTGTAGCAAACATGTGGAGTACCTTTCCTCGATTGGTCGCCACAATCAGCGACAAATGACTCGTATACATCATGAAACATTTCATGATTGGTTTAGAAAGCATGTAAGTAAAGGCATGATTAACATGTTCTGTTCAGATCTAATACACTTATTAACTAGACATAATGTGGTATTTACTGGTGGAAGGGTTAGTTGAAAGTGGTGTAGAAGTACCGAAAGAGATACACATTTTGGCAAATGAACCTTTCATGATTGCAACAACATACAATAGCTATGCAATTAATGGATTTAAATTCCATACGTCCTCCTGTGATGAGGGTAGACCAGTTCAATGCAGTGGAGTAGCTTTGGTTGCCTAGACCTCTTGCTTTGAAAATGGAAACAATGTGGACCCAGTTATGAGAAACAAGATATATTATGGCATCATCAAAGAAATCATTGAGTTAAACTATCACAACAAAGGAAATGTAGTTTTGTTTAAATGTGATTGGGTGGACAATCACATTCAAGATAAATGGGTAAAAAGATCAATTTGGGGTTACAAGTGTTAATTTAAAGCATTTATTCAATACCGGAGAAAATATGTTGGATGAACCTTTTATCTTGGCATCACAAGCTGTATAGGTTTACTATGTTAAGGAAGGTCCTGAATCAGATTGGTATGCTGTTGCCCAGTCAAAACCACGTGATCTTTATGATATGGCGGTTGATAATGAAATACGTAACCCAATGCCTGATTTGGATGCAAATGTTGATCTCAGTGGTCTTTTTGGAGATGTTGTACATGTAAGGACTCATATAGATGGGGTCATTGTTGCTGAAAGAAAGAGGAAGTAAGTCTCAAACGCCATCAATTGTTGCTGGTGCTATGCAGATTTTTCTTTGACATAATTGCTTTGTTGGTCTGAACTAATTATTGATTGCTTACATACTTGTACTATTGTTTTATGAGAATCCTGTACTAATTCATTTTTGTTTTTTTAGGATAAACAATGTCAAAAGCAGGGGAAAAAGAAAATCCGTGGAGCCAACTAATTATGAAAATGGCGTGGAGCCAACTGATTATGAAACTGAAAGGAATGAAAACATCAGGCTAAGGATACATAAAATGCAAGAACTGAATATTCTGACTACTGCACAACAACTTAGCTCAATGCATCAGACAAACAAAAAGAAAAAAGGTATGTATTCCCATGAATCTGAAATGTTCTCAAATAAATGTTCTCAAAGAATTCTATGAAGTGTCTATGGAAATCTGAAATAATTGTGATGAGGACATCAACACCGACGACGCATCCACGCCGACACCAGTACCTATCACTAGTCCTCTTACTCGTGCTCGTGCTCGTAAAATTAATCATCAAGTGAGTTGCCTCTTAAGCTCCTGTCCATCTTGTTTAGATCTTGGAAATGCGTGCACTCTTGTTTTGATTAGGAACCAAGGAGAAGACCGAAAGGGAGAAGGATTCGCGATGGCTGGATTTGGACTGCAGAAAGGCACCAACTTGTGACCATCACCACGGTTGTATATGGAGTCGGATTCGGGCTCTTTAGGACTTGTTGGAAAGCTTATCAAGTCTATTTTCATATGGAAGCCAGTTCCACGTCCATATCTATTCGGCAGCATCGGCAATTATTCAATTACCGTCGAGAGGTCTTTATGTCCAGGGTGCTGCATCACCTTATTTTAGTCCGATGGGCTGTGTATCGTCTTAGGGTCCATTAGGGACGTGTCTTAGGGTTGGAGTATGACCCAAACACCTTGTTGGTCGTCCACCCCATGTTATATACCCTTTGGCCGCCGCCAAGACACTCGGGTTTTGTTTAGATCAAGTTTAGCCTTTGCTACTTGCTTGTAGGCGCGCGTGCTGATCCAGCCGCCCGTCTCCTTGTCTTCGGAACCCCACTCATAATAAGATTTAGTTTGAGGCTTTCAATTTCATCTTGCAAATTCAATGCTTGTTTCCTTGTTCTTGCTAGTTCTTCTATTACTTGCAGGACGGGAGCCCTAGTGGCTGGTTGTCGCGCTCCACAAGATCGTGACGGCCTTTGGAGGTGGTGTATCGGTTGCTAAGGCGCAGTCTTGGAAGGCTGTAGTCGGGCCGTGAACGTCATCTCCATCCACCAAATCGAGTTGTCTCACGCCTCTCATCGAAAGATCGTCCATAAACCCTAGCGGGTTCTTATAAATTGGTAATCAGAGCAAGGTTTATCGGTGAGAGACTTGCAATTCTTTGCTGTTTTTATTTTTCCTACAGTCCAGAAAAGCCAAAAAAAATATAGTAGATTAGTTTCCTGCAATCCTATAAACCTTTGGGCCAGTGGCTAGTGCTACCTAGTTAGGGCTTGTTGAGTCATCAGGTTGCATCGGTTGTGTCAAGTTGCTGGTCTTAGTTTTAGTCCTTTAGAGTTTCGAGTTCTTGTCACGTTCTAGTCACAACCGTGCATGTTTGAGTGGCTATCCGAACCACTTAAGTCATACCATATTCCGAATCTAAGCAGGTTTGGTGATCCATTGTTTCTGAATCTAAGTAGATTTCGGTGATTCATTGTTTCTGAATCTGAGTAGGTTTCGGTGATCTAGTTATTTCCGAATCCAAGTTGTTTGCTGTGTGCAAGTCCAAGTTTGAGTTGCTGACCGAACGACTCAAGTCATACCATACTTCGAGTGATCTTTTAATTACCTTTATACCCCTACACTTTCAGAAAAAGTGTGAGTGGTGAGTGCTCATTTGTCATCTCTCTATTCATATAATCAGTTTTGAGTATCCCCTGCAAAAAAAAGAAAGAAAAAAAAGGAAAAAGAAAAAAAAACCAAAAGAAAAAGAAAGAGAAAGAAAAAAAAGGGGGCTGTTTTGTGATTGTTCGTTCGCTTTAGGTGGTGCGTTGTGCCTTCGTTTGTGTCCAGGCTCGCGTCTCTAGCACGGTCTAGGCTAGGACCAGCACAGTACCGCCGGTTGAACGATTATTCAGCTTGCTTTTTATAACTAACGTGGTGCTAGTTGTTCCTTTGTTTTCAGCCCACCTATAGCTCCACATATTTTACAGCTTGACAGGTCTTGTGCTGCGGCACCGATACACTTCATCCATTACTGCAGACTTGTTGGTAGGCGACCCCTACTGTCGAGCAAAGTAAGAATTGGTAAGAACTTGTGTAACAAGTTGAGAGCGAGCGACTTGCTGTAGCTACTTCCTAGTAGTTGTAGGGCTTTTATCTCTTCACTTGTTTTCGTGTTGTCTTTGCCTTTGAACCATGATAGGGTCCGGTGATGATAAAACTATTCCACATTCACCTCGCACTAAGGGCATCATACAACATTTTGAAAGGAAAGTGAAGCTGCACACCGAGGGCCTTGATAGCGACTTGCAGGTGACAAATGAAAAGCTTGGGCAGTTGGAGGCAACGCAGATTGCCACCAATAACAAGCTCGCAAGTTTGGAGGAATCTGTTGCTAGTGTGGACAAAAGCCTTGTCGCTCTTCTAAGGCATTTTGATGACTTGCACAATGATGATAAAGAGAAGTATAAAGAAGAAAAGGAGGCAGGTCATGAGGATGGGGGTGATGATGTTGACTACACTGGTGATACTGAACATGATGATCGAGACACTCGTGAACGCTGTCAGTCTACGTCACAACCGTAGAGGTATGGGTGGCAACCGCCGACGCGAGGTACACAATAATGACGATGCCTTCAGTAAGATTAAATTTAAGATACCTCCTTTTGATGGTAAATATGACCCTGATGCATATATTACTTGGGAGATTGCTGTTGATCAAAAGTTTGCATGCCATGACTTTCCTGAGACTACACGTGTTAGGGCTGCTACTAGTGAGTTTACAGATTTTGCTTCTGTTTGGTGGATAGAATATGGCAAGAAAAATCCTAATAAACTACCTAAAACTTGGGATGCGCTGAAACGAGCCATGAGAGCTAGATTTGTTCCATCTTATTATGCTCGTGATATGATAAATAAGTTGCAGCAATTGAGACAAGGTGCTAAAAGTGTAGAAGAATATTATCAGGAATTACAAATGGGTATGTTGCGTTGTAATTTAGAGGAGGATGAGGAACCTGCTATGGCTAGATTTTTGGGCGGGTTAAATCGGGAAATTCAGGACATCCTCGCTTACAAAGAATACAATAGCGTAAACCATTTGTTTCATCTTGCTTGTAAAGCTGAAAGGGAAGTGCAGGGACGACGTGCTAGCGCAAGGACTAATGCTTCTGCAGGGAAAGCTAGTTCATGGCAGCAACACACGGCTACAACTCCATCTCCACGTACTCCTACGCCATCATCCAGTGACAAGACTCGAGTTGCTCCCATAAATTCAGTTGCGAAGACAATACAAAAGCCTGCTGCAAGTACTTCATCCGTGGCATCGACGGGTAGAACAAGCAACATACAATGTCACTGGTGCTAGGGATATGGGCATGTGATGCGTGACTGTCCAAACAAGCATGTCATGATTGTCAAAGATGATGGTGAGTGTTTATCTGCTAGTGATTTTGATGAAGATACACTTGCATTGCTTGCGGCTGACCATGTAGGTAGTGAAGAACAAATAGAAGAACATGTTAATGCAGATGATGCGGACCACTATGAGAGCTTGATCGTACAGTGAGTGCTTAGTGCACAAATGGAGAAGGTGGAGCAAAATCAGCAACACACCTTATTTCAAACAAAGTGTGTCATCAAAGACCGTTCGTGCCGCATGATCATTGATGGGGGTAGCTGCAACAACTTGGCAAGCAGCGACATGGTACAAAAGCTTGCACTCACCACCAAACCACACCCGCATCCCTACTACATCCAATGGCTGAACAACAGTGGTAAGGCCAAGGTAACTAGACTTGTGCGAATCAATTTTGCCATCGGGACATATAAAGATATTGTTGAATGTGATGTTGTGCCTATGCAAGCTTGCAATATTCTGCTAGGTAGACCTTGGCAATTTGATAGGGATTCTATGCATCACGGTAGATCAAATCAATATTCTTTTCTATACCATGATCGAAAAATTGTGTTGCATCCTAGGTCTCCTGAAGCTATTATGCAAACTGATGTTGCTAGGGCTGCTAAATCCAAGAGCGAGAGCAATAAAAATGACAAATCTGTAATTGAAGACAAAGATGAGATAAAACTGAAAGGACGATGTATGCTAGCCACAAAATCTAATATTAATGAGTTCAATGCATCCACCTCTGTTGCTTATGCTTTGGTATGCAAGGATGCTTTGATTTCAAATGAGGATATGCAATGTTCTTTGCCTCCTGCTGTTGCTAACGTTTTGCAGGAGTATTCTGATGTGTTCCCAAGTGAGATACCAGTGGGGCTGCCACCAATACGCGGGATTGAGCACCAAATTGATCTTATTCCTGGTGCATCTTTGCCAAACCGTGCGCCATACAGGACAAATCCGGAAGAAACAAAGGAAATTCAGTGACAAGTGTAAGAACTACTAGACAAAGGTTATGTGCATGAATCTCTTAGTCCTTGTGCTGTTCCAGTAATTTTAGTGCCTAAGAAAGATGGAACCTGGCATATGTGTGTTGATTGTAGGGCTATTAATAATATCACCATTCGATATCGACACCCTATTCCACGATTAGATGATATGCTTGATGAATTGAGTGGTGCCGTTCTGTTTTCAAAAGTTGATTTGCGTAGTGGGTACCACCAGATTCGTATAAAATTAGGAGATGAATGGAAAACGGCTTTCAAAACTAAGTTTGGTTTGTATGAGTGGTTAGTAATGCCTTTTGGGTTAACTAATGCACCTAGTACTTTCATGAGATTAATGAATGAGGTTTTGCGAGCTTTCATTGGGAAATTTGTTGTCGTCTACTTTGATGATATACTGATTTACAACAAATCCATGGATGAACACCTTGATCACTTGCGTGCTGTTTTTAATGCTCTACGTGATGCACGTTTATTTGGTAACCTTGAGAAGTGCACTTTTTGCACCGATCGAGTAGCGTTTCTTGGCTATGTTGTTACTCCACAGGGAATTGAGGTTGATAAATCCAAGATTGAAGCTATACAAGGATGGCCTGTACCCACGACAATCACACAAGTGCGGAGTTTCCTAGGACTTGCTGGTTTCTATCGCCGATTTGTGAAAGATTTCAGCACCATTACTGCACCATTACATGAACTTACAAAGAAGGGAGTGTCCTTTTCTTGGGGCAAAGCACAAGAGCATTCTTTCCACATGCTAAAAGATAAGTTAACACATGCACCTCTGCTCCAACTTCCTGATTTTAATAAGACTTTTGAACTTGAATGTGATGCTAGTGGAATTGGAATGGGTGGTGTTTTATTGCAAGAAGGAAAACCCGTTGCATATTTTAGTGAGAAACTAAGTGGACCTATGCTGAATTATTCTACTTATGACAAAGAATTGTATGCACTTGTGCGAACGTTGGAAACATGGTAGCATTATTTGTGGCCTAAAGAATTTGTTATACATTCTGATCATGAATCGTTGAAGCATATTCAGTAGTCAAGGAAAACTGAATCATAGACATGCTAAGTGGGTTGAATTTATTGAATCTTTCCCTTATGTAATTAAACACAAGAAAGGAAAAGAGAATGTCATTGCTGATGCTTTGTCTAGGAGATATACTTTGTTGACACAACTTGACTATAAGATCTTTGGTTTGGAAACAATTAAAGAACAATATGTGCATGATGATGATTTTAAGGATGTCTTACTGCAATGTAAAGATGGAAAAGCGTGGAATAAATTTGTTGTGAATGATGGCTTTATGTTTAGAGCTAACAAGCTATGCATTCCAGCTAGCTCCGTTCGTTTGTTGTTGTTACAGGAAGCGCATGGAGGTGGTTTGATGGGACATTTTGGAGCAAAGAAGACGGAGGACATCCTTACTGATCATTTCTTTTGGCCAAAGATGCGGAGAGATGTGGAGAGATTTGTCTCTCACTGTACGACATGTCAAAAGGCTAAGTCACGCTTAAATGCACATGGTTTGTATATGCCTCTACCTGTTCCTAATGCTCCTTGGGAAGATATTTCTATGGATTTTGTGTTGGGATTAACAAGGACTAGGAAGGGCCGTGACAGTGTTTTTGTGGTTGTGGATAGATTTTCGAAAATGGCACACTTTATACCTTGTCATAAAACTGATGATGCCACACATATTCCTGATTTGTTCTTTCGCGAAGTTGTTCGTTTGCATGGTGTGCCAAACACAATTGTTTCTGATCGAGATGTTAAATTTCTTAGCCATTTTTGGAGAACTTTATGGGCTAAATTGGGGACTAAACTTTTATTTTCTACCACTTGTCATCCCCAAACTGATGGTCAAACTGAAGTTGTGAATAGAACTTTATCAACTATGTTAAGGGCTGTTTTAAAGAAAAATATTAAGATGTGGGAAGATTGTTTGCCTCATATTGAGTTTGCTTATAATCGTTCAATGCATTCTACAACAAAGATGTGTCCATTTGAGATTGTTTATGGCTTGTTACCACGTGCTCCTATTGATTTAATGCCTTTGCCAACTTTAGAAAAATTAAATTTTGATGCTAAACAACGAGCTGAATTAATGTTGAAACTACATGAAACAACTAAACAAAACATAGAGCGTATGAATGCTAAATATAAGTTTGCTAGTGATAAAGGTCGAAAAGCAATAAATTTTGAACCTGGAGATTTGGTTAGGTTGCATTTAAGAAAGGAGAGGTTTCCTGCATTGAGAAAGTCTAAATTGATGCCTAGAGCTGATGGACCATTTAGGGTATTACAACGGATTAATGAGAATGCATATAAACTTGATCTTCCAGTAGATTTTGGGGTTAGTCCCACATTTAACATTGCAGATTTAAAGCCATATTTGGGTGAGGAAGATGAGCTTGAGTCGAGGACGACTCAAATGCAAGAAGGGGAGGATGATGAGGACATCAACACCGACGACGCATCCGCGCCGACACCAGTACCTATCGCTAGTCCTCTTGCTCGTGCTCGTGCTCATAAAATTAATCATCAAGTGAGTTGCCTCTTAAGCTCCTGTCCATCTTGTTTAGATCTTGGAAACGCGTGCACTCTTGTTTTGATTAGGAACCAAGGAGAAGACCGAAAGGGAGAAGGATTCACGATGGCTGGATTCGGACTGCAGAAAGGCACCAACTTGTGACCATCACCACGGTTGTATACAGAGTTGGATTCGGGCGCTTTAGGACTTGTTGGAAAGCTTATCAAGTCTATTTTCATATGGAACCAGTTCCACGTCCATATCTGTTCGGCAGCATCGGCAATTATTCAATTACCGTCGAGAGGTCTTTATGTCCAGGGTGCTGCGTCACCTTATTTTAGTCCGATGGGCTGTGTATCGTCTTAGGGTCCATTAGGGACGTGTCTTAGGGTTGGAGTATGACCCAAACACCTTGTTCGGTCGTCCACCCCATGTTATATACCCTTTGGCCGCCGCCAAGACACTCGGGTTTTGTTTAGATCAAGTTTAGCCTTTGCTACTTGCTTGTAGGCGCGCGTGCTGATCCAGCCACCCGTCTCCTTGTTTTCGGAACCCCACTCATAATAAGATTCAGTTTGAGGCTTTCAATTTCATCTTGCAAATTCAGTGCTTGTTTCCTTGTTCTTGCTAGTTCTTCGATTGCTTGCAGGACGGGAGCCCTAGTGGCTGGTTGTCGCGCTCCACAAGATCGTGACGGCCTTTGGAGGTGGTGTATCGGTTGCTAAGGCGTAGTCTTGGAAGGCTGTAGTCGGGCCGTGAACGTCATCTCCATCCACCAAATCGAGTTGTCTCACGCCTCTCATCGAAAGATCGTCCATAAACCCTAGCGGGTTCTTATCAAATTGTGTCCCCAAATGTAGACCCAAACTCCTGTTGAGGCAGCTACAACTGGACGTAACTTACGATCCAGCTCTAGAATAAGTGACGCACATGTTGATATGCAAGCTATGAATGAACACCCTGAGAATCAACTTAATGAAGGTATTCATCTCTATGTTGTGACAACTAATAATGCAATGCATCATGCATACTTAAGTTGGGTGTACTATGCTGTATTTGTTTTCCAGATGTTCTCGAACAGCCCAAAAAAATGTTCGAGGACCTACTACAAAGGCTGATATCTATGCAAGGCAAAATAAGCCTAAACTCCAATTGGATGTCAATACGTGTGGTCAACCTTGCGGACCATCAGGCACTAAATTTGCTAACTTCATTGGAACACTTGTGAGAACAAAGGGTTTCCCAATTGCACATGATGATTGGAGGAAGGTCTGTCCATGCCAAAAGTATAAGCTTTGGACAGATGCACAGGTACTGAAATTGGTTGCAAATCTACATACTGCAGTCATGTGATTGAGTCCTAACTTATTATTTGTGTGATGTACAGCTATATTGGCAAGTAGACAACCATGTCTTCAATTGGTTTATGAAGACAACAGCTACGAAGTGGAAGGAGTTTAAAGCAAAATTGAAAAAGGTGTATGATGATGACATGGAAGATGATGAACTATATGCTCTGTGCGATGACAGAGTTCATATGGATGACTGGAAGTAGCTAGTTAATCATTGGAGGTCTCTGGAGGCAGCTGTAAGTTACAAATTACTCGCTCATTTTCATAATGTATGTGGCACAGAATTATAAACATGAAATAATTTGGTAGGCCTGTTCTTTGAGGGGGAAAGCAAACCGTTCAAAGCTGACCCAAAACCATACAACTGGGAGTAAGAGTCATTCACGTGTTGATACTGAAATGGTATGCAACGTCTATTTTTAGTTTGTTTTCCCTTTCTTTGTATCCTGTAACTACAATAATATATATATGGTTTAGGGTGAGGAGCTAGGGCGTCCCCCTCGTAGAGATGAATTGTTTATCAAAACTCACACACACAAGAATGGAGTACCTCATAAAGGAGCTGCAACAACAATTGTAAGTCTGATAAACACAACAATTTCTTATGCCATCATATTTTGCTAATTTTTTTGTTTGCTGCAGAATGCACTTCAAGATGCAATTAGAGATAATCATGTACTGAGAGACAAGAGTATCTAGGAAGGTGATGCTTATTCCTATGTTTGTGGGGCAGAGAAGAATGGATATGTTCGTGTTTTGGGTTTGGGGCAAGTCCAGCAGATTTGGAAATGCCTGGAGCTAGAAAATACACATCAACAATGCTTCAAATGGAGATAGAAGCTTGTCGGCAATCTGATAAGAGAGTGGAAGATCTAACAAATCATTTGGACATAATTCAAGAAACTCTAGATAGATTGCTGCAGCAACAAAATGCCAATAGCACTCCCCATGGATCTAATAATGCACCACATGTGGTAACTGTTAACCTTTATCTCTTACATTTTTTCTTTGTCAGTGCAATAATTGTTCAATGGTTTTTACTTTGATTTAGAACTTGAGGGCTGCGCCAACCTATCATGGTGAAGTACATGAAGAAAAACAAGAACAAGATGCTAGATCATATGCAGGGGATGATATGGCTGATATGCACTTACATGATGATGATGACTTTCTAAGTAGACGAGTGGTCCTTCGAGAGGAGCAACATAATGAGGCAATTTCCTATGTGTTCCTGCTCCGCCTCTAAGCTGAATCAGGCCATATTGCATTGGTATTAGTATTTTTACCTTACTAAAATATATTTCATGCTTCAGGGTGGCAGAGATGTGATACTATATAATGTAGTAAGGCCCTATGAAGTTGCTGTGGCAAAGGCTACTGTTCAAACAAAGAACCCAAGGGCTATTGTTGGGGGTACTGCTCTTGGCGTGCAGTTCTGTGAAGTGGTTGTTAACCATGTGTTTATGAGGAATGTTGTACTGCCTCGTCCATATGAAGGGGTCACCACCATTCTAGAGGCTTGTGGAGGTGCATTGCTTGGACACATGACAGAGTAATGGTCTAACCTCTCTATATTCTTGAAAAATGATCATTATATTTTGCTAATTAGTAATATATTTGTTTTCTACTAGATGAAGGATGACAAGAAATCACCGCAGCACTCAAAAGGTGGTGGCACAGCTTGAAGGTATTTTACTTGAACATTTTGATGTATATATTTAGCTAGCAGCAACACTTATATGTGTTACAGGCTTGATTTAGCAATATTCACTTTCAGATTAGACCAAAGGTGTGCTATTATTCTTTTGACCACTAAATTAGGAGATTGTTATGATAGCTAGATCCATCAGTGCAATCCAATGAAGCAGAGGAAGGCAGAACTATTTACATATTTGTTTGTTGTAAAGTTTAATATATATTAGCAGAGAAAATCCAGCAAACATATACTGTGAATAAAGCTTGTTGAAAATCTAGCATGAATCTGCATACTCTTCACAGTCTATATGAATCTGCATGTCTTGACTTTTTGGGTTTCTGCTGAGGGCGTCTCTGCATGCGGACTCTGTTTGGGCATGCTAGTGCATCTGGGTTCTACAAACACAGAGATGTTTTCAAGGCTAGCAAGTGGCATTGCATCTGGCTTGCACAACTTGGATGAAGCAAGGGCAAGGCACGCATGTAGAAGCACAATAAGAATAGTAATGCAGGATAGTAATAAGAATAGTGATTGAGACATCCAGATTTCCTAATTATTTATGAGTCGGTGATATTTAGTCTTGAAGCTATGAATACTTTGCAAGTGATCTGCACTAAGCTTTTAATTTCAGCAATAGTTTGCACTAAGCACCTGACAATGACCATTGATATGCAGCTCCTCCTCTATAGATCATACTTAAATTGTTCTGCTAATTAGGTTGCCTACCTACATAGTGGTCTCTTTGCATCTTAATCGACGACTAATGTACATAGGCTATGAATACTGGAAAGTAGACATATTTCCAGTCCTAGTTAGTACCGGACAAACTAAACCTGGCAAAGAAGAGAGAAAATTATACAAATCCTACTTCCAAACAATTGGTAGTTCAAGGTTTCACACCCGAGCCACTTGTTGTGTGACAAGAGTACATAACCTTCTTTAGCGGTACAGCTTTGGCAAAAAATTAGCCAAGTTTCAGGGTTCCAGGGAAGTCTCGTACATTTTCAGTCTAAATAGATGATGGTCATGATCCTAAAGTTATAGGAGCATTTTAGGTAGCGCTACGTTATGAGAAGAAATCTGCAGTAAATAAGTTGACAACATATGGAGTATTTGTGGATAACCGAACTGTTGTTATATCACTGTATCAGTCTCAACATAATTAAGAATTGTTAAATGCAGAATAAAAGGCATATATTATTGCAAGATAGCATACCCAGGCCATGCTAGGATGTCAGTAGTTCTATTACTTCTTGAACCTTTTTTCTTCTGGGTGAACAGTCAGTAACTTAATTATGTAGAACAATGACTCTGTGGTCATTAACTTAATTATGTAAAGAATCAATAGACGTCAGGTGGAAGAATTTCTGGAAAAACAATGAGGCTGTGGTCCTATATATGATTAACTTAATTATGTGTACTCCCATGATCTGCCATATGTATTTGCGTTCCTTCTGATGTACTATATACATTGAATGGGCCTGTGTCACCAAATAGTTGATAGCATAGCTGCCCATTGTATAGTTATATTGTTTCACTATTTGCACCCAATAACAAAGCAAGAGTTAATGTACAGAGCACATTTCACTGATATTTCACATTTTTTTCATGTTAGGTACTATGTGGTGTTGCAAGTATTTTGGATTGGCAACCTTTTGAGGTTGGATCAAAGAGCTGTTACATGTTCTCTAGAGTGGCAGCAACCATATGTGCACCAAGTTGGTGTTCAAGTATTTTGGAGTGGCAACAAGTGTCCGAGAATTGCTGTAGGAAGACATGAATTGCAGTTCTGTTCTTTTGTTTGCACCTACTATCGTGTAGGCCAAAGACATGGAAGTGTTGAATGCCACTTTTGTGCCCAAGTCATGATCTCTTAGCTTTAGCCATAACCAGTTAGTACAAGACTTGTAGTGTGTCTATATGTGTGTTAGTGACTAATCTATATGATCATCACATGACCTGCTATATATATATATATATATATATATATATATATATATATATATATATATATAGCAGGTCATGTGATGATCATATAGATTAGTCACTAACATATATATATAAATCCAGTAGGTGTGTGTATGGAAGATCTAATATATTATTTATATAAAAATCAAGTGAATTTGTTCAATGTGATGCCATCTATATGAGGAAAAGTGGATTTATCAAATTATTTAAATTGTATTTATATCTATATCTGCAATACAGTTTCCTTGTTGGGCACGGTATGTTTCACAAAATACCTTGGAAATGGTTTGGTCAACATACAAACTGTCGGGAAAGGTTCTAACTGTCGGCAAAGAGTTAATTGTCGGCAAAGGTTTCAACTGTCGGCGTAGGTACACCGTTTGCTTGCCTACACAAAGTGTCGGGGATTCTGTTAACTGTCGGTAAAAGTTTTGCCGACGGCTTCTAGCGTGACAGTTTCTAAACTGTCGGCAAAACTTTTCACAAGAGGTTATCTGTCGGCAAAGGTGCCCTTTGCCCACTATAGAAAGTGTCAGCAAAGGTATATTGTGTTATAGTGGATTGCCTCGTTAAAAAAACCTTACACCTTTTCGTAAAGGCTTCCCCTATGAGGAAAAAGAGTGCAATCCCCTTGATTTTACAGGAATTGAAAAAGAAAATGAAAATTACACATAGTTGCCGATAGGCGGTAGCAGTTCGTGCTGGCTACGAGTAAAAACATCGTAGATTGTCTGCGTTCCAAGAGTGGTTTGGTTCGACACCTTCGTCATTTACTAGCCGAAAGGTTCCTGGCTCGATCATGCTCTCCACGACGAAAGACCCATACCATTGCAACTGCAACTTTCCTTGCATGTCCGGATGACGAATGAGAACCAAATCTCCTAACTAGGTTGATGTGCCAGTAGCCTTGCGAAAGCACCATTGGCGAACTACGTGAGTTCATGACCTTGGGTTTCTAAGGCCGAAATGACAACATAAAACATGCTGATAATGAGCGCATTAAGTAAAGGCAAGCGATATTAATTAAAAAGAAGTCTGTGGATAGTAGACAGTTCGGGCGCTGCCGTGGTTTTGGATTATCTTGATGAAAAGCCAGGCCTTTGCCAATCACTGGGTATCAATAACAATAAAGCTAGAAACTCTGCTGTAGCTTAAGTGAATGCGCCTTTGCCACTTCCGAATATTCAGTGCCTGTCTAGAATACGAGTAAGACAAGAGACATGCATCAAAGTAATAACAAATAAAGCTTGGCTTTCTATAAAAATAATGGTAGTTAAAAACGTGAGTAAGCTTGTCTACATAAAGAAGCAGGATGCAGAGACTTCGTGCGAAATGTATTGACCTGAAAGTTCTAGATGGAGAGTTCCAGCCAACTTTATTTTAATAGCACACGTATATATTTGCGAATAAAGAAGTGAACAACCGGACATTTATCCTTTAGCCGTGCATGGCATGGCGCTGATATGTTTTCGTGGAAACTGGGTGCAATGATTTTCAGCGAAACGTAAAGCTTGAAAATGACTAACAAAAAACTTATCTTGAGCCGCGAATGGTGCAGGCCAAAGCTTTGAGTATGTGTAAATTCGGTGCCGGTGCTCACTCGACAAAGACTATAAAACAACGATAGCGAAATGGTCATAATATTCAGATGATAGTTAATATGTTCCACTAGCCCTTACTGAAACGTACGAGCGAAAATCACCCATTTGTGCTGAGAATAAGTAATATAGTAAACAGCTGAAGCATATATATTTTTTATAATAGAATGAGCGAACTGGAAGACTTAACTTTAACCTTTTTTTTGAACTTGGAAGACTTATTTTTTTGAACAGGCGGCTCTAGTTTGTAGGCCGAAGTAATCTGCAAAGAGCAGGTGGCGTTGTAGTCCAGAGGCGTGACTTCACGGCTACGCTAGAGAAAAGGTGCATGCGCTGCATGGCCATATCGTCCAAAGCAAAATTAGTTTCAAGGCAAACTGAAAATCATACATATCTGCTTGCTGGTGTTTCAGATGGCTGAGCCTTCGCCTGGCCTGTAAGCCGAGCAAAACTCTTCTGATGTATTAAAATAAGAATGCGCCCGCGAAAAGTTGGATTTGAATCTTGTGAAATCAAGTGCCAGTTGCAATCTTCTGTGTAGTGACAGAGACGGTTATGCTGACAAAAGCGAAATGAAGACTGAACCACCTTTCGCAAAAATCGAACATGTCAGAAAATTAGGAAAGATTAAATTTGACACTTATCTGTCGGAGGTTCTGAAGCGAAATGGCAACAAGCTAGTTGGAGCGATGCACTTTTCTCTTCTTCCCCCTCTTTCTTTCTTTCTTTTTTCAATTCACCCAGCGAAATTGCAAAATAGAAAGGTTGTGCATATGACTTATCTGGGCTTGAGCAGTATGATACGGAATTCTCTTCGCAAGCCCCCACTGAAGCTTTCGAGAATCAGGCTTCAGAGGACAGGCCGGATGGTCCTTGCTGCCATGTGCGAATGCACATTAACTCGCCACTTCAGATCGAGTACTGCTTGGATGGATACCCTTCTCCGACATGCACGAATACTCCTATGCAGCCTCCGAATGATGTCTAGATGATTAGCCATCAGTGCTACGTGCGAATACTCCATCGCTAATTCTGATGCCTGTCTAACATTCAAACGAAACGGAAGACATGCACAGACATAATTAATATAAAAGAGACACAGGACAAGGAAAACTGCGAAAAGTGTTAGTGAAGCAGACCAAGGTGCACAAGCTTCGCTTTGGAAATAATCAAGGAAATGCATGGAATAGCTTTCGTTTTGTACTAAAGAAAGAGGTGGAATCTATTTGTTTCTCTCAAAAAGTTGATTGGACGAAAAGGTCACTTATCTTGGTCCTGGTTGACTGATCGGCTGGCTTTTCGCTGCGGGGTCGAAAGCGTTTTCGCCAATTACGAAATCCGGATGTGATGACTCGGCGAATGCTCTTGGGAAACCCAAATACCGTCAGCCGCGGGCACCAAATGTCCAAAAGATGGCTGAACAGACTGAAGGAGGGCCAAGAAAGCTGGCCGCTCCTCTTGTTTGAGCTGTGCCAAATTGTCGAGGAGTATAAACCACTTCTGTATTCGAAATATGCTTTTGGTGTGCACCGAGTTGGCCTTTTACCTGATTGCCGAATGGTACTTCGCCTGATTGCTGAATTTTTGAACGTGTCCTATGCAGCTTCGGGCGGGACCCTTCGCCAAGCAGATTGTCTTTTCCGTGACCTTTCGATGAACCAATCACGGTGGGCGCTCCACACCCTTCGCTGGATGATTCGCGTCCTGCTTAAGAATCCTTTGCTGGGCCTGCGAGAAACATGGCGACATGCCTGGAAAACCCGTTAGACGAAAAGTGCTGTGTCGATGAATTGGCGAGTTGAAGTATCGAAGAGAAAGGACAGGATCATTTTTCGACGATGCGAAAGATGAATTCAGTCGAAGCGGATGGTGTCGTCGGGCGCGAAGCCGCCCTCGCTGATCCACCCGCGCACCGAATTTGTGCGTCTCGAGCTTTTCGCCAATGGAAGTGAGGATGGCTGAAGTCAGCGACGGAGACGGTGCCAGAGCCGTCCTCGTTGAGGACGCGGAAAGCATCGCGGAGGGGCCGGTCCAAGTCTTGAAGGGGCTCGGGCTTCAGGTGAGCGCGCGAGAGCTCGAAAAAGCGCCAGGAGTCGAAGAGCGCCGTGCGCTTCTCCTGCCAGTAGCTTTCGGCAGAAAATTTCATTCAAAGATAGACCTGCTGAAAACTGCTGCACACAGAGCTTTCGCTGGAATATGTTAGACTTCATAATAGAAAGGAGAAGAAAAAATTGCTGCATCCAAAAGGGAAATGTGAGAAGCGAAATGGTCGCTAGGGACAGTGAAAATTTAGTGTAACGGCTGTGTACTTGAATTCCGAAATGTAGCTGCGAAATTGCATTCGCGCTTCTTCGATCAGAGGACAACGCAAGCAGGTTAGATGAGTTCGCTTATGGGATACGTGGATAAATATTTAATGGATACATACGTACAGCTATAACGCAAATGAAGCATGCCACGGTAATTAGGTGCGAATAGATATCAGGAGACCAGCATTCACTTATCTTTTGGGCTGAGGCCACGTGCCAGACAAACACTATTTCGTCGCCTCCGAAAAATAGCATTCGCATTGCTAGTGAGCTCCTTGTCCTTTCGCTCCGAAAAGGTCCAAAAGGAGAAGTCTGCTCATCTAGCGAAAGGTCAGATGGAGTAGCTTGCTTTTCTGTTCGCGCTCTCTCGAAGGGCTCCTCTCTGTTTTCGCTCCTCTCCTTCTGACCATGCTAAGCTCGAGCAACAACTATAGTGGACGTCAATGTTGTTCTAGGCCTTAGCCTTCGAACATCAGGCTGCTGCTCAAATTACCGAAAACACAATAAAACCGAATAAAAGGAACAAAAAGGAACCATGGAAACGGTGAAAGGTATATGTGTATTAATCAAGGAACTAGGGTTCCTATCTCTTTTACAATGCTCACATGGAGCCCTATTTATACATATCCGTATCTTTTACAAAGACCAAATACCCTCCTAACTACTCAGATCCTTGAGCATATTCCTCTTCCCTGAAGGCGCTTTTTATCCATTCCGCTCACGGCCTCCCTTAGTGAACGCCTTCCTCTGTTGGGTCCCCCTCGCCCGGGCTCCATGGCCCATGCACAAAGGACCCTGCCAAAAGGACAAGGGCCAATAACGACGAAAGACCTACAAGATGACGTGTCATATTATATCGGTTAGCTTATGGCAAGCCAAAAGGCTTTCCCTGGTACCGCATTTCACCTTGGATTACTCGCTGCTGTGACGAAAGCTATGGATGTCTTTCGCCATCGGTATCGTCATTGTACCATCCGATCTAAGCAGGTGAAAAGGAGGTCGAAAGCTTTCCCACTCGGCTGTAACAACAGGGTGAAAACCGCCGATAGCTTTCGCCAACGGTTTCATCAATGGGCCATCTGACCCTTGCGGGTGAAACGTTGGTCGAAAGCTTTTATGCTCTTCTGCTCGAGCCGGATGAAAACTAACGACTCCTTTCACCATTGGTTTCGTCAATGGACAATCTGACCCTTGCGGGTGAAACGTTGTTCGAAAGCTTTTACGCTCTTCTGCTTGAGCCAGCTGAAAACCAATGACTCCTTTTGCCATTGGTTTCGTCAATGGACCATCTGACCCTTGCGGGTGAAACATTTGTCGAAAGCTTTTATGCTCTTCTGCTCCAGCCGGCTGAAAACCAATGACTCCTTTCGCTATTGGTTTCATCAATGGACCATCTGACCCTTGCGGGTGAAACGTTGGTCGAAATCTTTTATGCTCTTCTGCTCGAGCCGGCTGAAAACCAATGAGTCCTTTCGCCATTGGTTTCGTCAATGGACCATCTGACCCTTGTGGGTGAAACGTTGGTCGAAAGCTTTTATGCTCTTCTGCTCGAGCCGGCTGAAAACCATTGACTCCTTTTGCCATTGGTTTCGTCAATGGACCACCTGACCCTTGTGGGTGAAACGTTGATCGAAAGCTGTTTTTCACATAGGGGGGGCCCAAACCTTATGGCATCCCCCAACATTGGGGTTGTCAGTCTCCTTAGGAATACCACATATAACAGATCCAATCAACTAACTAAAAACCCTTCTCTTGCTCAACTATAGAATCACCACTTTCATTCACTGAACGTAAATAAAGATGCACGCAACAGTATGATGATGTACTTAACATGCATTAAGATGATCAACAAGATTAATTAACTTGAGTACAACTTTTCTTCACGGTATATTTAAGTTAACCCCTCACAAAGCAACATTGTTATTATTATTAACAAGTTAAATATGGGTACACCTATCATGTAAAGAAGTTGCCAAGGAACAGCAAAGAGATTGGTGTTCTAAGGTCTACAATGAACTCCAAAATCACATCAAAGTTATTTAAGGATTTATAGAAATCATTTGTTAATTAAAAGATGTAATTTTTAAACCTAGAAAAAAATACTAATTTTGGCAAACTCATATATTTTCCATGATTAAGAACATCATAACAAAGCAATAAAATTTTTTCATAATTTTATCAGCTCTAATTAATTAGTTATGAATTAAGCAAGAATCAACACTATTTAACATTTTCAGAAAATCAAAAAAGGAACAAATCCTTTTTCTCACCCGCGCTCTCTCTACCCCCCCCCCCCCCCCGGTCGCTGACAAGCGGGTCTCCGGGTCAGCGTACAGTGTGCCCGCGCTGACCAGCTGCGTTGATGCCATTGATCGGCGTTTTCCTCACCGGCGGCGACCTCGCCGGCAACGAGATCAACCCCGGCGGACACCCCTCTATCTTGCGCACACATCTAAGGCACTAGCCGGGCACATGGGGCACGACAGCAAGCACACCGGTGGCCACGGTGGCCCGGCGCCGCTCCGACGCGTCGGCTGCGACCAACGGCGACGATTCCGCCGACACGAAGGGTACCAACACACTCGCCTCACTCACGCGAACACGCCCAAGGGGTCAGTTGAGTGCGCGATGGTTAGCAGCAGACCCGACCACGATCGTGGTGGCTCGGCAAGACAGAGCGCTCTGACGCATGGTTAGCTTCAGTAGAGTCAAATTGGAGGGCGTGGTTAGCTTCAGAGGCTCATCGTGACTCAGATGCATGTCCTGGTCTAGTCAGGGGCGAAGCAGAGCTAATCGGTCGGCGTCGAGGACTATGACGGCGACAGTGAACTCACGGCCACGATGGTGTTTCGGTGCGTCTGAGGCTTGGCTGCGAAAACCAGCAAGCCGATAAGCATCAGGGGGTCAAGACAGGGCTATCCCGTAAAATGGCTTGGCGGAAGGCTCACCAGAGTGACCTGCCCATGGCGAGGGTGGTCATGGCAGCGCTTTGCTCGATGGCAAGGGAGACGATGGCCTCTAGCCAACTCTGGCAGAGAAGACTGGTGCTAGCTAGCTCGATTAGTGTGCAAGGAGATTGCGAAGCTAGCTACGACAGCAATTGGGCGAGGATGGAGCAGTGGCAGAGAAATCGGCCGGAGATGTGAGTGCTCGACGGTGGCGCTAGAATGGGAGAAAGAAGGGGTGGTGGCCGGCTCAGCGAGATAAAGGTGAGGGCGCGACTTCTAGGCGTCTAGCTCCTACTTGGGATGTTCCCGTGGAAGTAGCTGCGCGTCACGCGCGTGCAAGCTAGTGAGCGAGGGCGGCGGTCAGGCGGCAAGGAGACTGCTGTGTGGCAGCTGCTTCGGTGATGTACTATTCATGCTTGATAGGGCTTCTTCTTCCGTCTATATCTCTTGATTCCATGTAGAAACTTGAAAACTCGAAAAATGAAAGTTGTTCATCTTGCTTTGATCTTTAACTTTGTTTCAAGGCTCAACCCCAAATTCTAACTGGTTAGAGAGATCTAATCTACAGAACATAGGTAGATTGAAACTAAATTCAGAACATTCAGTTAGGGTTTTGGAAAATGATTTAATTACCTATCTTAGGTGAATTGATTAATCATCAACCAACACTCAACCCCTACAACTAATGTCATGATTCCAAGGTACAAACTTCATACTTTGAAATGATGCCATTGTTTGCCAGAAGATTATTTATGAAATTCATTTTAATTGACTCCACAAAATTAAACTCAAAGCTGAATCCCAAGACAGGCAAAATGTCATTGTTGAATTTCAATTCTGATTTCAAATTTGGAGCTCAAATTTTAATTGGTTGGACTTGAATTCATACCCTACACTTGAAACTAGTGTAAAGTACACACTTTATACCTCAAATTTTCTTAGGGCATAAATTTCAAGTATTTTAGTGAAATTCCAAAATAAAAGGTCACAAGGTACCTTAAAAAGATTTTTGGTTTGAGCACAACACATCACACATACTATGCATTGCTATTAATTTAACCTTGATTTTAGTGAATGCAGGACATGGTTAGCTATCATGGAAGATTACTATGCACGATGATGCATGATCCAATTTTAGTGATGCTTAACACCTAGGGGTGTTACAACTCCTCCTCCTTATAGAAATCTTGCCCCGAGATTAAGCAAAGCCTAAAGCTTGGGGTTAAGTAATGGAAAAGGAAACATGTCAAACACATTTACAAACTAAGGTTTTCCATAAAACAACAAGGGAGGTTACAAAACTTACATCCATTTCCAAAAGAAAGGTTACCACTATAGAGGAGTTAGTAACCTAGGTAGAGGCAAGGAAATCAGGATGATTCTCCATCAGGTAATCTTCGGATTCCCAAGTAGCCCCATCTTCTAAATGCTTGTTCCACTTTACCTTATAGAACTTGATCGTTCTCTTTCGAGTGACTTGATCTTTCTGATCCAAAATTCTAACAGGATATTCTGCATAAGTCAGATCTTGTTCTAATTCAACTCCTTAAATCTCAATGGCTTGCTCTGGCACCCGTAGACACTTCTTCAACTAAGATACATGAAACACATTATGCACAGCTGATAGTTGTTCTAGCAATTTAAGATGATATGCTATTGGTCCACACTGTTGCACGATCAAGAATGGACCAATGTAGCGTGGTGCTAACTTTCCTCTGACTCCAAAACGATTAACTCCCTTCATAGGTGATACTTTCCGATAAACATGATCTCCCACCTTGAATGCTAAGGGTAGACGTCTCTTATCAGCATAACTTTTTTGACGAGACTATGCTGCTTTCATATTAGCTTGTATACGTCGAACCTTTTCTTCGGCTTCTTTTACCAGGTCTTTTGACACCAAAATTTGGTTCGTTGCATGAGACCCCATAATTCAGAATGCACCGAGAAGAGCCGTAATGAGAGCAGAATCAGCTGGCCAAGACGATTGATCAAAGTCAGCTGGATTTCAATAACATCGTCATCTCAAGGAGACTCTAGCAACAAAAATGACATTGTTCGGGTCAGGAAAACATGACGGACTCCATAGAAAGGGAAGTTTGGAGTCCAAGTTATCTTAAATTAGGACGTTTTGTTTTGTTTTTCTAAAGTTTTGTGATCGGTCTTGTTCGTAGTCAAGTCTCAGGTATAAATATTAAACCCCGACTATTGTAACAGAGATCTCAGCGATCAATAAAAAACCAGTACCTTTACTTTTCAACTTACATCCTCTAGGAGTAGGAGTAGAGTAGATCTCGATGAGTTCTTCGGCAAGCAAGGCTATCATCAGTTAAGTCTGACCTCTAGTTTGTCTCTGAGTATCTGTCATGACTTATATTTTGTTTGTAAGGCTGCCCTCAGTTAAGTCTGATCTCTTACAAGCACGGTATAAGTTAGTTACCATCAATTAATTGCAAGGTTGCATCGGTTCGGCTCGTATCTCTTACATTTATATGATACAAGTTACCCTTGATTCTTATCAAAATTTGTACGGTTGCATCGGTCCGGCTCGTATCTCATACAAATTTTGATACGAATTAGTTATCGGCTAAATCTATTAAGATTGGTAGGGTTTCCTTGCTATTTTTAATATATTTGCTAGTTAACGATCTTGTTATAATTAGTTTCCTACTATTTATAACAAAATCACCCCGTGCCTAATCAAGATTGAAACGGATCAGCTTTATATCTCTTCAATGCATCGTCTTGTTGCTTTTACCTATTTACATCTCAATTTGACGATAGTTTTGGTTAACATAGCCATTTTGATCCAATCTTGATTGAAGATAGCATGTGGTTAGGATGTGTTTAACCCTAGTAAAGCTTGCTAGTTAATGAAATCTGGTCTAGAACTGCTATTATGGCTGCCATCGATTCGATCGACCCCCACTATTAGCACTATAGATCGAAAATCGTTAAATAGCAAGTCTTGCTTATGGTCAAACATAGCCTCTCGCTGCATGCTATGTCTGCATCGGCTATTTAGTCTATCAGCCTATGCTTCTACGATCAGTAGCATGCTTTCACGATTCCGTTAAGCACGTATAGATTCATATGCTTTGAGGGTTTAACATGTTATCTCTATGATGGTTGCATCGGTCCGGCTCGTATCCTCACTGTTAGAGATGGCATATTGGATCTAATAAGTGTATGGACTTATCCATGTTCAATGGATGAATGTCTATATGCTATGACTTTACTTTCTTTGGAATCGACTATTTTAGCCGATAGCCCATACATTGGGGATATATTGGCTATTTACTTGCTTTTACTTGTTTTTGTCTTGGTTAAAAGTTAGTATGTTTCTCATTTAATACTTTCACGCCTATCTTCTTACACCTTTTTGCATGTTTTCATGATCATCGGCTATTTAGATCTATGTAATTGAGTAACTGATAATTGTCGATATGCTCCTTTTTTATATCATGTATCATGAACATGCTGGATATCAACTCTGTCGTCAATAGCCTTGTATCTTCGGCTACTGAGCTGCACATTTGGAATTGTCTAGACAAACACCGGCATATTCCACCTTAAATTACTAATCAATCTTGTCTCCTTGTCAATTGCAGGGTCAAACTGACTGGCACGCCCTAGGTCATGACCATCTGGTCCAGGTGTCCTCCTAAGTCTGGAGAGAGCTCGGGATCTGCTCCATGAGGTTTCTCTCAGCTTGCTAGCATGTTGGCGGTGGGGATTCGACCCATCACTTTTCGCCATTGGCACGCCTAGTGGGACCACAATCGTCAACATGGACATCGAAGCAATCCTCAAGGTCAACCTTGAAGACCTGCCTGATGACCAGAAAGCACTCATTGAGCAGGGGCAGAGGAGTTTCGTGAGAAGTGTCTGCTGTCTTAAAGTAGGATGTGTGATTCAGTCATACAAAAGACTCCCTGCCAAGTGTCCTCCTACATGGGCAAAGTGAAGATGCTAAAGCAAGAACTACTGCCATTTGGTCCACAAGACTATTCATGAAGCCTTTACAAACCACGATAAGTTGTTGGCCAACACAATTGGCAATGTTTTGAAAGAAGTTTTCTTTGGAGTGCTGTTGGCGGTCACTAACGACAACATTCGACTACCAATTATTATCCAAAATAGGAGAAATAAACAATCTTTTGACACATATGCCTTTACTATTGACATAGTTCCATTTGTATTGGAGAAAACTTGTTTTGTAGGACACACATTCAAATTCAAGTGGAAAATAAATAAAACCAAGCAAAAGGCGCAAAGAAGAAAGCGTAAAGCAGAAATGCGCAAAGAAAATACATGGAGAAGCCCACCTACACATCGAATCTAGGCTGAGCACTAATGTGGGAGGGGCCTAGGCCCACCTAGGAACCAACCATGCAAAGGTGGTCACAAGCCGGATCCACCTGGGTGCAGCCGCACCAGGGCCTTGCTGCTGCCACCTAGGCCTAGCTTCCACCGACTGATGCTTGGCGGCATGCTATGGCGGTTCAGCATTATTTCCTAATTTTCAGCATTGTTTCCTAATTTGTCTATGCCAAACCAACCATGCTTCACTATATAAGAAGAGGAGGAGCTCACCTTCAACACACACAAACATTTGGAGCCTCTACCTCACTACTCATCTCTTGTACTCTTTTAGTTTTAGTAGTAGTATTGTGAGCAAGGCAAGTGCTACTTGGAGATCTTGTCTCCTTAGAAGAAAAGCAACACTTGGTATGAATATAAAGAGCTCTTCCATAGTCATGCTCTCATACTTACAATATAGCAATGCATATGAACTAGACTATAGTTCTCATGTTCTAATGATGATATATGAACTAGCATATAGTTTGTATGCTTTGATCTTAACATGTAGAACTTTATGCTTAATCATTCATATGACTTATATGAGTGGAATTAGAGCTAAGTTGAGGTGGCGGTTCATCATACCTTCGGGTGTTCCCAAGTTCTTTACCTGTCGATCCGTAGGGTCAGGGACCCAGGGGAATTTGGGTAGTTTCTGTGTACGCAAGCATGGTGCTTGGATATGGAGAAACAGGTAAATACATTTCCTACTCCACAGTTCAGGGGTAGGCGATAGGTGGTGATAGCCCTATCCATTCCTTGCAATCCCCCACATTTGGGTAGGGTGTAGGAGTCTAAATTGTCACATGAGGTTGCTGGCAGACCAGTACTTAGTGGCCTCCTAACCTATCTTATACTTAGTCCTAGCTCTAATCCTATAGTTTGTATGATCATCACCTATTCTTTGCACGGCTATATTAGAATATGCCAGCTCAATGTAGGAACATTCTTTTATTCTTTGTCTTCCTTTTATCCTTGAGGTTGGCTCAGATGTGTGTCCACTATCCTTGATATACCTTTTTTACCCCTGTCATGCACTATGGTCCACTATGCAAGTATGTAATCTTGTTCATGCTCATGCTAGACTCTTAATACCTTGCCCTTGTTTGGGAAAATATAAATAACGATACCTTGAATACTTTTAGGTGAAAAGCTACAACAATAGATCCATGCACTTGCAGATATTCTCTGTAATCGTTAAGAACTATCGTAGTTGGTGTTTCTTGGCGTCGTTGCTAAGATTAACTAAATCTTAGCAATGGTGTTAAGAAATACCAACAGACATTTTTGGCACCATTGCCGGTGATGGACTTAAAACCTCCTCACTTGGTGATTGTGCTAGGAAATGCCAACAAGTATTTCTGGCGCCGTTGCTTGGAATGGACTTAAAACCTCCTCACTTGGTGATTGTGCTAAGAAATGCCAACAAGCATTTCTGGCACCGTTGTCGGGGAGGGCATAGGTTAAAGAATCTAGTAAGACATTATCATGAGCATGCATGTAATAGTAGCCATAGTTTATGCTGGCTAATTCTACTTGTTTTCTTCCTGTTGTGGATGAAAACAGGATAGTGTATGAGTGGTTTTGATCTGCCAAACAACTACACCGATAATCCGGAGGTACTCCTAAGAAAGAGCTAGTCTCGTACTGCTTCTTCTTCTGCTACTCCGCCGGCAGTTGAACCAGTCACCCCCATACCATCCGCTACTATGGCTATGGCCAAGTCACTCCGCGACTACTCCACCCCCTGCTGTTGCTAACGTGCCCATTGGGCCCGCTGTCAACATGGGCAAAGGAAACTTTGAGCTACGCACTGGCCTCATCACGATAGGTATAGGCAAACCAATTCTGTGGTTTGCTGAGCGAGGACGCAAATGCATAGTTGCAACACTTCCTGGAGCTGTGCGACACCATAGTCATAAAAGACGTTGCACAAGCTAGCATCAGGCTCCATCTGTTCTCCTTCTCTCTCATGGGGAAGGTGAAACAGTGGTTCTATAAGGAGAAGGAAGCTATCAACACTTCCTGGAGCTGTGCGACACCATAGTCATAAAAGACGTCACACAAGCTAGCATCAGGCTTCGTCTGTTCTCCTTCTCCCTCGCATTGATGGTGAAACAGTGGTTCTATAAGGAGAATGAAGTTGTCAACACATGGGACAAATGTTCCATGGCGTTCCTCACGAAATTTTTCCCTATGGACAAAACCAATGCCCTGAGGAGGAAAATTTCAAACTTCTAGCAATCATCACTCGAATCCATCCCCGAGGCATGGGAAAGGCTCTAGGATGACATCTAGGCTTGCCCACACCACAAAATGGAGAATTGGCTCTTGCTCCAAAACTTCTATGAGGGGCTTATGCCCATGTCGAAGGGGCACATAGATGTCGCTGCTAGAGGAGCATTTCTCTCCCTGACCATCGCTGATGCCATGGCTCTCATCGAGAAGATGGTGGCCAATCAAAGTTGGGGAGAGGAACACAAGCAACAAAAAGGCATGCATACTGTGAAGGAGACAGATATGCTTGCCGCAAAAATGGATGTGTTATTGCAAAGACTGGACGAGCATGCCGCTGAAAAAGAAGCCATGAAGAGCACCATCCAGGCCATGGACTCACATATGACATGTGAGGTCTATGGAGAGGTCGGACAATCGGGGAATAACTGCCCTAAGACCCATGAGGAAGCATCCTACATCAATAATGGGGTCCTACAAGGTAACAATAATGGGTGGAGTAATCAGTCCCGTCCATAAGGAGGTAATTCGAATTTCAACTCAAATTTCAATTTGAATCAACCTACCTTGAAATACTTGGTCCTAGGCCAAGCTAAAATAAACGAAAATCTCACTAAAAAGCTAACTTACAATGACAAAATGCTAGAAAATATTAACTTTAAAATATAAGGTTTAACTTCCTCTGTTCAAAATTAATTGAGCTTTAACAAAATGATAGAAACAAAATTAGTTCAAATTGCTGCTTCCATTCCTGTTAATAATGAAGGTAAGATCCCGGGGCTACCCAAGAATTCTCTTGAAAAAGTTAATGCAGTGACCACGAGGGGTGGTAAGTCCACTCATGATCCACCAAACCCTAACCATAAAGTAGGAAAAGCACAAGGGCAACAGGAGGATGGACCCTCACCATCTAGAAAAACACAAAAAGATCATGAAGAGGTGGAAACGACACCGTAAGACTTCGTCGACACTAGCTACTTGTCGTTTCCCACAAGAAAAAGCAAGCAAGCCATGGATGAGCAATTTGTTGCTTTGTGGAGATGATAGAGAAGATACATGTGAGCATCCCACTAATGGACGTCTTACATGTACCTTCCTACGCAAAATATATCAAAGACATCATCAGCAACAAATGACCTTTGCCATCCATGGAGGTCGTCAAGCTGATGGAAGAGTGTAGCGCTACTATACTCAACCATCTACCTAAGAAGAAGGACCCCAGGGTGCCCCACTATCACATGTTCCATTAGCACCCAACAGTTCGACCATACCTTGTGCGATCTTAGGGCAAGCATAGAATTAGGCTCAAGACCATCTTTGACAAGTTGAAATTCACCCACCTTGCACCGACACTGATGATGCTCTAGCTGGCTGACTCTACGGTCCATTACCCGGCAGGGATTGCTGAAGATATCCTGGTAAAAATTTAGGGTTACCTCATCCCTATTGACTTCGTGGTGCTAGATATGGAAACGACAAAGGAATCGCCCCTCATCATTGGGTGACCTTTCCTTAGCGCCGCGGTAGCATAGATTGATGTTGGAGCTGGAGAAATTTGCTTCAACATCAACAACAAAGAAGAAAAGTTTGACTTTTGACCCTGGCAGGAGCAATGCTCCATGATTAGAATCAAGTACGAGCCAAATCCACAAGGCATGATAGAGGTAAATATACTACATCAGCTGGTGGACATCCTTGTCAAGAAAAATAAAGCAAACAAAAAGAGGCCGGAGCCAAAGAAGAACAACCCAAAGAAAAAGGAAGAAACTCCAAAGGTTGTTCTCACACCACCAAAGAAGGAAAAGGTGTGGAAACAAAAACAATAATGTCCAAAGTCCACCACCACACCACCAAAAACCAATAAAATGGTGTGGAAACTGTTTACACCAGAATTTGGAAGAAGGATTGCAGGAACTTGAAAGCTCCCAAGATCATGTCATCAAGGAATTGATTGCATAAAGGTCGGTATCGGCTGATTCGAATGCAGCACTGGAATCGGCTCTGTTCAGATAGTGCCAGCAGATAACTATAATAGCTACAGTCGGCGCTAGGAAAAACATGTTGGACTCTACAAAAAGGGAAAAATTAATGTCCAAGTTATCTTAAATTAGGAATGTTTTCTCTTAGGCCAAAAATTATAATGAGTCATGCTTAAGTAGGATTCATATGTAGGTTTCGGGGTATAAATATTGGACCCCAACTATTGTAAAGGACACATAATCAATCAAATATATGTTACTTACTTTTTTGGCTCCGGCCACCCTTAGGAGTAGGAGTAGAGTAGATCTCGGCGAGTTCTTCAGCGAGCAGGGCTGCATCGATTTGGCCAACCTCCGGCTTGTCTATAAGTACCATCTTGGCTTATACTTCTGTTTATATGGCTACATCGATCTGGTCGACCTCCACTGCGACTCTTGTATAAGCTAGTTATCGATTCTTATCTAGTTCAAGTACCGCTGCATCGATCCGGTCGACCTTCACTGCATGAACTAGATTAAGGTCAAGTTATCGGCTCTATCTAAGGGTGGCGTCCTTCGGGTAGATTCATTAAGTTACCGAACTTGTCGATGTTTTCATTGTTATTAGTTTACAGCAACATCTATTCGCCCAGTCAAGATTGAATTAGATTGGCCTCATATCCTTTAGATCCATCGTTCTTCTGGTTACAAGCACGATGTTATCTACCCTGAACGACGGTTTATGCTTCATCGACTCTTTTTACTTCGATCTTGATCATGCATAGTATGCGGTTGAGGCATGAACAATCTTGAAGAGGTTTGCTGGCTAGTTGAATCTGGTTTATAGTTTACCATTATGGCTATAACGATCTGGTCGATTCCCACTAATGGCACTGTTTGCTATCTTACATTGGCTAAACAGCCAATCGCCTGTGTGTTAATGCCTACGGTGTGCGTCCATGATTCTGTTAAGCATGAATTGATCTATGTGCTTTAAGGGCTCGATTTGTTGTCTTTTTCATGGCTACATCGATCCAGTCAAACCCTCACTGTTAGGGATAGCGGGTTGAGTCTAAGGAGTCCACATGTCTGTTCGGGTGAAATAGTCAATTGTTCACATGCTGTAGTCCTTTTCACCTAAATTGGCTATTTTAGCGATTCATCCGAGCCTTCATGTATAGCATGTCTTTCGGAAAGCCTATCGAAGTATGGATGTGTTTGCGGATTCTTTGGTTTTAGTTTGTTACTATCATCATAGCTGTCATCGATTCGGTCGAACCTCACTATTGGTGGTAACAGATTTGATTCAGAGCATTTGTAGATTCGTTCATATCAGATAGTCGATTCGTTCATGTGCTATATCTTTCCCTGATTAGATTCATCGGCTTAATGGTTTACACTAGCAATATCTGTCTAGCTGATGATCTTATTTACATATATGTGTACTGTACCTATCAATATAAAATTAATCGCTACTCATAAGCTTTACAGTCCGTAACAGCCGATTTCTGTGCAAATCGGCTATTCAGTCGCTCTTACCGTATCGCTGCTCCCGAAGCGGCACACTTGGAACTATCTGGGCATAGACCAGCATGTTCCACCTTAAATTACTGATAAACTTTCTCTCCTTGTCAATTGTAGGGTCAAATTGACTGGCACATCTCAGGAGGAGTACGTAGGATCGACCATCCCTGCATTGAAGCCAGGCGGATCTCCAGCTCCATCGAGCAGACCCTTCCGGCTTGCTCGTGTGCTCGGCATGGGATGAATTTTTGTGCCGACACACATTTTGGCATGCTCGGTGGGAAACCACAATCGTCATGGTGGCTCACAACAACAACGACATCCTTATGGTACCTTATGAAGACCTACCTAATGGAGATAATGACACCATCAGCAAAGCTATAGAAGAATTTTAGAACAAGTGTTTGTTGTCCTACACCAAAACACGTGACAATACAATTATTCAGAAATATCCACTGCTAAGAGTTCTGTTGCATGGGCAGACAGATGCAGATGAAGCTGAAGACAGGCGTTTCTTCATGGAAGCTGTAAACAAATCTGTTCGTGATGCCATATCAAACCATAATGAAGTTTTCTTGAACACATTCCACAACACCATGAAGGAGGTGTTTCATGGGTTTCTAGTTGATTAGGTTGGGCCAACTTATTACAACATTCCACATCCATTGACTCAGGGAACCAACCAAGCCAGTACTAGCTATCAAGAAGTAGCACCAGCTGGTAATGATGATGTCCAGATAGTTCAGAGTTTATCTGAGCAAGCTCAAGGTGCTGCTATGAATTAGATATAGTATAATCCTAGGCCATCAGTGCAGCATATGCAATAGCTAGTGGGGCAAGGTCAAAACCATGGCACATTAGGCCACATAACTTCGTTGGCTCAGAAAATAGCAACATCCATTCAAAGGATCCATAGAGATATAGATCCTAACGTCTACAACCAGAGACTTCAAGCAGCAAACCAGCAACGGACCTAGTAGATGGAGATTCCACAAGGATATCATTATGGCACAGATTATAACACCCTTCACATGATTCCAAATCTAGGGTATCAAGGCACATGGGATTTCAATCCACAGATGGGTTAGCAGGTGTAGAGAAATCCAAATTCAAATGCTGATGAGTTATTGCTAAGAGTGACAGAGATGATGAAGAATCAGTTCGATCTAAAGCCAAAAGGGCTGACCTTCTCGTATAAATGCCCATATCTAGAATGGTATGATTTGGTCGCTCTTCCTACAAATTACAGGCTCCTAGAGTTTGCTAAGTTCACTGGCCAAGACATCACAAGCACAAAAGAACATGTCAGTCGGTATCTTACACAGTTGGGCGAAGCATCCATTGAAGAGGCCCATCGAGTTTGTTTCTTCTCCTTGTCCCTATCAGGGCCAACCTTCACTTGGTTTTCATCACTGCTAGTTAACTCCATTGCCAATTGGGCTGACCTAGAGAAAAAGTTTCATACATATTTTTACACTAGGACAAGAGAAAAGAAGATTACCAATTTGACAACTATAAGGCAAAGAACTAATGAATCAGGCATTGAGTTTCTTTAGAGGTTCCAAGAGACTAGAAATTTGTGCTTCTCATTGAACTTGGCTGAAGATCAGCTAGCTGCTTTAGCCGTTCAAGGAATGTTGCCAACATGGAGACAAAAGCTGCCGGGACAAGAATTTGACAACTTGGGATAGTTGGGTCAACGAGTGGCAGCGCTCAATAGCCAATTCCAGAATATGTGTAGAGATACCCAATTCTAGAAAAGTACCACAATGACCAAAGCTTATAATCCATATTCAGTTGATGACAACTATGAAGATGATGAAGAAGAAGAGGTTGCTGCAGCTGAATGGAATTAAGGCAAAAAGACAGTGATGGTGCCAAATCCTTGGGGAAGAGGAGTCGAGGAGAGCTATGACTTTGACATCACAAAATCAGACAAGCTCTTTGATTTCTTGCTTGAAAAGGGGCAGATCAAGTTGCCCGATAATCATGTTATGTTGCCCCCTGATCAGTTGAAGAATAAGAAGTTCTGCAAGTTTCATAATGCTACATCTCATTCTACTAATGAATGTAGAGTTTTCCGGTAGCATATACAGAGGGCTATTCAGCAAGGAAGGCTTAAATTCGATATGCCTCGAAAGATGAAAATTGACAATAATCCTTTCACAGGAGGTTAGAACATGGTCGATGCTAGGCTGCTCAAAGGGAAGACTAAGGTCTTGACATCAACCAGATCAAGAAAAACTAGAACAATCGATCCTGAGATGCAAATATCGGCTGATGAATACAGAGAAATTAGAAGACGTCGCGATAAGCAAAAGAGCCAATATGAGCAGGGGAAACATCAGAGGATGGAGCGACAAAGCCGCATGTCACATCTCAAATTCTATTAAACAAATGGCAGTGGTAGATAGAAAAGGATTATCAGCGTTGGTTAGATGAGCAAGAATACTAGCTTCAATAGGAAAAAGAGAGGTATGAAAAAAAGCAAGCTGAATCACATTAGGAATTGTCCTTTCTTCAGACATTGCTGGAACGAAGGTTTGAAATTGCCTACTAGAAATAATTGTCTGGAGTGCAGCGAGTAATATTGGGAGTTCAGGCAATCCCAAGCCAACCGCCGGTCTGTCCATGCTCGGGACGAGTATCAACATAATAACATGGATCGATGCCTGAAAAATAGAAGTGTTCATGATCGGCTTGGAAAGCGAGTTGTTGATCAAAACTGGGCTGATTATGAAGAAGAAAGTAATGAAGAAGGATGTGTTTGGCAGGAAGACCAATGTTGTCCAAGAGGTATGACAAGAATCCAAAAACAAAGAGTGCAACGCCTAAGGAACAGAGAACTAGAATAGGCTCAAGCATCTGGTAGACCTCAAGTATGATGTGCTAAGCATACAACCGATAGGAGGCAACCATCAGCTAACATTCAAATGGCTTTTCTGTTGCCATCAGAATTTAGAGCTCCAACGGATCAAGAAGTTTATTTAGATTTTGATGAATCAGAGTATGAAGAAATAGTTGCCAAGTTGACAATTATACAACAGGCTATATTTGATAAAACAGTCAAGCATCAGCACTTAAAGACTTTATATGTAAAAGGTTTTGTTGATGGGAAGCCGATGAACAAGATGTTGGTGGACGGAGGTGCTTTTGTCAATCTCATGCCATACACCACTTTTCCATAAAGTTGGCAAGGGACCAGGAGATTTGATTGAAACTGACATGATGCTTAAGGACTTTGGGGGTAATGCATCTAAGACCCAAGGGGCAATGAATGTCGAACTAACAATCAGGAGTAAGACTTTGCTCACCACGTTCTTCATCATCGATGGAAGAGGGTCATATAGTTTACTCCTTGGTCGCGATTGGATTCATGCAAACTATTATGTGCCACAAACCATGCATCAGTGTTTGATTCAATGGCATGGAGATGATGTTGAGCTAGTTCACACTGATGAATTTGTGAGTGTCGCAACAGCCAATCTAGTCTTTTGGGAACTAGGAGACTTTGAATGCTTCTCAAGCAAGATATGGGAAGGAGGCTTCATTAGAATCAATAATGAAAGCCAACAGCCAATCCAAGCAGTCGGCTTTGAAAATTTCTTAATGGATAATCCAATAGATGGTACAGATGGCAAACTAGGACATGGCTTCACGTCGGCCGAAGAATTAGAAGAGGTAGATATTGGTTCTGGAGATAGACCTAGGCTGACGTATGTAAGTGCCAAGTTGGATCCTAAGTATAAGCAAGAGTTAGTTGATTTATTAAAGGAATTTAAAGACTACTTTGCTTGGGAATACTATGAGATGCCTGGTCTAGACCGATCAATTGTTGAACATTGGTTGCCAATCAAACCTGGATATTGGCCATTTAAGCAAGCTCCGAGGAGATTCAACCCAAACATGCTTGATGATATCAAAAAGGAGACTGAAAGGTTACTGGAAGCAAAGTTTATCCGACCTTGCCGATATGCAGAGTGGATATCGAATGTTGTCCTTGTGTATAAGAAGAATGGAAAGTTAAGAGTTTGCATCGATTTTAGGGATCTAAATAAGACCACACCCATGGATGGTTATCCGATGCCGATAGCTGATATGTTGGTAGATGCAGCATCTAGGCATAAGGTTATTAGCTTCATGGATGGCAATGCAGGATATAACCAAATTTTCATGGCTGAGCAAGACATAGCAAAGATCACTTTTAGGTGCCCTGGTGCAATCGGTTTATTTGAGTGGGTTGTGATGACCTTTGGTCTGAAGAATGCTGGTGCAACTTATCAGAGGGCAATAAATTATATTTTTCATAAGTTGATCGGCAGGATTGTTAAAATCTACATTGATGATGTGATGATAAAATCCAAGGGGTACAAGGAACATCAAGCTATTTGCGGGAGACTCTGGAATGCACAAGAAAACATGGTCTGAAGATGAATCCTAATAAGTGTGCCTTTAGAGTATCAGCTAGACAATTCTTGGGTTTCATGGTCCACGAGAGAGGAATCGAAGTTGGTCAAAAAAGCATAAAAGCAATTGATGAGGCAGTGCCCCTGACTACTAAAATAGAGTTACAATCTTTGCTTGGTAAGATTAATTTTATCAGAAGATTCATTTCAAATTTGTCGGAAAAGAGTTCTGTCGTTTTCTCCCTTGTTGAAGTTGAAAAATGATCAAGAATTTAAGTGGGGTGATATACAACAAAAGGCATTTGAGAAGATAAAAGAATATATGAAATGTCCACCTATGCTGGTCCCTCCTCAGCAAGGTAAGCCTTTTAAGTTGTACATATCAGTTGATAACAAAACAACTGGATCGGCCTTGATGCAAGAGTTTGAAGGAAAAGAGCGAGTTGTTTTCTATCTGAGTAGAAGACTCCTAGATCCAGAGACAAGATATTCTCCCACCGAAAAGTTATGCTTGTGCTTATATTTCTCTTGCACTAAGTTGCAACACTACTTACTATCGGTCGAGTGTACAGTTGTTTCCAAGGCTGACGTGATCAAGCACATGTTATCAATGCCAATACTGAATGGGCGAGTGGGAAAGTAGATTCTCGTGTTATCAGAATTTGACTTGAGGTACGAATAGGCTAAAGCAGTCAAAGGGAAAGTAATGGCCAATTTTGTCACCCAGCATCATAAGTCGAGCATTGATTATGTAGAACCAGTACCTTGGATGTTATTCATTGATGGATCATCATGCAAGCATGGTGGTGGCATTGGTATTATTATTATTTCGCCTCGGGGGCAAGTTTTGAGTTTGCTCTTCCAACTGAACCAATGATTACCAACAACCAAGCGGAATATGAGGCTATTCTTAAAGGACTTCAGCTTCTTCATGAAGTAAAGGCCAAAGCAATTGAAATATTTCGAGATTCATAGTTAATTATTAAAGTTGATCGGCCTATATGAATGCAAAGAAGATACTTTGAAAGGATACTATGATGAATGCCAAAGGTTGCTCAAGGAATTTCTTCATGTCTCTTTTCAACATATTCCGAGAGCATAGAATCAAGAGGCTAATCATTTAGCTCAAAGTGCGTCAGGTTATCGAGTGTTTCAAGAAGTCTTAAGTAGTGAAACCTTGAACGATGATTGGAGAGTTGAAATAGCCAATTACCTTAGGAATCTATCATAGAAAGTTGCTAGAAAGCTAAGATATAAATCGACTAAGTATGTTTTACTGTATGATCAGTTGTATTACAAAATAGTCGATGGGGTGTTGCTCAAATGCTTAAATCAAGAGGAAGCTAAGGTGTTGATGGGCGAGGTGCAGGAAGGGATATGTGGAGCTCATGAATCGGCTTATAAGATGAAATGGATTATTTGCAGAACTGGATATTTCTGGCCAACAATATTGAAAGACTATTTTGAATATTACAAGGGGTGCCAGAACTATCAACGTTTTGGTAATGTCCAGAAATCGCCTGCATCGGCCATGAATCCAATAATCAAACCATGGATGTTTTGAGGTTGGGGAATTGATTTAATTGGTTAGATTTTTCCACCCTCAAGCAAAGGACATATGTTCATATTGGTAGCGATAGATTACTTCACTAAGTGGGTTGAGGCAATTCCTTTGAAGACGGTAACCTCAAAAAACATGGTTGATTTTGTCAAGGAGCATATTGCGTATTGTTTTGGGATTCCTCAGACTATCACTACCGATCAAGGGACAATGTTCACATCAGAAGAGTTCAGAAGATTTTGCTGCCAGTATGGGAATCAAGCTACTAAATTCTTCTCCTTACTATGCTCAGGCTAATGGCCAGGCAGAGGCATCCAATTAGATTATGATGAAGCTAATCAAGAAAAAGATTGAGGAGTAGCTAAAGAAGTGGCATTCAACGCTTAATGAGGCACTATGGGCATATAAAATGGCATGTCATGGATCGATTAAAACGTCACCCTATGAACTTGTGTATGGCCATAATGCAGTCCTTCCTTGGGAAGTTCAGGCTAGATCGAGGCGTGTAAGGTTGCAAAATGATTTGTCAGCCGAAGTCTATAAGAATCTTATGATAGATGACTTAGAGGACTTGAGTTGCCATCAGCTGCGTGCTCTTGAGAATATCGAAGCCAATAAACTAAGGGTTGCAAAATATTACAATAAAAAGGTCAAGAGCAAGCAATTTTCTGAAGGAGACTTGGTCTAGAAAGTGAAATTGCCGATCGGGTCAAAAGACAGCAAGTACGGCAAATGGTCACCTAATTGGGAAGGACCTTATCGGATTAAGCATTGTGCGCCTGACAATGCTTATATTTTAGAAACGCTAAGAGGAGAGGAAGAATTTGGCAGAGCAATCAATTGGAAATATCTAAAGAAATATTATCCTAGCGTTTGGATCAATACTTGACAACTGATTTGTTCGGTTATCGGATCTAATAGCCGATACCAGAAGGGTATCGCCTCTAGTACAAAAATAAACCTAAAAGGGTAGAAGCCGGTATGATATGTATCGCCTATAAGAGCAAAGCAAACATGGATAGATTGATGCATGGAATATGAAGTACGAAGCAAAAGAAAAATCACTTAAAATGAAGGAATTGTTTGCTGATATCGTCTATTACAAGCTATAGGCCAGAAAACACTTTGTTTATTATATCATCAACCAGGGAAGTAAGGGCTACAGAATTGGCGGTGCTAAAGAAAATCCTTGACCAGGCGCTCATGATACCCAGGGTGTGCCGTGGCTAGAAAACCATGGGGAAGAAGCTGAATCTCATGGCCAGAGCGGGCTTGCACAGCAGCCAACGCCATGGTAGCACCATGACGAATGCCATGCAAGCGACCTCCCTGACACGGTTCGGGATGTCATGCAGGAGAACCACCAGGATGGCGCCTCTGGCTTTGATGAATCCCGCTGCGTACTCCGCAGCCGATCAGAGGCTTTCCAGCTGAGCTAACAAGTCTAAAAAGATTCAAAGGAAGATGATCAGGATCTTGAAGATAAAATTGAGAGGAGACAAAAGTCATGATGGACATCTCACCTGTGATTCTGGCCTTGGCCTTGGCCAACATATCCTCCACCGAATCAGCCTCGGGAGGCGATCAGCATCGAACCATGGCCAGAGCCGATTCTGCGAGGGAGAGACAGTCGGTGAGATTCTAGCCATGCCTATCGATGGAGGCGAGCAGGTCGTCATTGTCGATCCACCTCCTCGGATAGCAAGGGAGCTGGTGGTGAGCTGTTGATAAAGAGAACCCTAAAGGCTAAACAGAGTTGGCCCTATGCCCCGAGGTAGTGAAGGGATCATGAGTTGCACCCTCCTGGTGATGAAGGTGCTGGCGTGATGACATAGCTCCATTGAGGGCCTCCTCAACAGACCTCTGCTATTCTCCATGATCTCACACCTATGGGAAAGTAGAAATCACACTAAAGACATGAAAGGTTTGAGATGAAGCGGGTTGTTTTTCGATCCATAGCCGTGGCCCGTATATATAGCCCAGTAAGGTGAGGAGATAGATTTCATCGGGGTTATGAAATTAAAGTCAGATACAGAAACGGATCGACACTCTAGAAATTCAGGGGACGGATAGCAAAGAGATAATAGATTCAGACTTATTGCTTCCCATAATCACAAAATATCATGGGACGGATACAAAAACTTTACATTGACCAGCGATCAACCCACCAAGACTTCTTTGGATTCAAGGGAGTCCAGATCACCACAAGGCCGAAGGTCATCATGAACCGAGTCACATTGGCCCATTGATAAAATTATGCTAGGAGAAGGGGAAAGGCCGCCTGCTTAAATAGATATCTAGCTGATTTCTCGGCGACTGGGAAGCTATGGAAAAGAAGTCTATGGCTTTCTCGATGGGCATTTGATGGAGCGAACAAGGGAAAGGTGTCCACACATTTTAGCCCTTGCAAACACTAGAACAGCTCTGTGAGCATGGAGAGAAGACTCAGGTGATATCATAAGAATTCTTCTAACCGCAGTAGTTGATCCTCTTGCTCGACAAGGCGCTAAGATGAGCGACACAATCACCCTATGCACAAGAATTCTTCTAACCACTCAAGATCTTTATGGCAAAAAGATAGACCATGGAGGGTCCAGTGGAGTCAGAGGCACTCGAGGAAGTAGATAGAAGAGAAGCATAGCTGAATTGTTGAATTGCTCTCACCAGAGTCGGATAGACATTTTATAGTCGGCCTAGAAAGATGGATCCAAGCGCCCATGAAGCAATGATGCTCTCATAAAAGTTTTGAAGCATGGGCTCATAAGCTGACATAGACGGTGACAAACAGTAGACCCCAGATCAAGATTCTCCACCCATGACTGCAGGACCTATCGGGGGTACGGACGTGATAATTTTGGAATAAAATTACTTTTATCCCAAAATTAGGGGGCATGTGTTTACACCAGAATTTGGAAGAATGATTGTAGGAACTCAAAAGCTCCCAAGATCATGTCATCAAGGAATCAATTGCATAAAGGTCAGTATCAGTTGATTCAAATGCAACACTAGAATCAGATCTCTTTAGATACTGCCAGCAGATAACTATAATAGCTACAATTGGCGCCAGGAAAAACATGTTGGACTCTACAAAAAAGGAAAAATTAGGATCCAAGTTATCTTAAATTAGGAATGTTTTCTCTTAGGCCAAAAATTATAATGAGTTGTGCTTAAGTAGGATTCATACATAGGTTCCAGGTATAAATATTGGACCTTGGCTATTGTAAAGGACACACAATCAATCAAATACAAGTTACTTACTTTTTCGGCTCTAGCCACCCTTAGGAGTAGGAGTAGAGTAGATCTCGGTGAGTTCTTCAGCGAGCAGGGCTGCATCGGTTCGGCTGACCTCTAGCTTGTCCAAAAGTACCATCATGGCTTATACTTCTATTCGTATGGCTGCATCGATCTGGTCGACCTCCACTATGACTCTGGTATAAGCTAGTTATCGATTCTTGTCTAGTTCAAGTATAGCTGCATCGATTCGATCGACCTCCACTGCTCGAACTAGATTAAGGTCAAGGTATTGGCTCTATCTAAGGGTGGCGTCCTTCGGGTTGATTCATTAAACTACCGATCTTGCTGATGTTTTCGTTGTTATTAGTTTACAGCAACATCAATTCACCCGATCGAGATCAAATTAGATTGGCCTCATATCCTTTAGATCCATCATTCATCTTGTTACAACACAATGTTATCTACCCTAAATGATGGTTTATACTTCATCGGCTGTTTTTACTTCGATCTTGATCGTGCATAGTATGCGGTTGAGGCATGAACAATCTTGAAGAGGTTTGCTGGCTAGTTGAATCTGGTTATAATTCACCATTATGGCTGTAACGATCCGGTCGATCCCCACTGATGGCACTATAGATTGGGGGATGCTAGTTAGTAGATTTGTTCCTGGTTAGGCATGACCTTAACTGTTTGCTATGCTTGCATCGGCTAAATAGCCGATCGCCTGTGCGTTAACACCTACAGTGTGCGTCCATGATTCTGTTAAGCGTGAATAGATCTGTGTGCTTTGAGGGCTTGATTCATCGTCTTTTTCATGGCTACATCGGTTTGGTCGAACCCCACTGTTAGGGATAGCGGGTTGAGTCTAAGGAGTCCACGGGTCTGTTCATGTGAAATAGTCGATTGTTCACATGTTGTAGTCCTTTCCACCTAAATTGTCTATTTTAGCCGATTCATCCGAGCCTTCACGTATAGCATGTCTTTCGGAAAGCCTGTAGAAGTATGGATGTGTTTGCGGATTCTTTGGTTTTAGTTTGTTACTATCATCATAGCTGCCATCGATCCGGTCGAACCTCACTATTGGTGATAGCAGATTAGATTCAGAGCGTTTGTAGATTCGTTCATATCAGATAGTCGATTCGTTCATGTGCTATATCATTCCCTGATTAGATTCATCGGCTTAATGGTTTACACAAGCAATATCTGTATAGCTGGTGATCTTACTTACATATACGTGTACTATACTTGTCAATATAAAATTAATCGCTACTCAGAAACTTTACAGTCCATAACAGTCGATTTCTGTGCGGATTGGCTATTCAGTCGCTCTTACCGTATGTCTCCTCCTGAGGCGGCACACTTGGAACTGTCTGGGCATAGACCAGCATGTTCCACCTTAAATTACTGATAAACTTTCTCTCCTTGTTAATTATAGGGTCAAATTGACTGGCAATCTTAGGAGGAGTACGCAGGATCGACCATCCCTGCGTTGAAGCCAGGCGGATCTCTAGCTCCATCGAGCAGACCCTTCCGGCTTGGTCGTGTCCCCGGCATGGGATGAATTTTCATGGTGATAGAAACCAAAAAAGGTACAACCTACTTCTCCAGGCACGGACGTACCTTCATCAAGCAAAAAGTGAAAGGAGAAGAGTCCTGCTCATTGGACTTTAAACAATGAGCCCTTGCCGAAGGTAAATTGGCAGTTATCCTTTACAAGTTGCTTAGAATTTCTATATGATAAAACTATAGTCTATACTTTAAACTATGCTTAAAAAATAAAAACAATTAGTTCACCTTTCATATATCTACAATAAATTTCTCTTCCATGATTCATACAAAGTATGTTTTGGTTTGAAGTATGGTTAGTGTGCAATCATACTCCCATAGACTTGTCAAATTAAGCATGGTGCTTAGGTTGTTTAGTCTACCTTGATCAAATTAAAACATGATGTTTAGTTTGATCATTGAACCAAAAACTACTGAGTACAGACATGGTTGAGTTAAGAAACAAATAAAAATTTATAAATGCTATAATGTGCCATGGAGTCTTCACCAAGGAACTGACCTCGAGCTAGCTTGGGGGAGGACCCCGCAGAGGTACCTTGTATCTTTTGAAATTTCACGTTTATTTTCTGCATTTATCTATTTATTATCATATAAAAATCTAAAAATTCAAAAATACCAAAAAAATAAAATATGATAAAAATACAAAAAATATGAATTCCACTCTCATATGTGTTTAAGAAATGTTTAGTTTCTCCTATGTTGAAATGATGAATAGTTGCTTTATCCATAATTCATCTGTGCTTTGGTTATAACTTAGTATTCCCCAAGATTTAAGTTTGTTGGATAAAAATGTCTCATCCTAAAACTTGAAAACTAGTGGGTTGCAATTGCATGCTCCTTTTCTAAGTTGTTGCGAGTTATGATATGGTATGAATAGAATTTACTATAATTTTGTTCTAAGAGAAACTTGACATCCAGAGATTTCATTTTCATAAAATGCTAAAATTCAAAGTTCCTTAATGATTATGAATACCTACCAAGGCCATATGACATGATATTCAAAATTCATACCTTAGACATATGCTACTTGTTATTACATTGAGCTTTGTCAAATTATTGTGACCCTTGTTTAGATTCTCATCATGCACCCACGATCAAGACACACGTACACTCACAAATAAAACTGTTGACTCTTACACTGAGAGTTATGCTAAAACATGTTTTTTCTGTCCACTAAAATAATTACTCCATTCATTTATCATGTGTCTCTCTATCAAAAATTTCATATGCCAAAAAGAATAGTATGGGCTATGCTAAAAAAGGGAAAGAAAAGAAAAATGTCCATGCCAAAAGGCATGAGAGAGAGAAAATGCATGCCAAAGAGCATGAAGAAAGGAAAAAAAGAAAGGAATAAAAGATAGCTCATACTTTCAAATAAAGGCATTCATCCAAAAAGAGAGAGAGTCATGATTCAACGAGTACCGAAAATATTTAGAATTAGGAAGTTATAAAAATTCCACACACTCGCACATCTTGATCAAACTGTATGACTTGCTTCTCCTTGAGGTTTGGTCTTTGACTTAGCAAAATATGTGATGCAAGTATGCCCCACTTTTCATACCTAACCAAGACTCCACTCAAAAGCATTAGTGGTAGGATATGAAAAAGAAGGCAAAACTTTCAATGCCTTGGTGAGGTTTCATACACATTTGAGCGATCGAGAGAATCATTTGGGGAACTTACATTTGTTTTGCAAAACTTATAAAACCTCTGAATTGATGGTTAATCAAGGAATGAATGATTGGTGATTCTGTTATAGCTGTTCTATCTTGGAACCGCCAAAGAACTTGGAAAAGCTATACGCCCCACAGGGATCAAGGTAAAGGGTTGATAAAAATGCCAACTTATTTGAATTGTAGAAGAATACTTTGTTATAGACATGGCACTTGTGACTTGTATTAGCATAGTAGCAACTCCTGATCAACAACCAAGTACTTAGCTATTTGCTTGGGATGAGCAAAGGTTAAGCTTGGGGGATTTGTTGGCAGTCACTAACGACAACATTCGACCGCCAATTATTATCCAAAATAGGAGAAATGAACAATTTTTGACACATATGCCTTTACTATTGACATAGTTTCACTTGTATGAGAGAAAACATGTTTTGCTGGACACACATTCAAAAACAAGTGGAAAACAAACAAAACCAAGCAAAAGGCGCAAAGAAGAAAGCGTAAAGCAGAAATGCGCAAGGAAATAGATGGAAAAGCCCACCTACACATCAAATCTAGGACAAGCACCGACGTGGGAGGGGCCTAGGCCCACCCAAGAACCAACCACATGAAGGTGGTCATGAGCAGGCCCCACCTAGGTGTGGGTGCACTAGGGGTGCGGCCACACCCCTACTGCTGCCACCTGTGCCCGCCTTCCACCGACTGATGCATGGCAGCATGCTATGGCGGTTCAGCATTGTTTCCTAATTTTTCTTTGCCAAACCAACCATGCTTCACTATATAAGAAGAGGAGGAGCTCACCTTCAACACACACAAACATTTGGAGCCTCCACCACACTACTCATCTCTTGTACTCTTTTAGTTTTAGTAGTAGTATTGTGAGCACTATCCTTGATATACCGTTTTACCCCTGTCATGCACTATGGTCCACTATGCAAGTATGTAATCTTGTTCATGCTCATGCTAGACTCTTAATACCTTGCTCTCCTTTAGGAAAATATAAATAGCGATACCCTGAATACTTTCGGGTGAAATGCTACAATGATAGATCCGTGCGCTTGCGAATATTCTCTGTAATCATTAAGAACTATTGTAGTTGGTGTTTCTTGGTGGCTTTGCTAAGATTGACTCAATCTTAGCAATGATGTTAAGAAATACCAACAGGCATTTCTAGCGCCATTGCCGGTGATGGACTTAAAACCTCCTCACTTGGTGATTGCACTAAGAAATGCCAACAAGCGCTAGTTGATCAAGTGGGACCAGCATACTTCAATGGCTTTAATCCTTTGGCTATGGGAAGCAACGTACCTGGTTCTAGTCAGCTGCCGAATGGTCGATAGTTCCAACAGCCACCAATACAACATCTTCCAAGAGGGCAAGCTCAAGATCAAACCCTATAGGCAGCAGGGGGGCAAGGTCAAGCCCTGCCAATAGCAGGGCACAAGGTCAAATGACAGGGGGCAACCTCCTATGCAGCAATCACTAGGTTCCCCTATAACACAGATAGTTCAAAAACCTATTAGACAAAAACAACTTATTCAATCCAGCAGCCAACCTCTCCAACTACTTAGCTGGTTGCGCTACGTTCGGCTCGGGAAAGATTCAATACTTCCTATCAAACCCCTTAGTCAGCCCATAAAATTGCTCCATCAGTGTAGAGGATCATCAAGAATGTTGATCCCAACTACTTCAATAGTCAATTGCAAGGATATGCAACTCACAATGCTTAGATCGACTATCTAGAAGGATATCACCTAGTTTCTGATGCCAGCACATATGAGCTTATGCCATGTCTTGGGTATCAGAATCCTTAAGTTATAATGCCCAACAACTCGAACAATCTTAGGTCCAAGGATAACAGTCTCTGGCTCAAGGTCAACAAGTTCAAGTACAAGGCTCTCAGGCTTAGACTCAAGGGCAACTGAGATAAGAAGTCACTGGCATGGATGCTGATGGGTTCATCAATAGAATACCTACTATGTTGCAGAGCCAGTTTGGTCTAAAGCCTAAAGGACAGGTTGGCTCTTACCAGTGCCCATACCCAGCCTGGTATGATATTGTGCAACTCCCTCCACGCTGTAGAGTCCTAGATTTCTCTAAATTTACCAGGATAGATGAGATGACAACCATGGAACATATCAACCACTATCCTATTTAACTCAGAGATGCATCTATTGAGGAGGCACATAAAGTTCGATTCTTCCCCTTGTCCTAGTTTGGACTGGCCTTCAGTTGGTTTTCATCGCTTGAGCCAAACTATAACACCCCGGGTGTTAGTCATGAGTTAAGCAGCGAAGTTGGACTTAAGTAGTGTCGGCGCAAAAATGTGTCGATGCGCCAAGGCACAAAGCAAGCCAGAAGGATCTGCTTGGGATGAGCCTAGAGATCCGCTTGGCTTCAACGCAGGGTTAACTGATCCTACAAATTCCTCCTAAAGTGTGCAAGTCAATTTGACCTGTAATTGACAAGAAGAGAAAGTTTATCAGTAATTTAAGGTGGAACATGCTGGTCTTGCCCAGATAGTTCCAAGTGTGCCACTTCCATAGCAGCCAGATGGGATTATTGACTAAATAGCCGATACATGAAGAAATCGGCTGTTACGTACAATAAAGCTTATGGATCGTGATTGATTTTATGTTGATAAGTACAATGCCCATAGATGTAAGTGCAATCATTAGCTAAGTGGATATTACCAATGTGAATCATTGAGCCGATGAATCTAACGAGAAAGGATATAACATGCGAACAAATCGACTGTCTAGTGCGAATGGATCTATAAATGCTCTGAATCTAATCTGTTACCATCAACAGTGAGGTTCGACCGGATTGATGGCAGCTATGATGATAATAACAAACTAAAACCTTAGAATCCATAAAACCATCTATACATTGACAGGCTTTCTGAAAGACATGCTATATGTGTGAAAGCTCAAAGCGGATCGACTAAAATAGCCAATTCGGGTGAAAAGGGACTATAACATGTGAACAATTGACTATTTACCATGGACAAACCTATAAACTCATCAGACCTAACCTGCTATCTCTAACAGTGGGGTTCGACCAGATGAATGCAGCTGTGATAAAGACAACAAATCAAACCTTTAAAGTAAATAGATCTATTCATATTTAACAGAATCATAGAGACACACTGTAGATGTTAAAGCATAGGTAATCAGCTATTTAGCCGATGCAAGCATAACAAATAGTTAAGGTCACCCCTAATCGAGAACAAATGAACTAACTAGCATCCTCCAATCTACACCGCCATCAGTGGGGATCGACCGGATCGTTACAGCCATAATAGCGAACTATAGACTAGATTTAACTAACCAGCAAACCTCTTCAAGATCATACATGCCTTAACCGTGTACTATGCACAATCAAGATTGAAGTAAAAACAGCCGATGAAACATAACCCATCGCTCAAACTAAGAAACATCATGTTGTGACAAAGCAAACAACGGACTAAAAGGATATGAGGCCGATCTAAATCAATCTCGACTAGGTAGATTGATGTTGCTGCAAACTAATAACAATAAGAACATCAGCAAGATCGTTAGCTTAATGAATCTACCCGAAGGATGCCACCCTTAGGTAGAGCCGATAACTTGACCCTAATCTAATTCGAGCAGTGGAGGTTCAACTTAACCGATGCAGCCATACAAACGGAAGTATAAGCCATGACGGTACTTATAGACAAGCCGAAGGTCAGCCGAACCGATGCAGCCCTACTTGTTGAAGAACTCGCCGAGATCTACACTACTCCTACTCCAAAGGGTTGGCACGGAGCCAAAAAAAGTAAATTGTATTTGATTGATTGGATGTCTTTTACAATAGCCGAGGTCCAATATTTATACTCGGAGCCTAAGCATGAATCCTACTCAAGTATGACTCATTATAATCTTTTTTATAAAAGAAAACATTTCTAACTTAAGATAACTTGGACCCTAATCTTTCCCTTTTTTAGAGTTTGATATGTATTTCTCGACGCCAACCTTAGCTCATTGTCGTTATCTGCTGACGTCATTCGAAGACAGCCGATTCTAGTGTCTCATCTGAATTAGCTAATATCGATCCTTATGCAATCGATTCCTTAATTGTCACAATGTTGGAAGCTTCGAGTTCCCGCATTCTTCTTTCCAAATTTTGGTGTAAACACATGCTCCCCAATTTTGGGATAAAAATGATTTTATTCCAAAATTCCTATTTATCTGTTTACCACGTCGCAACCGTTTTATTCTAAGATATACACGTGACTCATGACTTCCTGGTCCAAGTCTTATATAATATCCCAATAGTATGTTTTCCAACTCACTCGACCCATATGCTTTCTCCTTCTTTCTCAAGCAAATCTTAACAGCCAACGCCGCCATCGCCAAAGCCTCAACCCTAGCGAATCCTCTACCCTATCAAGCTTTCATTCAAGCGATCTTTCTTAGACTCAAATCTATTTCGGCTGCAATGGCAACCAGCAACCATGTCCCTAAGGCCGCTACCCTGCATTTCCCTTCTCCTCAATTTTATTTTATCTGATTTCTAGGAAATGAGGAATGAAATCTTGATTCCATCTACTATTGCTCCCAATGTCTATTTTCTTGGGCCTATGGGTGACCCTGATCCATCTGATTTTATCTATCAAGAAACCAACCAAATCCCCTTCAAACAATCTATAGTGGATTTGTCTTTCTGGAACACCAAAACTCCCTTTAGAAATTGGCCCAAAATGCCTAAGGGATGGAGAGACTAGTTTCGTAGGGTGTCCGAGAAAAAGGGTGGAGATTGGGAGCTTTATGATCTAAATCAATGCTTGACACATTCGTTATCTGGGATGGAGAGGAATGATTCACTCCTGATCTTTGCATCTTATTTCTGGTCCAACACCATAAATGCTTTCATTTTTTGTCACAACCCAATGACCATCACTTTGGCCGATGTTTATATGTTGACCGGCCTTAGAATAACAGGATCGATGCAGCCTTATGACTTCTTAAGTGCTAGATCTAAGAAATTAGCTAAAATATCAGACTGCATAGGATGGGCAAGCTACATTTTGAACCATATTGGACACAAATCAATTGTCAGTGAAAGAGAATATGTGGCCTTTCTGAACATATGGTTACAGAGATTCATCTTCTATGGGTCGTCTTATAGTCCAACTTACAATCATAAACTTTTCACAAAGCACCTACTAGTAGGCAAGGATATTCCTCATGGAAAGTATCTGTTAGGAGCTACTTATCATCTAATGCACTAGGTAGCTGCCCAGTTACTGAAGAACGATCTAGTGCATACTATTAGCGGCCCTTAGTGGTTGATATAGTTATGGCTAAACCTGTATATGCACAAGATTGTAAGGCCTAATCTTAGAAACTTGAGCTTTCCTTCCTCCAACTTTGATGAGGAATATAGAGGCGAAGAAGGAAGAACCCATCAGTGCATGAGTTATGGTAAAGCTGCATTGGCCATAACAATTGTTGTTGATGTTGGCCATCTCTTCAAAATGTTTTATAGAGGGTTTGATGCAGATACCCTGACTTGGCTACCCTATGACAAGGATGAGAACAATGAGCTGATCTTCCCATTCAAAATTTGATTTGAATCAGGCTATATGAAACGGCCACCGCAATCTTCAATTCTTTCATCAATCCTTGTGTTCTTCCAGCCAAGTTTCATCATGGCTGCGGCAAAATGTCTACAGGTTCCTTCCTTCTAGGCAACCTTCCAACCTATGAGTTTTACAACTCTTCTTTTGTCACTTGTCAGTTTGGTCTTGGTCAACTGCCTCCTCAACTGTTCTTCAAAGATATACTGAGGCCAAGAGAGGGGATTAGTGAAGTAATGGAAGCCTCCAGAGTTTTCCAACTAGGAACAGATCTTCCTTCTCTTTACTTGCATGACTGGAAAAGAGTCAACTTCTCCTCCAATCTTTTGACTCCTAGTGGCAAGAATGGCACTCCCACATCTTCTGTGGGCCGGTCCATCCTAGATGTATAGCTCTGGATGGAGAGTTTGCTTCTAACAGTGAGGTAACTTACCATTCTTTTTTTCAAAAAAATTACCTGATGAGTTCCCCTACCAACTATTCTAATAGACATTTTCAGGACACCGAATTCGATCCCCCAACCTTGGATAGGAAGGGGCGTCCTTTAGATTATCAGCCACCATACCCAGTTTCAAGAATAGGATCAGCTGCACTTCCACTGAAGAAGCTGATGAAAACTTGAGCTGCCCCTTCAATCATAACATATCAATCTGCAAAATGTAAGACAGTCCAAGGGACAACCAAGAAAACTATTACTAGGAAAAGGCTTCATAGAACAAGACCATCAGCTGCCCAGGTAAATCAATTCATCCTTTCTTCAAAAATGTATTCAATTTCTAATCCCCTTTCTTTATAGTTATCAACTATCGTATCCCAATCTGTTTGGGGTATGGAATTGTTGTCCTAGGCATTCAAGTCAGCATCAACTAAACCTTCATCGGCCGATCCTCAAAAGGAGCCAATTTCAATTGAAACAACCGATGCTTCCAAGACAACAGAAGATGTAAATCCTTCCATTTCAACCCCCGATGTTGCCAATGTATTTTCCTTAAAATTCTTGATTTTTATTTGGTTTTCACCCTTCATCTGACCATTTATCATGCTAGATACTCTCTAAGGAAACACATGTGCAAGAGTAGGAGTCTGGTAGTCCACCTATTGACAATGATCATATTGGCGTTGAGGATGATCCTGTTGTTCACACTCATACTACTGATTCCCTAGTTCAACATACAACTGATGGTAAGAAGATCATATATCTATTTTGTCCTTCTACAACAATCATGAACTAAAAATCTTCCTTCATGTTTGCAGATACCAATATTGAGAGTTTAGAGCCGATTCAACTAGATACTATTGGTGTATCATCAGCCATTCTTTCTTCTTAGACAGAAGCTATCTCAGAGAAGGTATCATACTTACTTCATCATTTATCCTATTATTATCTGATTCAATCCCTTTAACAAGATTTTCCTTATATAAAGGCACTTAATCTTCCAGCTCTAAGCTACTCCTTCAATCTTGAAGAGTATTTGGATGAAGAAGAAATCAGCTCATCAGCTGCCTCTTCTAAGGAAGCTCTATCAGAAGAGACTAGAAATCAGCTAAGGGACATATTGCCAATGCTTGAGAAGAATATAGCCAATTTGGTCCAAGATGCGGATTTAATGCAAAGAGTCTCCTTGGCCTTTAAGGATAACTCATCCCTAGTTCTTACTAAGATCTTGTCATCTTTGTCTATCATTGAAGATCAAGCTCCAAATGTGAAAAAGGCTCAGAGGAGGCTATTTAACCGTGAAGCTTTACTGGCTAAGAAGAACTCCAATAGGCAAGAGGCTAAAGAACTAACATAGTTGATCAATGATTTAAAGAACTCGTCTCTCTAGATTGATGCAGAGCTGATCCAACTAGAAGCCAAGCGTGCAAAACTTGAGAAGGAGCTAGAGAATGTGAAGGCTGCCATTGATCACCACAAGTCCAATCTGGCTCAAATACCCATTGCCATTAAGCAGAAGAAACAAGAACTACTGACCAAGGTTAGAGAAGGCAAGGTCATCTATAGTAGCCTTGAGGACATTCCTGGATCAGCTAAAGAAGACAAGCAACAAATCATAGAAGTTGATGCTATCTGGCTAGAAGTATTGAAAGCAATCCAAGATGTTCTAGATTCATAATCTGTATATCAACATGTATCCTATGTAGAATCAATGATAACCATATTTTCTACTGCCTTATTGTATTTCTTGTTTTGGCTAAAGAGCCGATTTGAGAATAGCTGATTCCAGACTTCTAACCTTAATCTGATTAAGTCTGAAAACATAGCCTTTATTAAGAGAACCCCACGATCTTCTATCCTTAGTCACCAACGCCATATTCTCTTCGGCATTAGCGAGGTGGTGCTTTGCCTTCTATTAATTGTGGTTGCCTTTTGCATGTCCTGAGGCGTCCACCACCTCGCTCCGTGGCTTCAAATACCAGCCAAGGGCTCCAGCCTCGAACACATCTATACTCGCAATTGTTCATGTTCCTTCACACTTCTTCGCCCATGTAGACTCTGTAGCGGTTTTCTTCCCCCTTCTTGTAGATCCAACCAAACTTCATGGCCGGCAAGGACAACTGAGGCAAACATGCAGTGGAGGAGATCCCGGAGGAGGACATGCCGGTGAACCAGCGTCTTCGATGTAAGAGGTAAGATTGATATCTTCTGCTCATGGCGATGAACTCTTCTAACTTGTTTATAGGTTTGTCTTGAATGACAGCCTTCGTCCTCTTCCCAGGGCCGGTGAGGCCTCTGATGTTGCATCCTCTACGTTGGCCTCATCGTCGGATTCCTCCAACTCTTACAATGGCGACGACGCTAGACATTTCCTCTGAGAGTGGAGGGCAGCCTAGGACCGTTATTCCAAGGCAACTCAGGAAAATAGCCAGCTTGAGATCCACCTTAGGGTCTCTCAAGCCACCCTTCACACCACCGAAGAAGAGGCCAGTGCTGCTCGGGCATGGCTGGCCAAATCTGATGCCACAGTGGCGGGTAAGATGGATTCCAACAACACCTTTATTCTGATTTCCACTTTCTTTATCTTGATAGCTCTTCTATTTTTGTGATCATCAACCCTGACGGTGCAGTTGGAGTCCCTCCAACTGGCAGCGAATGTGGCCATGGATGTCGTCAATGCTCGGGGCCCCCTCATCAATGCATGCCTCCATGATGTTCTAGCTCGTGTCTAGGAGATCGCCCTTCATGGCGTTCATCATGGTGCATTGGTGGCGCTGGCCGTGGCATAGGTCTAGACCAGGTATGAGCTCCATACCATGGAGATTAGTTTCCTAATGGGTGATGGGCCAGAGGAGCATGAGGACTTGATCGTGGAGTTCGTTGATGCAGCGAAGGCCATCATGGACAACACATCCGCTCAGTATGTAATAAACAACGTTTTTGATTAGTTTGTATTTAGGGCGAACTAATCAATGAATGAAATCATCCATCTTTCTATGAATGTATCTATGTACTTCCTGCAGTGTTATGATTTTTCCTGCGTTTGTTTTTGCTCTATAGGTGATACATCTCGTATCAACTTTTCTTCCTTTTGGGGTAATTTTGAACTAAAGGCGATACCCTTCTAGTACCGGCTCTTAGAGCCGATGACTGAACAAATCAGCTGTAAAGTGTTGATCCAAATGCTAGAATAATATTCCTTCAAACATTTTTCATCGATCGCTTATTGACAAGTTGCACCATAACTCTTTAGACCAAAGATTAAACAATCGACCAATCTAGGCCAAGCATCTCATTAAACAGAACAATCTTTATGTTTCTTTTAATAAATATATCAACTTTGGCTTGTACTCAGAATTTGACTTAGCACTCACATACATCGGCCTAGTCCTATCTCCAAGACCAATGTCTATCTCCCTTAATCCACCGGCCGATGCGAAGCCATGATTATCCATTAAAACAAACTCTTAGAGCTGATTGCTTGGATGGGCTGTTAGCTTTCATTACTGATCTTAATGAAGCCTCCTTCCCACAACTTGCTAGAAAAACACTCGAAGTCTTCTAGCTCCCAATATACTGGATCGGCTGTTGCGATACTCACAGATTCATCAGCGTGAACTAGCTCGACATCATCTCCATGCCACTAAATTGAACATTGATGCATGGTTGATGGCACAACAATTTGCATGAATCCAATCATGACCAAGGAGTAAACTGTATGACCATTTTCCATCAATGACGAAGAATGTGGTGAGCAAAGTTTTACTTCTGATTGTCAATTCGACGTTCATTGCCCCCTGGTCTTAGATGCATTACCCCCAAAATCCTTAAGCATCATGTTAGTTTCAATCAAATCTCCCGGTCCCTTGCCAAGTTTACAAAAAGTGGTGTAAGGCATAAGATTGATAGAAGCACCTCCGTCCACCAACATCTTGCTCATCGGCTTCCCATCAACAAAACCCTTTACATATAAAGCCTTCTGTATAACTGTCAACTTGGCAACTATTTCTTCATACACTAATTCATCAAAATCTGAATAAACTTCTTGGTCCGCTAGAGCTCTAAATTCTGACGGCAATAGAAAATCCATCTGAATATTAGCCGATGGTTGCCCCATATCGGCTATTTGCTTAGCACGCCACACTTGAGGTCTACTAGATGCCTGAGCCTATTCCAGCTCTCTATTCCTTAGGCATTGCACTCTTCTTTTCTGACTTCTTATCAAACCCCCTAGGCACCATTGACCTTCCTACCAAACATATTCTTCCTCATTACTTTCTTCTTCATATTCTACCCAATTTTGATCAACAACTCGCTTTCCAAGCCGATCATGAACACTTCTATTTTTAAGCGCCGATCCATGTTATTATGATGATATTCATCTTGAGCATGGATAGATCAGTGGATGGCTTGAGATTGCCTAAACTCCCAATATTGCTCGATGCACTCTGGAGAGTTATTTCTAGTAGGCAATTTCAAACCTTCATTCCAGCAATGTCTAAAGAAAGGGCAATTCCAATGTGATTCAACTTGCTTTCTTTCATACCTCTCTTTCTCTTGTTGACGCTGGTATTCTTGCTCTTCTAACCAACGCTGATAATCCTTTTCCTTCTGTCGCTGCCATTTATTTAGCAAAATTCAAGATGTAACACGTGGCCTTGTCGCCCTATCCTTTGATGTCTCTCCCTACTCATATCGGCTCTTTTGTTTGTCACGACGCCTTCTAATATCTCTATCTTTATCAGCCGATATTTGCATCTTGGGATCGACTGTTCTAGTTTCTCTTGATCTAGTAGATGTTATGACTTTAGTCTTCCCTTTGAGCAACCTAGCATCAACCATGTTCTGATCTCTTGGGAAAGGATTGCCATCAACTTTCATCTTTCGAGGTGCATCAAATTTGAGCCTTCCCTGCTGAATAGCCCTCTGTATATGCTATAGGAAAAATCTACACTCATTAGTAGAATGAGAAGTGGCGTTGTGAAATTTGCAGAACTTCTTATTCTTTAACTGATCGGGAGGCAACATAACATGATTATTGGGCAACTTGATCTATCCTTTCTCAAGCAAGAAATTGAAGAGCTTGTCCGATTTTGTGACGTCAAAGTCATAGCTCTGTTCGACTCCTCTTCCAAGAAAGGGTGTATGCAGCTGCTAGTAGTGCCAAGAGAGTGGCCATGGCCGGCCTCTAGCTCTATTTATAAGCCCACAAGCAAATAGAGCTGTTACCCCTTTGGAGCAGCTTTCTGCGAGGGCACCAGACACGGCGGTGCCTCGCACCAGACATAGCGGTGCCCCTCCCAACGGTCACTTTCCAATGGCTAAAAACTAGCTGTTGGGGCATTAGATAGGGTGGCATTGGCATCGCCCCTAGGGTGGCGGTGACCACCCGGCCATCTGCCCAAATACCCCCTCTCTGGATTTTTATGGTAGTGCACTGCCCTCATGGCGGCGGTGCCCGAGGCGGTGACCAACCCCATTTCACCAGTCTTTAGAAGAAAATGGTGGTGGCACCACCCTCCTCATGGAGGTGACTAGGCAGTGCACCACCATCAGGGCGACGGTGCATATTGGATGCACCGGTGCTCACTTCACTTCTCCTGAGTCTTGGCCATGTCCAGGTAGGCACCTCCCTAGGGGTGGCGGTGCCACTGGACACATAGTGGTGGTGCCCCTAGGGCAACTCGCTACTCTTAGCCTCCTAGCTAGTCACTACCATAGGGGTGGAGGTGCACCGGACAAAGGGTGGTGGTGCCCCCATGGCAGCACGCCAAGCTGAGTTTTGCCTCCTTTTCTTCACCTTTCTCACCACCTTTGCAAATGTGCTAACACTCCAAGTGTTTCACCATCATGTGCCAGTGTGTTAGCATTTTCACAATCAATTTTTAAAGGTTAATCACTTCTCACAGATTGTGCACTAGGCCTAAAATGCAATTCAAATATTTCAACACCTAGTGGCACTAGATGATCAAGTTGTCCAATAAGAGCTCCCTTCTTAATAGTACGACCATCTATCCTAAATGTGATCACACTCGCTGAGTGTCTCGACCAAACCAAAAAGCTCCTATTAAGTTTCACCTTTGCCTTGTCCAAGGACTTGATCATATGGTCACCACACCATCATCATGATCTTCACCATTGCTCCATCACTTGGAATAGTGCTACCTATCTCATGATCACTTTGATAAACTAGGTTAGCACTTAGGGTTTCATCAATTCACCAAAACCAAACTAGAGATGTCAATATCCCCTTTTTTGGTAATTGATGACAACCCTTTTACAAAGATATGAATTCAAATTTAATTGAATTAATGTTGCTTGCCCAAGCATATTTACCATGTGTAAAAGGATAAGGACAAGTTTCATGAACCCCAAATTGTAGCATTAGCTCCCCCTACATATGTGCTAAGAGTATGGATTGAAAGCTTGCACATATGCATGGAATTGAGTTGTGGGAGAGTAATGTCTACCAAATGATGCTAATGTATAAGAGATAGACCATTGAAGTGTGATACCAATCAGAGTGCACCAATATACCATCCTTAGTGCCATTAGTAACTAGACATGCACACAAAAACTAGAATACCCCATGAGATCAACATTAGAAGCAAGGGTCTAGTTTCCACAAAATAAGCTCAAGTCTAGTTACTTAACCTAAGCATGCTAATTTTCATTTCATCATTCAATCCTACAACTAGCATACACCACAGAAGCATGGAATTTTTAATTTAAAACTTATGCCATGCAAGCAAACATATGAATTGCACATTCAAATGCACCAATCAAGTTTATGAGTTTGCTCCCCCTACTTGTGTGCTCAAAATTTTAATTGATCCCCTTACTTTCTCATATCTCTCCCCCTATGTCAAAGTTCTCCCCCTTTGTCATTTAATCTTATCTTTGTGCAATTTCTCCCCCTTTGTCATCAATGACCACAAAGGTTCAATTTTAGATAGGTGAAGATTATCAATGCCAATCAATGGGGTGAGGATCATTTTCCCAAAATTGGTCCAATCTAGAACATTTGCCAAAGATATTTAACTCGGTTTGATCCAAGGACAAGCTTCTTCACACCTCCAAATAAGGGTTATCTTATACCATGTTGAGTTAAACACTTGTAGCTCATTTTCTAGATCAAACACTAGGTTCACAAGCCAACAAACATGTCATATACTACCACTAGATTAAGTCAAGCATCGAAGCAATAGTGGTACCAAACAAGCATCAAATTCAATTGATTTTCATGAATGATCCTAAAAGACATGAGGAATGACTAGATGCACTAAACAAGTCCTTAGCAAAGGATGTATGCATGCCAATCAACTTTTACCTTGGATTGCTCAAAGGAGAGGCATGTCATATAAGTGGGGGTACATCAACACATATTTGAGAAATCCAATATGTTCAACAAATTCCTTAGCTTGCAAAACATTTTCTCATCCAATAGCTTGGTGAATATATCGGCAAGTTGATCTTCGATGCCCACACTCTCAATGCAAATGTCCCCTTTTGTTAGTGATCTCTAATGAAATGATGGCGGACATCAATATGCTTTGTTCTTGCATGTTGAACCGGATTGTTGGTGAGCTTGATTACACTCTCATTGTCACAAAGCAATGGCACTTTCTTGAACTTGATTCCAAAGTCATTCAAGATGGCCTTCATCCAAAGTATCTATGCACAACAACTACCGGCGGATATGTATTCGGCTTCAACACTTGATAATACAACACTATTTTCCTTCTTTGATGACCATGAAACAAGTGATCTTCCCAATAATTGACATGTGCCCGAGGTGCTCTTCCTTTCAACCTTGCACCCTGCATAATCCGAGTCGGAGTAACCAACTAGCTCAAACTTTGCTCCTTTGGGATACCACAAACCAACATTTTATGTATGCTTCAAGTACCTCAATATTCTCTTTGTAGCCTTCAAATGACTTTCTCTTGGTGAGGCTTGAAATCTTAAACACATGCACACACTAAACATGGCATCTGGCTTTGATGCGGTCACATAGAGTAGGCTTCCAATCATAGACCGATACAACTTTTGATCCACCATGTTGCCACTTGCATCACTATCCAAATTGCCATCTGTTCGAATTGGTGTACTTATGGCTTTGCTCTCATTCATGCCAAACTTCTTGAGCATGTCTTTGATGTACTTGCCTTGACTCACAAATGTACCATTCTTCATTGCTTGATTTGAAGTCCAAGGATTTAACTCAACTCTCCAATCATGGACATCTTAAATTCATTGGCCATCATCTTGCCAAACTCTTCACAAAAGTCTTGATTGGTTGATCCAAATATGATGTCATCAACATAGATTTGCAACACAAATAAGTCATTTCCAATCTTCATGGTGAAAAGAGTGGTGTCAACCTTGGCCATCATGAACCCTTTAGAGAAGAGAAAGTCCCTCAACCTCTCATAGCATGCTTTATTTGCTTTTTTCAATCCATACAATGTCTTCTTCAACTTGTACATATGGTTGGGCTTCTTGTCATCTTCAAAATTGGGAGGCTACTCAACATATATGTAACACCCCAGTGTTTAGCATTGCATTTGACACTTGCATTTCATGAGCACAAGCATCATCCATTCATTCATGAGCATGAGCATATGAAATTTCATTTCGTTCTTTATACATTATCATAGGTGATGTTGATTATATATAAGCATATGCTTGTAATCATATGTGACCAATACATGAGATGGTTGTGAGGTCACCAAAATACCTTAGACACATCTAGAATGGTATTTGGAACAATGTTTATATTCTTGACTTAAGCCAATTTTGCTTCTAAGTGCCGGTTTACATTGTAATGCCATTTTCATGATGCTAGTTTGACCAAAGTTGAAAAGTAGCTTAGATTGTTTGCATGGTTGTGTGACCTAAATAAAAGTTGTAGTTCACATCATGGGTAACAAACTTTATTTAAGGGTCATGAGCTAATTCAGTGTCTAACATGGTCAAATAAAGCTCACAACTATCAACAAAATGTTGTTTTGTGACAATTTTTCAAAGTGTAGAATGTTGATTTCAGTTTCAAAGTAGCTCACTTTAGAGCTTTGTAGTTTGAAAACCATTGCAAATTAGACAAAACTCCTTTAAGCAATCTTGTAGTACTCATGTAGCTCTACAATTTTTATTAAGGAAGTTTTTGCTAAATCGCCATGGATTAGGAGAACTGATTGCTTGAACTTGCTTTATCAGTTGGGTTCACTGGTATCTAAACGGGCATCGCGCGCGCATCATGGTCGACCGACGTCAGGCCATGGCTATCACAGAACCGTCCAATTTATAAGAGCACAAGTACAATAGCAATCACCGAAGCGATCAAACCGTCATACTTGAGCCCATATAAATCCGGTAGTCCAACGAAATCGCGGAGGATCTCAAACAACCAACATACAAACCAAGATCGTAGAGATTCAACACAACCAGTCACATGTTACATCATAGTTCACAAATATGTCTCATACATCAGAGTTCGAATAATTATTACAAACCAAGTTTGAAAGTAGCGGAAGCAAAGTAGTTTAACATCAACATCACACGTAGTTTAATACAAAGCCAGTGTCATAGTCATCTCCAACCAAAAGCACAAAGGTGAGATGAAATACAGAATGACCATTGCCCATGGTCCTAGTCCTCATCCATAGCAGGAGCAAGACAGCTCTTGCAGTAGCCATGAAACATAACGTTATCTGCAACAATGGGAATAAAACCCTGAGTACGAGAAGGTACTCAGCGAGACTTACCCGCCAACTAATATACTAAGACACCAAGGAGTATGCAAGGCTTTATAAGTAGAGCTGGTAGACATTATTTGCAGAAAAAGCATAAGTTATCCAACATCTCTTTAATTGGAAATCACCAATTATTAATCCTGTCTCATACTAGATTAGCAACTATCCTATGCCAAACATGTTGGTACCATTAAGTCATCACAATAATAACCATATCCAGTTGAGTTCTTGCATAATCTCATAACCATCATTTTCATAATTTACTACGATGAAAGGAACTCAAGTCAAGTTCTCACTATCCGGGAGAGACGGCGATTCGAATCGATTCCTACCCAGCTGGGGAAATATTCCTAACACACACCCAGGCATACCTCGCGAAGGTAGCCTTAGGTCACCTTTGGTACAAATCAGGAACCAAATTCGCGGGTACGACCAGCGCCGCACAATCAGAGAACCACTCTGCCAAGGGTGATCGGGACTCTAACCCGCCTTTGGGCTTACGCCAATGGCTCTCCGCACATCCATACTACCATCCAGAGTGCACACTTGAACTGCTCATGGTCCCGGCCTGAGATGAGCTACTCGGCTTCGCGGTCGGAACGACTTATCCAACCAACTATGTGAGAGGCTGCGTTCAACATGACAAGATGACCTCCAACGTCCGGTCCTTAAACGACACAGGTGGAGTCACTACAATACCACATATAAGACTCCACCCAGTCTCCATTTATTCAACAATACCAGGTTATGTTCCACGATAGCACAATATAGCCAACCGTGATTAAGTTATCACCTATAGCTCGCAGGTGACAGGAAATCACCCGACTTCTACCGGTCTAAGCATAGCTAAGCATGATAAACGTTCCTGGACTTAAATAGGATTCATGGTAAATATTTCTGGTCAAGGAAGGTAATATGCAACAATGGTTTCCAAACAACTCCTGTCACGTAATGCAGCAATACGAATAACTTTAAGTGACATTAATAAAATAGGGAGGCTTATAATGCTCCAGGGCTTGCCTTTCACAAACGTCGAAGGCTGGTGATCGGGGCACTCAGGAAGGTGATCGGCTTCAGGCTCTCCTTCTCCGGAAACCTCCAGGTGCTGAACTTCCTGATTCTCCTCCTGCGGCTCGGCGTCGAGTTCCACAAGTGTGATCCCCTCGGTTGCACCTATTGCATGCATATGCATAAATAAGTACCATGAATGCATAAGATGGATCACGGAGGATGTGATAACAGGATGTACATGCTATGACAATGATGTTAAGTTGAAAAAAATGATAACAATGCTAACTCCTTATTTGCCTAGTAGGTGCATATCTCTTCTCTAGTTATTTATAAATTTCACAAAAAGCAATATCTAAGTTACACATGACAGTTACAAGTTTATATCATAACTGAAGTTATACTTATCCAAATGCTATGATCTTAGACTTTATGGAAAGCTTATAAAATTGTCTACAACTATTATTCAATAACCAAAAGCTGAATCACAATCTATCCTAGACAAAATAGGCAATCTATGCAGTGCTGTCCAGAAATTCCAGAGAACAAGCAATTCGGAAAACTAACTTTAAACAGATAGAACTCCTAAACCCTTTGGCCTATTGACCTGAAATTTTAACACAAGATAGATGAAGAAGTTACCTACAACTTTGTTATTAATCATTTCTACAGAAAACATCATTTTGACTATGCAACATAACAAGCAACAGAATCTGTCCGAAAACGTGTTAAATCGAATTATAAAACAACAATATTTCTACTACATGTAAGCATTCAGAATTTGACACCACCAAGTACACCAACAGTTCAGGGGCATCAAATACACTCAAGAAAACATAATGGCAAAGCCCAAACTATTTATTTAATTGTATTTATTAATTTATTTAGATAATTAGGTTAAATAATAAACCTATACCAAATGTGCATAATAAATTCTCAGAAAATTATAGTGGCTTACAAGTTCCCTCAATATACTACTGTAAAAGTTTCATACCATTTTAACATGTATAACCTTCTTTACAAAAATGACAAGCCAGCAAGGTCTATTTTAGCAAAAATAGTAAACCCTATATAAAAGTGTCAAACAACAGATTATATATTTTTATAAAAAACTACACTTAATAAGGAACACAACAAAATTTGGTTCACAAAAATTGGACCTCTAGAACTCCACTTATCATTTTCCAAAGTTTGCATCAAATCTGAACAAATGAACTAGCTTTATTTGAACCGGGTTACTGTAGCGACGGAAAACAGAGCATGCGCGGGACGGCGCGGAATCGGCCGGAGTTCGCCGGCGGCGACTTTTCCGGCGACAACACTGGCGCTACAAGATTACTCACGACATTGCGCATCTACTGAGCCATCTAGCTAGGTCTATCGCCGGAGCTAAGGAAGACGGCGACGTCCATGGCGGCCCGGTGGTGCGGATCGACGGCGAGCCATCAACGGCGACTGAGACAATGAAATCAAAGGTTGCGCCGAGGTTTACCATCCTAAAGCAACTCTAGCGCACACACTAACGGGACTCGCGGTGGTCGGAGATGGCTCGACCGCGGTGACGGGATGCGGCAGTGAAAACGCCGGCGAGGACTGCACGCTGCACACAGCGGCTTACCGAGCTTCTAGCGAACAAAACGGACGTGGTGCGACGGTGGGGTCACTGAGGAACTACGGCGGTGGCGGAGGAGGGACGTGGTGCGCGCTGGGCCGGCAATGGCGACGGCGGCGCGGCTCGGCACTACGGCAGTTGCTGCGGGTGTTGCTGCGGTTGCGGAGGAGGCGAAGCAAAACAGGGAAATGAAATGAGGCGCTGGGAGGCTCACGGGCGGACGCTGGCGCTTCATTTGGCATGCTCTGGCCCGGCGTAGCCTGGCCGGTCAGGACAACGGCGACGCGCGGCGTACACGCGGACTTCAAGCCCTGAACCCGGTCAGAACACTGTAGCTACGATTCAGTTACCGCGACAGAGCCTGACAACGCGATTTGAAGCCGCTTGATCTCCTAAACCGTGAAGCAAAATCGAAAACAATCTAAATAAAAGTCGTAGACCTATATACCATCTTCAACTTCTATTAAAGAATCAATCTCTAATTCCCAACTAATACACAGTAATATCATGCCAAAATCAAGCTTGCGAAACTGGAAAACCGAGAAGGACTTAGAAAAATTCTAAGTGCTGAAAACCAGTGAATTGTTGATTTTTGTGAGCACCAAATGACTAAGCTATGCACTGATTTAGCTCAAGACCCAAACATAAAAGTTGTTGCCCTACTCAAATACTACAACTTCTCTTAAAGGTTCACTGCCATGCAAAGACTCTATGACATAGTTCAAACTAGGTCAAACATATTACTTTAAAATGATGACATACACCATATCAATGACTTAGAGACTAAACTAGACTTAGCCATGAATACCAAAGTTGTTCCTTATGCTATTCTAAACATGTTTAAAGCATTCACAAGGTTCCACACACATTCCATACTTTGATTCCATGAAAACCCAAACTTAAGTAAGGTAATTAAGTAACACACATGAAATATCAGCTAACAAAGGTATAGCAATTGAGATGCTCATGCACATGCATGCTCATGGATGCTTATGATCATGTAATGTCAAGGTTAAATGCATGCTTAACACCGAGGGTGTTACAGCCCTTCCCCCCTAAAAGAAATCTCGCCCCGAGATTGCACGACCTACCATTCTTCGTGGAAACTAGGATAAACCTCTCGAAGATAATCCTCACGTTCCCACGTAGCGTCTTGTTCACTATGATTATTCCAAACCACCTTGTAGAACTTGGTGACTTTGCTACGGGTCACTCTTTCCATTTCTTCAAGCACTTTAATAGGTCTCTCTTCATATGTCAAATCCGACTGAATCTTGATACTAGTAGATTCAATAGCTTCTTCGGGCACACGAAGACATTTCTTGAGTTGGGAGACATGAAAAACACTGAATATTGCTTTCATTTCTGGAGGTAACTGGAGTTGGTAGGCTACCGGCCCTTTTTGTGCAGTGATCTTGTATGGTCCAACATACCTAGGAGCAAGTTTTCGTTTCACTCCAAATCTTTGCACTCTCCTCATTGGGGATACCTTCAGATACACATAATCTCCGACTTGGAATATAATAGGACTTCTCCTCTTATCTGCATAACTCTTTTGTCTTGATTGAGCGGCTTTTATATGTTGCTGAATGATTTGAACTCGTTCTTCAGCTTCTTTGACAAAGTCAATTCCATAATATCTTCTTTCACCAGGCTCAATCCAATTTAGAGGGGTCCTACATTTGCGACCAAATAAAGCTTCAAATGGAGCCATCTTAATACTCTCTTGATAACTATTATTGTAGGAGAATTCAACCAAAGGTAACCAGTCCTCCCATGAACCCTTGGAAGAAATCACACATGCTCTCAACATATCTTCTAGGATCTGATTCACACGTTCAGTTTGACCTGCGGTCTGGGGGTGATAAGCAGAACTGCGAATCAATGTGGTACCCAAGTACTTATGCAGATGTTCCCAAAAATGATTAACAAATTGGGACCCTCGATCTGATACAATACTCTTAGGTACTCCATGCAATTTGATAATTTGTTCCATGTACAGCTTTGCATATTGATGAGGTCAATATTGGACATTAACAGGAATAAAATGCGCAGACTTGGTGAGACGGTCAACAATTACCCATATTGAATCATGACCTTTTTGGGTCTTTGGAAGTCCAACAATGAAATCCATACTAATGTCATCCCATTTCCAACTTGGAATAGACAGTGGCTGAAGTAAACCTGCTGGTTTCATATGAATGGCCTTCACTCGGCAACAATTATCACATCTTGCCACATATGCCGCAATTTCTTTCTTCATTTTTGTCCACCAAAATCTAGTCTTCAAATCTTGATACATCTTGCTGCTACCTGGGTGAATGGATAGCTTGGACGAATGAGCTTCCTCTAGGATTTGGTCCCTCAACTCCCTATCTTTCGGCACTACAAGCCGATCTTTAAACCATAGAACATCATTCTCATCTAACCGAAAATGCTTACTTTCTTCTTCTTTCATTTTTCTCTTGATGTGGAATATACCAACATCGGTCTTTTGTAGCTCAATGATCCTTGACTCTATAGAACAACTAACTGTGATATTGTGTAGGACCGCCGGATGCAATAAGTTGAAACCATCTTCCAACAAAGAATTACCATGATACTTCCGACTTAAGGCATCGGCAACTACATTGGCTTTACCCGGATGATAATGCACTTCTAGGTTGTAGTCCTTGATCAATTCTAGCCATCTTCGTTGCCTCATGTTCAACTCAGGTTGAGTGAAAATGTACTTAAGGCTCTTGTGATCAGTATAGATATGACAAACATTACCAAGCAGATAATGTCTCCAAATCTTCAAAGCATGGACAACTGCAGCAAGCTCTAAATCATGCGTTGGATAGTTGACCTCATGCTTTCTCAACTGGCGCGAGGCATAAGCAATGACTCGGCCTTCCTGCATCAAAACACACCCTAAACCGGTTCCTGAGGCATCACAAAATACATCAAACGACTTCTCAATGTCAGGCTGTGCTAATACAGGAGCAGTAGTCAGCAACGTCCGCAAAGTGTGAAAAGCCGCTTCACACTCCGGTGTCCAAACAAACTTCTCATCCTTCTGAAGTAACCTGGTCATAGGCTTGGATATCTTGGAGAAATCAGGGATAAACCGACGATAATATCCAGCTAAACCAAGAAAACTTCGGACTTCATGAACTGAGGTTGGGGCTTTCCAATCCATCACTTCTTGCACTTTGGATGGGTCTACAGAAATTCCATTTTCTGATAAGACGTGACCTAGGAAAGGTACCTTCTTCAACCAAAACTCACATTTACTAAACTTTGCATACAACTTATGCTCTCTTAGTCTCGACAATACCACTCTCAAGTGCTCTTCATGTTCTTCTGCCGTCTCAGAATAAATCAAGATATCATCGATGAACACAACCACAAACTTGTCAAGTTCAGGCATGAACACCGAGTTCATCAAATACATAAAGTAGGCAGGAGCATTGGTCAATCCAAAGGACATGACTAAATACTCATAAAGGCCATACCTAGTGGAAAAAGCAGTCTTAGGTACGTCTTCGGGCCTAATCTTGATTTGGTGATAACCTGACCTCAAATCAATCTTAGAGAACACTTTTGCTTTCGACAATTGATCAAACAAGATATCAATGCGAGGCAAAGGATACTTGTTCTTGATAGTAACAGCATTGAGTGGACGGTAATCCACACACATTCGCAAAGACTTATCCTTCTTTTTCACGAATATGGCAGGACAACCCCAAGGTGACGAACTGGGGCGAATGAGACCCTTCTCTAAAAGTTCATGCAATTGAATCTTCAATTCTGCTAACTCATTGGGAGGCATTCTATATGGTCTTCGGGAAATAGGTGCGGTACCAGGCAACAATTCTATCTTGAACTCTATTTCTCTGTCCGGTGGTAACCCTGGCAATTCCTCAGGAAAGACATCCGGAAATTCACATACTACTGGAATATCAGCAAGGGCCACAGACTGGATAGCATTGGCCACATTATGGAGATCAAACTCCCGAGGAAGGGGTACTAGAAAAGCCTCATTATTCTTGGGATCCCTCAACATAACAGTTCTAGTCGAGGTATCAATAAGAACACCATGGTTCTTCATCCAATTCATCCCCAAGATCACATCAATACCTAATCCCGGTAATATCACTAGGTTGGCAGTATACTCCCGTTCACTTATTTGGATGCGTACACCTCTAACTATCTGGTTGGTTGAAATGTTGCTCCCAGCAGCACTTATGCAATAACCACCCTTTTCTACCACAACTATTTTCTGGTCATACTTGGATGCAAATATTGGACTCATGAAAGAATGCGAAGCTCCAGAATCAAATAAAACAACTGCAGGATGATGATTCACGAGAAACATACCAGCCGTGACCACTTCACCAGAGGGAATCTCTTCCATGGTGGTATAGTGCACATGTCCCTGATGTCCACTGGAATTGCCCTGCTTCTGGTTGTTGTTCTTCCTGGGATATGGACAATTTCTTGACCAATGGCCAGTCTTGTTGCAGTTCCAACATGGCATACCTTTAGGTGGAACATTGGAGCTACTCTGTCCAGTGCTACCCTTAGGTAGAGCAACAGAATAAGCCTTGCGGTATACTTGCTGGTTCTGACTTGGTTGTGCCTTCTTCTGGGGTGGTCGAAACTTTGGAGCTGGAGGGCGGAACTGGGGTCTTGCATTGGTAGGAGCTTGGGACTGAGATACTCCTGCTTCAAAAGCTCGCTTGCGATTCTTGGACGCTGTATAGATGTTGTTCTGGTTCTCTTGGGTTAGTGCATCACTAACAAACTCATTGAAGGTAGCACATTTGTTGTTAGCGAGCGTCTTCATCAGCTTCGGGCTAAGGCCCCCGCTTGAAACTAGCAATTTTCTTTGCATCTGTATCCACAAACTCTATAGCATACCTTGACAAATTGTTAAAGGCATGCAGATACTCTGTCAAACCCTTAGTTCCCTGTGTTAGCCTCATGAATTCCGTATGCTTCATGCTCATCAGACCTGGGGGAATATAATGCCCCCTAAATGCAACCTTGAACTGATTCCATGTAATTTGAGCATCTCCAGGCAAAGTGGATCGATGGTGACTCCACCATATGCCTGCTGGTCCATGCAACTGGTGCGATGCATACTCGGTCTTCAAGTGTTCAGTGAGCCTTAAGAGATGGAACTTCTGTTCAATTGTATTCAACCACTCATCTGACTGTAGTGGTTCTTCTGCTTCCTTAAAGACAGGAGGCTTGGTGTCGAGAAAGTCCTTAAAAGTACTGAACTGGTTAGGTTCAGGTCCCTGATGCTGATCTCTCCCATGTCCTTGTCCAGCATTCTGCGCGAGACCACGCAGCACTTCACCCATAGCACGTTGAGTCTCCATTAGCTGCGCCATCATCTCAGCTGGGGTAGGATGCGGTGGTGGGGGAAGATCCTCGTGACCATTGCCACGGCCATCGTTACCACCCGCATCATCACCAAAAATTCCCCTACGAGTGCGCGTCATCTGCGAAGTTGCAACAACAAGTGATTATTGGAGGATGCCCAAAGATTGCAGAAGAATTGCAAAAATTATGCCATACTGTAATTACTGGAGAGAATCATAAATTCATACAATAACACAGAGGCACAACAATCCAATTCCACAGCATAACATCACCAAATGATCGCTTATCGTGCTCGCACTACTATAGCTAAACTACTCCTCGGGGTGGTCGCTATCGATGTCGGGCACACCATCACCATGGTCATCCTCACAAGACTTCACCTCGTCATCTTTAGTTACCACTTAAGGAAGACACGTGCAAAAGAAACGGTTTACTTAATGATAGATCATTTAAGGGGGAATCATGCAGGAACATGAATGAACAATGCACCATGATGTATGCTCGTTCCGTACGTCCTCACAAACTTAGAAAAAAATAATTCCTAACGACATACGCGGTGGCATACATACGTTCTCTCAATATAATCGTCACTAAACGAGCTACCCGTTTCGTTGTTAGTGTACCTGCAGAAAATTCATTTCAGCCCAACCCAACAGATATAAGTAGAGAAATTTAAATGCAGGATCTAATTTGCAAATAAATACTTCCATATATGTATACCCATACATATACTTCCGTATCAAAGCTACCCGATGACAATTTATACCCACAATTAAATACGCACCATACACACATGCAAGCATGCATATACAGTCGTATCAAAACTAGCTCTCCCGACCGCACGCTCACGTCTTGCGGTCATGCCACTCATCAACTTACCTTCTTACCTTAGCGTAGAGGCATTTGATCCATACATTACCATTCAAGTGAATGGCATCCATACAATAGCACGCCATATGGACGACGAAAGTAAAAACCCCCCATGTTAGTACTTAAATAGCCACCTAAAAGTCCTTAACTGGGCATAAAGGAGATGACCACTGGCACACTTTAGATTTTTATAACACAAAACCTTTGTTTTTAAATACACATATGACAAGTTTTAATGTTGAATCCTTGCTCTGATGCCAGCTGTCACAGAACCGTCCAATTTATAAGAGCACAAGTACAATAGCAATCACCGAAGCGATCAAACCGTCATACTTGAGCCCATATAAATCCGGTAGTCCAACGAAATCGCGGAGGATCTCAAACAACCAACATACAAACCAAGATCGTAGAGATTCAATACAACCAGTCACATGTTACATCATAGTTCACAAATATGTCTCATACATCAGAGTTCGAATAATTATTACAAACCAAGTTTGAAAGTAGCGGAAGCAAAGTAGTTTAACATCAACATCACACGTAGTTTAATACAAAGCCAGTGTCATAGTCATCTCCAACCAAAAGCACAAAGGTGAGATGAAATACAGAATGACCATTGCCCATGGTCCTAGTCCTCATCCACAGCAGGAGCAAGACAGCTCTTGCAGTAGCCATGAAACATAACATTATCTGCAACAATGGGAATAAAACCCTGAGTACGAGAAGGTACTCAGCGAGACTTACCCGCCAACTAATATACTAAGACACCAAGGAGTATGCAAGGCTTTATAAGTAGAGCTGGTAGACATTATTTGCAGAAAAAGCATAAGTTATCCAACATCTCTTTAATTGGAAATCACCAATTATTAATCCTGTCTCATACTAGATTAGCAACTATCCTATGCCAAACATGTTGGTACCATTAAGTCATCACAATAATAACCATATCCAGTTGAGTTCTTGCATAATCTCATAACCATCATTTTCATAATTTACTACGATGAAAGGAACTCAAGTCAAGTTCTCACTATCCGGGAGAGACGGCGATTCGAATCGATTCCTACCCAGCTGGGGAAATATTCCTAACACACACCCAGGCATACCTCGCGAAGGTAGCCTTAGGTCACCTTTGGTACAAATCAGGAACCAAATTCGCGGGTACGACCAGCGCCGCACAATCAGAGAACCACTCTGCCAAGGGTGATCGGGACTCTAACCCGCCTTTGGGCTTACGCCAATGGCTCTCCGCACATCCATACTACCATCCAGAGTGCGCACTTGAACTGCTCGTGGTCCCGGCCTGAGATGAGCTACTCGGCTTCGCGGTCGGAACGACTTATCCAACCAACTATGTGAGAGGCTGCGTTCAACATGACAAGATGACCTCCAACGTCCGGTCCTTAAACGACACAGGTGGAGTCACTACAATACCACATATAAGACTCCACCCAGTCTCCATTTATTCAACAATACCAGGTTATGTTCCACGATAGCACAATATAGCCAACCGTGATTAAGTTATCACCTATAGCTCGCAGGTGACAGGAAATCACCCGACTTCTACCGGTCTAAGCATAGCTAAGCATGATAAACGTTCCTGGACTTAAATAGGATTCATGGTAAATATTTCTGGTCAAGGAAGGTAATATGCAACAATGGTTTCCAAACAACTCCTGTCACGTAATGCAGCAATACGAATAACTTTAAGTGACATTAATAAAATAGGGAGGCTTATAATGCTCCGGGGCTTGCCTTTCACAAACGTCGAAGGCTGGTGATCGGGGCACTCAGGAAGGTGATCGGCTTCAGGCTCTCCTTCTCCGGAAACCTCCAGGTGCTGAACTTCCTGATTCTCCCCCTGCGGCTCGGCGTCGAGTTCCACAAGTGTGATCCCCTCGGTTGCACCTATTGCATGCATATGCATAAATAAGTACCATGAATGCATAAGATGGATCACGGAGGATGTGATAACAGGATGTACATGCTATGACAATGATGTTAAGTTGAAAAAAATGATAACAATGCTAACTCCTTATTTGCCTAGTAGGTGCATATCTCTTCTCTAGTTATTTATAAATTTCACAAAAAGCAATATCTAAGTTACACATGACAGTTACAAGTTTATATCATAACTGAAGTTATACTTATCCAAATGCTATGATCTTAGACTTTATGGAAAGCTTATAAAATTGTCTACAACTATTATTCAATAACCAAAAGCTGAATCACAATCTATCCTAGACAAAATAGGCAATCTATGCAGTGCTGTCCAGAAATTCCAGAGAACAAGCAATTCGGAAAACTAACTTTAAACAGATAGAACTCCTAAACCCTTTGGCCTATTGACCTGAAATTTTAACACAAGATAGATGAAGAAGTTACCTACAACTTTGTTATTAATCATTTCTACAGAAAACATCATTTTGACTATGCAACATAACAAGCAACAGAATCTGTCCGAAAACGTGTTAAATCGAATTATAAAACAACAATATTTCTACTACATGTAAGCATTCAGAATTTGACACCACCAAGTACACCAACAGTTCAGGGGCATCAAATACACTCAAGAAAACATAATGGCAAAGCCCAAACTATTTATTTAATTGTATTTATTAATTTATTTAGATAATTAGGTTAAATAATAAACCTATACCAAATGTGCATAATAAATTCTCAGAAAATTATAGTGGCTTACAAGTTCCCTCAATATACTACTGTAAAAGTTTCATACCATTTTAACATGTATAACCTTCTTTACAAAAATGACAAGCCAGCAAGGTCTATTTTAGCAAAAATAGTAAACCCTATATAAAAGTGTCAAACAACAGATTATATATTTTTATAAAAAACTACACTTAATAAGGAACACAACAAAATTTGGTTCACAAAAATTGGACCTCTAGAACTCCACTTATCATTTTCCAAAGTTTGCATCAAATCTGAACAAATGAACTAGCTTTATTTGAACCGGGTTACTGTAGCGACGGAAAACAGAGCATGCGCGGGACGGCGCGGAATCGGCCGGAGTTCGCCGGCGGCGACTTTTCCGGCGACAACACTGGCGCTACAAGATTACTCACGACATTGCGCATCTACTGAGCCATCTAGCTAGGTCTATCGCCGGAGCTAAGGAAGACGGCGACGTCCATGGCGGCCCGGTGGTGCGGATCGACGGCGAGCCATCAACGGCGACTGAGACAATGAAATCAAAGGTTGCGCCGAGGTTTACCATCCTAAAGCAACTCTAGCGCACACACTAACGGGACTCGCGGTGGTCGGAGATGGCTCGACCGCGGTGACGGGATGCGGCAGTGAAAACGCCGGCGAGGACTGCACGCTGCACACAGCGGCTTACCGAGCTTCTAGCGAACAAAACGGACGTGGTGCGACGGTGGGGTCACTGAGGAACTACGGCGGTGGCGGAGGAGGGACGTGGTGCGCGCTGGGCCGGCAATGGTGACGGCGGCGCGGCTCGGCACTACGGCAGTTGCTGCGGGTGTTGCTGCGGTTGCGGAGGAGGCGAAGCGAAACAGGGAAATGAAATGAGGCGCTGGGAGGCTCACGGGCGGACGCTGGCGCTTCATTTGGCGTGCTCTGGCCCGGCGTAGCCTGGCCGGTCAGGACAACGGCGACGCGCGGCGTACACGCGGACTTCAAGCCCTGAACCCGGTCAGAACACTGTAGCTGCGATTCAGTTACCGCGACAGAGCCTGACAACGCGATTTGAAGCCGCTTGATCTCCTAAACCGTGAAGCAAAATCGAAAACAATCTAAATAAAAGTCGTAGACCTATATACCATCTTCAACTTCTATTAAAGAATCAATCTCTAATTCCCAACTAATACACAGTAATATCATGCCAAAATCAAGCTTGCGAAACTGGAAAACCGAGAAGGACTTAGAAAAATTCTAAGTGCTGAAAACCAGTGAATTGTTGATTTTTGTGAGCACCAAATGACTAAGCTATGCACTGATTTAGCTCAAGACCCAAACATAAAAGTTGTTGCCCTACTCAAATACTACAACTTCTCTTAAAGGTTCACTGCCATGCAAAGACTCTATGACATAGTTCAAACTAGGTCAAACATATTACTTTAAAATGATGACATACACCATATCAATGACTTAGAGACTAAACTAGACTTAGCCATGAATACCAAAGTTGTTCCTTATGCTATTCTAAACATGTTTAAAGCATTCACAAGGTTCCACACACATTCCATACTTTGATTCCATGAAAACCCAAACTTAAGTAAGGTAATTAAGTAACACACATGAAATATCAGCTAACAAAGGTATAGCAATTGAGATGCTCATGCACATGCATGCTCATGGATGCTTATGATCATGTAATGTCAAGGTTAAATGCATGCTTAACACCGAGGGTGTTACAATGGCCACCACGTGGAGGACATCCGCCGGCGTTAGGCCCGCACGTTAGACCAGGGTGGGTAGCAAAACCGCGCGATGCCTCTGTTCTCTCTCACTCATGCTCACTCTCTCTGCCTCGCCCTCGCTCTCGCTCTCACCGCTCTAGAGCAGAACCACAGCGCCATGCCATTGCCGCTGCACCTCTGCCGAGCTCGCTCACTACCTCCACCACACCAGTATCTGATTGCTCGCACGCACCGCTCAGCCATCACCTCCTCCATCTTCCCAACTAGTTAGCCATGCCAATCGAGCGAAGGTAAACGCCTAAGGGTGAGTTTGCTATAGGCGCGCCCTCGTTGGAGCACCGCCGAGATTGCACTCACCGTGGCCGTGCTCGCTAGAGCCCCCACATTCTCTCTCTTTTGTTGTTAGGGTTAGACTAGGGTTAGGTCTTGGTCATGCCACTGGTCGCTGAGCCAACGCTGGCACACCAGCACCGGAACATGCCTGCGCACCATCGTGCTAGCGCCATCGTGCCACCACACATAGGGCCAAGCTTCATCGCCGCTCCACCGAAGCCCCAACTTAACCTTAGATCTCTGTTACACCACCAGGAAGCCATAGCCATGCTCATCAGTGCTTGCCATGGCCGGAAACAATAGGTGTGCCACCGTAGAGCTGCCACCGTCCGCCATTAGCACCGCCACCATAGCCAACCATCATCAAGGGTTCACCCACTTAGCTCACTAGGTGCGGAACGAGGAGGGGAACATGTCGGTGGTGACCTTGTCGCCGGTGACCTTACCATCGGCGAGTTCTAATCGGCAAAGCTGATGCCCTGCCTCTGTCTCACTAACATGTGGGGTCGGTTGACTTCTAGGGCCTACACATTAGTCACAGCGGGGTGTATGGACCAGGTGTACCTAGCAGCGGACCCTGAGTGTATTTGATTTTTTTATTTGTTTTCACAGATTTTGTAGCAAACTTGCAAACATTATATCTTGAGCTAGGAGTATCCAAATGGGGTGAACCAAATTTTGTTGGATTCATCTTGAAGTGTACTATTAGATAAAAATATGAAATCTACTATTTATGGTATTTTCTAGGAGAATTAAATTGAGCAAGATAAGTGCTTTTAAAATAGTTTCTATCTTGTAAATTGCATAACTTGAGCTAGGAAGATGATAAAATTGTGATTCAAATTTTGCTGGTCTTGTGTTGACATGATCTAGCTAGGAAAAATAATAAACCTATAGTAGACATCCTTGTAATATGTTCTTCCTACTTGATCTTAATTAATTGCTAGTTTCTAATGAAAGTAAATAGGGTAAAAATACATAACATATGATCACAAAAATTTTTACACTGCATTCTTATGCTAGGATGAAAGTAAGAAAAATATGAAATATGTTGCTTGACACTTTTCACTATGCTAAACTTTTTGTGCTAAAATAAGCATATGTAACTTGTCATTTTTGTAGACGCAGCTATACTTATCCAAATGGCATGAAATTTGTATAGTAGACTATTAGAGTCATTTTAGGCTATTCTAATTTTCTCAGAATTTATTAAGCATTGAAAATATTTATCCTATAAATCACCTTATTATCTAAGGAAATTAATAAATGAATATAAATAAATTAGTTAGGCTTAAATATGATGTTTTTTGTGGTGTGTGTGATGCATATAATATGTTGATACTATTAGTGAGGCTTAGAAGTATTGGTTTATAGGCAACTAGTTAATTATTGCTTTATAATTCTACTAGATGACTCCTTGTCTAGTTTATGTTGTGGTGATAAATTCATGATGATAACGATCTTTTCTGTAAATATGGTTAATAACAAAGTTGTAGATAACTTACTTATCTACCTTGTGTTAAATTTTCATAGTCATAGACCTTATGTTTTGAGAATTATGGTGGTCGGAAATCTGCTATTTGAAATACTTGCTCTCTTGATAGATCTAAAAGATTGAATTGTTTGACTTAGATAACTACTGAATCACATTAAGATAATTAAAAGAAAGTTGTAGCAAATTTCATATGCTTTCTAGAATGTCCACAACCATATTATTTTGATGTGTATAACTCCAGTTATGGTTAAAACAATTGGATGCTATCTTGGAGTCTAGAAAATAATTTACATAAGTGTTTGTTTAAGTTACTAGAGAAGAGATATGCACCTACTCAGTAAAAGAAAATTTAACTTGTTATCACCTTAATGCAATGCTGCTGAGAACACTTATGAGGATGCATTCATCACATCATATCATATTATACATGTCATTATATATGCATCCATGATATCTTATTTCCTGCCCCATGCATATAAGATCGTCTGAGGGGATAACTCTATTGGAATTCGACGAAGAGCTGGAGGAACAACAGGAGGTACCTTAGGATGTAGCTCCAGAAGGAGAGGAGCAAGCTCTTGAAGACTTACCTGAGAGTCCAGTCCATAGGCCAACTTCTTTTATCAAAGGCAAGCCCTAGAGCTTTCTAAGTCTTCCATGTTTTACAAAATATCACTTGAGTCTTTTATGTTTGATGCATTAGGTTATAAGAGTTGATTGGAAACACTTGATGCATAGAACTACCTTGTCCAGATATATATACCTTTAACCCTATGTAGGTCCAGGATCGAATATATGCTTAGCCATGCTTAGACCGGTAGAAGTCGGGTGATTTCCTATCACCTGCGAGATATAGGTGGATACTGAAGCACGGTTGGCTATATTTGCTATCGTGGGAAATAACCATGGGGTAATGTAACTGGAGGTTGGACGGAGTCTATGCATAGGTTGACTCATGTGATTCCATCTGTGCCGATTAAGGACCGTACCATTGTTGGAACTTTCGTCGAGATTGAACGCTTGCTTCTCACTTAGCTAGCCGAATAACTCGTTCCGACCATGAAGCCCTATAGCTCAACTTAGGACAGGCCCCGTTCTATAAGAGTGTGCACTCTGGATGGTAGTAAGGATGTGCAAGGAGCCAGACATGAGCCCAAGGGCAGGGTAGTCCTGATTGTTCTGGTAGTTGGTCGTCCCTGATTGTGCAGCGCAGATCAAACCCACGAAATGTGGACCTAAGTTGTACCAAAGGTGACCATTGATTTGGTCTACCTAGGTTTATGTTAGGAATAATTTCCTAGCTGGTTGAAATGAATTTGAATCACCGTCTCTCCCGGACAGTGAGAAACTTGGCTAGCTCCAGCATCATAGTAAGTTTATTATGGAATGATGGTTATGAAGAACATGGAATTACTACACTGGCTATGGTTATTATTGTTATGCTACAAAATGATATACCACATGTTTGGCATAGGTTAGTTGCTAATCTAGAGACGAATAGCTATAATTAACTTGATGACCGAATTAACAAAGTTATAGTTGAATTAGTGGCCTTTTATGCAAAATGTTGTCAACCTAGCTCCACTTATAATGCCTTGCATGATCCTTGGAGTCACTTTATTTTTGGTTTATGATGGGTAAGTCTAGCTGAGTACCTTCTTGTACTCAGGGTTTATTTCCAATTGTTGCAGATAATACGATGTATCATGGCTACAGAAAGAACTGCTTCTGTCCTGCCATGGATGAGGAGTAGGGCCCTGGGCAAGGCATCTCTTGTTAATCCCTCTCTTATGCTTTTGTGGGATTGTGATCATGAGCTGGCACAATATTTGAACAATGATGGAGATGTTGGTTTCAAACTTTAATTGCTTTCTCTACTATTTTACCTGAACTTGGTTTGTAATAACTTTTAATCGTACTTTGATGTATGGAACTATATTTGTGAACTTTATGTAACGTGTGACATGTATGTTGAATCATGTATGATCTTGGTTGTATGTTGATGGTTAATCGAGACCCTTCATAGTACTCGATGGACTACCGGGTTTATATGGGCTCAAGTATGATAGTGTGACCGCTTGCGGCTGCCATTGTACTTGTGCTCTTATAAATTGGATGGTTCTCCTATAGCTAGCAGCAGAGCAAGATTCAACATTAATTGCCACATGTGTATATAAAACAAAGGTTTTTGTTTTTCAAAACTAGTTTGGGCAACTGATATATATATATATAGGTGTTTAAACCTAAAGTTTGAATCTAAAGTGTGCCAGTGATCACTTCCTTTATGCCCAGTTAAGGATTTCAGGTGGCTAATTAAGTACTAACTTGGGGGGTTTTTATTTTCATCATCCATACGGCGTGCTATTGTATGGATGCCATTCACTTGAGTGGTAATGTATGAATCAAATGCCTCTATGCCCAAGGTAAGATGCCACTCATCATCATAGTGGCATGACCGCAAGATGTGAGCGTGCGGTCTAATGGGGAGAGTTAGCTTTGATACTAAAGTATATATATGTCTCATATATATATGGAGGTATTTAATTGTGGGTTAGCTTTGATATGACTATATATGCATATTTATATGTATATATGGACATATTTACTTTTGGGTAGCTTTGATACAGAAGTATATATATGGGTATATATATAAGGAAGTATTTAGATTGCAACATAGAGCCCAAATTTTCATTTTTGCATATATAATTGTGGGGTTGGGCTAAAATGAAATTCTTGTGCAGGTACACTAACAGCGAAACATGTAGCCCTAGTAGTTATGTTATATATGAGAGAACGCATGTATGCCACCATGTATGCCGTTAGAAGTTTAATTCTCCTAAGTTTGTGAGGACATATGGAACGTGCATGCATCATGATAAATTATTATTACATACTTGCATTGTTCCTCCCCTTATCAGTTTCTTATTCGGTTAAGTAACTCTTTTTCTATTATAACATTGTTCTCATGAGAGTTGCACCATTTTGTTGGTACAGATGGTAGCATCAGTTGGGAGTTAGACCTTCCTAGAGATGTTTGGTACCCCTGCCCTGCTTTGGAGGGTCCAGCATTTTGTGGGGTATACTGAACCGCCCCTCTATTTCTAGAATGAAGAATACTTGGAGGGACAGCCATGGTATGAGGTGCAACTAACCATACATGCTCGTACCCAAGCACCCCTATGGCAGGAGTGGAAGGCAGATTCTGAAGGGAAAACTCCTTGGGAAGTTGCCCAAGTAGTGGCTTTTTAGGTGCTGAGTCAGATATGCAGCAGCATGGGGATGAGCTTACCGGCAGTGCTACTGGTACTTTTCCTTGTGTGGATCCATCTATAGCAGTATGGGCATAGCGCAACCATAATGCGTTGATCCAAGATTGGGATGAGCGGACAGATAGTTCTAGTCCTGCTATGAGTGCGATGTTGGCTGTGATGAAGATGTTTTATGCTCGTCAGGATACTAGGGACTTCTAGTAGGAGTCCTATACCACTTGTATGGATAGGCTCATGAGGGCCAAAGCTGCATAGCGTAAGCTGAGAAACCATGTTCACAAGCACAAAAAGGTAGCAAGGGAGGCTCATAGGAACATCGACCAAGCTTATGTAGCATTGGGAAATCTCCACACTCAAATGGAACAGGTTGATCCATAGAGAGCTACCGCCCAAGTGGCAAGAGCTAATGATCAGGCTGTGCTAGCAAGACTCTAGGAGCAGCTAGAGGCCGCTCGTGCCGAGGCACTCATGGCTATGGGCCAGCGGATCCAAGCAAACAACCAGTGTAGCCCTGGCAGAAGTAGCACAAAATAGAGCCAAAGCCCTAACTATGCAGTAGGACCATGTCAAGAGGGATTTATGCCAGCAGCTTGCACATACCCAGAACATGGTGGTGGATCTTTAGCATGAGGTGCATTATCTAAACAACCAACTGCACCTGCTCCTTGATGAGGAAGAAGATCCAAAGATGTTAGCTGAAGATGACGATTGGGAGGAAGAAGTGGAGCTAGAGGATGAGGATGATGCTATCTTCAACCTCGATATTGAGCACGCTGAAGAGTAGAACCGTTTAGTGACTAGTTTGAAGCGTTAGTTGTATCCCTGCTATCTGTGTAATGGACTTGTAGTTTGAACTTCAGTACTCATGATGTAACTTCGGTGTATTATTGGTACTTTGCATGTTAATCCGTGATGGGTTGAACTTTGATGAAATTCCAGTTTTGTTTTACTGGTAAAATATGACATGCATGGTTAACGCATTGCAAGTACAATAAGTGATCTAATTGGTGATGTTATGTTGCGAGAATAAATTATTATGCCTCTATTTTATTGTATGAATTTAAGATTCTCTCCAGTAATTTCAGTTTGGCATGATTACACAATTCATCTACAATCTCCTAACATCAACCAATAATCACTTATGGTTGCAATTTTGTAGATGACTCACACCCGTGCTGGGGTAGGCACCAGCCAGAGTGGTAATGATGGTGATTTACCACCACCACCATCACCTTCTGTGAATGAGTTCTTTGTGCAATTTCTAGGTAATTAGAGAGCTATGGAAGAGACACTGTGCCTCATTGAACAAAACACTGCTCAGACCTACCAGCAACATGAAGGGCCTGAACCAAATCAATATAGCTCATTCAAAGATTTCCAAGACACCAAGCCTTCTATCTTCAAAGAGACTGAAGAACCGCTCTAGGCGGATGAGTGGCTTAACATGATAGAGCAAAAGTTCCATCTGTTGAGGGTTACTGAGCATCTAAAGGCTGAGTATGCGTCTCATCAACTGCAAGGATCGGCAGGGTTATGGTGGACCCATTTCCTATCTTCTCTACCTGCAAACGCACAGGTCACATGGGAACAGTTCAAGTTAGCCTTTAGGGGACATCACATTCCCCAGGGCTCATGCACATGAAAGCCTCCGAGTTCATGTGACTTACTCAAGGGACCAAAACCCTTACAGAGTACCTACATGCCTTCAATAATTTGTCTAGATATGCCCCAGGATTCATCAATATAGAGGAAAAGAAGATAGAAAGCTTCAAGAGAGGTCTTGGCACCAAACTAATGAAGACTATGGCCAACTCAAGGTGTGCCACCTATAATGAGTTTGTCAGTGATGCCTTAACCCAGGAGAACTAGAACAACTTGCACGCAGCAGCAAAGGGCCACAAAAGAGCAGCTGAGGCAGGTGCCTCAAGGTCATCTCAATCTAGAGCTCTAGTGGCAGCCAGGCCATAGTTCTATCCACCAGTGCCTAAGTATAGCCCTCCTTAGCCAAAAGCTCAAGCCAATCGCCCCTAGAAGACATTTCATAGAGTATTCACCATTGCCATACCTAAGGGCAATGCATGCTAAGGAAGCTTACCAGGACCAAGGAACGACCAACTGTGCTTTAACTACAATCAGCTAGGTCATTGGTCCAAGGAGTGCCCCCCATCCCAAGAAGAATAGCAATCAAAACTAGGGTAATCAGAAATAGGCAAATCCTAAGGCATGTCCTAGATATGTGCACTATACAGCCATGGAAGAAATTCCTGTGGGAGAAATTGTGACCTCCGGTATGTTTCTTATTAACAAACATCCCGCCATTGTTTTATTTGATTCTAGAGCTTCTCATTCATTTATGCGCCAAACATTTGCATCTAAGCATCATCAGAAGATAATTGGGGTAGACAAGGGTGGTTATAGTATAAGTTCAGCTGGGGCCACTATTTCTACTAATCAATTAGTGAGAGATGTGCTCATCTCTATACAAGAGAGGGTGTACACTATGGATCTTATAATATTGCTAGGACTAGCAATAAATGTGATTTTGGGCATGAATTGGATGAGGGGTCATGGAGTTCTCATTGATACATCCACTCGAACAATTATGTTGAGAGAACCAAAGGGGAGTAATGCTTTTCTAGTACCACTTCCCTGAAGTTTTGATCTCCAAAACTTGTCTTGTGCTATCCAAGCCACTACCCTCTGTGATATTCCAATGGTTTGTGAGTTTCCTGATGTATTTGTAGATGAATTGCTAGGTTTACCGCCTGATAGGGATGTGGAATTTAAGATTGAGTTAGTGCTAGGTATAGCACCTATCTCAAGAAGACCCTATAGGATGCAACCAAATGAGTTTGCCAAACATAAAATCCGGTTACAATAACTATTGGACAAAGGTTTCATTCAACCTAGTTCGTCCCCATGGGGTTGTCCAGCTTTATTTGTAAAGAAGAAGAACAAATCCTTGTGGATGTGTGTGGACTATAGGCCGCTTAATGTTGTGACCATTAAGAACAAGTATCCTTTGCCCTGTATCGATATTTTGTTCGATCAACTGGCAAAAGCAAAGGTACTCTCTAAGATTGACTTGAGATCCGGGTATCACCAGATTAAGATCAGGCCAGAAGATATACCTAAGACAACTTTCTCCACTAGGTATGGCTTGTATGAGTATTTTGTCATGTCGTTTGGACTAAAAAATGCTCCTGCCTACTTCATGTACTTGATGAATTCGGTATTCATGCCTAAGCTCGACAAGTTCGTGGTTGAGTTTATCGATGATATCTTGATTTACTTAGAAAATGAGGCAGATCATGCAGAGCATCTGAGAGTTGTTTTGTCCAGATTGAGGGAGCATAAATTATATGCTAAAATTAGCAAATATGAATTCTGGTTGAAGAAACTACCTTTCTTGGGTCACATCTTATTTGAAGATGGAATTTTTGTAGACCCATCTAAAGTAAAAGAGGTCATGGATTGGAAGGCCCCGACTTTAGTTCATGAAGTTCGGAGTTTTCTAGGGCTGGCAGGGTACTATCATTGTTTCATTCCTGACTTTTCCAAAATAGCTAAGCCCATGACTAGACTACTCTAGAAGGATGAAAATTTCGATTGGACTCTGGAGTGTGAAGCTGCTTTTCACACCTTATGGACCTTGTTAACTACAGCTCCTATTTTAGCACAACCCAACATTGAAAAGCCTTTCGATGTGTTCTGTGATGCATTGGGTATAAGTTTAGGGTGTGTGCTTATGCAAGATAGCCGAGTTATTGCCTATGCTTCTCGACAATTGAGAAAGCATGAAGTCAACTATCCCACCCATGATTTGGAGCTTGCCGCAGTTGTTCACGCATTGAAGATATGGAGACATTATTTGTTGGGAAACATATGTCACATCTACACTAACCATAAAAGTCTCAAATACATCTTCACTCAACCTGAGCTGAACATGAGACAACGTAGATGGTTAGAGCTGATCAAGGACTATAATTTGGAAGTGCACTACCATCTAGGAAAAGCCAATGTTGTAGCAGATGCACTTAGTCAGAAATCTCATTATAACACCTAGAAGCCTTGTTGGAAGATGGATTTAATTTGTTACATCCTGTTGTGCTGCACAATATCACTGTTAGTTGCTCACTTGAGAGCAAAATCATAGAACTGCAGAAGACAGATGTGGGTGTGTTCCACATCAAGCGAAAGATGAAAGAACAGGAAACCAAGCCTTTTAGGTTGGATGAAAGAGGTGTGATATGGTTTGAGGACTGACTTGTGGTACGGAAAGACTAAGAACTTAGAAATCAAATTTTAGATGAAGCTCATTCATCCAAGTTGTCTATCCATCCTGGTAGTAGCAAAATGTATCAAGATTTGAAAATCCATTTTTGGTGGACCAAGATGAAGAAAGAGATCGCTGCCTATGTCGCTAGGTGTGATAATTGCAGTAGAGTCAAGGCCGTTCATTTGAAATCCATTGGATTACTGCAACCTTTATCTATTCTAGGTTGGAAATGGGAGGAAATAAGTATGGACTTTATTACAGGCCTCCCGCTAACACAACAAGGTCACGATTCTATATGGGCCACTGTAGATCGCCTCACCAAGTCAGCACATTTTGTACTAGTTAACACAATGTATCATGCTAGGAGGTACGCTAAGCTATATGTTGCTCAGATCAATAGACTACATGGAGTATCAAGGACCATAATCTCAGATCAGGGACCGCAATTTATAGCTCACTTCTGGTAACACTTGCACCAGGCCTTGGGAACTAAACTAATTAGAAGTTTAGCATATCATCCACAAACTTCAGGACTAGACTGAGTGAGTGAATCAAATCTTAGAAGACATGCTGAGAGCTTGTGTTACATCCTCTAAGGGTTCATGGGAGAAATGGCTACCTTTAGCCGAGTTCTCCTATAACAACAGTTATCAAGAGACCATCAAGATGGCTCCTTTTGAGGCCTTGTACGGTCGCAAATGTAGAACTCCTTTGAATTGGATTGAGCCTAGAGAAAGGAGGTACTATGGCATAGATTTTGTCACTGAAGCGGAAGAGCAAGTACGCATCATTCAATAGCATATGAGAGCAGCTCAGTCTAGACAAAAGAGTTATGCTAATAAAAGAAGAAGACCACTAACCTTTGAAGTGGGAGACTATGTGTACTTAAAAGTTTCACCCATGAAGGGAGTGTAGAGATTTGGAGTAAAAAGGAATCTTGAACATAAGGGAAATGTCGCCTACAAGTTACTTCTTCCAGAGATGAGTACTATATTCAATGGGCACAATATCATGTGCAAAGCAACCAACCTGTGCAAACTTGGAAACTATCAATCAGGACCATTGGATGCTAATCTAATGGATGGGGTGAGGGGGCTTAAGCACAAAAAAGGACGGTAGGTGGGGCGCTTAAGCGCAAAAAAATCCCACCTCTCACCCCATCCATTGGATCAGCATCTAGTGGTCCTAATTGGTAGTTTCCAAGTTTGCACAGGTTAGTTGGTTTGCACCTGATATGTTGCCATATTCAATGTCTTCCATGTTTCTCAGTTAAAAAGATGCCTCCACATACCTGATGAAGCTATTGCACCCACCAACATTAAGCTCCCATTGGATTTAACTTATGAAGAGAAACTAATTTGAGTGCTAGAAGAAATGGAAAGAGTAACCTAGAGCAAAGTTATTAAATTCTACAAGGTGGTGTGGAATAACCATAGTGAACAAGATGCCACTTGGGAATGGGAGGATTATTTACGTGAGGTCTATACCGCTTTTTATGAAGAATGGTAGGTCTTGCAAATCTCAGGATGTAGATTCCTATAAGGGGGAGGGACTATAACATCCTAGTGTTAAGCATTGCATTTGACACTTGCATTTCATGAGCACAAGCATCATCCATTCATTCATGAGCATGAGCATATGAAATTTCATTACATTCTTTATACATTATCATAGGTGATGTTGATTATATATAAGCATATGCTTGTAATCATATGTGACCAATGCATGATATGGTTGTGAGGTCACCAAAATACCTTAGACACATCTAGAATGATATTTGGAACAATGTTTATATTCATGACTTAAGCCAATTTTGCTTCTAAGTGTCGGTTCACTTTGTAATGCCATTTTCATGATGATAGTTTGACCAAAGTTGAACAGTAGCTTAGACTATTTGCATGGCTGTGTGATCTAAATAAAAGTTGTAGTTCACATCATGGATAACAAACTTTATTTAAGGGTCATGAGCTAATTCAGTGTCTAACATGGACAAATAGAGCTCACAAGCATCAACAAAATGTTGTTTTGTGACTTAAATTTTTTGTAAGTGTAGAATGCTGATTTCAGTTTCAAAGTAGCTCACTTTAGAGCTTTGTAGTTTGAAAACCATTGTGAATTAGACAAAACTCCTTTAAGCAATCTTGTAGTACTCACGTAGCTGTATAATTTTTATTAAGGAAGTTTTTACTAAATCACCACGAATTAGGATGACTGATTGCTTGAACTTGCTTTGTTAGTCGGGTTCAGTGGTGTCTGAACTAGCACCGCGCGCGCGTCATGGCCGACCGGCATCAGGCCGCGGCCGCCGCATGGAGGCCGTCCGCTAGTGTCGGGCCCGCATGTTAGGCTGGGGCAGGCAGCAAAACCACGTGATGTCGCTGCTCTCTCTCACTCGCGCTCACTCCCTCTGCCTCACTCTCGCCGCTCTAGAGCAGAACCACAACACCACGCCATCGCCACCGCACCTCTGCCGAGCTCACTCGCTACCGCCACCGCGCCATTGTCCGATTGCTTGTGCGCACCGCTCGCCCATCACCTCCTCTACCTTCCTGACCAGTTAGCCGTGTCAATCAAGCTAAGGTAAACGCCTAAGGGCGACTTCACCGTAGCCACGTCCTCGTCGGAGCACCGCCGAGCTAGCGCTGACCATGGTCATGCTCACTGGAGCCCCCACATTCTCTCTCTTATGGTGTTAGGATTAGCCTAGTGTTAGGTCTAGGTTACACCGTTGAGCCAATGCTAGCACACCAGCCCCAGAACATGGCTGCGCACCACCATGCCACCACGCACGTAGCCAAGCTTTGCCGCCACTCCACCAAAGCCCCAACTTAACCCTAGATCTCTGCTACACCACCAGGAAGCCATAGCCGTGCTCATCAGAGCTTGCCATGGCTGTAAATGATGGGTGCGCCATCATAGTGCCGCCACCGTCCACCATTAGCACCGCTGTCGAAGCCAACCACTATCAGCGGTTCACCCACTTAGCGCACTAGGTGTGAACGAGGAGGGCAACACGTTGGTGGTGACCTCGTCGCCGATGACCTCACCGTCGGCGAGTTCTCGCTGGTCAAAGCCGACGCCCTGCCTTTGTCTCACTGACGTGTGGGATCGGTTGACTTCTGAGGCTCGCGCTTCAGTCACAGCTGGGTGTATGGACCAGGTGTACCTAGCAGTAGACCCTGAGTGAATTTGATTTTCTTTATTTGTTTTCACATACTTTGTAGCAAACTTGCAAAAATTATATCTTGAGCTAGGAGTATCCAAATGGTGTGAACCAATTTTTTTGGATTCATATTGAAGTGTACTATTTGATAAAATATGAAATCTACTATTTAGGGTATTTTTCTAGGAGAATTAAATTGAGCAAGCTAAGTGCTTTTAAAATAGTTTCTATCTTGTAAATTGCATAACTTGAGCTAGGAAGGTGATAAAATTGTGGTTCCAATTTTTATGGTCTTGTGTTGACATGCTCTAGCTAAGAAAAATATTAAACCTACATTAGACATACTTGTAATATGGTCTTCCTACTTAATCTTAATTAATTGCTAGTTTCTAGTGAAAATAAACGGGGTAAAAATATATAACATATGATCATGCAAATTTTACACAGTATTCTTTTTCTAGGATGAAAGTAAGAAAAATATGAAATCTGTTGCTTGACACTTTTCACTATGCTAAACTATTTGTGCTAAAATAAGCATATGTAACTTGTCATTTTTGTAGACGTAGCTATACTTATCCAAATGGCATGAAATTTGTATAGTAGACTATTTGAGTCATTTTAGGCTATTGTAATTTTCTCAGAATTTATTGAGCATTGAAAATATTTATCCTATAAATCACCTTATTATTTAAGGAAATTAATAAATGAATATAAATAAATTAGTTAGGCTTAAATATGATGTTTTCTATGGTGTGTGTGATGCATATAATATGTTGATACTATTAGTGAGTCTTAGAAGTATTGGTTTATAGGAAACTAGTTAATTATTGCTTTATAATTCAACTAGATGACTGCTTGTCTAGTTTATGTTGTGGTGATAAATTCATGATGATGACGATCTTTTCTGTAAATATGGTTAATAAAAAAGTTGTAGATAACTTACTTATCTACCTTGTGTTAAATTTTCATAGTCATAGACCTTATGTTTTGAGAATTATGGTGGTCGGAAATCTGCTATTTAAAATACTTGCTCTCTTGATAGATCTGAAAGATTGAATTGCTTGACTTAGATAACTACTGAATCACATTAAGATAATTAAAATAAAGTTGTAGCAAATTTCATAAGCTTTCCAGAATGTCCACAACCTTATTATTTTGATGTGTATAACTCCAGTTATGGTCAAAACAATTGGATGCTGTCTTGGAGTCTAGAAAATAATTTACATAAGTGTTTGTTTAAGTTACTAGAGAAGAGATATGCACCTACTCAGTAAAAGAAAATGTAACTTGTTATCACCTTAATGCAATGCTACTGAGAACACTTATGAGGATGCATTCATCACATCATATCATATTATACATGTCATTATATATGCATCCATGATATCTTATTTCCTGCCCATGCATATAGGATCGTCCGAGGGGATAACTCTGTTGGAATTCGACGAAGAGCCAAAGGAACAACAAGAGGCACCTCAGGCCGTAGCTCCAAAAGGAGATGAGCAAACTCTTGAAGACATACCCAAGTGCCTAGACCACGGGCCAACTTCTTTTATCAAAGGCAAGCCCTAGAGCATTCTAAGTCTCCCATGTTTTACAAAATATCACTTGAGTCTTTTATGTTTGATGCATTAGGTTATAAGAGTTGGTTCGAAACACTTGATGCATAGAACTACCTTATCCAGATATATATACCTTTAACCTTGTGTAGGTCCAGGATCAAATATATGCTTAGCCATGCTTAGACCGATAGAAGTCGGGTGATTTTCTGTCACCTGCGAGATATAGGTGGATATTGAAGCACGGTTGACTATATTTGCTATTGTGGAAAAGAACCATGGGGTAATGTAACTGGAGGTTGGACGGAGTCTTTGCGTAGGTTGGCTCATGTGATTCCCTCTATGCCGATTAAGGACCATACCATTGTTGGAACTTTTGTCGAGATTGAATGCATGCCTCTCACTTAGCTGGCCGGATAACTCGTTCCGACAGTGAAGCCAAGTAGCTCAACTCAGGCCAGGCCCCGTTCTATAAGAGTGCGCACTCTGGATGGTAGTATGGATGTGCAGGGGAGCCAGACATGAGCCCAAGGGTAGGGTAGTCCTGATCGTCCTGGTAGCTGGTCCTCCCTGATTGTGCGGCTGCTGATCAAACCCTTGAAATGTGGTCCTCAGTTGTACCAAAGATGACCTAAGGTGACCGTTTTTTGGTCTACCTAGGTTTGTGTAAGGAATAAATTCCCAGCTGGTTGAAATCTGATTTGAATCACTGTCTCTCCCAGATAGTGAGAAACTTGGCTGGCTCCAGCATCGTAGTAAGTGTATTATGGAATGATGGCTATGAAGAACATGGAATTACTACACCGGCTATGGTTATTATTGTTATGCTACTAAATGATATACCACATGTTTGGCACAGGTTAGTTGCTAATCTAGAGACGAATAGCTATAATTAACTTGATGATCAAATTATAAAAGGTGTAGATGAATTAGTGGGTTTTTATGCAAAATTTTGTCAAGCTAGCTCCACTTATAAAGCCTTGCATGATCCTTGGAGTCACTTTATTTTTCGTTTATGATGGGTAAGTCTAGCGGAGTACCTTCTTATACTCAAAGTTTATTTCCCATTGTTGCAGATAATACGATATATCATGGCTACTATAAGAACTACTTCTATCCCACCGTGGATGAGGAGTAGGGCCCTGAGCAAGGCATCTCTTGTTAATCCATCTCTTATGCTTTTGTTGGATTGTGATCATGAGCTGGCATAGTATTTGAACAACGATGGAGATGTTGGTTTCAAACTTTAATTGCTTGTGCTGCTATTTTACCTGAACTTGGTTTGTAATAACTTTTAATCGTACTCTAATGTATAGAACTGTATTTGTGAACTTTATGTAATGTGTGATATGTATGTTGAATCATGTATGATCTTGGTTGTATGTTGATGGTTAATCGAGACCCTTCATGGTACTTGTGATGAGGACATCGCCAAGATGGAGTCGAGGACGACTCCAATTCGAGAAGGGGAGGATGATGAGGACATCGTCACGCTGGACACATTGACGCCATGGTCTTCCCCAAGTTGCAATTCGTTTCCAACTCAGCTGCCACGTCGTCCTCGGATTCAGCAGACACGTCGTCACTGTTTCGGTCATAACTTCCTCATACGACATCGAAACGGGCCGTTCTTGGATGCGTTGGAAAGGGGACGACGACGCCATCGTTTTGGATCTGGTCCCAGCTCCAAAAGGTCCGTGGATCATTCTGTGTGACCACGGCAAGGTGCTGCATCACCTATTTGGGCCAACTTGGCCATGTATCGTGTCGGGCCTTAAGCCCAAGTTGTGGGCGCCCAACCCCTGGCCGTCCCCAACCCTAGGTCGAGTCTTAGACTATAAACACAGCCGCCACCGCTGCTACACAATTGGGTTTTGTTTAGAGTTTAGTTTTCCATCGAGAAACTAAATCGTTCATTGTAACTGTGGTGACAAATCCTTTTACAGTGATCCAGGGCCCCCGTTCTTGATCTCCTCCACTGTGTCGATTAGTCCTTTGGAACCGAGTTCTTGAATCCTCTATTGATATCCGTGTCATTCATATTTGCAATTTTAGATTGCGTGTTTTACCTTCTTGCTTGTGCTCTTCAATTAGCTTGCAGGAAAAGCCTTCTTGGCGAGGTCAATCAAGTTGTGCTTGGTTGATAACCAACGGAGCAGTGGTGTAACGGTTGTAGGGTTCAAATCGTGTCTGATTTGAAGCCGGATCGCCAACGTCGAGATCTCCACAAATCAAACTTACCGGCTACCTCTCGGAAGATCGGGCCTGTACTCATCAACTTGATGGACTACCGGGTTTATATGGGCTTAAGTATGATAGTCTGACCGCTTGTGGGCTGCCATTGTACTTGTGCTCTTATAAATTGGATGGTTCTTCTACAATATACTTCTTCATTGATGTAGCCATTGAGAAATGTACTCTTGACATCCATTTGATAGAGCTTGATGTTGTGGGCACAAGCATAGGCTAGCAAGATTCTAATTTCTTCCAATCTAGCAACAGGGGTATATGTTTCTCCAAAGTCAAGACCTTCCACTTGAGTGTATCCTTGTGCTACTAATCTTGCTTTGTTCCTTACTACTATCCCATCTTGATCTTGCTTGTTTCTATAGACCCATTTGGTTCAAATCACATTGTTTTCCTTTGTCTTCCCACTAATTCCCATACTTGATTTCTTGTGAAGTTGTTCAATTCTTCATGCATAGCATTCACCCAATCAATATCCTTCAATGCTTCATCTATCTTCTTTGGTTCAATGGATGACACAAATGTGAAGTGTTCACAAAATGATGCTAATCTTGATCTTGTTTGTACACCTCTAGAAATATCTCTTGCAATATTGGTTGGTTGGAGTATTGGAACAATGTTTGCACTTGCTTGATCATTTGGTTGAGATGATGTACTAGCCACATGATCTTGCACGTTGTCATGAGAGCCACTTGTACTTGCTTGATTAGTGTCATCTTGCACATTTGAGTTAGAGAGCACTTGCACTTGATCATATTCATTATCATTCACTTGTCTAGGCCTCAATTCATCAACATCCATGTTCTTCATGGCATTTGAAAGTTGAATGCCTCTAACATCTTCCAAGTTCTCATTTTCATCTTGGGAACCCTTGGTTTCATCAAATTCAACATCATGCACCTCTTCAAGAGTACCACTTCCCAAATTCCAAACTCTATATGCTTTGCTTGAAGTGGAGTATCCAAGTAGGAATCCTTCATCACACTTCTTCTCAAACTTGCCGAATCTAGTGCCTTTCTTCAAGATATAGCATTTGCAACCAAAGATCCAAAAATATGCAATGTTTGGCTTTCTACCATTCAAGAGCTCATATGGTGTCTTCTCTTTCAAGGGGTGACAATTGAGGTGGTTGCTACAATGGCAAGCCGTGTTGATAGCTTTGGCCCAAAAGGATTGACTCACATTGTACTCACTCAACATTGATCTTGCCATGTCAATCAAAGTTATATTTTTCTTCTTAAAAAGGCCATTTGATTATGGGGTGTACTTGGCCGAGAATTGATGTCTAATTCCAAAATCATCACACAACTCATCCATTCTTGTGTTCTTGAACTCACTACCATTGTCACTTCTAACTCTCTTGATGGTTGTTTCAAACTCATTGTGTATGCCCTTGACAAATGATTTGAATGTTGCAAACACATCACTCTTGTCCACTAGAAAGAATACCCAAGTGTATCTTGTATAGTCATCCACTATCACAAAGCCATATTTGTTTCCACTGATGCTAGTGTATTGTGTTGGCCCAAACAAATCCATGTGTAATAACTCAAATGCCTTGCTAGTGCTCATTATGCTTTTCTTAGGATGGGTGTTTCCAACTTGTTTGCTGGCTTGACAAGAGCTACAAAGCTTATCCTTCTCAAACACAACATCTTTCAAGCCTCTAACCAAGTCATGCTTAACCAATCTATTCAATTGTTTCATTCCAACATGACCAAGCCTTCTGTGCCATAACCAACCCATACTAGACTTAGTGAACAAGCATGTAGATAATTGAGCTTCACTAGCATTGAAATCAACTAAGTATAGATTCTCATATCTAAAGCCTTTGAAGATAAAGTTAGAGCCATCTACACTACGATCTCTACATCATCTACCCCAAATATGCATTTGAATCCAAGATCACATAATTGAGCCACAGATAGCAAATTAAAGTTCAAGCTCTCAACTAGCAACACATTTGAAATGCTCATGTCATTGGATATTGCAATCTTACCAAGCCCTTTGACCTTGCCTTTGCCATTGCCATCAAATGTGATACTATCATAACCATCATTGCCATTGGTATTGATTGAGTTGAACATTCTTGCATCACTGGTCATGCAGTTGAGTGCACCCACTATTAAGAACCCAATGACTTCCCTCTGTCTTTATAATTGACCTACAAAAGAGGATCAATTCTTTTTAGGTACCCAAACTTGCTTAGGTCCTTGAAGATTAGTTACTAAGCTCTTTAGCACCCAAATGGCTTTCTTCTTTGAGCCCATCCATGGTGCACCAATGAACTTAGCCTTCACACCATTAGTACCCTTAGTAAGCACATAGAAAGAATCAAGCTTAATTGAGGATACATTGGCTTGAGACTTCTTTTTCATGCACTTTTGCTCTACATGACCAACTTGCTTACAACTAGTGCAAAACCAAACATTGTTCTTCACAAAACTAGTCTTGTGAGGAGCAAAGGCTGCCTTGCCTTTCTTGGGGGTATAGCCCAATCCCTCTTTGTAGAGAGAATATCTTTGGCTATCCAAGCACATAAGCAAGTGGTCCTCACCACCATAGGCCTTAGCCAAGGTGTGATTGAGCTCTTTTACCTCCTTCTTGAGTGTCTCATTCTCAACCATTAGTGAGGCATCACAAGTGAAACCATCACTACTAGAAGCTAGAAGTGGATGTGCAACAAGAAGGGTTAGTGGTAGCAACAATGATAGGCTTATAGAATGATTCATCAATTATATCACAAGTTAATCCTTTGTCACATGTTACAACATGCTCCTTCTAATTTTGCTCATTAAGTACCACACAGTCGGAGAACTAGGCGGGGGTGAAGGTGGTATGGGCCTGAGGATGGGCACCGAGGATGCCGGGGCCGTGCCAGGTCAGGTGCCCACCGACGGGCGCCACTGCTATTGTTGCACCCTAGCTGTCCAAGGGGCATAGCAGAACCAGGGGCTGGTGGGCGGTGTGGCTGCCTGTGGCCCACCCCAAGACTAGGGACTGCCGTCGCCGTCGTGGCCGCCCCATCCCTTCTTCCTATGGAAACTGCCACCACCGCCCTAGCTACCGCCACCACCACTACTGCTATGGCCACCGTAGCCGCTGCTGCTGTGGCTGCCCTGGCGACCATCAGAGGAGCTACCACCCGCAGTGGTGGAGGCCGAGCGGAAAGCTGGACCGCACGTGGTGTTGAACGCCGTCTGGGCGGCGACCGTGCCCTCATTGGCAAGGTGAAGTTCCTTGAGGATGAGCTTCTCATGAGTGGTGGCGAAGTTCAACAGCGGGTTCGAGTCAGCGATGTTGTCCATAGTGCAAGGCCAAGGACATCAGGCCTGACAGTGCCGAGGAGCCAGCTGCGAACATAGGAGTCCATAATGGCCCAAGCAGGGTCAGTGGGTCTGGCTGCCGTCGTACCGTCGATGTGCGGGAGGAGGCCAAATTTCCCACAAAGGGAGGTGAAAAACGGTGACCACTAGTTAAAGTTTGGGTGGTTCAGCTCCAAGGTCATTGGGACATGGGATTTGACAGAGATTGTCGCATAGGGGGAGACGAGGATGGCAGGGTAGAGATGGAGTCCGTAGAGTGGGAGGCACTAGTGGTAGAGGAGGCCGACATTGTTGCCTAGGAAGAGAGCTGCTGGTGGGGAAGACAGCTGCTGGTGGAGAAAGGGTGCGGGAGGGAGGGAGAAATGGAACTAGTTCTCTGATACCATGTAGAATAGAAAGAATCACCACACACCCAATGTGGGTGGGGAGCCTTGCATATATAGGGCCAATTAGGCACACATGGCAAGTACAAATATAGGAGGCTATCACCTATACAATTAAGCTATCCTAATGTAAGGAAACTAGGCTATACATAGCAACTAGCCTATCTAGGGGATCCTCTCTAATGATCCTGATATATACATATCCTAATAGAGAGGAATGAGCTTTTTCAAGCCTCTTGTGAGCCTTACCAAGCTTCTCATGGGCTTCCTCTGGCCTCTCATGAGATGCCTTGAGCTCATCAAAGGCTTGCTTAAGGGCTTTTAGTTCCATTCGCAAGTCTTTGCATTCCCTTCTCTTAATGTCAAAATGTTCTTTAGCATCTTCTAACATGTCAATTAGTTCATTTTTAGTGGTTCATCATCATTGTCACTTTCACTTTCACTCTCATCATCATGTTCCTCATCACATCCATCATCACAAGTTTGTACCTTAGTGGCCTTAGCCATGAAGCATGATGGAGTCTTGTCATCATCACTCTCATCTAACATGTCGAAGAGAGAAAGCTTCTCATTTATGGCAATGCTTGCAAGAGCCTTCTTCTTGGTTGTCTTGTCGTCATCACTTTCATCATCATCACTTGAGGAAGCATCACTATCCCAAGTGACCACATATGAACCACCCTTCTTCTTCTTGAAGGTCATCTTGTCCTTTTCTTTCTTTTCCTTCTTGTCCTTCTTCTTGCTCTTCTTGTCGTCATCATCATTGTCACTATTGTATGGGCATTGAGAAACAAGATGATCCTTGCTTCTACACTTGAAGCACCTTGTTGATTATTTCTTGTTCTTGGATGAAGACTTCTTCCTTCTAGCATGGTAGCCCTTCTTCACCATTAACATGCCAAATCTCTTAACAAAGAGAGCCATCTTCTCATCATCATCATCCCATGAACCATCATCTTCACTTGATGTATCTTGCTTGGCCCTTGGATGATGAACCGGCTTTGAATGCCACACTCTTCTTCTTCTCATCCTTCTTCTCTTTGTTCTTTTCTTCCTTGTCATCATCATCTCTATAAGCATCATCGGTCATGATATCTCCCAAGATTTGGTTTGGTGTCATTATGTCCAAACCAGTCCTCACTAGCAAGGTGACCAACATGCTAAATCTTGCGGGTAAGCATCTCAAGAACTTATGGGAGAAGTCCTTGTCCTCCACCTTCTCACCAAGTGCTTTGAGATCATTGACAAGCACTTCCATCCAATGAAACATGTTCGTCACACTCTCATCTTTCTTCATCTTGAAGCTAGCAAATTTCTCCTTTAGAATGTATGCCTTTGCACCTTTTATTACCTTGGTAGCCCTCTAATGATTCTTCCAACTTCTTCCAAGATTCATGAGCCATCTCAATGTTTTTGATTTGCTCAAATGTTCTCTCATCAATAGCATAATGAATAGCACTAAGAGCAATATCATTGTTTAGAGAAGCACTTCTTCGGCCATAGTGGGATTGTTCGAATTGGCTATCTCAATTTTGGTCTCCACCACCTTCCATACTCTTCTATTGGTTGACTTGATATGAGTGGTCATCTTTGACTTCCAATATGGATAATTTATGCCATCAAATTGGGGTGTCTTCTTGGTGTTGTTGATTTGAGCCATTTTGACACTGAAGGTTAAGCCTCAAATCACGGTGACCACGGCTCTGATACCACTTGAAAGCTCCTAATGGCTAGAGGGGGGTGAATAGCCTATACAAATTTCTACAACACTACACAAAGTGGTTAGACAAATATGAGGCAAAACAAATGTTGCGCTAGCGTACTAAGAATGCAAGCCACCTACCACAATTGTAGTTGCTATTGTCTATAAGCACTCAAAGGCTACGTCACTACACTAAATTAGTGAGCTCTCAAAGACTAACTAAAGAGCGTCACTAGCCACTAGACATGACTCTTGCTTGCCCTCACAACTAGCTACACTAAAGGGCCAAGCTACACTAAGAAATGTAAATGCGCAGGAAGGATGCAATGTTATACCGCCGTGTAGAGGAATGAGCCAATCACCAAAGGAGCCAATCAATCACAATAATGAATACCAATGAAGACCAATCACCTTGGAATCAAATGATGACACAATGATTTTTTATCGAGGTTCACTTGCTTGCGGGCAAGCTAGGTCCTCATTGTGGCGATTCACTCACTTGGAGGTTCACGGGCTAATTGGCATCACACGCCAAACCCTCAATAGGTTGCCGCACAACCAACACAAGATGAGAATCACACAACCCATGCGCAATACACTAGAGTTGCATTTTGTGATCTCCCATAGGGAAGGCACAAGAACCCCTCACAATGTCGACGATCGGAGCTGGCAACAATCACCAATAGCCGCTCAACAATCCACCAATCACCGGGCCATCTAGGTGTCAGCAAACACCAAGAGTAACAAGAACTCTGCCAGCCCAAATCGCCCAACTTGTGCCACAAGATGCTAGAACACTAAGCAATGCACTAGAGGCTCTCAAATCTCACTCAAGATAATGAAATCAAGTGTGCAAGTGAGTGGAGTGGTGTGCTCAACTCTCAAAGGGTGTATATAGCTGTTAGAAGTGCCAAGAGAGTGGCCAAGGCTGCCACTAGCTCTATTTATAAGCCCACAAGCAAATAGAGCCGTTACCCCTTTGGAGCAGCTTTCTGCGAGGGCACCAGACATGAACGGTGCCTGCACTAGACATAGTGGTGCCCCTCCCAATGGTAACTTTGCAATAGTTAAAACTAGCCATTGGGGCACCGGACTAGGTGGCGGTGGCACCGCCCCTAGGGTGGCGGTGACCACCCGGCCATCTACCCTAATACCCCCTCTCTGGATTTTTATGATGGTGCACCACCCTTAGGGTGATAGTGTCTGAGGTAGTGACCAACCCCATTTCACCAGTCTCAAGAAGAAAATGGCGGTGGCACCGCCCTCCTCGTGGCGATGACCAGAGGTGCACCTCCCTTAGAGCGGCGGTGAACACCGGATGCACCGATGCCCACTTCACTTCTCCTGAGTCTCGGCCATGTCTAGGTAGGCACCACCCTTGGGGTAGCGATGGTACCGGACACATAGTGGCGGTGCCCCCAGGGCAAGTCGCTGCTCTCTGCCTCCTAGCCGGTCACCTCCATAGGGGTGGCGGTGCACCAGACAAGGGGTGGTGGTGCCCCAATGGCAGACCCCCAAGCCAAGTTTTGCCTCCTTTTCTTCACCTTTCTTACCACCTTTGCAAATGTGCTAACACTCCAAGTGTTTCACCATCACGTGCAAGTGTGTTAGCATTTTCACAATCAATTTATAAAGGTTAATCACTTCTCACGGATTATGCACTAGGCCTAAAATGCAATGCAAGTATTTCAACACCTAATGGCACTAGATGATCAAGTTGTCCAATAAGTGCTCCCCTCTTAATAGTATGACCATCTATCCTAAATGTGATCACACTCGCTAAGTGTCTTGATCACCAAACCAAAAAGCTCCTATTAAGTTTTACCTTTGCCTTGAGCTTTTTGTTTTTCTCTTTCTTCTTTTCCAAGTCTAAGCACTTGATCATCATGGTCCCCACACCATCATCATGATCTTCACCATTGCTCCATTGCTTGGAATAGTGCTACCTATCTCATGATCACTTTGATAAACTAGGTTAGCACTTAGGGTTTCAACAATTCACCAAAACCAAACTAGAGCTTTCATATGGTGAGTGATAGGAATGCACCTCCAGCAGCAGCATCCATAGTCTCACGGGTATTATTGGTCAACCCATGGCAAAAAGTCTGCATGAGTAGCCAATTCTCCATGCCATGATGGGGACATTCTGATATGTAATCTTGAAAGCATTCCCATGCCTCAGGGATAGATTCATCATGTTGTTGCTGAAAGCTTGAGATTCTCCCACGCAAAGCATTGGTCTTGCCTGTGGTAAAAAACTTTGATAGGAAGGCAGTGGAGTAGTTATCCCATGTAGTATTGCTATCTTTGTTGGCGTAGAACCATTGCTTCTCCTCCCCCAGGAGTGAGAATGGGAAGAGGCGAAGTAATATGGCATCTTGGGTTACTCCTTTAATGGTGAAAGTGCTACAGATCTCTAGGAAGTGTTGGAGATGTGCACTCGCATCTTCATGTGCCTTTTCACAAAACTGGCTTGCTTGCACCATGTTGATGACGGCTGGTGTCGGTGTTTCAGTACAAGCACCGGCAAGTAAATTTATAGTAATGCGCGTTAGGCTCAGATGGTGCGCTAAAGGACACAGGATTTATACTGGTTCGGGCGGAACGTCCCTACGTCCAGTTTGTTGCTGCTTGTGTTATTAGCACCGTAAACAATCTGTAGTAAGGGATACAAACTGCCGAGAGAGGGACTGGTCCCAAGTCTCTGATCGAAGGGTTGAAAGGTGGTCAAGAGCTTCGTAGCTTGAATGTGTGTGAAGGCGTTCTATTGTTCGGTCCTATTTTTTCTCCGTCCGTTTGATGGAGGATATGCCTCCCCTTTTATAGATGAAGGGGCTGGCTTTACAAGGGTGAGAGCTCCAGGATGCGTACTCTACTTACCTTGTGGCTCATGTCTACCTGGTCAGGTCCTCCATTCTGATGAGTGCGAAGGAAGATAAGTGCTTAAGATGTCGTCAATATCTCTGTAGGATGTCAGATCAGTCACAGCATGCTGCCCCCAGGGTATGGGCTGTAGTACAGTGGTTTTGACTTAGGGGCCTCCCCCCAGCCTTGCTCCACACGCCTTCTGGTTCCCATGATTCCGGTTGGGAGAATTCAGGGGTCGGGGTCCGGTGTAGCGCCGTGGCCAAGGCTCTCTGACTTGGAGGACCTGAGGGGTCGGGAAGAGGGCCCCCCCCCCGCTTCCTCGGGTCCACAGCGCGGTGACGGAGTATCCGTCGTTCGTGGAGATAGCAAATCCTGTTCTTGGAGTGTAGCGGTTGTCGTATATCTTCGTTGGGTTCCGCTGTCCCAGAGCTGAAGGCGGCGCCTACAACTCTACAGAGTGAGGTGCACGCACCTGTAATACCTTTTGGGCTCTGCGGCACCCGGAAGGGTCTAAAGCGTCAGTCCTGTCGTTCCCTGGCAGTTCTTTTCCTGTCAGGGTGCAGGGTATGGTCGTTGGAGCCATGGTTGACCCGAACGTCTTGTCTCGTCCTGTACCCATCGTTATGAGGGATAGATATCGATCAGGGCGAGGCTCGTTCTGGGCCGTCGGATGAGACGGAGGGCCAATCCCTATCTCTTGGGCGAGACTAACCCTATCCCTCCGGGATCGGGCGAGACGGAATCTATCCCTTAGCCTTCGGGCGAGACCGAGCCCGCCCTATAGGCGTCGGGCGAGACGGAGATTAGCCTTGAGCCTTTGGGGCGAGGCAGGGTTATCCCACAAAGGCGTCGGGTGAGACTGACCCCACCCCTCCGGGATCGGGCGAGACAGGAACTCATCCCTCAGCCCTCGGGCGAGACCGAGCCCGTCCTCAAGGCGTCGGGCGAGACGGAGTTTATCCCTCGGTCCTCGGGCGAGACCGAGCCCGTCCCAAGGGTGTCGGGCGAGGCGGAACCGAACTCCTGTCATTTGAACAAAGGATGACATGGCGCCCTTATGCGTCCAGAAGTTTTTTACAGTTCGGTGGTTATCGGTTCCACCTTCTGGGGTACCCCGGTATTAGGTCCCCGACAGTAGCCCCCGAGACTCTAGGTGATTCGGGCAGAACCGCCTGGAGGGTGTTTTTTGATTTCGCCAAAGCTAAATTGCCGGAGGGTGCGCGCGAGCGCACCCGATGGGTGTAGCCCCCGAGCCCCCGGGTGACTCGAGTAGAGTCGCCCGGGGGGTTGTATCGGCCCCTTCGCGGGTAAGGCTGAAGGACTTAGTTTTTCATCAACTGGGTGTTTTTTCGAGTGGGTCGTGGCATTCTGTTCGCTGGGGACTGACTCGGGGCTGTCCTAACTGGTGCTTCTACCCCTGATGGTGGATCGTTCGTGGATTCCTTCTTAGTTGGGCTGGCCGGCGAGTTGCTGGGCCCTAGGTGGGCCAAAGAGAAAAGAAACAGGCCTTTGTGGCTTGCGCTTCCCCGGTGGGCAGAGAGTCCGGAATTCGCTCGTGGAAGGCGAACCGTCCGCCGAGATTTTTGGGATAAGGAGATAGGGACTGCGGGCGCGTGTCCCGCGACGCGACGCGGGGGCGCGCGTGGCAGGCCCGGAGATCGAGGCGGACGGTTGCCCTTCTCGTGTCCGTCGCCCCCTATAAAACCGCGGGGTTCGCCCCCAGGGTTCCATATTTCACTCCCCTTCCTTTGCGTTCTGAGACATCCGCCGCCAATCTTCCTAGCTCCTCACGCCCGCATCGCCACCGTCGACCGGCCTGCGTTCGTGTTCCAGCCGCCGTTAAGCTCGCGCCTGCCCTTCCCCCCTACTGCCTCAATGGAGTTGTGGGGCAGATCAAGCATCTCTTCCCGGCGTCTGGAGGGCCTCGTTCGCCGTGGCCTTCTCCGCCCACAATCCGCCGTCCAGGAGTGGTTGCTTCCTGGCGACGAGGGTGAGCCGGTGCCGCCTAAAGGGTATGTCGTCTCTTTTGCCCTCTTCCATGAGCGGGGATTCGGGGTACCCGCGCATAGATTCCTTCGGGGGCTATTAGATTACTATGAGGTAGAGCTGCAGCATCTAACTCCCAATGGGATACAGCATATGGCAGCGTTTGTTGCCCTGTGCGAGGGTTTCCTGGGGATCGATCCCCATTTTGATCTGTGGCGGCATTTCTTTAGCGTTAGTCTGTCGAGGAGGAAGATTGGGGGGAAAGAAGTAGACGCACCGATGGGGTGTGCCAGCATTCACCTGCGCCATACCCAATCGAAGGGCTACCCATACATGCGTCTGGCCACATCCAACAAGGGATGGCATTCGCAATGGTTTTATGTTAGGGATGATGCGAGTGCCCCCCTACCGAAGTACACCGGACGTCTTATTGTGGATGCTCCGGCGTCATGGGGCTGGGGCAGTCCAGACTAAAGACAAGAAGCACATCTCCGACCTTCTCTCCGCCCTCCATGCCCTGAAGGGTCGGGGTGTAAAGGGGTCGGGGATTATCGGTGCTTACCACGCGAGGAGGGTGGCGCCACTGATGGCGCGTGTGCTTCCCCTGCATCGGATGATGCCAGGGATGTCGTTCGAGGGAACGGTGCTCGTTGACGAGGCGCTCCCTTATTCAGAAGTGGCGCAGCGTGTCAAGGAGGCGACAGGAGCCGACGAAGGATTCTGCCGGCATGGTCCTCGACATCGTGTATCCGGTGCCCGGGCATCCTCCAATGTGGCCGGAGCCTGGGTTCTTCGAATTCGTAAGCCCTCTTTCCCTGCACTCTTTTCTTTCTCCTGAATCTCCCTTTTTAAAACTTGCTTTTGTGATGTTGGGGCTAGCCGAGGGGGCTAGTCTTCAAGGATAGTCCGGCTCCACTGCCGAAGGACAGGGCTGTGGCGGTGGCGAATCGACTCACAGCCAAGCGGGACAAGAAGGCAAAGGAGGAGATGAAGAAGGCGAAACGACTGAAGCAGGAGGCACGGGATCGGGGAGAGGACGTGAGCAGTGAGGATGACAACGATGATGATGATGACGACGGCGACGACGAGGTAGCCGTCGACGTGGATTGGGGCATCCTGGAGGATGAGGAAACACTGACAAGTGGCCACCCACCCGTGCAGGGGCCCTTTGCTTTTCACGCAGAGGGAAGTGAATCAATGAGATCAGTGGAGGCCGGCGAGTCCGCCGCTTCGCACGGCGTGCCGGCCGAGGATCGGTGGATGGGGGACGCTGGGCTTGCTGCCGCCGACCCTGAGGCGATCGTGGAAGAGGGTAGTACCGGAGCCGCGCCCGGCTCTGATGCCGCGCCCTGCGAGGTGATGGAGGGGAGCAGCTCCGGTGCTGCGCCCCACGAGACGAGGGAGGGGGACGGCTCCGGTGCCGCGCCCGACGAGACGATGGACGGGAGCGACTCCGGCGCTGCGCCCGACGAGATGAACCCTCCTGCCCCAGAGCAGGGGGCAGGCAAGAAACGGTCCCTGTCGGACGAGTCAGGACAGGGATCTGGGGATCCGTCCCCAAAACGCTTCCGCCGGCCGAGGACATCAACGTAAGCTCCTGACTCCTCTGTGTTCATCTTTTTTCCATTTTTATTTTGACTTAATCGGTTATTACCTTTGTGTAGGTTCTTGCGGACGGGTCACCCCCTGGGGCTGGCGCCCAAGAAGAGTCTTGCCCTTCAAGCAGGACAGACGGCGTCGCCTGGAGTCACCCCTGTTTCGGGCAGGGGTGGTGCCGATGTTGGGGCCGCGTTGGCCGAACCGACGGCGTCCATGGCGGCTCCCACGCCCGCGGAGGCTATTGAGCGAGCGGCTTCTTCCGTGGTGGTCGTGGAAGAGCCGACCGAGGACCGTATGCCGCCGGTGATCGTGACTGCGCCGAGCCAGGATCAGCTGGGCGCGGTCGTGGTGGCACCCGAGGGCGTGGTGCAATCCGCGCCGCCAGGTGCCCATGTGGATCCGCCCGTGGCGCCCGAAGTGGTCCAGACGGAGGAGGGTCCAGCCGGAGGGTCCTTGAGTACGGCGGTGGTGCCGCACAGGGTCAGGAGGGAGCCACCACCGGCCCCTTTGTCGGGAGGAAGCCGCTCCCCTATGCGGGGGGAGCCGCCGCTCCAGTGGATGGCTGCTCAGGACCCGACGTCGGCTCTTTTCTTGCTCGATGATCATTCCGAGAGTATGGAGCGAGAAGGTCTTGACATCGGGATCTCGACCATGCTGAACGCCCTGGACCAGGCCAGAGGAGCCCTCCGTGAGATCGTTATCCCTACCTCTCAGGTATTTTCTGGACTTTCTTTTTTCTTTCTTCGTGTGTTTGTGGGTTCTCGCATTTCTGATATCAGTCTTCTTCTTCAGATTCTTGTTGCTCGTAGCCGGAAAAAATCCCAATTCCTCCGCGAGCAGAAGGCGGAGCGGGATCGCCTCTCCGAGGAGGCCCGACTGCGAGCAAACATGGCCGCCCAGCTTGCTATCGTCCAAGAGCGGGAGGCCCAGGCACGTCAGGATGCGGAGGAGGCGCACGGGATGTTCGAGGACCTGTCGGCGAGGTCCAAGCTGGATGGAGAGGAGATTGCCAGACTCAAAAAAGAGCGAGACGAGTTGCTGCAGAGGAATGTCGCGGCCAATGAGAAGGCCGGCGAAGTCCTGAAGGAGCTGGAGATGGAGCGGGACCTCCGGCAGAAGGCTGAGAGTAGGGCCACAGCCCTCCAGCAGAAGGTGGACGAGGACGTCGAGGTGGTCCGCTCTCTCCGAGCGGAGCTTGATGACGCGGTGAAAGGAAAGTTGAGTGCTGAGAACGTCGCCACCAAGCTAGAGAAAGAGGCTGCCTATACGCATAGGGCCCTTCAGGCGGAGAGCGATGAGCATGATCTTCTACAAGCTGCGGTCGGGGTGGTCCTTAACGCCCTGAATGTGACGGAGCCGGTGGAGACCAGCCCGCTCGTGGCTCGTGTCGGAGGTATCACGGCTCGGGTGGGTCAACTTGAGGAGAGTGCCTTTCACACCGGGATTACCCAGGCCTTCACCGTCGCCCACGCCCATTATGAGAAGGAAATAAACCTGAGGGTGATGAGCGAAGGCTTTCCGTCCACCTACGAGGATGAAGAGCTGGAGGAAATGGAGAAGATGGTCGCTCTGCGAAGAACCTGGCAGACAGTCTGAAAGAAATGGTTCTCCCTTCATGGGAGTAATTAGTCGAACAATTTTGAGAATAGCTTATATGTAATATGTGGACAAGTGTCGGTATTTTTTCGAGTCTGGACGCCTTTCGTGCTTTTGCGTCTTAATTTCGTTTCGTTTGATTTTTTGCGATTTGATTTTTTACGGTCTTACCAATATGTTCCCCTGAATTATGCCGCTGATTATAATGTGAGGGGATTGAGGAGGTAGCCGTACCTTAACAGCCCCCGAGTAAGGTCCGACCCCCGCACCTGCCTGGGGTCGGGTGTTACTGGAGACCGGAATCGTGGTTTTGGTGACAATGGATGTCATCGCGATAATCCCCACCCTGTCTTCCAACAGAAATCCCAACTGGGGACTCTATGGGCTCGGCAAGGTGGGGCCTTTGTCCCTGCATTGTTTGGCCCGAGCCCCCGAGCCTTGTTAGGGTCTGATAGGGGTCGGCCGTTATTTGCGTGTTACCCCATCCTCGGTTTTCGCAATCGGAGGGGCTGAGTGAACGACACTTGCCTCGACGGCTTGAGTACCGCGCTCAACGAGCTCGCTAACGGGTACGTTCGTGTGGAATCCGGGTCCATCATTTGCTGATGGGGTCGGCAGAGCCCTCTGGAGGCACTCCACAACTTCTTAACCCGCCTCCCGGCAGATGCCTGAGTCGTTCGATAAGCTCAGGGGGCCCGATGGCCTCTCCTCGATGGAGATTCTGTGGGTTTAGCTCGAGGTTAGAATCGAACGAGAGAAGGTCGAGACGTCCCGGTTCGCTTCTGAGCGGGATCGGGCAGGGCCGCTGGGGCTCGTCTTGGTTATCTCTCCCTAGCCCTGTTCGGCGTGAGGCGGCCTCGAGCCCTTCGCGGGCCGACCTTCGAACCTCAGCCTTGGTGGTATGAGTGGCGGAAAAGCTCCTAGCAGATGGGTTCGGGCCCCGACGTTTGTGACGAGGTTGAAAAAACCTGCGTAAGAATTGCTATTCTTTGTTTTCGTGTCTCGGTGACAATCCGAGCCGTTTGATTAACTTGGGCAGCCTGACAGCTTCTCCTTTGGGGGAGACTCTGTAGGCGGACCCCTCCGATCCCTTCATTGAGAGGGCCGACGTCGAAACTAGAGACGCGAGGGGCGTTGAGTAGGATTTTTCTGGTAAACAGAAACACCGTAGCTATCGGGGCGTAGGGTTTGCTAGTTCGTCCAGTTTTACTCAAAGCTTTGTGCCTGTATGTCGCGCCCTTAGTTTCAGGCTGCTGGAGGGGTCGGGTGAAGAGGATGTCTAGACTGGTAGTCATCCTCGACAGCCCCCGAGTGATGCTCGCGTCCCTGCTATTTGACGGGGTCGGAATCTTGTGAACGAATTTTAACGTATAAAGTGAGAAAGCTGAGAGGCTTATCTTTCTTTGGTCGTGTCTTCTGAGCCAAACGGTCGACCCAGGAGATCTGAAGGGTCCCGTCATTGGGCCGTCCGTGGTCCTGCATGGGAAGGCAAAAAAGTTGTCTGCCTATGTGGGTGCCTTAATCGCCGCGTCTGGAGCGGGTTAGTGGCGGGCCATACCCAGGCAGTGTTCAGTTTGACCAAAGAGGGACGCTTTGTAGACCGGGGTTCGTCCTGTCACTTCTGGTGCGTCCCCTCAGATATCAATCAGCATTGATTGCGTATTTAAAAAGGGGAAGGGAGAGGGTTTTTCGTCCGACCTTTCGCCTGTCCTTAGTTACTGCGCCTCCTCTTTAAATAGGGGAAGGGAGAGGAGTTCTCATCCCACCTCCCCTTCTGCCTCCGAGCCGCTATCTCTCCTTCTTCTTCCTTTCCGCCAAACGCGTCCGTGCGTCGCAGTGGTTCCTGAGTGAGGAAGAGTAATGCCAGAGAGAAAAATAGAGGACTTACAAACTTGCTCGTGATTCTGGTGCGTGATGTCGAGCCGGAGGTTATCTAATGTAGATGAGATGGTGCGCGCCGGTCCTTGGTGAGGAGTCGCTGCTGCTGAAGGAGAAAAGGCATCGGTGGGCGTCGTACGTCATTGACTGCGCTGTCGTTCGCTGCGCTCCTCCCTTGGCGGGAGGCGTTTCCTGCCCATACGCCGTTGTCAGGGTTATGGCTGGGGACGATGGCGTAGTCCCCAGATGCCATGACAGGTGGCGTTGCTACCTGGGGTTGCGCCTGACGACGATGGCATAGTCCCCGGACGCTCCGGCGGAGGCGTTGCTGCCGGGGTTGCACCTGACGACGATGGCGTAGACCCCAGACGCTCCAGCGGAGGCGTCATAGATGGTGGCGCCTTCGAGAATCCAGCGAAGATGTCGCCGATGGAGAGTGTGGCACGGCGCCCGCAGTAGACGAGCTGGCCCGTGTACATGCCCTCGACGTCGCTGATGGAGAGCGTGGCACGGCGGCCGCAGTGGACAAACTGGCCCGTGTACATGCCCTCGACGTCGCCGATGGAGAGCATGGCGCGGCGATCGCAGCAGCACTTGTGGTAGAGCTGAGCCGAGACTGTAATGAAATAACGTTGTGGGGAAGCCCCCGAGTAAACAGTCTTCAGAGTATTATTGTTCCTTTTTTGTAATGACATCGCTTTGTAAGTAGTGAATTCATGCAAAAAATGAATAAAATTACATCCTTCGCATGTGGCAAGTCATTTTAGCGCTTTCCAGCTCTTCTCATAGTCTAAGTCATAGGAAGCTAGGAACATGGGCAAACTAATTCTGATTGAACTGGTGAGCAAAGAGGTTGCAGCCGCTGGGGCGTGGGTGTCTCGCAGTCCTACCAGTTGTATTCAGAATTGGTTCCCAAGATCTTAGCCCTCGAGACTCATTTACGAGGCGAATGGAAAACTTAGACAGTGTTTGCAAGTATAACACAGGGATTTTTTACAAGCGTAATACTTGTATTACACATGACATATGTTACGATCACATGCTAGCCCCCGAGTGAGGTCTGACCCCTCGCGATTTGCAGGGGTCGGTAGTCACTAAGGATCGGGGCTCTGTTAAGACAAAAACTGATAAGGAAAAGTGTAAGCTTATTTTAAGGATAGAAACGACGTAGCTGCTCAATGTTCCAGGCGTTGGTGAAGACCTCGCCTTTGATGGTTTTCAACCGGTAGGCGCCTGGGCGAAGTATTTCCGCGACGATGTAGGGCCCTTCCCAGGGCGGGGAGAGTTTGTGGCGATCCTTGTTGCTCTGCACAAGACGGAGGACGAGGTCTCCGACGTTGAAGGCTCGACCTCGCACCTGTCGGCTGTGGTACCGCCGTAACGCTTGCTGGTACTTGGCTGAACGGAGGAGGGCGATGTTGCGGGCCTCATCCAGCTGGTCCATGGCGTCTTGGTGAGATGCCTCAGCTCCCTGTTCGTCATATGCTCTGATTCTTGGCGATCCATAATCAAGGTTCGTCGAGGAGAACGGCCTCGGAGCCGTAGATCATGAAAAAGGGTGTGTAGCCGGTGGCCCGGCTAGGAGTCGTTCTTAGGCTCCAGAGCACAGCCGGGAGCTCAGCGAGCCAACGCACGCCGAATTTGTTCAACCGGTTGAAAATTCTGGGTTTGAGGCCTCGAAGGAGCATGCCGTTTGCGCGCTCGACCTGTCCGTTCGTCCGGGGGTGCGCGACGGCTGCCCAGTCGATTCGGATGTGTTGTTCATCACAGAAACGAACAAATTTCCTACCGGTGAACTACGTGCCATTGTCTATGATGATGGAGTTCGGTACTCCAAAGCGATGGATGATGTCGAGAAAGAACAGCATAGCTTGCTCGGATTTGATTGTGGATATTGGCCGAGCTTCAATCCATTTTGTGAACTTGTCTATGGTGACAAGCAAGTGGGTAAAGCCCCCGGGCTGCCTTTTTAAGTGGCCCAACCAGGTCAAGCCCCCAGACCGCGAAGGGCCATGTGATGGGGATCATCTGGAGGGCCTGGGCCGGGAGGTGTGTTTGCCGAGCGTAGTATTGGCACCCTTCGCAGGTGCGTACAATTTGCTCGGCATCGGCTACTGCGGTGGGCCAATAGAAACCCTGTCGGAATGCCTTCCCAACCAAGGTTCTTGGTGCGGCATGGTGTCCTGCATGCCCCACCGTGGATGTCGCTCAGAAGGAGTTTTCCCTGTTCGTCAGGGATGCAAAGTTGCAGAATTCCGATGTGACTTCGTTTGTAGAGTTCGCCCTCTACAAGAACGAAGGATTTGGCGCGTCGTGTGAGCCGTCGGGCTTCTGTCTTGTCGGTTGGTAGTACAGTCGTGGAGGAGATAGTCGATGTAAAGCATTCTCCAGTCATTGGGAGGATCGGACTCCGTTGCTGGGTCTTCTTCAAGCTCCATGACTTCGGGGTCGGGAGGAACAGTTAGCGGATCGGCCTTGGGGGTCGGACTAGAAAGGCCATCGTCGGCTTGCCCCGACCCCAGTGTAGCGTACCGAGGGTTTGTGTTGGTCACTAGCGAAGACGCCTGTTGGAACTGGCCCTCGGCTGGATGCTGCTTTTGCGAGTGTGTCGGCCGCTTCGTTGAGGCGTCTGGGGATATGATTGAGTTCGAGGCCTGTCGAATTTGTCCTCCAGACGTCGGACCTCTTGACAGTATGCCTCCATCTTGGTATCGTGGCAGCCCGACTCTTTCATGACCTGGTTGACGACCAGCTGAGAGTCGCCCCTGACGTCGAGGTGTCGGATGCCCAGCTCGATGGCGATTCGTAGGCCGTTGATGAGCGCTTCGTATTCTGCAGTATTGTTTGATGAGGGAAAATGGAGTCGAACCATGTACCTCATGTGGACCCCGAGGGGGGATATAAAGACTAGTCCTGCTCCGGCTGCCCTTCTTCATCAGCGATCCGTCGAAGTACATTATCCAGTACTCTTGATCGACGGCCGCTGGTGGCATCTGGACCTCGGTCCACTCCGCGATGAAGTCAGCCAGTGCCTGAGATTTGATCGCCAGTTCGGGGGACATAAGAAATGCCCTGATCCATCAGCTCGAGTGCCCATTTTGCGGTTCTTCCCGTAGCGTCATGGCTACGAACGACCTCGCCGAGGGGGAACGACGTCACTACTATCACGGGATGTGACTCGAAGTAGTGGCGTAGCTTCCTTTTGGTGATGAGGACGGTGTAGAGGAGTTTCTGGATCTAGGAGTAGCGGGTTTTGGAGTCGGATAACACCTTGCTGATGAAATATACAGGGCGCTGCACCTTGAAGGCGTGCCCCTCTTCCTCTCGCTCTACTATTAAGGTGGAGCTAACCACTTGGGTGGTGGCCGATATATATAGTAGGAGAGATTCTCCATCGCATGGAGGAACTAGGACCGGCGGCTTAGTTAAAAATCGTTTAACCATGTCAAGTGCTTCCTGAGCCTCGGCTGTCCACTCGAAGCGGTCAGTTTTCTTTAGGAGTCGATAAAGGGGGAGTCCTCGTTCGCCGAGGCGTGAAATGAATCGGCTGAGGGCGGCAAGGCAACCTGTGATCCGCTGAACCCCCTTTATGTTTTGGATCGGGCCCATCCTCATGATGGCTAATATCTTCTCTGGGTTGGCTTCGATGCCACGCTCGGAGACAATAAAGCTGAGCAACATGCCCCTCGGGACCCCGAAAACACATTTTTCGGGATTGAGCTTGATGCCGTTTGCCCGGAGTTTCGCAAAGGTACGTTCAAGGTCGGCGACAAGGTGGTCAGCCCGCTTGGATTTGACTACGATGTCGTCGACATAGGCCGTTTGGGCATGGCCCCTCGAGCATTTTCTCGAAATGGTTCGGAGTGCCCTCCGCGGGCTTCCGGCCACCTTTGCGGTCGGCAGCGGCCACGAGCGAGTTGTCGCGCCGTTGCTTCTTATTTTTCCCTTTGGCGGGACGGTTGGAGGCGCCTTCGTTGGCACCCTCGTCCCGCCTTGTCTTTCCGTCGGAGCGATCAAAGATGGCTCCGACCGCCTCCTCTCCAGAGGCGTGACTGGTGGCGATGTCCAGAAGTTCCTTGGTAGTTCACGGGCCCTTGCGTCCTAGCTTGTGGACCAGGGACTCGCAGGTCGTTCCGGACAGAAAGGCTCCTATCACAGTCGGCGTCAGCGACGTTCGGGAGCTCGTTGCACTATCGGGAGAAGCGCCGGATGTACCCGCGGAGGGTTTCATCGGCCTTCTGACGATAGTTCTTGAGGTCCCATGGATTTCCAGGGCAGTTTGTATGTGCCCTGGAAATTACCCACGAAGATCTCAGTCAGATCCACCCAACTCTGAATAGCATCGGACGGTAGGTGCTCCAGCCATGCTCGTGCCGAGTCGGCCAAGAACAGCGGGAGATTGCGAATAATGAAGTCATCATTACTCGCACCACCGGCCTGACATGCAAGCCGATAGTCTTCGAGCCAAAGCCCGGGATTTGTTTTGCTAGAATATTTGGGAATGTTCGTAGGCGGTCGATACCTTAGAGGGAACGCAGCGTTGAGGATGTGCCGGCCAAAGGCCTGAGGGCCTGGTAGGATGGGGCTCAGGGCTTCGGTCCTCGTTGCTGTCGTAGCGCCCGCCACATCGGGGATGATAGCCGCGGCGCGCTGCTTCTCCCTCGTCGCCGTGGGCACGCCTCCGGGCGTCGATGATGTTGCGCACGTCGCGGCCACGGCCGAGGCGTTGATGTACAGGGACGATGGAGGGCTGCCCGCCGGCTGGCAGTGTTTGGTGTATGGATGCGTCCTTGGTGGGACGCACTGAGGGTGCGCGCTGGCTGGTGTCCGGTTCGCATCGTCGAGACAACGAACTTTCCGCCTGCTGCGCGACTGCACGCTCGAGCAACGTGCGGATCTCCCGATAAGCGCGTCGATCCTCGGACGTCGCAGCCTCCGGGAGGCCACGCAGTAAGGCGGTTGCTGCGGCGATGTTCTGGCTGGCTCGAGTAAAGTGAGGAAAGGCCCCATCGTCGGTGAGGATCCTTTGATGTACGGTGCGGGCTGTGGCAGCGCGTGCGCCCCCCGTCTTTGCGGCGTTCAATCTCGCGATTGATGTCCGCGTATTCCCGTGCGAGCCCTTGCCCGGCCTCATCGATCTCTTGCCTGACGAGCCCTTAACTGCTCCATCCTCAGGTGAGATGGGGCTGTCCCCTCCTCCCTGGATCTGCCGTCAGGATTGTTTGTAGGGGTGGCCTCTTCCCTGGAGGCGCTTTCGACGTGACCCTCGGGGGTCTGCGTCATGTAGCATTCCCGGGAAGGGTGGTGGCTCCCCCTACTAGGAATCTGAGCTGGAGAGCGATACAGGCTCCTCGTTGAGGAGTTCAGTAGAGGGTCTCCGTATCCCGCTCAATCGCCCCCACGAACTCGATGTCCGTGGGTGGTTGAACCACACGTAGCGCCCAAGGGTGGCCTGTCGGTCGCCGCAGCGTTGCGGAGACCGAATGGAAACGCTGTCGGGGCGCTCCATACGGACCTTTCCTGGATACATGGTGGCGTCGTGGGAAGCCCCCTTGGGTGACGGGACTCCCCGGGAGTTGTCTGGTGGGCCCTCAAGCCTGAGACGGTTGAGGTTGATGGAAGGGGGAGAGGGGGCGGCTGAGTCAGTCAGCGCCAGCTCTCCTCCTAGCGTGATGATGAAATCCAGGTCGCCGAAACGCATGTGTGCGCCCGGGGCCCAGGTGATTGCGTGGGTGGCCATCCGAGACCTGATTTGGAACGCGCAAAGCCCCTACCTAGGCGCGCCAACTGTCGGTGTTTCGTACAAGCACCGGCAAGTAAATTTATAGTAATGCGCGTTAGGCTCGGATGGTGCGCTAAAGGACACAGGATTTATACTGGTTCGGGCGGAACGTCCCTACATCCAGTTTGTTGCTGCTTGTGTTATTAGCACCGTAAACGATCTGTAGTAAGGGATACAAACTGCCGAGAGAGGGACTGGTCCCAAGTCTCTGATCGAAGGGTTGAAAGGTGGTCAAGAGCTTCGTAGCTTGAATGTGTGTGAAGGCGTTCTATTGTTCGGTCCTATTTTTTCTCCGTCCGTTTGATGGAGGATATGCCTCCCCTTTTATAGATGAAGGGGCTGGCTTTACAAGGGTGAGAGCTCCAGGATGCGTATTCTACTTACCTTGTGGCTCATGTCTACCTGGTCAAGGTCCTCCATTCTGATGAGTGCGAAGGAAGATAAGTGCTTAAGATGTCGTCAATATCTCTGTAGGATGTCAGATCAGTCACAGCATGCTGCCCCCAGGGTATGGGCTGTAGTACAGTGGTTTTGACTTAGGGGCCTCCCCCCAGCCTTGTTCCACACGCCTTCTGGTTCCCATGATTCCGGTTGGGAGAATTCGGGGTCGGGGTCCGGTGTAGCACCGTGGCCAAGGCTCTCTGACTTGGAGGACCTGAGGGGTCGGGAAGAGGGCCCCCCCCCCCCCGCTTCCTTGGGTCCACAGCGCGGTGACGGAGTATCCGTCGTTCGTGGAGATAGCAAATCCGTTCTTGGAGTGTAGCGGTTGTCGTATATCTTCGTTGGGTTCCGCGTCCCAGAGCTGAAGGCGGCACCTACAACTCTACAGAGTGAGGTGCACGCACCTGTAATACCTTTTGGGCTCTGCGGCGCCCGGAAGGGTCTAAAGCGTCAGTCCTGTCGTTCCCTGGCAGTTCTTTTCCTGTCAGGGTGCAGGGTATGGTCGTTGGAGCCATGGTTGACCCGAAACGTCTTGTCTCGTCCTAGTACCCATCGTTATGAGGGATAGATATCGATCAGGGCGAGGCTCGTTCTGGGCCAGTCGGATGAGACGGAGGGCCAGTCCCTATCTCTTGGGCGAGACTAACCCTATCCCTCTGGGATCGGGCGAGACGGAATCTATCCCTTAGCCTTCAGGGCGAGACCGAGCCCGCCCTATAGGCGTCGGGCGAGACAGAGATTAGCCTTGAGCCTTTGGGGCGAGGCAGGGTTATCCCACAAAGGCGTCGGGTGAGACTGACCCCACCCCTCCGGGATCGGGTGAGACGGAACTCATCCCTCAGCCCTCGGGCGAGACCGAGGCCCGTCCTCAAGGCGTCGGGCGAGACGGAGTTTATCCCTCGGTCCTCGGGCGAGACCGAGCCTGTCCCAAGGGTGTCGGGCGAGGCGAAACCAAACTCCTGTCATTCGAACAAAGGATGACATGGCACCCTTATGCGTCCAGAAGTTTTTTACGTTCGGTGGTTATCGGTTCCACCTTCTGGGGTACCCCGGTATTAGGTCCCCGATAGTTGGCTTGAGCTCGAATCCATTATCTCCGACATTGACTGTCTGTCTAGTACGGATGTTGGCCATAGTTGTAGCAAATTCATGGAGAGTCCTGTTAGCCATAACTTCAAAATTAGGTGTTAAGCTTTGCCTTATCTGGTTGTCTTCTGACTCTAAAGCTAAAACTTTCTTGAGTTGAGCCTTAGTACTTTTAAGTAATGCTTCTGGATCTTCAACATAGTTTGTCGAAAGGTCAAAACCAGTCATACATTACCCTTCATAAGATATAGAAGTAGATAAAACAAGGGTAAGCCTATTTGAGCAGAGGTCATCACATCAAGAAGTATAAGTTTATCAATACTTCCATTGCCTAGCTACCTTCCCCAGCAACGGTGCCAGAAATGCTTGTTGACATTCCTTAGCATCTTTACTAAGAATAGAGTTGAATCTAGTCCCTAGCAATTGCGCCAGAAATGCTTGTTGGTATTTATTAACTTGTCACTTGTTTTAATAGCCACCTATTATAATCCTATATCTCCTAACATTACTTTACTAGGTTGTCATCCCTAGTGATGATGCCAGAGATGCTTGTTGGTACTACATAGCATTACTACTAGAATAATACTAAGTAGTTCTTTATTAATTTATGTGACTAGGAAGAATAGATATGAATATTTATATATATGAAAGGAATCTACAAGCACATAGATAATATACCATTGTAGCACTTCACCCGAGAGTATTCTAGGTACGTTATTTATATTTTTACCACAGGGAAGGTCTGTCATGGACATGTATTGATAACTTAAACTATTGATGGAGAAATAAACCATAACCAATATTCTACTCATAACAGGGGTAAGTCATTGGATAAGATATATATGATGAGTATTGATCAATGATAATGATAAATCACTCAGAGTACTCCTTTCTATGGGATTAGCATGGTCAGGTAGAATATTAGAGGAATAATTCCTAAGTCATTCTTAATTACAAGTCAAAGCATACATGGATTAGTGCAATTATACCTAGTAATCATTGTTAAGATCATTGTCATATCGACACATAAGGGATATTACTAAGGAAGATTAAGAACAGAGCTTGTTTTTCCTTCGTAACCAAACCCTATGTGCACCTTATATTCAGGGAGTGGACTACAAAGGACTCAACTAGAGTGTCACATCCGTGAACTACCACATGACCTAGAATATAGGGTGTATCCATAGGTAAACAACGTATAAGCACCATGCTTACACAATGTTGACCACCCACCCATGGATCCTTAGAGTGAGCGCTATACGAACTTATGCATGAACATGATAATAATCCAACTATACTAAGCATATAATCAAAGTAGACGATGAACATTATAATGAAGAACATAAATAAGATGAATACTAATATTGTCATAACAATTGTAGCTAGCATATAAAACTAATGGAGATACAAAAGAGAGAGGGTAAAAAGATTATACCAAACCATGCTCTTGACACAATCAGGAATCCAAGTGAAGCTTGCTTGCTTCCCTCTAAACCTAGCCTAACTAGCTATGCCCTAGAATATGATGGAGCTCTGAGGATAATTAGGGTTTTTGTCTTCTCAAATGACTTGATGATCGGGGTTATGCCTAGGGTGGCAGGGGCTGGTATATATAGGCCGGAGCGTCCAATGTGAGCCCTTGGATCAAACTGACATAACGGAAGGCGTAGATGCAACCTAGGAGGTGGTGGAGAACCGACATTGCAATGCAGAGGCTGACAGTGGGCCCTAGGGGCCGGCCAGGCCTACAGGTGGGGCTGCCTGGCCCCACCTTGTAGCCTCTACCTCTCTACCTCGGCGTGAAGTCCTCTCGAGTCTAGTCTCCTTTTCACTACAGATAAGCATGATTAAATCTAACAAGTAGGTCCACCTTGATGGTTTTCTGAATAAACCCTACAAAAAATACAGATTCACCAAAACTCATGGAATTTGTTAGTTTAAACACCTAGACCTTCATTGGTGATTATATTTATGCCCTTATGCATGTTATATTGATAGTTTATAATGGTTGTGAACTACCGTCAACAGCTCACAAGCTAAGGATTGTCAAATATTATGACAAGAAAGTTAAATCCAAGTAGTTCTACGAGGGTGAATTAGTTTGGAAGCTGATCTTGCCAATTGGGACCAAAGACAGCGCATATAGCAAATGGTCGCCAAATTGGGAGGGGCCTTATCGTATTACTCAATGCATACCTAGCAGTGCTTACTTCTACAAGACACTAGAAGGTGAAGAGTTCAACAAAGCACTCAATGGGAAACATTTTAAGAAATATTATCCCTATATTTGGGTTGATGCCTGAAATAGCCGATTGAATTTCTTTCATCAAACTTTTATAGAAGATGTAAGAAAATATCGCCTCAGAAAAAAATGGAGCAACCAAGATTCAGCCTAAGGAGAGATAGCCGATGCGGCACGCATTGCCTTTAGAGCAAAGATAAAAACAAATTCCACCTTACATGAGGAAACAAAAAGGGAAAAATCGCTTCAAGCATAAGGAGTTTATTCATGAGTTTCCCGTTACAATCTAAGGGCCGACAAACACTTTGTTCACGATGTCTCTGACCGAAGAAGAAAAAGCTATGATATTCATGGCATTAGGAGAAGTCCTCAACCAAACTCTAATGATCTTCAGGATGATCGGTCACTAGAAAACTGGGCTCTAAAGAAGTCGGGCTCGCATGCAGAGCAAACTTGCGCCACGGCCAGAGCAACAGCAGCACCATGATGAACACCATGAAGGGCGATCTCCCTAGCACAATTTGGAATGTTGTGTAGGCGAGCCACTAGTATGGCACCCCTATCATTGACTGATTGTGCAGCATAGTCTATAGCCAATTGGAGATTTTCTAGCTGCTGACAAGGCTAGCAAATTTAGAGAAATAGCAGTCAGAAGTCTATAAAATCAAGATTGTGAAGATAAGGGTTGCCATAAAGAGATCTCACCTATGATTCTAGCCTTAGCCTCAGCTAACCTCATTTGGATGGTGTTGCCCCTATCCTACATCACATTCATATGAAAGTCCATCTGTCCAAGATCGCGAACCGAATTGGAGTACAAGGCCCGGACCTCATCTCTCTCCTAAAGAATATGACGAGCATCGTCCCCACAGTAAGAGTCAGAGCACTCTAATGATGAGTTTGTTAGAGCCACCGTCTATGCGCCATTGGGACCGATGATCGTATGGAAAGAACACCACCATTCAAATTGGCCCTGCAAGTATGAAAAGTTGAGCCAATCCATTCAAGAATAGTGAGATCACATTCATCCTTACCCTTGGAGGCAAGAACGCTAGTGTGGCCGCATGAGCTCATCAGGGATCTCATCGGCAGGTCGCTTGCCGTTCTCCATCTCTATAAAAAGAGATAATGATTTTGGATCTAAAAGACGAAAGAAACAGTTCGCGCTGAAGATTGAAGGAGGGCAGATTGGTTTCTCATCCATGACCATGGCTCATATTTAATAGCCTAGGGGATGTGATGGTAGATCTCCTTAAGGTTATGTGATCGGAGTTAGTTATGGAAAAAGATCATCGCTTTAAAGATCAACGAGATGGTTCATGAATTGTGAAGAGACACGATGGATGAGATTCAAAATTTATTGCTTTCCATAATCATGGGCACCTCGGATCCCGAAGGTTTGTTACAAAGAAAATTACACCTAAAACCAACTAGCCGGCTCAAGAAAGCTTTCTTAGTTTTAAGTGAGTCTGGACTCCTTAAAGCCTAAGAAACATGGACAAAGATCATATTGGCTAAAAGTTGGAAAGTAGCATCATGGGGAAAGGTAACAGGCCTATCAGGAACACACTGGTTTATTTGATAGGCTTCTTCGTATAGGCAGAGCAAACAAGGGGAAGGTGTCCACACATTGGAGCCCTTACAAACACTAGAATAGCCTCATATCGATGGTGAGAAGACTCAAGTGATATCATAAGAATTCTTCTAGCCACAGCGACTGATTCCCTTGCTTGACAAGGCGCTAAAATGGGTGACATAATCACCCTAAACACAAGAATTCTTCTAGCCGCAAAAAGCTTTCATGATGAAGTAATGATCCATGGAGGATCCAACTAAACTGGAAGTGCTCGAAAGAATAAAGGTAAAGGGAGCATGGTCGAAACTTGAAATTTTTAGGTGGAGTCATACAAATATTTATGCTCATCAGGTGAGTTGAGTCCAGAATGCCCGTGAACCGACAGTGCGCCCGTGAAGCCTTGGAATGTGGGATGGCGGCAAAGGAACAACATGCCCATGAAGAATGACAGAAAACATGAAGTGATGGAATAGAACCAGTAGGCCTAGAGCAGTTCTCTTAGTCTCCAGTAAAGGCGTACTAGAAACTTTCAACAATGGTATGAAGAAAAAATTCAGAATAAAATCATTTTATTCCAAAATTGGGGGACATGTGTTGACACTAGAATTTGGTTCATTGCATGAGACCCCATAATTCAGAATGCACCGAGAAGAGTCGTGATAAGAGCAGAATCAGCTAGCCAAGACGACTGATCAGAGCCAGTTGTATTTCAATAACGTCATCATCTCAAGGAGACTCCAACAGCAAAAATGGCATTGTTTAGGGTCAGGAAAACATGATGGACTCCATAGAAAGGGAAGTTTGGAGTCTGTTGACACCAGAATTTGGTTCGAGAAGAAAGGACCCTAAGCTCTAAATTAGTCAAGGGAAAGCCAAGATATTCAGCACGGATCGGCTAACCAAGTTGCCATCAAATGAATAAGATGGCGTCATCGTTCCAAGGGAATGGGCCTCATTGGCAAGGACAACAAGGCATAAAGTAAGAAGATACGTTGGGCTTCATAGAATTGAAAGATTGAGGTCCAAGTTATCATAATTTGGGAAACCTTATTTTCTTTTCCATGTTTGAGATCCATCTTGTTCGACCAGGACTCGTAGTCAAGCCTTAGGTATAAATATTGGACCCCGACTATAATAATAGACATCTCTCATCGATCAAAGAAACAAGTACTTTTATTTTTCGGCTTACGCCACCCCCTAGGAGTAGGAGTAGAGTAGATTTTGATGAGTTCTTTAGGAAAGTAGGGCTGCATCGGATGACCTGACCTTTGGCTTGTGTAACATCCTAGGTTTTTGTGCAACCAAAAATATGAGCTTTTTAAAAAAAATCCTACAATGTGTGGAACAAGTAGTTGCTAGGTCAAACCTGAGTGAAAACAAGGAGAGCTCGCTAACACATCGGTGCATTCATATAGAATTGATTGTAGGAGTGTGCCGTTGTTCTTGAGTTGGTTTTGGGTCTTGATATTTTTTTGGAGTTTGGAGTGCACAAGCCGTAGCAAAATCCTCTCCTTGATTCCCCTCATACCATTCGAATCCCGGTCAAATCCCTTTTGAATCACCTCTCAATTCCTTTGAAATTCCTCTCATATCAATTAGAAAAATGGGAAAACCCACTATCTTTTCCCCTAAAAAGGAATCGTTAAATCCTTTTCCTCTCTTCATTTTCCCCTTGGGCCAAAACTCCTCCTTCTCTCGTTCCCATCAGACCGCTCCCCCTCTTTCCCTTCTACGGCCCAGACAACTACACTGGACCACTCATGGCTAATAGGCCCAACTTGCAGCCTCTCCCACCCTTTAGCCTAGCTCACCCTACTACCTTTGGCCCATCTTGCAGCCCACCTGGCTTGTCCACATGTGCCCCTCACCCCAAACCCTAGAGACGCAGACACCTCTAGAACCGCCATCACCGCCCAAATGGAAAAGCCATGCCTTGGTGCCTCGGTGTCTGTACACTACGCCTGATCTACCACCACGCGTCCCATCATGGGCACAGATGCCTAGGAGCAACTGTGTCCTCCTCGAAGCCCTAGTCTTATGAGTATAAGAATGATAGCTGCCGCTCTAGTTCTTGTTTCCCATCCCCTGCCACCATTTCCCTCCCTGCTCCTCTCCCTCTCCAACGAGCTCTCTACGGCACCAAACCCTCGCCGCTGCTACCGAAGCCATGACGCCACCAACCTCACCCCATTCTACACCATCACCTTCACCCATCCATGGTCCGCCTACATGATAGCAAGGTGAAGCAGGAGCCGCACACTAGTTCTGCATGGTCACCAGGCCCAACCTCACCACCAACCATCTTTGACCCCAAGCTAGCACCTTAAACCCTATCCTCACCATCCCTCGGGCTCCCACTCCGATGTGTCATTGCTTCGGCATGCATGTCGAAGCCACGGACACCACCTCCTCTTTGCCTTTGCCATCTGCACCAATCCACCAATGCAGAGCTCTACCCCCATCCTCACCATATCGTGCCTTCATCTAAGCTCACCGCACCCCTACTCCATTCGCTGAGCAGCTAGCCACATGTGACCTTGCTATTCTTCCCTAAGCCACCAGCTGACCTCGCTGAACCTAGAACGCGACGCGTCCACCTCTTCTTCCTCATCATGGCGGCCGCTCCAGGAGCCGATGTTAGAGCCATGACACAACATCGCCACCTCCATTCTTCAAGTCATGACTGAGCCTAGCCTCACCCCATGTCATGCGTCGTCTGCTTCCCCGTCATGGCACCAGGCCGGATCCTCCTCGTTGGATAGAGCCATCACCAAGAACACCATGACCACCTCTACTTGTCATCACTATGGAAGCCATGACGTTGAGCCAGCTATCCCTACCTCGCCTCTGCGTCATGGATGACTACACCGGCTAGACCACGCTAGAGCTACAACCACTCCCTGGCGTCCATGCCTTGGTGCAGAGCAACAACACCACCTTGCCAGGGCTCCTGCACCGCCGGTGAGCCCCCAAAGGCCCAAAGCTTCCACCGTTCCCTCTCTTGCTGGCGTTCATGTCTAAAACTAACCTTTGTGCCATGTTCTTCCACTATCATAGGGAGGCCACAGCCCTGTTGCACCTTTGCTCGGAAGTCGGATGTTAAAGCCACCTAGCCGATCACCTTCCACATCGATGGAGCCTCGTCCAGCTGTAGTAGCCACCTCCTAGTTGTTTGTCACCTCATCTAGCTAGTCATCGGCTAGCTGTAGCCATGCAGGATAGGCTAGTAGCAGGCCACAGCCAGCCGAGGTTGCCTATAGCAATCCACAACCAGCCTGAGCTAGCTGCAGCAAGCCATATCTCATCCTGGCGCTTCACTAATCTCCCACAATGAGCCTCGCCTTCCTCGCCATCATCAAGGTCAAACCTTTCAACCCCATCAATGCCATCCTCGACATCGACAAAGCTCCTACTTTTTATTTCATTGCATACTTGTCATCTATACATGTTCATACAAGATCTATCTATCCATGCCTATGCCATGCCTTCATGCCAGTCTATCTCTTATGCTATGGCGTCTATCTTTTGTGCTATGGATATGTGCTACTCCTCTAGTTGTTGTGTGAAGTTGTTTCGTTGTTGTGTTGTTGGTTCTTGCGTGGTGTTGTTTGTTTGCCTGTGGACCGAGCCTTCGAGCCGGTCGAGGGATCGTACCTTGTTTGAATGTTTTGGCTATGGGCTCATCCCACTATGGCTGTGATGATGAGCATAACTCAACCACTTATTTTTAGTTGACTTTGCAGTAATGCGATCGTTGCCCCCTTCTATGGCACTAGGACGTGGCCACCATGGGCTCGATATGGGTGCGCTTCCTACACACACATGATGAGCCCATCATGACCTAGTCTATAGAAGATGAACTAGGGGACGACAATCGTGGAACTTATAGAAGCCAACTCATGTAGGTAGAGCTCATGGCCATGAGTTGCCTTGCCATGACCATCGGGCTCTACCTCCATCCATTGCCATGACATGTTGGTCGAGAGAATACGAAGACTGCTCTTCTATCTTCTCTCCTCCCCTCTATCGATCCCCATCGATCCAGTACGATGTAGATTGAGCTCCTTGTTCCAACTTCTTTGATTAATGTCCATTGCCATGACATGTGGATCGAAGTGTGGTGGAACCAAAAAGCCCTTTTTGCTTGTTTGCATCCCTTAGTGTTCTTTTATTACTCTCTTGATTTCATTCCTTGGATTCCTATGGATTGCTATGGTGAGTGTATCAAAGGAAGGTGTATCTCATATCCCTACCCCTCTAGTGCTATTCTCATCTTGGTTCCCGAGCTTGATATGTCATGGGATTGAGAGGACCCATAGCGCACTCCTATATCTTCATGTCCAAGTTCTTCTGCTTCCGCCTATTGCCATGGCGTGTGAGCTGAAGTACCTTGGGACCAAACCAGAATTCTTCCATTTTGCTTTGTTGCTCGTTCTTGCTTGATTTCTATGTTTAGTTATGACTTGTGGGTTAAAAGGCTATAGGGCTAAACCCCATTGCTCTTGTCTTCTCTTCGGTTCTCATCTATTACCGTGACATGTGGACTAAAGCACCCTAGAGCCTACTCTCCTATATCCCTCGTGCCACTCTTTCGATTCCCATCTATTCCATGATGTGCGAGTTGGAAGATGGTGGAACCCTTCCATCTATTTGGAACACCTCTAGATCTATTTGCTCCTTGCTCAAGCCCCTCATATGCTTGTACCTATTTAGACCAGAGTACTCCATGGGTTCTCACGGTAACAACCGCACTGCTAAGACCCATATGGATGTTTAGGTGCCATATAGTGAATGAAGGTCATGGTACCCAACGAGTGGTTTGGGCATTTGTGTTCTCTTGTGTGTCGTTCCTTTTCGATCCCCCGTCTTTTGCCATGGCATGTGGATTGAAAGAAGCAGACCACTGCTCCTCTCTTTTCTCCGCCTGTACCATGTTCTCTTCGATTCTCATCGATTACAATGGTGTATGGATCGAGAAGGACCAGAATTTCTCCCATTTTCCCTTTAGCCTGCTCTGTTCGATCCCGTCCATAGCCATGACGATCAGATCAAACACCAGACTATCACTTCTAGTTAGCGAGGCTAAGGTCTATGTCATGTTCTCATAACTATTCAAGTCAACCCGATCGACCATAAGAGTGTCGTCTCTACCAGGAATTTGACACGGACATGCCTAGCCAACCTTCTCCCTCACCCCTATTTAAGCCTAAGGAAACAGACTTGCTTCATGAGGGCTATCCCTGTTTTCCATGGTGTTTGCTTAAGTTGAGCTAGGGTCCAAGCCATTAATCCTAGAGCCGTATAGGTCGACCCGATCGGCCTAGGAAGTACTGGCTAGGCTGTGAGTTAAGCTTGTGCTTAGCAAACAACTACTTTTGCATCTTTTGGGCCCAAGGTTTAGACATCCTCCACGAGGGCTAAGTACTTTTTCCTTCAGTGTTCTTTTGGTGTTATTCGATCTTCCCATGTGTTGTTGCCTCTTTATTCATAGTCTTTCTTCATTTAAGGATTGATTGCTCTTTTGTCTTGTTAATCGCTCTATTGCGGTAGTTGCATCGAGGATAACATTGATCGGACCAAAACCCATTGGATGAAGGATATGCGAATGATAGTAGGACTTGGAGGGGAATGGCTATGAGTACACTGAGGATCTCAGAGATGATTAGTCAATAGGTGCCACGTCCCACCTAATCTCGTAGAATCCAATTAGACATGCTATAATGTAGTTGCTAGTGCTTTATTTTTTGCAATTGAACTGTGATAGGTTGCATGGTAGAATTGCTTGAAGCCATTACCTTGATGCAACCTTTACCCCTGCACACCCGCTGTTAGGCTAGATGCTCATTTACTACTTACTGCTTACTTCTACTATACATTATATTGGTGATGTGATGCTTGGTGGAGGATTGTTTGTGAGTGGCTATGGCACTCGGTGCCGATAATGTGTTAATAACTTGGGGAGATCTTGGCATGCGTCTTGGGTGTGTGGTGAGGGTTGAGTCAACCGGATAGGATTCTATGATTAGTCATTGGGACAAGCCTTGCTGAGAGGGTGTGACCTGAACATCCTCTATGATGAGAGGTACCTATGGTGGGTACATGTGACTGGAGTAGACCCTAGGATGCCTCGTAGGGGTGAGCCCCTAGGGAGGAGGTGCTGTCAAGGCATGGGATGTCGGTTAATCCTACTTGAGAAGATGTCTTGTCTAGTCCCCCTAAGGACTAGTATATCGAGAGAACTGGATCATAGGACCCTATGAACACACCACTCATTCCTGAATGGGCGGGGGATGGATGTTGACTAGTTAGGGCGGTGCCACTACTACCTAGGATGTAGGTGATAGTGTAGGGAGGTATGGGTGTATGGCTCACACCCTCCTAAGATAGCGTAGTGACCTTGAGAGCCCGGTACTACGTCTCACAGTCTTAGCGTGCTGGTGGACTCCGGGGTGACTCAGGGCTAAGTGGTAGGGTGGCATCATACTGGTTCAGAGGCAGCCCTGTATCATCCTAGGTGGTGGCCACCGTCGATGATGGTGATCTTGTGGTTCTAGGCCTACACGCTCTATAGAGTTGATCGATCTATACATATAGCTGCATCCGTAGATATGGACATTCCTATGACCTATGCTTCCCTTGATTAGTGAGAGGAGTCCTTTCTTCTTCTCCCCTGGGTTTGTTGGATTTTGGCTATTAGCCGATAAGGCAAGGCACGAGAGGGAGTCATCCTTGCCGCCTAGAGAGTGAGTGTGGTGAGATGTGCGTGATGGGATGGGTGAATGTGTGGATGAGATGGGTTAAAACTTGATGAACTATTATAAAATATTGATGAAACTTGCATTGGAAAACTACATCCATAAATAGGTCTTTTGCTCTACCCTTGCATTCCTCTTACCACAAAACAAACGCAAAGCATAGGGTGGGAGCCAGTGGCCAATATAAATCATACTGAAAGATATTTGGTAGGTTTGGATGTCATCTATGATGACGAAAATAGAGATTAGAAGGATTAGATGGTCTTGCTCCTAAGCTCAAGTTTGGTTGAGGAGATGAAGTCTATGCTCGCTGACACTCTACGCCTACTCTGATGATTTCCCGTGAAGGAGGAACCCTCACCCTGTCGACGCGCTACATCTACTCTGATGTGGTTTTGTGTGCACCTCTACTAGTATATGTTGTACTTAGGTGAGTTATCAAGTGTTGTAATACCTTGTAAATTTGTAATTCCATGATGTATGATCTTTGGTATCAACTGAATAATGATAATGTGATAGCTTGGTATTCCTAGACTACCATATTATGATGTAATATGTGGATTTCCCTTCAAGGAAATCATGGATTGTTTCAGTTGGTATCAGAGCCATACTTGACCCTAGGACAAGATCTTTAGGACCAAACACTAGTACAGAAGCCAACCATCCTATTTGTTGTAGAACTATAGGTGCTACCACTTGTTTCCCTCCCCGCCTTGAATTCTAGTGCTAACCGACTGCCTTGTTGTGGAAAGTTGACCCATAGAAAACATTCCCCATTACGCCCATGCTAGATTGGTAATTGTGTGAGACTTTGAAGGCCTAGGAGTCGCCTTAAGTCAACACTATGTAATGGGGACGAGGGTCCCGATCTTCCATCAGGTTCAAGATAAACAACGATTTGTTCGGAGAGCGACACACCGATCCGACATTAGATCACAAAGACCCAAACCCTGCAACCTTAGCACCATGTCTCCTCTGGTTATCAACCGTGTCACAATCCGGTTGACCTCGTCAAGAAGGCTAATCCCTGCTGTGAATCAAAGAACACAAGCAAGAACAAGATAAAAAGCAACTCAATTAAAGTGACAATTGCAGATAAATGATTAAGCACTCGAAGTTGGGGTCTTGCAAACCGATAACGGCGACTGTTCAATGACAGATTGATCTAAAACAAAACCCAAAACCTAATGTAGGTGGTGGCTAATGATTATATAGCCTAAGGGACGTCCAAGGATCCCTCTTCACGTCCTAAAGGTGTCCCAACACGTTACAAGGCCCAACGGCCCAAAAGACGACGACGCAGCGCCATGACAGATTCTAGATGTCAACTTGTTTCGACGATTCCCATTGATTCTGATGGAATTTTGATGTGGGACCACTTCCATTGGTTTCCTTATGAAATTATCTTTCCATCCATATGTGGATCATCAAAAACGGAGTTCGGATGCGTCCTGGACGTCCGTTTTATTGCAGACTGGTCCTGACGGCCGAGGCAGACTCGAACTCGGATTGGACTGGGCCTCTGGCTTGGCTTGGACGTCCTTGCTGGCCTCCTAAGGTGGTGACCAAGGAGGAGGACGTCCAAGGCCATCTCTTAGGCGTTCTCCATCTTCTTGGGGCATGCTCCAACTTGGGCCTAGGTCCCAAGGATGTCTAACAAGCCCATGACGACAGTGTAGCTCCCGCCAGAAATAGCGACATAATATATTGGTGATTTGGAGGCCTTGCCAACGTGATATTGAGATGGAACCAGATCTATTTAAAAGCTTATCAAACAAGCTTTCCATCAAGTGCTCATTGACCTCGATCGCACTCCGGATGAATGAGTTATGGCCTTCCCAATGAGGCACTGTCGGGCTGCCGACGAACCAAAAGTTCAACTTTGATGAACTTCCATTATGAAACACATTTAAACCTACAATCAAATAGTGACATGTACATGTGGAACCAAGTGAATTATAACCAAAGCCACTATGCAAATGTAGGAACAAGCGCACCTTATAATCATTGTTCGTATCCGAAGGTGCCATGTCCTCATCATCCTCCCCTTCTTGACAACAAACCGTCCTCGGTTTGAGCTTAGCTAGTGGACAAGTTGTCGGTAGTAGCCAACATTGCTCCCCTTCTTGAAATTTAACCTGTTGCCTCATTACCAAACTTGGGGATTTCGACATGACAACATTATCGCTATTGGTGCCCTCTAGTTGATCATATTTTTGCACAATGAAAGGAGATTTCAGAGTTGAACAAATATAGACACGATGCACCATATACTCTCCTTTACAATTATATTTGCCAATAAAGTGATATGTATAAGTAGACAACCATGACAATTCAACACATTTAAGTTTCTCTTCTAAACTACTAAGAGCATATAAAGTATCAAACTCAATATAACCCAAAGTATTTGAAGAATACAATAATTTCTTTTCATCTTTTTCGATAGCAATGGGAAGCATTTTTTTATGTTCAGCATAAGTAATTGGTTTCAAAACATGTAAAACTAAAGCATTTTCAACCAATTCATCTTTGTCACAAGGAACATCAAGCAAATTATCATGGGACAAAGATAAATCAAGAGAGGGTTCCACTAACAATTGCTCTATGACAGCATGGTTTGTGGAAAAATTTAGTACATTAAGACAATTTTCACCTTTCGTGAGTGTAGGACCATGGGCATTACCTGTGTTCTCAGCAGAAGTAATAGGTGCATGGTGAAGTGATGGTTCTGAATTTGCATATGAGGTTGTGAGCTCCTTATTTTCTTCCACATCATCCTCTCGCTTATGTACATTATTCTGCAGAAGGTTAGTCATAGCAAGAGGAATAACAACAGACTCTTCCTCTAAATGGTGCACCTCATCATATGAAGTCAAAACAGGAGGTGGATTAACAAAGGTTTCTCGCATAAGAAGTTTCATATCATTCCAAGTTTGAGGTTTATCAGAAGGATATAAAGACTCCCACCAAGATAAAGCAGAATGTCGCAAAACACTAGCTGCATTTTTTACCTTTCTCCTTGGACACATAAAGCGAGTAGCAAATATGTTATCGATGGCAATTTCCCACTCCATGTACTCATCAGCACCTATACCATCATAAGTCGGTGGATTCGAACAACCTGTTATTGTAAACACAAAAACAAGGAACAAACGGTGAAAGTTATCCCTACCAAATGACTATGTGGTTGCAGTGGTGTCACTTTTCACAGCAAGTGGAAGCGTCTTACCAAACTCTTACAAAGTTCTTACCAACTCAAAGCAGTGGCGGTACAACCGGTGGCTGGTTCGTGATACCTATGAGGTAGTGGTACCGAGATTGCAAGGACCTTTTTTCTGTACTGATCTGAAGTATATATGTGGAGCTTGGGAGGCACGAAAAAAAACAAATATATATATGTGGCACACAAGTCAGTGACAGACAGCAATATTGAATAAATGTCCAGAGCACTTGTCCTAGTTGCTGCCCTATACGTGTTCCTATCACCAGTTGTGATAAATAAGAGAGGAAACAAGGATGAAAGGAAACAAGTATTAAAGGTAGCAACGGATATGAACAAGGCAAAAGGTACCACAAACAATAGAGCTATTGAGTGTTCCTTATGTGCTCCTTTTCGATATCTTCTATTCTTTTTTACTATTTTTTTTTTCTTTTATTCTTTTTGTCCAATCTTTTTTTTCTTGCTTTTGCTCTTTTGATATTTTTTTTCTCAGCAAGGAGCACACAAGAATAAACCATAAAAAATTGAGCTCAATTGAATAAAAGATGTGGCCTATAGAAAATTAGAACTGTGCTCTAAAAAGCATACCAAAACTTATGGGCCCAAAAACTCAATTTTCCTAATCGAATTTCGCAAATCTAATTTTTGTGAACCCAGCTTTGCTGAGATGAAATAGATCTAAAATTTTTTGGCGTTCTCCGTAGATATAAAATTTGTCCTGTTTTGAGTTCGGATGCAAAAGTTATGACTGTTTTAAGGAAGTTGTTCGAATCAGGGATTTAGTGGACACAAGATGCAAACCGATGGTGATACAGAATAGCGGCGGGTGGAGGTATCAACACAAACTAGAAAAGAACACAATCTAAACCAGCAACAAGACTTTGACTTAGGACACAAACTCAACAAAGCGGACTCTGAAACTGAATCATGCAAAGGCTATGGCGAGGATGGTTATAGGATAGGAAACAAATATGGCATTGGACTATGGGATAAAAGCAAAAACACTCGAACTAAGGGTAAGATGCGAACTTGATGGTATACCTGAAGCTCTGATACCACTTAATGGGGACGAGGCTCCCGATCTTCCGTCAGGTTCAAGATAAACAACGATTTGTTCGAAGAGCGACACACCGATCCGGCTTCAGATCACAAAGACCTAAACCCTACAACCTTAGCACCACGTCTCCTCTGGTTATCAACCGTGTCACAATCCGGTTGACCTCGCCAAGAAGGCTAATCCCTGCTGTGAATCGAAGAACACAAGCAAGAACAAGATAAAAAGCAACTCAATTAAAGTGACAATTGCAGATAAATGATTAAGCACTCGAAGTTGGGGTCTTGCAAACCGATAACGGCGACTGTTCAATGACAGATTGATCTAAAACAAAACCCAAAACCTAATGTAGGTGGTGGCTACTGATTATATAGCCTAAGGGACGTCCAAGGATCCCTCTTCACGTCCTAAAGGTGTCCCAACACGTTACAAGGCCCAACGGCCCAAAAGACGACGATGCAGCGCCGTGATAGATTCTGGACGTCAACTTGTTTCGACGATTCCCATTGATTCTGATGGAATTTTGATGTGGGACCACTTCCATTGGTTTCCTTATGAAATTATCTTTCCATCCATATGTGGATCATCAAAAACGGAGTTCGGATGCGTCCTGGGCGTCCGTTTTATTGCAGACTGGTCCTGACGGCCGAGGCAGACTCGAACTCGGATTGGACTGGGCCTCTGGCTTGGCTTGGACGTCCTTGCTGGCCTCCTAAGGTGGTGGCCAAGGAGGAGGACGTCCAAGGCCATCTCTTAGGCATTCTCCATCTTCTTGGGGCATGCTCCAACTTGGGCCTAGGTCCCAAGGATGTCTAATAAGCCCATGACGACAGTGTGGCTCCTGTCAGAAATAGTGACATAATATATTGGTGATTTGGAGGTCTTGCCGACGTGCTATTGAGATGGAACCAGATCTATTTGAAAGTTTATCAAACAAGCTTTCCATCAAGTGCTCATTGACCTTGATCGCACTCCGGATGAATGAGTTATGGCCTTTCCAATGAGGCACTGTCGGGCTACCGACGAACCGAAAGTTCAACTTTGATGAACTTCCATTATGAAACACATTTAAACCTACAATCAAATAGTGACATGTACATGTGGAACCAAGTGAATTATAACCAAAGCCACTATGCAAATGTAGGAACGAGCGCACCTTATAATCATTGTTCGTATCCGAAGGTGCCATGTCCTCATCACTATGCATATAGGCATTGTAATGCTGCTTGATTGCCTAGATCTTGTGTTGTTGTGCTTCTTGTGAATTTTAATTTTTGAGTGTAAGCTGTAGAACCTATTTTTTGTATGTGAGACTCCAGGTGTTGGATAACCTAGCAGGCTAAACCCCAGGCCATCCTATGACTAGATAAGTAGCCCTGACTAATTAGAGTTGAGAATATAAAGCCGATGCATCATGTCCTTACTAAACCATTTCAAAACTATTTTTGGCTTCCAACTAAACACATTCTCAAAAGTGCCCTTCCTCCTTTTGGTTGAAAAAGTGCTTTCCTTAACAAAAGCTATTCTATTTCAAAGGAAAATGAATTCAAAACTTCTTGAAAGGTCTTCCTTTTTCAAAAGAAAGCAATTTTAATTCCTTTTTCAACTTGATTTGATTTCAAGAGCTATTTACAAAATAGTTTGAAAACCGGTCTCCTTTCATAAGTGTTACAAATTCACTTTTGAAAAACAAAAGTTTTGCTTTTCAATCAACAAAGTGTTTTCAAATAAAAGATCTTTGGCTCAGTTTTGTTTTAAAAGCTTTTGATTTCGACTTGGGAGCCAAATTCCTTTCAAAAATCAACCTTGACTTCAAAAAAATGATTTGCATCTCATGTATTAAACAAAATCCTTGTGAAAATGTTTTGTTTGCAACTTTTCAAAAAATATTATTAGTAAAATCAAAATGAGTTTTCACAAATCTAGTTTCAAAAGTTTTGTTTTGAAAAAGGGTTTCTGAAAACAAAGTTTGATTGCAAAAACTTTACCTTTCAAAATGAGAAAAAAAATTCAAATCATTTTCAAAACTAGTTTTGTTTGATTCAAACAAAAGGGGTGCAACGCTTTGTTTGAAAAATAAATTGTGTTTTCAAAATCACTTGATTTGAAATCATTCAAAAAAAGGGATGTGATTTGTTTTAGAAAACAAAGACCATCAAAAGATTTTGTTTTCAAAGCTTGCATTGATTTCAACCCTTTTCAAAAGTCCGATCTACCCTAGAATCCAAAAGTTTTGTAAATCACTTCTTCATTCTTCAAGTAGGATTTCAAAAACTACTTGTCTTGAAAAGTTTTGGTATTTGCAAAATGTTTTCATCAAAATGGTTTCAAACTCCGCGTACTCACTATTTTGAAAGATCTTTTGTCCAAAATGCCTATTTGGAAAAGTTTATAAAATGGTTGGAATTCTAAAACTCCCCTTCAAAAGGCCCAAATGTTCTTGAAAATCGTTTCAAAAGATGTTTCAAAAGAAAAAACCTTCTATAAAAGTCTTGATTTTATAATTGAAAACCTATTTAAAGCATTTTCAAAATCTCTTTTGGGGGTTTGATCTAGTTTGACCAAATATCAAAACTTTTGATTTGAGTTTCAAAAAAACAAAATGGGATACAACCTATTTCAAACATCTCTATCTTTATTTCAAAATCCTAAGGTTGTAACCTTCTTGTGAGATCTGTAAAACAAAAGATTTAGAACTAAGTTTTTGAAAAAGGGGCTTCCAAAACTGTTTATAAAGGCTTTTTCCTTGTCTTTTCTAAAAACTCCCCTCTCCCTCTAAGCTTGGGATATTGAGTAGTTGCTGGTGACTTATTTGGTAGTGTGTCATGATCATAACCCATGGTGCTGCTACAGAACCTAGGGGCCCCATGTGTGATGCATCCACATAGCTTGCTGCTGGCCGTACACTGGTATTGAGGTACGCGACCTGTGACCGATCCAAGTGGTACCCGCATACCACTGTAATTCAAAGTTAAGTTTTCAAAATCTTACTTCGACAGCAACCGCTTGAAAAGAGTTTTACTTTGAAAATCTCTATTCAAATACCCTATCTTGTTTTAGCAAAGAGATTTCAAAACCCAAAGTTTTGCCAAAACAAACCCTTGTTTGGAATAAAAACAACTTTCAAAAGGGGATTTTGAACAAGTTTTCTTCCCTTTAACCTCTTTATTGTCAAAATTCTTGGCCCATTTCAAGTGTTTTGAAAACATTGCTCCTATTTCAAAATGCTATGTGAAAAGATGCTTCAAACCTTTTATCTGTGTCCTTGAAAATTTTAAGAAAAGCTCTTCTCTTTCAAAGAGCGTTTTCCAAAAAAAGGATTTATGAAAACCTTATTTCAAAGCTTCTTCAAAATGCTTTGCTAATTAATAAAAGTTTCTGGGTTTCTCAAAATTCAAAAAATGACTTCAAAAGGGACTTTGTTTTCAAATCAAAACTATTTCAAGTTACTTCCCTATCTTACAAAAAGAAAAGATTTCATTTTGGGATAAGAACTACTTCCAAAATTGTCTTTTGTTCCAAAAATCTTTGTTCAAAGAAAAAAGGGCTTTCCCAAGTGGCAATTGAACTTTCTTTACAAAATTTTGGTGCATGAAAATGTTTTCAACTAGTATTTAAACTTCTTACCAAAAATCCTTGGATTACAAAAATAACATGGTTTCAAAATGAATTTTGAACCTGGTTTGCGTGAGTTTCAAAATCTCTTTTGAGAAACGACCTTTCTTTAAAAACCAATTTGATCAAGCAAAATTGCCTCCCTCTCCTTTTATAAAAATAACTTTTCCATTTAAAAGTTTTTATGCAAACTGCTTTCCAAAAGCCCCTCTTTCAAAATCTTTCTCGAGAAAGCTTCTTTGCAAAACCTGATGCATTAATACTTGAAGAACATCCAGCAAAATCCATCAGCCTTAGATGAACCTATAGAGCCATATTAACCCCTAAATCTCGAGGATGACATTCCTGCAAGGGGGGTGGACTGTAACATCCTAGGGTTTTTTTGCAACCAAAAATACGAGCTTTTTAAAAAATTTCCTGCAATGTGTGGAGCATGTAGTCGCAAACCTGAGTCAAACAAAGGAGAGCTTGCTAACACATCGGTGCATTCATATAGAATTGATTGTATGAGTGTGCTGTTGTTCTTGAGTTGGTTTCGGGTCTTTAGATTTGTTTGGAGTTTGGAGTGCACAAGCCGTAGCAAAATCCTCTCCTTGAGTCCCCTCAATACCTTTCGAATCCCTGTCAAATCCCTTTTGAATCACCTCTCAATTCCTTTGAAATTCCTCTCATATCAATTAGCAAAAATGGGAAAACCCTCTATCTTTTCCCCTAAAAAGGAATCGGTAAATCCTTTTCCTCTCTTCATTTTCCCGTTGAGTCAAAACTACTCCTTCTCTGCTTCCCACCGGCCCGCTCCCCCTCTTTCCCTTCTATGGCCCAGCCAGCCCCGCTAGTCCACTCGTGGCTGATAGGCGCAACTCGTGGCCCCTCCCTCCCTTTAGCCTAGCTCGCCCTGCTACCTTTGGCCCATATCAAGGCCCACCTAGCCCGCCCACGTGCTCCCCTCACCCCAAACCCTACAGGCATAGACGCCTCTAGAGCCACCATCGCCTACCAAATGGAAAAGTCGTGCCTTAGTGTTTGTATGCTGTGCTGGATCCGCTGCCATGCGTCCCATCATGGGCATTGTCACCTAGGAGTAGTTGTGTTTGCCCCAAAGCCCTAGCCTTGCACGTATAAGAACGCTAGCCGCTGCTCCCCCATGTGAGCTTGTCGTTCTTCCTCGAGCCACCAGCCAACCTTGATGAACTTGGAACATGTCGCATCCACCTCTTCTTCCTCGCCATGGCATCTAGTCTAGGAGCCAACGCCGGAGTCACACCATAGCACTGCTAGTTGACTTCTTCATGGAGCCTCCTCTCTAGATGGAGCCATGGCCAAGAATGCCATGACCACCTCTGCTCGCCATCTCTAAGGAAGCCACGACATTGAGCCGACTACCCCTAACTCCCCTCTGCCTCATGGACAACTACACCGCCCGACCACACTAGGGCTGTAGCCACTCCTCGTTGCCCATGCTTTAGTGCAGAGCACCACCACTGTAACACCCTAGGTGTTTGGCTTCTACTAATTGCATTTCGTTTCATAAACATGTGCATCATCTATCTCATCATGCCATGGTCCCTGAAACATACATATGAAACATTCGCATATTCTGTTTGTTTCGTACTAGATTGCTTGTGAATGGTAGTAGTGCAACATATGAATGTAACATGAATTTCTCATATCTTGAAGCATGGCAACATGGTAGTAATGTGACAAGTATAGGATAACAACAAGGTCATGCAACATATGAAACATTGTATTGAAACATATGAATGAATTGCTTGTTTTAATTTCTGTATCACATGTGATCATTAGAAGTGGTATAACAATTTTGTAAAATGGTTGATCATGGTCTATTACACCTTAACTACACTTAGGTTACTTGTTGGGACATTGTTCATGTAGATCAAAATGACCAAAATGCCCTCAAGTGAAGGTTTGACTAGAATTGACCCTAGGAGTCTCACTATTTGACTAAGTCAAAAGTCCAACTTAGAGACTTTGCATGGCTGTGCACTCTTTACCAAAGTTGTAGCTAATTTATCAAGGAACAAAAGTTGTTTTATGGCCAACTCATGAAAATGTGTGGAACATGGTCAAACATGGCCCACAAGTCAGTATTTCATGCTGATTTTACTGAAAAATTTGTCTAAGTCTTAAACTGCATTTTCAGTGGATCAGGACAACTTGGGCTTCATATAACTTCTGATCCAGGTCGAATGAGTTGTAATTTGATTCGAGTCGCCGTCTCTCCCGGTTAGTGAGAACTTGACGGGCTTATCTCCAATGTAGATACACTTAATAACTTAATGGTTCGGAAATGAGGATATGATGATGACAGCCTTATGATACCTGCTATGGTTAATATTGTTTGCTCCTAATAAGTGAGTGCTCTAGTACAGGTGCTAATCTAGTGGACAGGTAAATAATGATAAGCTTGATGCTAAGTTTAAATTGGTTACTATAATCATAAGCTCTTTTATGCAACTGTGTCAAGCTAGCCCACCTGAAAAGCCTTGCATGATCCTTGGTGTCTTTTATTTCTGGTTTTGTTGGGTAAATCTAGCTGAGTACCTTCTCGTACTCAGGGTTTATCTCCCACCTGTTGCAGATGACTAGTTCTACTTTGGTTGCTGCAAGTACTGCCTTCTCCCAGCTGGGGATGAAGACTAGACCGTTGGGCACGGTCTCTACTAGTTCTCATACCTGATAATGCTTTTGTGGGACATGACTCAGACTTGGCAATGTAATTGAAAACTATGATGTTTGTACCAAACTATGTTGCTTCCGCACACTCAAACTTGGTTTGTAATATTCTATTTCAACTCTGATGGATGTAATCCGAATGATACTTGTGAAATGTTGTAACGAATAATGTGTTGTGTTGAATCACTACGATCTTTGTTTGTATGTCGAGAGTTGGTTGAAATCCTTTGTGATTTCCAGACTACCGGGATTATGGGAGCTTAAGTATAGGAATTTGATTGCTTCGGTGATTGTTTTTGTACTTACGTTCTTATGATTTGGTCAGTTCTGTTACAGCTGGCATCAGAGCAAGATTTGACACTAAACACATCATTTGTGTATTTAAAACAAAAGTATTTGTGAAAATCCTAAATTAAATACTAAGTATTGCCAGTGGTCATATCCCTTATGCCCAAATAAGGACTCTTAGGTGGCTTATTAAAGTACTAACTCGGGGGTTCCTGCTTGTTTCTGTTTCGTCGTCCATACGGCGTGCTATTGTATGGATGCCATCCGCTTGGGTGGTAATGTATGGATCAAAATACCTCTACGCTCTGGTAAGTGGGAGTTATGAGAGCATGACCGTCCAACCGTTAGTCTAGGGGAGAGTAGTTGTGGTTGCTCGCATACTTACATGTTCGATCAAGTATCTATGAGAGTACTTAATTGTGGGTATCTCTGATGGGTAGCTGTGATACTAGAATTTATACATTAGGGGATGTATGTATGAAAGTATTTAGTTTACTGCTTACTTTTTATGCATTTTGGGAAATTATTGGGCTAAAATGAAATTTTATGCAGGTACATTAACAACGTATCGTTGTAGATCGACTAGCTATCGTATACGAGAGAACGTATGTATGCCACCGTATATTTCGCTAGCCTTTAAATTTTTCTAGGTTTGTGAGGACGTACGGATCGTGCATGCATCATGTTCAAGCATACATGGCATTTCTTGCAATTATTCCCTCCCTTAAAAATTTGATTGTCCCGACTAATTAAATTTCGTATCCCTTAAATGATTCTCCCCTTACATTGCAACTTTTTGCTATAGATGGCATGCACAAAACTCACTGCTCGCAAGTCCGCTGGAGGCAGAGTGCCTCGTCATCGGTTAGCTCCTCGTGAGCCCCGTCCGGAGCCTACTGAGGTGGAAAGGCTGAGGGTAGAGCTGGCCCAGGTGACTGCTGAAAGGACTGCAGCGTAGCACCGTTTGGAGCAAGTAACATAGGAAAGGGACCAAGAGACCCTTGAGGTTCAGAGGTTGATAGTTGCTCACCGCAACTGTGAACGTATGTTGATTCACGTGATGAACCAACGGAATGAAGCCTGGCACGAAGAGAATGTGTTGAGAGCGCGACAAGTGGAGCTAGAGCAGCAAGTGGCAGTTGCTGAAGAGTACAATGACAATCTCCATGAGGAGGTCCACCTGTTACACAATCAACTTCACCCTCTCCTGCCACCTGATGATGAGGATGAGATGGGTTCTGGTGTCATCATGGCTGAAGGTGATGATGACATGGAGGTCAATGGACCTGAGGATGTTCCACCTGATGAGGAGGAAGATGAGGAGTTAGAGCTTGCTAGTGATGAAGATGGAGGAGAGATCTTCGACACTAACTCCGAGGACGATGCGTAGTTTAGCTTACTACTTAGCTAATGCGCTAGATCTAGTCTTTTGTTGATCCTCATGCATGAACAAGTAGCTTTGTATCAAGTTAATCGTTGGGATGTAATATCGAAACCCTATGTTACCCTTGATGTAAGTGTGGAACCACTATGGCTTGGATGTAACCTATGGAACATGTGCTCCACGTATGTGAGCTTTTGCTGAATTTCGTCTTTGCGGTCTATGGATCTCGTTGTTGGTTAAGTTCATCGCATTTATGTGTCAATTGATGCGCTTGATGAGTTGTGTGATGGTGATGAATGATTGTGCCTCTGTTGATTATAGAAATGCATTCTCTCCAATAGAATCAGTTTGGCATAATTATATAATTCATCTACAAAAATTTCCACATCGTTAGTGCTCATTGGCTATACCTTTTGTAGATGGCTTATAACCTTCGTCGCGGTCGTAGCATGGGAGATGAGGAACAACCACCTCCTCCACCGCCCACACCAGCTGAGCTAATGCAGACGGTCATGGAAAGTCAGCGCATGCTAGCTGAGGCTATGCGCTAGATGGCTAACCGTGAGGATCGGCATGTTCGCCAGGGACCCGAGCCGAACCAGTACAGTAGCTTTAAGGACTTCATGGACACAAAACCTCCTATCTTTCATGAGGCAGAAGAACCCTTACAAGCGGATGAATGGTTGAGCACTGATAGAGCAAAGGTTTGGATTGCTCCGTTTGACTGAAGGCATGAAGGCTTCGTAAGCAGGACACCAGCTCCAAGGCCCTGCAGGCATCTGGTGGACCCATCATAGGACCACCTTCCCTGCTAACGTTAAGATCGTTTGGAACCAGTTCTAGGCAGCCTTTAGGGGACACTTTATCCCTCCTGGTCTCATGGCCATTAAGCATACTGAGTTTATGAAGCTCACCCAAGGCAACAAGAGTCTCAATGAGTACCTCTAGGCATTCAACAACCTGGCAAGGTATGCTCCTGAGTTCGTCGATACTGACGCCAAGAGAATAGCTAGCTTCAAGAGGGGACTTTCCCCAAAACTGATGAAGTCAATGGGCAACTGCAAGTGTGTCACCTTCAATGAGTTTATTAGTGACACTCTGACTCAGGAGAACAATGACAAGATATATGCTGCTTCCAAGAACCAGTAAAAGGAACTTTGAGGCTGGTGCTTCCTAGTCTAAGGCTCCAATGGTATCTAAGACCCCGTACCATCCACCCAATGCTAATGTCCGGTACCGCCCACCTCAGAAGAAGAACCAAGCTAAAACCGGTTTCCGCAAGGGGTATACAATTTCCTTGCCAAAGAATACCTCTGGGCAGGGTAGCTCCAATGTTCCACCAGCAAATAGGCCATGCTGGAACTGTAACTAGCCTGGTCATTGGGCAAATAGATGTCCCCATCCTCCCAAGAATGCTCAAGGAAACGTCCGTCAGGGGCATGTTCACTATACTACAGTGGAGGAAATTCCTGCTGGTGAAGTGGTCACTGCTGGTAAGTTCCTTGTTAATGATCACCCTGCAGTTGTGCTCTTTGATTCGGGTGCTTCGCACTCCTTTATGAGTTCTACTTTTGCATCTGAGCATAATATGAATGTGACTACAATTGTCAAGGGTGGTTATTGTATTAGTGCTGCTAGAAATAATATCCTGACTAACCAAGTAGTTAAAGATGTAAAGATTGAGATTGGGGATCGAGAGTTCCGTACGGATCTTGTAGTTCTACCAGGGGTAGGAATTGATATAATCCTAGGAATGAAGTGGATGAGCGGGAATGGAGTGTTGATCGATACATCAACCCGTGTGGTAATGTTGAGGGATCCTGTGGATAAGAAGGGTTTTCTAGTGCAGTTACCTCGTGATATCTCTATCCACAATACAGCCAATGCTACCCTAGCCAAAGCCATTAAGGATCTACCAGTTGTCTGTGAGTTTCCAGATGTCTTTCCTGATGACTTGCCTGGATTACCTCCGGACCGTGATGTAGAATTCAAGATAGAACTCATTCTGGGTACTGGCTCCTATTTCTCGAAGGCCCTATAGAATGCCGCCCAATGAGTTGGCTGAGCTGAAGAGTCAGTTGAATGAGCTATTGAAGAAAGGGTTGATTCGGCCTAGTTCTTCTCCTTGGGGTTGTCCAGCTATATTTGTGAAGAAGAAGGATGAATCTTTGCGCATGTGCGTGGATTATCGCCCCGTAAACACTGTTACTATCAAGAACAAATACCCTCTTCCTCGCATCGATATTCTGTTTGATCAGCTCTCCAAGGCTAAGGTATTCTCCAAGATCGATTTGAGGTCTGGCTACCATCAGATCAAAATTCGTCCTGAAGATATACCAAAGACAGCTTTCTCTACTCGTTATGGCTTGTTCGAATACCTTGTCATGTCATTTGGGTTGACCAATGCTCCGGCACACTTTATGTACCTGATGAATTCTGTATTCATGCCGGAATTGGACAAGTTTGTCGTCGTGTTCATTGATGATATCCTAGTATATTCTCAGAATGAAGAAGAGCATGCTGAACATCTGAGAATTGTTTTAACTCGGTTACGTGACAACCAGCTTTATGCTAAGTTCAGCAAGTGCGAAGTTCTGGTTGAACAAGATACCTTTTCTAGGTCATGTGTTATCTGGTGATGGAATTTCGGTTGACCCTACTAAGGTGCAAGAAGTCCTTGAGTGGAAGGCACCTACTACGGTCACAGAAGTCCAAAGTTTCCTAGGTTTGGCTGGCTACTATCGTCGCTTTATCTTGGATTTCTCAAAAATCGCCAAGCCCATGACTCGACTACTTCAAAAGGATGAGAAGTTTGTGTGGACTCCGAAGTGTGAAGAGGCTTTCCACACTTTGCGGACCTTACTAACCTCTGCTCCTATATTGGCACAACCTGACATCGAGAAGCCTTTTGATGTCTACTGTGACGCATGTGGCACTGGTTTGGGGTGTGTTCTTATGCAGGAGGGCTGAGTAATTGCTTATGCTTCGCGCTGGCTCCAAAAGCATGAAGTCAACTATCCTACCCATGACTTAGAGCTAGCCGTAGTTGTTCATGCCCTGAAGATTTGGAGACATTACTTGTTGGGTAATGTGTGCAACATCTATACTAACCATAAAAGCCTCAAGTACATCTTTACTCAACCCGAGTTGAACATGTGTCAACGCTGTTGGTTAGAATTAATCAAAGACTACAACCTTCAAGTGCACTACCACCCTGGTAAGGCAAATGTGGTTGCTGATGCCTTAAGCAGAAAGGCCCATTGCAATTCCTTGGTTAATGAAGACTTTCATCTGGCACACCTCCTTCATCCTGTAGTACTCCATAATACAACTGTGGATTGCTCTCTTAGAAGTCAAATTATCGAACTCCAGAAGATTGATGTAGGTGTGTTTCACATCAAGAGGAAAATGAAGGAGAAAGAGACCAAGCACTTTAAGGTCGATGACAAGGGAATTCTCTAGTTTAATGATAGGCTTGTGGTACCCAAAGACAAAGAACTTAGAAATCAAATTATGGCTGAAGCCCATTCTTCTAAATTGTCCATCCATCCTGGTAGCAGTAAAATGTATCAAGATCTCAAGCTGTATTATTGGTGGACCAAGATGAAGAAAGAAATCGCAGCTTACTGTGGCAAGGTGTGATAACTGTTGCAGAGTCAAGGCTATTCACATAAGGCCCGGACTATTGTAGCCACTCTCTATTCCTGGCTGGAAGTGGGAAGAAATTAGCATGGATTTTATTATTGGATTACCCACTACCAAAAAGGGTTGTGATTCCATCTGGGTTATCGTAGATCGTCTAACTAAATCTGCTCACTTTATTCCGGTCAAGTCTACCTATCATCCTCACAATTATGCTGAGATTTATTTTCAACAAGTGGTACGTCTCCATGGTGTACCCAAATCCATTGTTTCTGATAGAGGACCTCAGTTCATGACTCGCTTTTGGGAGTGCTTACATCAGAATCTTGGCACTCATCTAATCCGCAGTTCTGCCTATCATCCGCAAACATCAGGACAGACTGAGCGTGTTAATCAAATTCTTGAAGACATGCTTAGAGCTTGTCTTATCTCTTGCAAAGGCTCTTGGGAAGACTGGTTACCTCTCGCTGAATTCTCTTATAACAACAGTTATCAAGAGAGTATCAAAATGGCTCCTTTTGAAGCTCTTTATGGCCGCAAGTGTAGAACTCCTTTGAACTGGGTGGAACCCGGGGAAAGAAGATTCTATGGTATTGACTTTGTAAAAGAAGCTGAAGAGCAAGTTCGAACTATACAGAAGAATATGACTACCGCACAGGCTAGACAAAAGAGCTATGCCGACAAGAGAAGAAAACCTATTGAGTTTGAAGTAGGTGATCATGTTTATTTGAAGGTATCCCCTATGAAAGGAGTCAAGCGTTTTGGAATTAAAAGGAAGCTTGAGCCTCGATATGTTGGACCCTACCGCATTATTGAGAAAAGTGGAAGAGTAGCATATAAGCTCGATCTACCACGTGAGATGGGAGCTATATTCCCGGTATTCCATGTGTCCCAGCTGAAAAAGTGTCTTCGTATTCCCGAGGAAAGAATAGCAACAAGGAAAGTCAACTTGAAATCTGATCTTTCTTATGAAGAAAAGCCCGTGCAAGTCCTGGATACTCAAGAAAGAGTGACTCGTACACTGAGTAGTTAAATTATACAAGGTAGTTTGGAGTAATCATAGTGAACGGGATGCAACCTGGGAGCGGGAAGATTATTTAAAGGAAAATCATCCAACTTTCTATACTAAATGGTACGCTTTCCAAATCTCGGGATGAGATTTTTCTAAGGGGGGAGGGCTGTAACACCCTAGGTGTTTGGCTTCTACTAATTGCATTTCGTTTCATAAACATGTGCATCATCTATCTCATCATGTCATGGTCCCTGAAACATACATATGAAACATTCGCATATTCTGTTTGTTTTGTACTTGGATTGCTTGTGAATGGTAGTAGGGCAACATATGAATGCAACATGAATTTCTCATATCTTGAAGCATGGCAACATGGTAGTAATGTGACAAGTATAGGATAACAACAAGGTCATGCAACATATGAAACATTGTATTGAAACATATGAATGAATTGCTTGTTTTAATTTCTGTATCACATGTGATCATTAGAAGTGGTATAACAATTTTGTAAAATGGTTGATCATGGTCTATTACACCTTAACTACACTTAGGTTACTTGTTGGGACATTGTTCATGTAGATCAAAATGACCAAAATGCCCTCAAGTGAAGGTTTGACTAGAATTGACCCTAGGAGTCTCACTGTTTGACTGAGTCAAAAGTCCAACTTAGAGACTTTGCATGGCTGTGCACTCTTTACCAAAGTTGTAGCTAATTTATCAAGGAACAAAAGTTGTTTTATGGCCAACTCATGAAAATGTGTGGAACATGGTCAAACATGACCCACAAGTCAGTATTTCATGCTGATTTCACTGAAAATTTTGTCTATGTCTTAAACTGCATTTTCAGTGGATCAGGACAACTTGGGCTTCATATAACTTCTGATCCAGGTCGAATGAGCTGTAATTCGATTCGAGTCGCCGTCTCTCCTGGTTAGTGAGAACTTGACGGGCTTATCTCCAATGTAGATACACTTAATAACTTAATGGTTCGGAAATGAGGATATGATGATGACAGTCTTATGATACCTGCTATGGTTAATATTGTTTGCTCCTAATAAGTGAGTGCTCTAGTACAGGTGCTAATCTAGTGGATAGGTAAATAATGATAAGCTTGATGCTAAGTTTAAATTGGTTACTATAATCATAAGCTCTTTTATGCAACTGTGTCAAGCTAGCCCACCTGAAAAGCCTTGCATGATCCTTGGTGTCTTTTATTTCTGGTTTTGTCGGGTAAGTCTAGCTGAGTACCTTCTCATACTCAGGGTTTATCTCCCACCTGTTGCAGATGACTAGTTCTACTTTGGTTGCTGCAAGTACTGCCTTCTCCCAGCTGGGGATGAAGACTAGACCGTTGGGCACGGTCTCTACTAGTTCTCATACCTGATAATGCTTTTGTGGGACATGACTCAGACTTGGCAATGTAATTGAAAACTATGATGTTTGTACCAAACTATGTTGCTTCCGCATACTCAAACTTGGTTTGTAATATTCTATTTCAACTCTGATGGATGTAATCCGAATGCTACTTGTGAAATGTTGTAACGAATGATGTGTTGTGCTGAATCACTACGATCTTGGTTTGTATGTCGAGAGTTGGTTGAAATCCTTTGTGATTTTCGGACTACCGGGATTATGGGAGCTTAAGTACAGGAATTTGATCGCTTCGGTGATTGTTTTTGTACTTACGTTCTTATGATTTGGTCGGTTCTGTTACAACCACCACCTTGCTTGGGCTCCTCCACCGCTAGTGAGCCCCCAAGGCCCAAAGCTTCTACCTTTCCCTCTCTCACCAGTGTTCTTGTCTAAACCAGCCTTCATGCCACGTTCTTCCACTATCACAGGGAGGCCATAGCCCTACTACGTTTTTGCTCAAAAGCCGAACTGTCAAAGCCACCTAGCTGATCACCTTCCTCGCCACCAGAGCCACATCTAGCAGTAGCAGTCGCCTCCTAGCCATCTACCGCCATGTCCAGCTAGTCATCAACCAGCTATAGCCATGCTAGGTAGGCAAGCAGTAGGAGATTGCGAGTTAGGAGTTTGATGTCAAAATTGTTCAAGCTGACACATCTGTAAGTGTAGCAACTGCCAATCTAGCGTATTAGGAGTTTGAAGATTGCGAGTGATTCTCTAGAATAATCTAGGAAGAAGGCTGTTGGTATATATTAATGCACATAGAATAATCCACAAAGCATGGATATTATACTGATGTAGAACTTCACCGGGAGTACCTAGTTTTATATCGAACTTGAGGAAACGTGTGTGAGAATAACTAAATCTAACTTAACCCAAATTCACAATCAAGGCTAGATAATAGGAGCATAGAGGAAACTGCTAAGGTCTTCTAGTTCTAACTTCGGTAAGCTTTGTCTTCTATTGTTCAATTCTAGGGATATTACTAGAGAAAACACAAGTAGAGTATGTTTCCTATAGTAACAAGGTCCTTCTAGGCCTACTAACGAGAGGTGGACTACAAATGATTCAATCAGGCTATAAGAGTCACCCTCATGAGCTACCACCGATCTGAAAAGTAGGATACATCCACAAGTAACTAAGTCTAAGCACCACACTTACACTATGAATACTACTTTAATCCAGGAGCTACAAGGATTAAAGTACTCAAAAGAGAGTCGCAAACCTAAAGAACAATATGAACAAGATGCTTACTTGAATTAGAAGTCAATTACTAGAGAAATCTCAGAAGCAAGCTCAAGAACTTGATTTCACCAAGGTACAAGCCATAGAGAGAGCATCGATAGGCTGGGACTCCTATGAAGCACTTCCCTCTCACTCTATCTCTTTATCTCTAATACAAGACTAGATCCTATTGAGGACTAATCTTCTCTTGATTGCTAGCTCTAATCCTGGTGGAAATATAGATTAGGGTTTCTGGCTATTAGGATCTAACTTGGCATGCCCTAGGGGTTGTAGGTAGGTATATATAGGCCGGAGCATCGATTCTGAGCCTTCGGATCAAACCGACTTGAATAAATGGTGGAGATGCAATCCTTAAGGCGGTGGAGAACTGACATAGCAATGAAGGGTTGCTAGGTGGGTCCCACTAGATTGGCCGACCTATATGTGGGACTGGCCAGCCCCACCTGGTAGGGGCTCGGTCTCCGCTTTGGTGATTTTCCTTCTGGAGTCTTCTAGAGTCTTCCCATGCTGTTTATCCTGTGGAATTACACGATTTCCTTTGATGAATAGGTCCTCCTTGGCAGTTTTTTGATTAAATCCTGCTAGAAACATAGATTCACCAAAACTCATGGAATTTGTTAGTTAAAACCCCAAAATCTATGTTGGTGATCCATTTTAATCTTTTATACAAGGCATATTGGTGGTTTGTGATGATTGTTAACTACCGGCAACAAACTCCCCCACACTTAGGCTTTTACTCGTCCTCGATAAAAAAGATGGATTACTCAAGACATAACCTTAGGACAAGACATCAACATAAAACCATTCCTAGTCATGCATTCACTACAGGATTTGAAGTGTCTACCATGAAACTATGGGCAGTTGAAGAATGGAATAGCTTGAAATAGATCACCATCTTCCTTCAGTCAAGTCTATTGGAGAAACATTTTAAGATTTTTGAAAACAAAACATAGCTTACCTTCTCCTTTTGTAGTACTCTTAAATCACTCTATATGTATATGTGGTATTTTTGGATCCTCACCAAGGCATTAATGACTTTGCCTTCTTTTTGCCTACTTCTAAAAGCTTATGTGGACCTCAGGTAGGGATAAATATGAGAACATACTTGCATTGCATATATTGTAAAGTCAAAAGCAAGGATCTAAGGAGAAAAATGTCATACTCTTAGATCAAGATGTGCATGTGTATGGATATGTATATGGTTGCTAACCTAATTCTACTATGCTCCTTGAAACATATCTCTCTTGCTTAAAACTTGAAAATACTTTGCAAGAAAACATAGGCTATCTTATTCATCTCTCTTTCTCTATTTTCTTCAGGTGGGCATCTAAGTACCCATTGTTTTAAATATCTTGGACACTTATCCATTTTTTCAATACTTTTCTTTTTCTTTCTTATATGAATAACTTTTGCATAGCCCATGTCTCTTTTTCGACAATTGAAACTTTTCAAGAGAGATTTTTTACAAGAACTTGGAGCATTTATCCTAACAATCATATTTTTGCGTCTATCCCCAATGTAGGAGTAGAACAATTTTGAGTGGATGGAAAACATGTTTTTGTGTACCCCCAGTGTAGGAGTAGCAGATGTATGTGGAGTGTACGTGATCATGATCTTGAGAGCACGATAAATTTCTCAACAAGGGTCACAAGGTTTGACCAGACTCAATACAATGACATGTAATATATGTAGAAGTTTCCTAGTCTATATATCACATTTGGCTCTGGTGGAATATTACTTACCACAAAGGAGAGGTGTAGCTATTCATTTTTCTTTTTGAAACAAAATTCTCCAATAACGAGACATCAAGAATCAAGTTCTCAATATTCTACTATATCTCATTCCACAACAACTTAAGTAACATGGGGTCCCAAATAATATGTTCCCAATAGTAGCAAGACTTCTAGGAAAAGAGTTATGTGAATTTATCCTTTAGTCATGACTAAAATAATCTTTCCTTAGGTTTTAAAGTTGTTTTATCAAAGGATTTTCAATTCGGTTCGAGACAGAAAGTATAATATGTGAAAATACAACATATGGGCCTCAAACTTGACCAGTGGACAAGGCGCAAGGTGAGAGGACACAATGGTGGGCTAGCCAGCCCATAGGGGAGACTAGGCAACCTAGCCCAAAGCCCATTCGGGTCCAACTTTGGTCGACTGTGGTTCTTGGTCCATTACTTTCTGAATTTCATGATTTTCGCGATCGAATTCCATCTTGTTGTCATGGTGTACTTCCCCCACACTTGTTTCCTGTTCACCTTTATGCACAACATGTGGAGACAAACACATATCCAAAAAAATAGAGAGCAGGTAATAATAACGAGACTCCATTAATATCATAAGGCACTTTATTACACAAGCTTGAACTTTTGACAAGCTAATACAAACTTTCAACCAATCTAATAACTGAGCTAATGAGTAACCTAAACATACTATTTTTAAACACTTGACCAAACCACTCATGCCTTATCATCAACTATCTAATTCTCACTTCCTAGACTTGATAATAAAATGATTTAAAGCGCTTAAATCTTGTTGTAGGCTCTTGCGATACACGTGTTCTTCGTCAATCCTCTGTTCTAAGGTATAGACAACATCGGTGAGATCTTCAATCTTCTTCCATAGGAGTGCCATGGTCATCTGTGGGTGCTTCTCTTCATTCTCTATAACTATTGGAGCCCTCCTCTTCTCCTTGGGAGGAACAACCTTGATCTACTTCGGCATAGCCCGTACTCCATCAATGGTTGTATGTGGGGTGACCGACTTATACTTTGCGCATGTAACATCCCCAAACTTATTGGTCTTCACTCTAGTTAGCACCTTGTGTCCTTTGGAGGAAGAAGGTTGATCTCCTTCATCAACTTCGGAACATCAAGCTACAGGCTCCTTCTTACGTGGCTTGCCTTCAAGAAGTCGATGTGGTGGCGGCAGAGCGATCACTGGACAATGGATAGCTTGGGTGTAGTAAATTGGCTTGGTTGAACAGGAGCTATCTCACATGGTAGGACGATGCTTAGTGCTAGAGCACCAGGCTTCTTGTTTAGATCAACTCCATAGGGGATGATCTGTCTACCGGCCATTAGAATCTAGAGAGGAGGAGAGCTTTGCTGCTGTTAAAGAAAGGAGACTTTGATGGAATGGATATGGAGGCAGGCAAGAGCTCATTTATATGGAGGGAACAACTTGCAGCAGGGGACATGATCTATCTATTAGGGTCTCAGAATGAAGGAATATGCGAATGTGGTGAAAAACTGTGGGATTGCAGAGGGGAAGGTTCTAGAAGATACAAGAGAATCGACCGCACGTGAGGCGGCTACAGTGGGGCTCGCCGGCCTGGGGGTGGGACCGGCCAGTCCCACTCTGTGCCCTCTCATGGAGATTTTTCTCATGGTGGTTACTAACCTCTATCTAATCCCAAAAAAGATATTTATCCAGTTATGAAACATAAAGAGGATGGTAGTAGTGTAAATCTATGGTAAAATCAGAAAATCTGCCTCATCCAAATCCTTAGGGCTTTTTAGGTTCTAGAAAGATCTTGAGATGGTGGTCATTTACCTTGAATAACATACCTTCATCATTTTGAAGTGTTACCGCTCCATGCGACGAAGTGCTTATCACCTTGAATGGTCCTTCCCATTTACTCTGAAGTTTTCCATGCCCGAACAACTTCACCAAGGAATTAAAAAGTAATACCTTATCTTTGGGGGTGAACTCCTTTTTTATCCTCTTATCATGCCATCTTTTGGTTCTCTCCTTGTATATCTTAGCGTTGTGATATGCTTTTTCATGCCATTGATCAAGCTCAGAGAGTTGCATCTTCCTCTTGGTTCCTACGGCTTCAAAGTCTATGTTCCATCACTTGATAGCCCAGTGAGCTTTGAATTCTAGCTCAACAGGTAGATGGTAGGTCTTTCCATAGACAAGTTGGTATGGTGACATTACAAGTGGTGTTTTATAGGCTATTCTATAAGCCCATAATGCATTAGGTAGTCATCCTTCCATACAATTCCCATCTCGTTGACCATCTTCTACAGAATATTCTTGATTTGTTTATTTGATGTTTCTGCCTAGCCACTTGTCTAGGGGTGGTATGGAGTAGCGACATTGTGATGGATCCCATATCTTGACAAGTAATTGTGAAAATTCTTATCAGTGAAGTGAGTGCCTCCATCACTAATCACCATTCTTTGAAAAGAAGCTTGAGCATTACATAATCCAAAAGACATTCTATGATAAGTATAAGTTCCATATGGACATGTAAAGGTGGTTTTGCTTTGGTCATCTGGACGGATCAGTATCTGGTGATAACCTGAATACCCATCAAGGAAACAGAAGAAAGAATGATTTGCTAGTCGCTCCAACATTTCATTAATGAAGGGCAACAAACAATAATCTTTCTTTGTTGCCTTGTTATATTTTCGATAATCTATACACATCCGCCATCTAGTGATGGTTCTTTGGGGGATTAGTTCATTCTTTTCATTTTTAACAACAGTCATGCCTCCCTTTTTAGGCACAACTTGAACAAGGCTTACCCACTCAATATGCGGCATAGGATAGATGATCTCGGGTGCCAGAGTTTCAAAACCTCTTTCTTAACAACTTCTCTCATCGCATTATGAAGCCTACGCTATGGCTCCCTAGAAGGTATAGAATTAGGATCTATAGGGATGCAATGGGTGCAAAGAGCAGGGCTAATTCCCTTAAAGTATTAGAGCGAGTAGCTAAAAGCATAACGATGATTTTCTAAGACAGTTAGCAAGTGTAGGGATTCTTCTTGAGAAAGTTTATTAGTTATGGTCACAGGAGGGTCCTGATCATTATTGAGAAAAGCATATCTAATACCAGAAGGCAGGGGTTTAAGCTTAATGGTGGGCTTAGGTGGTTCTAGCAATTCATCTAGAGGTTTAGGCTTTGTAGGATTTTCTTCTTCCTCCTTGATGAAGAACCAGACATCATCTTCAAGGTTGGGTTTGATCAATTCATCAAGAGATGCAACCTTAACCTCTTCCATTGGGTCTTCCTCAGGAATTAGCTCTGTCTCAACATTTAGAGAATGAGTGATGGGTATAGAAAGCTTAAAGTTTTTTCCCAAGTCTTATATTCAACTTCACCATTTGTCCTTCTTGGATAAGTCTTTCAATTGGTCGTCCTATCAACAAGTCAAACTCCATGATATCAAAGATATAAAAGCTTAAATGAACCATAGTTCCATTTACCTAGATAGGGAGGATATAAAGTATTCCCAAACTTGGGAGAATGTGTTCTGGAAGACTTTTCAATAGCTTTGTTGTTGGGGTTAATGGCATGTCTTTCAATAAATCATGAGCAAAAGATACAGATATGATATTAACACCCACAACTGGATTATAAAGAGCATCAAAAGGAGATTTGTTAATTTGGCAGAATAGACACTAGCTCTTTTGTAGTCTTTTTAAGGAAAGCTTCCTCAGAAGGGTCTAAAGGTTCTTCATTGGATAATGATTTCCTAGGCTTCTGGGGTCTCCTCATCGTATGGTAATTTGAGGTATTCCCATATTCGTCCAAAAGTTCATCCTTGAATTCAAGGATGAAATCCGAAATTGGAGTTTCCTCCATTTCTGGTGGTTCGAAATCTAGGACAACTGAAGCTGGTGATGGGTTAGGCAAAAGTTCTAGTTCAGCTATCTGGGATTCCTCCTCTAGCAGCTTCTTTTCTACTTCTTTAGGGGTGTTCTCTAAGATTTTAGTAATAATGCTTCTCCCTAAATTTTTGGAGACATGCAAGAACAAACCTCCTGAAGCCATATTAAGATTCTTTGAGGTTTTCCTATCAAGACCCATATAGAAGTGTTGAAGAAGAATGGGGTCCTGAATGGCAAGGTCAGGGCCAGTATTAATGAGAGTATTAAAGCATTCCCAAGCCATGCCTAGAGATTCTTTTTTTCTTGTTTAAAAGATAGAATCTCTAAACAAAGGCGGACTACCCTATAGATGGGAAAGAAATGCAAGCAGAAGCTAGAGCTCAAGGCTTCCCAATCTCCATGTGTACTCCCTATGGTGAGATTATACCAACGTTTAGCTTTTCCCATCAAAGAGAAAGGAAAAAGCTTCCATCGTAAGGTTTTGTCTAACATGCCTGCTATACGTAGGCATCCACAGGTTTGCTCAAACTCATTTAGGTGGGAATAGGGGTTTCCATCATCTTTGCCCGAAAAGGATTGATCCTAAATCATGTTAATTAAACACGGGCGCAGCTCAAAGCCAGGTGTTAGGATAGGCTTTGAATATTCTAGTGGTTGTAGGCGTGCGCTCGTAGGTGTAGCGTATTGGTAAATAGGGATGGATTCTAGATCCATGGTAAAAGAAAACAACAAAAGATAAAAGATAAAAGATAAAAGAATAATGATACAAGGATAAGCTAGGTTCGAAGTTAACTCAACAACCGTTTCCCTAGCAACGGCTCCAAAAATACTTGTTGGTATATATTAACACACACAGAATAATTTGCAAGTGCAAGGATATTATACCGATGTAGCACTTCACCAGGAGTACCTAGTTTTATATCAAACTCGAGGAAACATGTGTGAGAATAACTAAATCTAACTTAACCCAACTTCATAATCAAGGCTAGATAATAGGAGCATAGAGGAAATTGCTAAGGTCTTCTAGTTCTAACTTCGATAAGCTTTGTCTTCTATTGTTCAATTCTAGGGATATTACTAGAGAAAACATAGACATAGTATGTTTCCTATAGTAACAAGGTCCCGCTAGGCCTATTAACGGGAGGTGGACTACAAAGGATTCAATGAGGCTACAGGAGTCACCCTCGTGAGCTACCACTGATCCAGAAAGTAGGGTACATCCATGAGTAACCGAGTCTAAGCACCACGCTTACACTACGAATACTACTTTAAACCAGGAGCTGCAAGGATTAAAGTACTCAAAAGAGAGTCGCAAACTTGAAGAACAATATGAACACGATGCTTACTTGAATTAGAAGTCGATTACCAGAGAAATCTAAAAAGCAAGCTCAAGAAGAACTTGATTCTGCCAGGGTGCAAGCCATAGAGAGAACACCAATAGGCTAGGACTCCTCCGAAACTCTTCCCTCTGACTCTATCTCTCTATTTCTAATACAAGACTAGATCCTATTAAGGACTAATCTTCTCTTGATTGCTACCTCTGATCCTATGGAAATATAGATTAGGGTTTCTAGCCCTTAGGCTCTCAGGATCTAACTTGGCCTGCCTTGGGGAGTGTAGGTAGGTATATATAGGCCAGAGCGTCAATCCTGAGCCTTCAGATCAAACTGACTTAAATAAATAGTAGAGATGCAATCCTTAAGGTGGTGGAGAACCAACATAGTAACGAGGGGCTGCTAGGTGGGTCTCACAAACTGGCCGACCTGCATGTGGGACTAGCTGGCCCCACCTATTAGGGGCTCGGGCTCTGCTTTGGTGATTTTCCTTCTGGAGTCTTCTAGAGTCTTCCCATGCTATTTATCCTATGGAATTACATGATTTCCTTTGATGAATATGTTCTCCTTGGCGATTTTCTGATTAAATCATGCTGGAAACACAGATTCACCAAAACTCGTGGAATTTGTCAGTTAAAACCACTAAGTCTATGTTGGTGATCCATTGTAATCATTTATACAAGGTATATTGATGGTTTGTGATGATTGTTAACTACCATCATTAGGGTCAACAATGAACATCAATAGCCGATCCAAGCAATCGGCTCTGAGAGTTTATTTTAATAACTCCTCCGATCGGTCATTACGGAATGGCTGAATGTTGCCTTTATGACATTAACTCATCAAAATGTAGTCATTCTATTTTGAGGGGTCAAAGTTGGATTTAAACACACAACATTTTTAAGAAGCTTGACAACCGGTGATTTTTTTTTTGAATCATCGTCGGCTATTTTGGAAGCATTTTTTCTTTATGAAGTTTTTAACCCTGGTGATTAAAGATTAATACTTAAGTGTGATCAACTATGGATTATCACCAGGATGAACAGCTGGTACTAGTAGAGTATCACCTTTAGAACAAAATTAGCAATCCTAATTCAGCCTAAGGGTGCAAAAGCCGGTGCTGTATGCATCGCCTGTAGTGGAAAAATGAAAAAAGAAAAATACAAGTCATGTGGAAAAGCATCAGTGACATTCACAAAGTCAAATAGGGGGATCAACATAGAGGAAATCAACTGTTTTATTCAGAGACCCAAAATACAAACTACAGGCCAAAGAAAACATTGTTCATGATTCCTTTGGCTGAGGTAATATTCGCCACAGCATCAGCATGACCGGTGAAATCTTCCACCAATTCATGTTGATCATCCCCACTAGGGAAGCTAGGTTGGAGCCACCAAAGTTCATGCCCAGAGTTCACTTGGGTAGTCATTAGGGCAACCTTGGCCCAATGGTGGATGCCATGGAGGGTGATCTCCTCGACACGCACAGGAATATCCTAGAGGTGATTTGCTAGCAGGTCGCCCCAGGCATTCAGAGCCCTGGCGGCATTGTTTGCCACCAGTTGGAGGGCTTCCAATTATTCCGTCAGGACTGAAATAAGAAGAGAAAGGATCATCAAGAAGAACATGATGTAGCAAAATGATAAAGGGACACAATTTCTTCTGAGAATCCTACCTACAACCCTGGCATCGGAATCCGCTAACCACACCCAGGCGATGCTACTCTCCCCCTCCATGATGGCGAGAGCAGTTTGGGAGGCGGCCAAGGCGGCCTCCGAATGCTCAGTTTCTTGGGTCACCTCCCAATGATGACTTAGCGCCTTGTCCCATTCATAAAGATAACATCGGGCATCATCTCCATTATATGAGATCATGGAATCAATGGAAGAAGCCGCTAGTGTCACCGACTGGGCCTTGAACCTAGCCAGCAAGTTTTGGATGCCGGCCTGGGCAATGTTCCTGCAAAATAAAATCACTAAGATCAGATGATTATCAAAAAATCAGGAATGCAATTCTAACATACCTTGGGATGCGAAGGCACTGGCATGGAGGGAGATCCTCTTCTAGAATGTCACCAGTGGGTGCTTGCCATCCGCCATTGCTCTTGACTAGGATTGGGTTTTTGATCCGAGAAGGAGGAGTGATGCAGTGGCGAGAGAGGAGATGAGTGTAGATATGACCTCTTGGCTATCCCCTAGAAGTATACATTTATAGCTGAAGTTGACATGGGTAGGTTTATTGGGCTACATTAGAATAAAGTGCAGTTAAAAAAAGGCGAGAGGTCGTTCCAAGAACTGAGGAGGCCACACATGGCCAAATGAGAAAGCACTAGTTGTGGAGATCATGGACGCAAGGAATTTCCATTTTTCTAGGATTTTCTGCATCTTGGTTTGGTTTTGGGCTGTGGATTTAAAGAATTAATCAGTGTGGTTTTGTGCTACAACCTGAGTCCAGAAACTAGCTCTAAGGGTTAATCAGTTGAAGACGATTACAGAGAGCTAGTTTTGAGGTTTTGGAAGGGTCGTTGAAAGTCGATCGCTAAACAATAGAAGATTTATACAAGATAGAAGAATGCTTTAGCTCAATATTTGCACCAAATGTCGTAGATCAAATATACACAAGAGCTGCATGTTACAAGTTCAAGACTGCATGAGTTACATTCAGATCATCTTAGCAAATGGCGTCAGTTAATGCAACAACATTGTCACTCTAGGTTCTAGATCATAGGTTTAGAAGAAATTTTGCTCAGAGCTATCGCTGAAGGAAATTGGTGACAAAGAAAAAGAACGTTCAGAGCCAAAGAACAAGGAACAAGTGCAAAGAGAAATTTTTATTCATTGACATAACCCTATTTACAATCTAAGGGCCAAAGAAAACACGATTGATGATTCCTACGGCTGGGGTTATGTGTGCTATGGCTTCGGCGGCTCCCTAAAAGTCATCCACCAACTCCTGATAGATGTCGGGGTCCTCTCCATCTAGGAAGCCGGCTACAGCGAATGGAGGTCATGCCCTGAGTGCACCTAAGCAATCGTCAGGGCAATGGTGGCTCCGTGTCGGACGCCATGGAGAGCCACCTCCTGAACACAAACAGGGACATCCTAGAGACAGACCTCCAACACACCACCTTGGGCATTCAGGGTGTCATCCGCGTCGTTTGCCACCAACCAAAGTGCCTCTAGTTGCACCGTCAGAACTACAACAAGAAGAAAGAGGTTGTCAGGAGAGGATCAGGAAAGTAGCGTAATCAAATATAGTTGTCTTGAAGAACTTACCCACAACCCTAGCATCAAACACTGCTAGTTGTACTCGGACAGCATTGGTCTCCCCCTCCACAGTGGCGAGGGTAGCCTAGGAGGCGTTTAAGGTGACCTCTAGACGACTGCTCTCATGAGTCACCTTTGAGTAGCGGTCCATCATCGTGTTCCACTCACGAAGATAATGATAGGCGTCATCTCTATTATAGGAGTCGGTGGAGTCATTAGAAGATCCTACCGATGCTGCTGATTTGGCATCTCAGGAGGCACCAGAAGGTCCTACCATATGACAACGGGCGCCAGCGTGGGATATGGCTCTATAGATCAAACAAAGTCAGTTAAGATGATGATTGAAAAGAACAAAGGTGTGAACAAGGTCTAACTTACCCCTGATGGTAGAGTCATTGGAGCATGGGGAGCTCTTCCTCCGAGATATCATCGGTAGGACACTTACTGTTGATGGTCATTAACATAAATTATAAACCATCAATATAACCTGCATATATACTTAATTCTACCACCAAACATAGGTTGAGGGGTTTAAACTAATAAATTCAATGAGTTTTGGTGAATCTATGTTTTTAGTAGGGTTTAATCAGAAACCATCAAGGAGGACCTATTTGTCAAAGCAAATCACATTTATCCATGATGAAACTGACACTGAGAAGACCATAGAAGACTCCAGAGGATGAACCACTAAAGATGGGGCCCACATATCACTGAGACAGGTCGACTTGACCCCACCTGTAGACCACCCAGCCTATGGGGCCCACCGGTCAGCCTTCGCTTCGAATGTCTGTTCTCCACCGTATCCTCGATTGCATCTACGCCATCCTTTTAAGTCGGTTTGATCTGAGGGTCTAGAATTGATGCTACCCCATATATATACAGCCCTGTACCCCTCACCCTAGAGCCATCCCTAAAACCCTAATTCATATCTTTAGGATCAAAGCCAGCAATCAAGAGAAGATTAATCCTCCATAAGATCTAGTCTTGTAAATAGAAATAGTGAGATAGAGAGTGAGAGAAGATTTTGGAGGAGGTGCCGGTCTGTCGATGCTCTCTCTATAGCTTGTACCTTGGCAGATCCAAGTTCTATCTAAGCTTGCCTCTGAGATTTCTTTGGAACCAACTTCTGATTCAAGTAAGGGTCTTGTTTATATTGTTCATCAGGTTCACAACTCGTTGGAGTGCTTCATTCTTTATCCGGGAAGAGTAAAGTAGTAATTGTAGTGTAAGTGTGGTGCTTAGACTCTGGTTACTCATGGGTGCACCCTATATTCTAGATCAGTGGTAGATCACGATGGTGAGTATATAGCTCGTTGAGTCATTTGTAGTCCACCTCCCGTCTGTAGGCCAAGTAGGACCTGGTTACTACAGAAAGAATCCTCTGCTGGTGTCTTTCCCTAAGTAATGTCCTTAGTTAAATAGTAGAAGACATAGCTTACCAATTTTAGAACAAGAGAACCCTAGTTATCCTCTCTACACTCATGTTTATCCTAACCTTGTTGCTACCCTTAGTTAAGTTAGACTATAGTAAATCTCACATGTTTCCCTATGGATATGATACTTGGAATACATCTGGGTGAAAGCTACAATGGTATCCGTGCGCATATAGATTTATCTGTGTCTGTTAAATATACCAACAAGCTTTCTAGCGCCGTTGCCAGTTAACAGTTGCTGAATTAACTACGAGCCTAGCTTAACCTTTTATCTTTTATTCTTTCTTTTGTTTTATTTTTTCTTTTAGCATGGATAACACACTTATATATCAATATGCTAAACCCACAAGTACAAACCTAGAGCCACCAAAATCTTTAGAGCCTATGATAACACCTGGTTATGAGCTACGCCCGTGTTTAATAAAACTAATTCAGGAACAATCCTCCTCGGGAGAAGGCAATGAAAACCCATACTCACACCTATGGGAGTTTGCACAGACCTATGCATGCTTGTGTATCGCTGGCATGTCTAACGAGACCTTAAGATGGAAGTTGTTTCCATTCTCTTTGATGGGAAGAGCTAAAACATGGTATAGTCGAACCGTATGAAGTATGCAAGGAGATTAGGAAATGTTATGCTCTAAATTTTGTTTACATTTCTTTCCCATCTCTAGAGTGGTTAGCCTTCAGAAAGAGGTTCTAAATTTTAGACAACTAGAAGAAGAATCTCTTGCCACATCATGGGATTGTTTTAATGACCTCAACATCATTGGCCCAGACCTTGCCATTCAAGACCTGGTACTTTAACATTTTTATATGGGTCTTAGCAAGGATTCCATGCAATCCATTGATCAAGCCTCTAGAGGAGCTTTCCTTCATTTGTCTGCTAATGAAGCTAGGTCTATGCTTGATAGGATTAGTGGAAAGATGGCCTGCACTAGCATTCATAATGAACCCCCTAAGGAAGAGAAGGAATCATCTCTCAAACAAGAAGAGGAAGTTTTGATGGTCAAATCACAACCGCTCCAATCCTAGGATTTAGCTATCAATCCTGAACCATCAATTCCCCAAAATCCAAATCCTCCAATGGAAGAAGAAATTCAACCTTTTGAAATTTCTTGTGAGGATGATCTTTTTAATGCTGATTTTGGGAAAAAGCTTAAACTTCCAATTCCACAAGAGACCTTCGAGCGAATATAATTCAAATCCTCTCAAGAAGGGATCTCTTAGAAAGCGACCTTATTCCCATGTAGGACATTGGGAAGAATTCAAGGATGGCATGTCTAGTGAACCCATAGATGGAGAGCTAAGCCATCTAGAAGCCATTCCTATCCCCTCCCCTTCTATGCCCACATTAGATGTCCCATTCAAACCCATCCTTGACCCTAATGATTCCTCTTATGCTCTTTCTCTTGAGACTCATGGTGATCCTAGAAATCCACCAAGACACCCAAAGCATAGGAGTCTTGAAGGCTACAAAGATGACCAAGAAAAGCCACAACAATTGCTGGAAGATGTTAAGAATTCATATGACATTGAATGGATGGATGAGGCCAAACCCCTAAGGATAAAATCCAAACCTGATCCAAATGGTGAGCTTAAGTCAATCTCCTTAATAAACATGACTCATCTAAGTTTGGAGGTGGCCTTAGACAAGATCAACCAGAGAGTCACCAATCCAAGGGAATTTTTGGACATCCATGAAGAATCGCCCATGGATCTTGAAAAGGAAGATGACATAGATGAGCATGGAAGTTATTTCATGACCACCTCATCAAATCCATGCTCACATAAGAAATCTCCTGAATCAATTAGTCTCTCCAACATGGCCACACTCAAGATCTTCAAGCCCCTCATACTTCCTATTCATAAAGATTTTGAAAGGGAGGTTGTAGATGCATATCTTTATCATAAATATTGCAAATCTCATTGGCATGAATCTTGAGATAAGCCTCCAAAAGTTGGTGTTGGAGGGTAATCCACCTCACCAACTTAAAACACAATTCAAAGGTTTCCCAAGGATGAGCTTTCGTCCTAAAACAAGCACTTGTAGGAGATAACATGAGCTTTCACCTATTGTTGTAATGCCCTTGTGAAATGAGTGTAGAGATATAATTATGACCATACTCCTTAAGGTATTTTCGTCACTAACCATTCTAGGTTTGAAGTAAAAAGAATGAAGGACGATGACGCAAGGTATGTCCATCCAATTATCATGCAACATTTAACTACATCCATCCGAACTTTATTTTTCTGCAAAATTCAAGCTGGGGGATAGACTTCTCTAAAAACATCTCTTGCCATGTTGCTAAATTATTTTGGTTATCTCTACCTTTAAGCCATACTTAATTTGATAAATAACAATCATGCTCTTTCATCTCTATTTGAGTAAATCTCTATAATGCTTTCATGCTACCTTTGTTTGCTATAGTATGCTTAAGGTTTGGAGTATGTTCATACATCTTTTGAATTAAGCATGGTGTCTAGGTTAAAATGCCTTCCTAAATCAAACTAGATGTGGTGTCTAGGTTGATTTTTGAGTTGTAACACCCTAAAATTTGCTTTTATTTCAACAGAGTTAAATTCATTTAATTATGAATTTTTGTGTACATTTAAACCTAGGGAAAATAATAATATTTATTGAAATTAAAATTCATCATAAGTTTGGCAACATGGTTGTGCATTCATGCTATTGCATAGTATTTTGTATTGTGTGGTTTGAAATTAGATTTCAACTTGATTTGAATTTGCATTCAAAAGTTGTTTGGAAATTAGAAAAAGATTTCCTTTCCCTCCCTTACTTTTGGCCCAAGCAGCCAGCATCCACCGCCTTATTTTTTTCTGTTGGCCCAGCTCGGCTTCATTCCTTTCCCGCAGGCCCAGTCGCAGCTTCTCTCATTTTCCATTGCGTGGGCTAGCTTCGCTCACAGGCAAGTCGCGAGCCCCACTTCCTTGTTCTTCGCCCGCACAGCCTACTTTGCTCTTCTCTTCTCCGTGGCCCGTTCTAGCTTCTCTGCTACAGCCGGCCCAGCAGCGCGCTCCCTGGCCTAGCTCGACGTGCCATGCCGTTCCCTTCTCCCTTTGTTTCACTGACATCCCTGGTCCACTTGTTAGTGCCATTGTAACACCCTAAAATTTGCCTCTTTTGAAATAGAGCTAAAATGATTTATTTATGAATTTTTGTGCACATGAAATATAGGAAAATAAATTTTTCATTAAATTAAAATACATCATAAGGTAGGAACATGTTTGAGCATACATGCCATTGCATTTGATTTTATTGGTTGAGTGGTTGAAAGGTCAAAATAGTTAAAATGCTTTTGAAATGAAATTAAAAATGGCTTTGAAATAAAAGAAACGAAATTTTGAAAATAAGAGGATTTAAAAAAATGGTAAAATTTATTTTTGGAAACTTACCAAAATTGCTCATTTATAATTGAGATGAAAAGTATATTGAAAACATATTTGGATTTGATATGATTTACATAGAATTTGGGCTTAGGATTTGAAAACTAAAAATAGAAAAGGATTTTTATTTGAAAATCTTCTTTCCTTCCTTTTTCAGCCTAGCCCAGGATTTGGCCCGGCCCTCTTCTCCCTTTCTCTCCTGGCTTGGCCTGCCCGGTGGCCCAACCGCACTCCCCCTCCCTTCTCCTCTGCGCATCCCGCTCAGTGGCCTGCTCTGCTCGGCCTCCGCACCGCGCGCCTGCTGCATCGCCCGCGCAGCCCAACTCCCCCGCGGCCCGCTCCGCTTCGGCCCTTCACCACAGCACCATGGCCTGCTCGGTTTTCACCACACGCACCCGCTCCTTCTCCCTCACTGCCCATGGGTCTCGCCCATCAGCCGGCCCGCTCCCTTCTTCTTCCCCTTCCTTCTTTCCCCTATCTCCTTTCCTTTCTTGCTTCCGTCGATGGCGTTGCCATGCTCGGCAAGCTGCCGGCCCACCGTGCCCACATGGCAAGTGATCGAAATCACCGCATCCCCGCTTGCCTTCCATCCACCGCACCTCGCCTGGTCTATAAAGCCCCGAGCCAGATGCCCTCCTTCTCCTTTTTCCCCACCGTGTCTGAGCTCGCCACTGCCACTGGCGAATCCACCGTTCCCGAGCTCAATCGCCGTCGCCAACGTCTCCTGGAGCTCTGCCGTTGTCCCCCGTGCCCATAGGTACCATAATTTCTCAGTTTTGGTCACAATTGGATCGAATTTCTCCTTACCCATGCACTCTTTCTCTCTCTAGCCGCCACTGTCGTCGACCCATGCTTCAGAGGCCTCCCGGACGCCGCTGCATCCTTCTTCCTGACTCGTGGTGAGCTTCACCGTCTCCCCATGCCTCCGTTTGTCGATTAGTGAGCTAGAACGCCACATCCGTGAGCACCCAATGCCTGCCGGCAATGGTGCCACCATGGGACAGCACCCCGATGTGTCCCCCACCTTGGTTTTCAGTCCAGCGTGTTCGTGAGAACTTGTAGATCGATTAGGTGCGCTCAGTTTGCCTCGGGATGGCTGAAATTGTCCGTACCGGCGTCCACCGCCGTGCTACCTCACCACTGGCCATGGAGGGCTCGCCGGTGGGACTGTGCGGCCATCGTGGATCACCCGCGCACACACCTGCACCATCGGATTTTGAATGAGCGGTCAAGATTGCTTACCCCTTTGGGGTTAAGTAATCGGTCCACCGTGGACCCAAGGACCCGGTCCACGGCGACGCGTCAGCACTGGCCCACGCACGCGTGGTGAACCGCACCACTCGTGCAGCGACACTGTGTCTGCCTAGTCATCAGCCGCAGTCAACCCGTAGTCAAAGCCGCACCCATATTTGCAGAAAAGCCCCCTTGTTTTCGGTGAATCAAACCACGATCCAAATCAGTTTAAAAGGATTTCTTTTAGGTCCTGTTTTCTTCTGTTTTAGACCCTGTGTTTTCCAAAAATAGTACCCACAGTCCTATAACCATGTAATTTCAGATTTTAAATGTTTTAATTCAAAAATGAGTTTAAGTTATTTACATAAATGCCACTAAACATTATTTCATGCGTAACTTTTGTGTTTTAAGTCCGATTTGACCCGTTCGAATTGCGTTAGGATCGTATTTATGTTATCTACATGTTTATATAACTGTTAGACATGTTTTTAATATCTAAAATTCATGGGTAGATTTAATCTATTATTTAACTATAGGAAAACTTATTTAAATCATAACTTATTCATTTCAACTCCAAAATAGTCCGTTTCAAGTTGTGTTTGTTTCATAACGACGAAAACTACGCATTAGTAATAATGTTTACTATATTATTATTTCATAAAAATCATGGTTTAAATCCTATCTTGATTAATGATTATGCAACTAGGTTTTATACATAAAATATAATTTGTTTTACTTTTGTTTTATAATTTAAATCTAAAATTGACTTAATTTAATCTATATTATTTATAAATATCTTTTGTATATGAATTCATATGGTTAACATAAATGAAGCCTATAGTTTTCTTTTCCACGTATTAAGCAAATCTCTCGGTAGTTGTAACTTTTCAACCATAGCTCCGATTAGAGGGCCTCTCGTGACTGTGTGTTCGTAGCAATGCGTAGAATCGTGTTTCAATCTCTTTTACTTATTTTTCTATGATTGGTGTACTGTTCTGATATAAATGCAATTGTATGCTATGCATGTATGTGTATGGATGTTTGTGTGGTGTTCTACGATTATGTCCAATCGGTGAGATATACGAGGTGATCCAGAAGAAGAAGGACGTGAAGATTAAAGCTTACCAAAGGATCGGTGTGTAAGGCAAGTATAGCATGGGACCATCCTTGTTACCTATTCACATTTAATCACTTAATTCATATTGCATGTGTCTACTTTGATACCAATAAGGATATCCTAGATATTTGATATCTTGTACCTTGAAACATTTGGGACATTGCATTGGGTAGTTTTTGCTAGTGCTTAATCAAAACCATGATCTTGTAACTTGACTAATGGTATATGCAATAAACATTAAAACATGACTTTTTAGCAACATGGAAATAGGGGGGGCTGGAGTATTTAGCTACTTTTCTAAATGCTTTAGATTCCTCTCCCTAAGGACTTATCTATAAGCGATCATCCGGGACTTACAGCACAGCTATGAGGGCTATATGGCTCTGGCTTTAGCTCAGTATGAGGACCTTTTCTAGCTTGTTAGTGGTTACCTTTATGGCGCACTGAGGGTATGTTTCCTTTCCTGCTAGGTTGTGTGTACCATGCTACGATGCCATGCGTGCCACTCCTAGAGATGGGCCACATACGCCTAGCGGCCCTAACTTGTTAGACGAACCTTTGAAAGGCTTCATAGTGAACCCTACTGACCTTCCTTGGTAGTGGGTCAAGAGGCTGATCACCTCGGGTGAAAGGGTAAATCACGACTCACTAGTGAAAGTGTACAAACTCTGCAGAGTATAAAACTGTTATAACAGCCGTGCTCACGGTCACGAGCGGCCTTGGACCCTTATGGAATAGAGATGATCACTAATGGATAATGGTACTAATGATCAACTGTTTATGCTATACATTATCATGTTTACCTGATCATGTGTCTATGGGAATGATAAATTCTTTGCCACTCAATTACTTAAAAAGATAACCTATTAAGGCTAATCGCAGTTAAACCAGTGTCAGCCCTTTTGAGCCTCATGAACCCCATGATATAATTGTTAAGTATGACATGTACTTATGCTTGCTTTACTTTTCTATACTTTGGATAAAAATCCTGGATGGGTACCAGATTGCTGGTTTGGAGGAGTTAGGCTTGTGGTCAACCAATCAGTCGTCCCTATGGATTTGGAGTCTTCGCCTAAAGATCGGAGTTAATTTTCCACTGTCTATACTCTGAGGTTATTTTCCTTTTACTAATATGTTATGTAATAAGTCTTGTCTCTTGATATTACCCTTATTTGTGGCTATATGTGATATTTGACTTCCTGGGCTCACATATAGTGTGTATGTGGTTTTGTCTTTAAAATCGGGTGTTACAAAGTGGTATCAGAGTAATGCTGACTGTAGGACACAAGCCTAGATAGAACTGGACATTTTAGCATGCTTTTTATCTTGGTTAGTTCTTGTTTTCTCTCCAACCTTGTTATTTGCTAAAATTTATGCTCACTTCAGCCTCTGTCTGTTATGAAAACTTGTCTCTATTCTCAATCCTTTTTCTTTGTTTATATAGATGGGTCGTAATGAGGAGACCAGCAATAGAGATTAGGAGGACCAAGCTACGTTGTCCTTGATTGCATTTGACAAGGAGAAGCTTGTAGCTGTGCAACAACAAGCACCAGAAGGAATGAATCAGCCCAGAAGTTCTCAGCAGTGCTTGCCACAAGATCAAACCAACATACCAAAGGGACTAGTGAAGAGACAAGTAGCAGAAGCTTGGAAGAATATGAAGTCCAATGAAGATGTTGGAAGGACGGCACATGAATGCCAGGATCAACCATTGCCGAAGCAAGAACAGAAGGTCCAGAAGAAACAGGAGCAAGGAAGTAAAGCCAAGAGAAACTACATCCAAGGAAGATTGAATAATGTGGATATGACTACCTCTCATGGAGCTAAGGAGGTTGTGTATGGTTTCATTCCAGTAAACTCAGCTTTCACCACAGTGCTAGTTTGACCACAGTGCATCACATTCATTTATCTCTAGTGCATACATAAAGGAACATAAGATAACTATGCTTCCAATGAGAAAACCAGTGATAGTTAAGTCCCCAGGAGGAGAAATGAAGGCAAACCACAAATGCCCAAGAGTTAGTCTTGACATAAAGGGGATAAAATTTGAAGCAAACCTTATTATATTAGAGTTAGTGGACATTGATGTCATTCTTGGAATGGGATGGATGTCAGCGTGTAAAGGAGTGATCAAGTATGCCCAGCGTTTGGTGCTTCTAACCACACCGTCAGGACAAAGAATTGAGTATGAAGGTATTCAGCCTATACCTAAGGACAATGTGAATAAGAAGAGAAAGGAGGTCTCATCAGAGTCAGAATTAGGAAGCAATCAACATTTGAGTTCTATTACATCGTCACATTTAGCTCCAATCCCTGGTCAGATAAACTCAGACTCTAAAGAATTAGAAGTTTCTCAAGCTAAGGTTACTCCACTCTTTCCACATGAGGTATGCATAGATGGGTGGACAATCACCTACATGGAGTTTCAACCCTGAAAGATCAAGCGAGAAAAAATGTGGTCTAGTCAAACAAAGATGAACTTATAGAATCAGCAAGCTGACAATACTCTAAGCAACAATTCTATGGAGTATGACAAGATCCAGCTAAGAGGAAGTGTTATCATTACCAGCAGGAAGGACATTATATTAAATCTTGCCCACAGAAGGATCAACAAGTACACCATGGAAGTAGCCAGAGTCAGATCACTACTGGACTGTCATCAGAAAGTGTTAGTGATAACCAACCTAAAAGAAGCATTTGGTGAGAGTGGTGAATGAAGAAGTTATGCTAGACTATCTAAGATCTTTAGTTAAGGATAGGAGTTGTGCCCCTTATGTAATAAAATGATAGTATCACAAGTTGAGTCAAAGAATGAGTTATGTATTTTTAAGTGCTTTGTCGAATTATCATTATGTCTATGCTTGTTTTGCATCTTTGTAATGATTGCAATGATCTTGTTGGGTGTTCCCGCAATTTCATTTAGTTCATAATTTTAAGGTGTAAGGATTAATGAAATAAATAGTTAGGTTATGGTTTTCTTCTGTTTTTACTATCCTGTCTTTGAAGCAGCCTGTCTTTATTGGTTCATATCTCTGATTTTGGACGATCAAAAGTCATGAGGAATTTCTGGACAACAGTAGACTTCAATCACAAGACGATGCAAGCTATACTTTGGTATCCCCTACTTTACCGTTTCTTAAGGGGGGTAGCCAAGTTGAGGAATTTGGTGTCCTACGTTCTAGTTTGTGCAGCGAAAGCGTGGTGGTACCCAAAGATGCAAGAGGAACTCAGAGTTTCAATGAGGTTTGGTTAGAAGTTCAAGAAAGGTTTATCCAATATCATCAAGATTTTGGTAGATCTACTGGAGAAGCTTTTAAGTTAGTTTGGATCAAGAGACCTCAGCCAAGTGTTTGAAGGAGTCCAAGAGGTCAAAGTAAAACCTAAGTATTAGCTTTGCCAGATTAGGACAAGAGCTTTATATCCACTATGATGCACCTTATCAAGGTGTGGGATGTGTCCTTATACGAGAAGAAAAGTAGTGGCTTGTTCATTAAGTCAACTAAGGAAGCTTGAGTTGAACTACCTAACAGGTTATTTGGAGTTATCCATTGTGGAGCTTGGAAGTACCATCTTCTTGAAAGTAAAAGAGACATCTAGGAGGATCACAAGAGTATATTGGACATCTTCACCAAGTTGGTCTTGAGCTTGTAATAACCTCGTTGGAATGAGATTGATTATGACTTGGAAAAGTGCTATCACTTCGAGAAGCGAAGTCATGGCCGATGCCTTTAGCAACGGAGAATTGTGCTAAGAAGGTTCAAGTAACACCAAGGATTAAGAGTTGTATTCCCAGTTCGAGCAACTTCACCAAGATCATCAATGTTTTAAAGATTGGTGGTAGATTCTCTTTTGGACCAAGAAGGTAAGGAAGCTTTGTTGAAAGGTGAACATATGAGAAAAGAGAATTATGGCCTAGTGATTAGGGTTACCTGAGAGTTGTTCAAGGTACCTGTCAAAGTTTTGGAATTAGTTAGGCAAATTACTTGGAGTAAGGGCAACAGGTATGCAAAGTAATGTGGATCTTTATCAATGCAAAACAATGGAACTACACGAGGAAGTAAAGAAGAATCCAAGGATGGAGTATTCCCATCTCTTAGTCAACGTCTTCTGAATCTCGAGGACGAGATTCATCTTAAGGGGGGTAGAATTGTAACACCCTAAAATTTGCCTCTTTTGAAATAGAGCTAAAATGATTTATTTATGAATTTTTATGCACATGAAATACAGGAAAATAAAATTTTCATTAAATTAAAATACATCATAAGGTTGCTGGTCTGGAGGAGTTAGGCTTGTGGTCAACCAGTCAGTCATCCCTATGGATTTGGAGTCTTCGCCTAAAGATCGAAGTCGATTTTTCACGTTCTATACTCTGAGGTTATTTTCCTTTTATTAATATGTTATGTAATAAGTATTGTCTCTTTATATTACCCTTATTTGTGGCTATATGTGAGATTTGACTTCCTAGGCTCACATATAGTGTGTATCTGGTTTTGTCTTTAAAACCGTGTGTTATAGCCATCTTCCCCGTTTGTGTCCAGCACGGACACCATCACCGCCGCTGCCCGACTCCATGCCGCCTACGCTTCCCCCTTCGTTGCCTTGCTGTCCAAGTCCGCGCGCCTCATAAATAGCAGCCACAACAAGTGCCTTTTCCCCTCATAGACTCTAGCCCAAGCTCTAGCGCCATAGCCGTCGTTTGGATCTTACCGAACCCGAGTTCGTCCGCCCCGCCGTGTAGGTCATTGTCACTACGCCGCCGTGGACCGTGCGAACCTCCGTGGTGAGTTCCCCATCCTCTCCTCTATCTCCTGGATCTTTCCGTTCAGCTAACCATGCACTGTAGTCCATGGAGGACCGCCGCGCTGTCCCTGTTCTCGGCCAGCAACGCCCTTCATTTTCTCTGTTCGATTTTGAGCCATCCGATTTGAAATCAAGGGTCAAGATTAGAACATACCCTTTCATTGGCAAATTTGCAAAAAGGCCATTATAAATATTCGAGTCTTAACCCGCCGTCCCCGTAATCTTTCAAAAGAGCCCCTCGGATTTTTTATTTTAGAACCCACAGCCCATAGCACTTTTTCAGAATACGTTTTATTCTTTAGAAAGCGTAGTTTCTTCTATTTAGATCCAAAATACGTTTTCACCTATTTACAGGTTTGCCACTAATCTTGTTTTAGCCATAAAATCTCCGTTTTAACTCTGATTTGATCCGTTCAACTTGTGTTAGGTTCGTAATTAAGTAATCTACATGTTCATACTACTGTTAAGTATGTTTTCAACTTTTAAAATTTGAGGTTAAATTTAATCTATTATTTTACTAAAGAAAATCTTGTTTAATTCATAACTTCTTCGTTTTAGCTCCAAATTTTGTGATCTTCACGTCTATGTGATCATAGCGAGACATAGATTTGTTATAGAACTTGTCATCTTGATTTTATGTTGTTTGGTGTACTATTCTAATCTATAGCTTTTGTTTGATATGCATGATTGTATGGATGCCTGTGTGATGTTGTTTGATCTCGAGTAGACAGTGAGTTTTGTGTTGGTGATCTAGAGCAACTCTTTGAAGATCAAGATCAGCAGCGATACTTTGAATTAAGGCAAGTATAATATGAGGCTCACTTTGTAGCACCTGGTTTTAAGGACAAAACCAGATACACACCATATGTGTGCCTAGGAATTCAATTCACACATATAGTTACAAATGAAGGGGATAATTCAAAGACAATGCCTTTATTATATAGCGCATAAGTATTTGTTACAAAAGACATAGTTTTACTTTACAGTATATACTATAACTCTATTCTTCTAGCAAAGCCTCCAACACCATAGCAATCATCAACTGGTTGATCACAAACCTAACAACTATTGGAAAAACTTCACTGTAGAACCTCCATCTGGTACCCATTCGGGATTTTGCCAAAGTATTGAAATAAAACAAGCATAAGCTACTACCGCTTAGCAAGCATAACATGAGGGGATGTAGGCTCAAAAGGCTTGACACGGCTGAACTGCGGTAAGCACTTTTAGTTGGTCATATTTTATTATTAATCATAAGTTGCTAAGTTATGCTTAGGCTCCCAAATATGAATAATTAGAGATATCAGCAATTATAATCATAACCCAAACCACCCGAGTAACCAACTATTCAGTAAGGATCCAGGCCGCTCGTGACCATGAGCACGGCTGATATATTAGTTTTACACTCTACAGAGGTTGTACACTTTCACCACAAGTCATGTTACCCATATGCCCGAGTTTGCAACTCCCAAAATACTTCCAAGGTGAGCAGGCAGGGTACACTATGAAGCTTTTCCTCTGTCGTTCTAATAAGAGTAGTCGCTAAGGATTCCATCTCCCAAGTGTTATGGAGTCATCTCCAAAAGTGGCACTGATACACGCAGCATAGTACACACCCTAGGGATGAGGCCCATACCCAACCCAGTATGCCCCTCTTGCCCTTTTGGTAAACTACTACAAACTAGAAAGAGCAAGGTACTAGACTACGACCAGAGCCATGTAGTCCTCATGGTTGTACTATAAGTCCTGGGTTGTCACTTAAAGATGAGTCCTTATGGAGAGAAACTAGAGCACCATAAGAAAAGGCCCAATGCTATAGCCCCCTTGGTTCCATGTTGCTAAAAAGCATCTTTTAATACCATGTTGCATATATCTTTATTTGTATTCTTTAGTCACTATTAGTTGGAGCAAACTGAGCTTACTACCCACATGCAAAACCCATAGGTAAATCAAGGACAGGATAATCAATATCAAGGTAAATAGACTCCAAGCGGTTCATTAACACATGCATATGAATTAAGGTTGCATTAAAGTGAATAGGTAACAAGGAGCCTCATATTATACTTGCCTTAATTCAAAGTATCGTTGCTGATCTTGATCTTCAAAGAGTTGCTCTAGATCACCAACACAAAACTCACTGTCTACTCGAGATCAAACAACACCACACAGGCATCCATACAATCATGCATATCAAACAAAAGCTATAGATTAGAACAGTACACTAATCAACATAAAATCAAGATGAAAAGTTTGTAAAACGAATCTACGTCTCGCTACGATCACACAGACGCAAAGATCACAAAATTCAGAGCTAAAACGAAGAAGTTATGAATTAAATAAGATTTCCTTTAGTAAAATAATAGATTAAATTTAACCTCAAATTTTAAAAGTTGAAAACATACTTAACAGTAGTATGAACATGTAGATTACTTAATTACGAACCTAACGCAAGTTGAACGGATCAAATCGGAATTAAAACAGAGATTTTATGGCTAAAACAAGATTAGTGGCAAAATTGTAAATAGGTGAAAACATATTTTGGATCTAAACCAAAAAAACTACGCTTTCTAAAGAAGAAAACGTATTCTAAAAAAGTGCTATGGGCTACAGGTTCTAAAATCAGAAATCTGAGGGGCTCTTTTGAAAGATTACGGGGACAGTGGGTTGAGACTCGAATATTTATAATGGCCTTTTTGCAAATTTGCCAACGAAAGGGTATGTTCTAATCCTGACCCTTGATTTCAAATTGGACGGCTCAAAATCAAACAGAGAAAATGAAGGGTGACATCGGTCGGGAACAGGGATGGCGCGGCAGTCCTCCATGGACGACGACGAGAAGCTCGCCGGCGTGCGTGGTTTGGGCGCTACAGTGCATGGTTAGCTGAATGGAAAGATCTAGGAGATAGAGGAGAGGATGGGGAACTCACCACAGAGGTTCACACAGCCTACGGCAGCGTAGTGATGATGACCTACATGGCGGGGCGGATGAACTCGGGTTTGGCGAGATCCAAACGGTGGCTATGGCGCTAGAGCTCGGGCTAGAGTCTATGAGGTGAAAAGGTGCTCGTTGCGATTGCTATTTATGAGGCGCAGGGATTTGGACAGCAAGGCAACGAAGGGGGAAGCATGGACGGTGAGGAGTTGGGTGGCGGTGGTGATGGTGTTCGTGCCGGGCATGAACGGGGAAGATGGCGCTCATGGGTGGACCAGGGACGTCAGCGAAATGGAGGGAGAAGGGAACAGGCCACGGAGAAGAGAAGAGCAAAGCAGGCCACATGGACGAAGAACAAGGAAGCGCGGCACGCGGCTGCCTACGAGCCAAGCTGGGCCGCACAATGGAAAACCAGAGAAGCAGTGACTGGGCCTGCAGGGAAAGGAATGAAGCCGAGCTGGGCCAGCAGAAAAAAAAACAAGGCGGTGGAAGCTGGCTGCTTGGGCCAAAAGCAAGGGAGGGAAAGGAAATCTTTTTCTAATTTCCAAACAACTTTTGAATGCAAATTCAAATCAAGTTGAAATCTAATTTCAAACCACACAATACAAAAATACTATGCAACAACATAAATGCACAACCATGTTGCTAAACTTATGATGAATTTTAATTTCAATAAAGATTATTATTTTTTCCCTAGGTTTAAATGTACACAAAAATTCATAATTAAATGAATTTAACTCTGTTTGAAAGAAAAGCAAATTTTAGGGTGTTACAATTCTACCCCCCTTAAAATGAATCTCGTCCTCGAGATTCGGACAATGCTTACTCAAAAAGTTGTGGATACTCTGCCTTTAGATCTGCTTCTCTTTCCTAGGTAGCCTCTTCCTCTGAGTATCGATTCCATTGAACCTTGCACATCCTGATCACCTTACTTTGAGTAACTGTCTTAGCTATTTCCAAGATCTTGTTGAGATACTCTTTGTAGGTAAGAGCCTCTTTCACATTGAGCTCCTCCAAAGGTATTTGTTCCTCCAGCACATGCAAGCACTTCTTTAGTTGAGACACATGGAACACATCATGTACCCCAGACAAACTCTCTAGCAATTCCAACTGATAAGCCACTTCTCCTTTTCTTTCTAGAACTTTAAATGGACCAATATAGCGAGGTGCTAACTTGCCCTTCACATTAAACCACTTTATACCTTTCATGGGTGACACTTTGAGGTAGACATAATCTCCTGGTATAAATACCAATTACCTTCTCCGAGTGTCAGCATAACTCCTCTATCTAGACTGTGCCACTCTTAAGTTTTCCCTAATAGTCTGTACTTGACTTTTAGCATTCTTAAGAATCTTAGGTCCAAACACTTGAGTTTCTCCTGTCTGATTCTAGAACAATGGAGTTCTGCACTTTCTACCATATAGTGCCTCGAACGGTGCCATCTTGAGACTCTTCTGGTAACTATTGTTGTAGGAGAACTCAACGTAACACAAACTCTTATCCCAACTTGTACCATATTGCAAAGCACAAGCTCTCAACATATCGTCTAAGATCTGATTGGTTCTCTCTGTTTGTCCATCAATTTGTGGATGATAGGCTGAGCTGAAGTTCAACTTAGTGTCCATAGACTCATGCAGTTTCTTCCAAAAGTGTGATGTAAACTGAGTACCATTATCTAACATAATCTTCTTAGGAACTCCATGCAAACATACTATCCATTGCATGTATAATTCTACCAACTTTGCACCCATATATGTAGTCTTGACCGGTATGAAGTGAGCAACCTTAGTCAACCGATCTACTATTACCCAAATTAAGTCATAACCACTTTGAGTGCGTGGTAATCCAACAATAAAATCCATACCAACTTCTTCCCACTTGCACTCAGGTATCTTCATAGGTTGGAGTAAACATGCTGGTCTTTGATGTTCTGCCTTAACTCACTGACATGTGTCACATATTGCTACATACTTGGCCACATCTCTTTTCAAACCATACCACCAGTACTTCTCCTTTAGATCTAGGTACATCTTAGTACTACCTGGATGGATATAATATGCTAAGTCATGGGCTTCTCTTAGAATCGTCTCTCGAATGGACTTTATCTCTAGCACACATATTCTCTTTCCGAACCACACTGTTCCCTGATCATCCAATCAAAAACCCGGTGCTTTGCAATTGTGATAAGTTCTGCTATCTCCTTAATTTTCTCATCTTCCAACTGACCCTTATAGATCTCTTGCTCAAGTATAGGTTCCACTTCCAATTCCATAGCATTAGCAACTATTCCCAAATTAAGATGCTCGAATTCAGCACATAACTCCTTAGGTAACTGTGTCACTAGAGCTGCATTAACATAGCTCCTTTGGCTCAAAGCATCAGCTACAACATTTGCCTTTCTAGGGTGATAGTGTACCTCCAAATCATAGCCCTTGATTAGCTCTAACCAACAATGTTGCCTCAGGTTTAGTTTTGACTGGGTGAAGATATACTTCAAACTCTTGTGATTTGTATAAATGTCACACTTATGTCCAATAAGATAATGTCTCCAAATCTTCAATGCATGGACCACAGCTACTAACTCCAAATCATGGGTGGGATAATTTAGTTCATGCTTCCTTAGTTGCCTAGACACATAAGCCACTACTCGTCCTTCTTGCATAAGAACACAACCCAGACCAAGTCAAGACGCATCACAGTAGATGGAGAAACTCTTGTTTAGATCTAGTAGTACTAGCACCGGAGCTATAGTCAACCTTTTCTTCAACTCTTCAAAACTAGCTTGGCATTGCTCAGTCCATACAAACTTAGCATTCTTCTCAAGTAGCGATGTCATAGGCTTGGCAATCTTAGAAAAACCTTCAATGAATCTCCGATAATATCTGGCCATGCCTAGGAAACTCCGGACTTCACTTACATCTTGAGGCGGATTCCAACTCAACACATCAATAACCTTCTTGGGATCAATAGCTACTCCACCATTAGAGATAACATGCCTAAGAAAAGAGACTTCCTTCAGCTAGAACTCACACTTGCTTAGTTTAGCATACAGTTGATGTTCTCTAAGTTTCTACAGAACTAATCTCAGATGCTCTTCATGTTCTGCTTTTGTTTTGGAGAAGACTAGAATATCATCAATGAAGACCACTTTGTAGCACCTAGTTTTAAGGACAAAACCAGATACACACCATATGTGTGCCCAGGAATTCAATTCACACATATAGTTACAAATGAAGGGGTAATATCAAAGACATTGCCTTTATTACATAGCGCATAAGTATTTGTTACAAAAGACATAGTTTTACTTTACAATATATACTATAACTCTATTCTTCTGGCGAAGCCTCCAACACCACAGGAATCATCAACTAGTTGATCACAAACCTAACACCTCTTAGAAAACCTCACTGTAGAACCTCCATCTGGTACCCATCCAGGATTTTGCCAAAGTATTGAAATAAAACAAGCGTAAGCTACTACCGCTTAGCAAGCATAACATGAGGGGATGTAGGCTCAAAAGGCTTGACATGGCTGAACTATGGTAAGCACTTTTAGTTGGTCATATTTTATTATTAATCATAAGTTGCTAAGTTATGCTTAGGCTCCCAAATATGAATAATTAGAGATATCAGCAATTTTAATCATAACCCACCACCCAAGTAAATAACTATTCAGTAAGGATCCAGGCCACTTGGGACCATGAGCATGGCTGATATATCAATTTTACACTCTGTAGAGGTTGTACACTTTCACCATGAGTCGTGTTACCCAAATGCCTGAGTTTGTAACTCCCAAAACACTTCCAAGGTGAGCAGGCAGGGTACACTACAAAGCTTTTCCTCGGTCGTTCTAATAAGAGCAGTCGCTAAGGATTCCATCTCCCAAGTGTTAAGGAGTCATCTCTAAAAGTGGCACTAATACACGCAGCATAGTACACACCCTAGGAATGAGGCCCATACCTAGCCTGGTATGCCCCTCTTGCCCTTTCGATAAACTGCTACAAACTAGAAAGAGCAAGGTACTAGACTAAGACCAGAGCCATGTAGTCCTCATGGTTATACTGTAAGTCCTGGGTTGTCACTTAAAGATGAGTCCTTATGGAGAGAAACTAGAGCACCATAAGAAAAGGCCCAATGCTCTAGCCCCCTTGGTTCCATGTTGCTAAAAAGCATCTTTTAATACCATGTTGCATATATCTTTAATTGTATTCTTTAGTCACTATTGGTTGGAGCAAACTGAGCATACTACTCACAAGCAAAACCCATAGGTAAATCAAGGATAGCATAATCAATATCAAGATAAATATACTCCAAGCGGTTCATTAACACATGCATATGAATTAAGGTTGCATTAAAGTGAATAGGTAACAAGGAGCCTCATATTATACTTGCCTTAATTCAAAGTATCGCTGTTGGTCTTGATCTTCAAAGAGTTGCTCCAGATCACCAACACAAAATTCACTGTCTACTCGAGATCAAACAACACCACACAGGCATCCATATAGTCATGCATAGCAACAAAAGTTATAGATTATAACAATACACCAATCAACATAAAATCAAGATGAAAAGTTTATAAAATGAATCTACGTCTCGCTACGATCACACAGACGTGAAGATCACAAAATTCAGAGCTAAAACGAAGAAGTTATGAATTAAACAAGATTTCCTTTAGTAAAATAATAGATTAAATTTAACCTTGAATTTTAAAAGTTGAAAACATACTTAACAGTAGTATGAACATGTAGATTACTTAATTACAAACCTAACGCAAGTTGAACGGATCAAATCGGAGTTAAAACGGAGATTTTATGGCTAAAACAAGATTAGTGGCAAAACTGTAAATAGGTGAAAACGTATTTTGGATCTAAACCGAAGAAACTACGCTTTCTAAAGAAGAAAACGTATTCTAAAAAAGTGCTATGGTTTATGGGTTCTAAAATCAGAAATCTGAGGGGCTCTTTTGAAAGATTACGGGGACGGCGGGTTGAGACTCGAATATTTATAATGGCCTTTTTGCCAATTTGCCAACGAAAGGGTATGTTCTAATCCTGACCCCTGATTTCAAATCGGATGGCTCAAAATTGAACAGAGAAAATGAAGGGCATCGCCGGCCGAGTATAGGGATGCCGTGACAGTCCTCCATGGACGGCGATGAGAAGCTCACCGGCGTGCGCGGTTTGGGCGCTACAGTGCATGGTTAGCTGAAAGGAAAGATCCATGAGATAGAGGAGAGGATGGAGAACTCACCATAGAGGTTCGCACGGTCTACGGCAGGTGCAGTGATGATGACCTACATGGCAGGGTGGACGAACTTGGGTTCATCGAGATCCAAACAGTGGCTATGGCGCTAGAGCTCGGGCTAGAGTCTATGAGGGGAAAAGGCGCTCGTTGTGGCTACTATTTATGAGGCGTGGGGACTTGGACAGCAAGGCAATGAAGGGGAAAGTGTGGGCAGTGTGGAGTCAGGCAGGCGGTGGTGATGGTGTCCATGTCGGACACGAACGGTGAAGATGGCGCTGACTGGGTGGACCAGGGACATCAGCGAAACAGAGGGAGAAGGGAATGGCGCGGCGTGACTGGCTGGGCCAGGGGTGCACACTGCTAGGCCGGCTGCAGCGGAGAAGCTAGAATGCCCTGTGGAGAAGAGAAGAGCAAAGTAGGCCACACAAGCAAAGAACAAGGAAGCGGGGCGCACGGTTGCATGCGAGCAAAGCTAGGCCACACAGCGGAAAATCAGAGAAGCGGCGACTGGGCCTGCGGGAAAGGAATGAAGCTAAGCTAGGCCAGCGGAAAAAAAACAAGGCGGTGGAAGCTGGCTGCTTGGGCCAAAAGCAAGGGAGGGAAAGGAAATCTTTTTCTAATTTCCAAACAACTTTTGAATGCAAATTCAAATCAAGTTGAAATCAAATTTCAAACCACACAATACAAAAATACTATGCAACAGCATGAATGCACAACCATGTTGCTAAACTTATGATGAATTTTAATTTCAATAAAATTATTATTTTCCCTAGGTTTAAATGTACACAAAAATTCATAATTAAATGAATTTAACTCTGTTTGAAAGAAAAGCAAATTTTAGGGTGTTACATGAGCCGATAGTATGCTATAGTAGATATTGGATATTTTGTTAGACTAACCTTGGTAGGAAACTCTCAATTCAATTTGGGTAAATCATGAGATAAACTCAAATCAAAGATGAAGAAAGGCACATGATGAACTCCAATAACTTTGTGAAAAGAAGACACAACTCAATCATCATGGATAGAGGAACTAAAGTCCGTAGCTCCAATGAACAGCATCTCATCAACCAAAAATCAACAAAAATCAAAGAGAGGTTGACGAGAGAAGAACGTGCAACTTGTCACATCCTCATCTCCTAGATCAGATGATGCAAAGAAAACCTAAATGCAAGGAGAGGTCTTGATCAACGGATTGAATAAGCCCTCACCAACAGGAGATCATTTGTGAGAACAAATCATTGAGGCATAAAACAAAGAGTGAGGCAGAAGGTCCAACAAAATGGCGAGATCGAAGAGTAGAAAGATGGCATGACAAAAGGATGAGGAAGAAAGAGTGCAATCTAGGAAACAAGAAGCTCATGAATAGTTCAAACTGCGAGGCTAGTCGAACAAGGAAAACTATAAGCAAAAAGGGAAGGACCATCACAAGTCATCTACCATTTGCCATGTGGTGTCATCACACTTCAATGTTGAAGGTAACATCCTAAGGTAAATGGTCACTATTTAAATAGTTTTCCTTGATTTGGGTAGGCACATAAATAATAAAAAACAAACATGTTTGAGTTATAACTTACTTGATCCAATCTGATTAACTCAACATGTTTAGTTCTTTTAGTTTGTTCCCAACACCACTTTCTTGATCTCATAGTCTTAACCAAATGAGTTAAAAAGTGCATACCTTATCTCTAGAAGATGATAGTCATAATCATAATACCTTATGGACAATCCTTCCATAGGTTAAGAAACTCAACACTTTTGGCCAAATATACTTAAATGCTATATTCATGCTCAATCTTTTGATCTTATCACCCATGTTATAATTGAACAAAGCATATAACATCAATTTCATCTTGTTCAATGAGCCTAAGGATAGAGAGGAATAAGTAAAACTTTTGGTTCTGTTGGTGTTTTGCCACCAATAGAGCCCATGCACTTGATCTCTACCTTGTCTTTATGACCAGGACACACTTCAAGCAAAGTGTGGGGGAAGTCGATTCCCCAATTTCTACAAGTGTTCTGAACCTATCAAACCAAAATCCAAACTCAAAACCAAGACAGGTTTGGTAGAAGGAGGTGACATCACCATTAGATGTGTCATCACAAGAATTCTCATCTTCAGAGTAAACTGAGGTATTTAGGAATGGGCCCCATTGACATGGACAGCAAGGCGTAAAGCGAGAAGATACGTCGAGCTTCATAGAAGGGAAAGATTGAGGTCCCAGTTATCATAATTTAGGAAACTTTATTTTCTTTTCTAAGTTTGAGATCGGTCTTGTTTGACCAAGACTCGTAGTCAAGCCTTGGGTATAAATATTAGACCCCAGCTATTGTAATAGACATCTCTCATAGATCAACCAAACAAGTACCTTTACTTTTTAGCTTATGACACCCCTATGAGTAGGAGTAGAGTAGATTTTGATGAGTTCTTTGGGAAAGCAGGGCTACATCGGATGACCTGATCTCCAGCTTGTTTGTGAGTATCCATCATGACTTATATTGTTACTTGTGAGGCTGCAACAGACGACTGATCTCTTGCAAGTTGCGGTATAAGTTAGTTATCGGTCTATATTGTTATTTGTAAGGCTACAACAGACGTCTGATCTGTTACAAATTGTGGTATAGATTAGCTATCGATTCGTATCAACCTTTACAAGACTACAACAGACGACTGATCTCTTGTAAATGTTGGTATTAATCAAAGTTATTGATATTGTGTTAAATAGTTTACTATTTAATATAATATCACCAATTACCCGATCTAGATTCAGATTTGTTAGTCTTATTATTCTGATCTATCGTCTGCTAGTTATTTTCATGATTGAATTTGATCCTTAACGATTAGATCCCGTTTGATGACTAATCAATCTCAATCCTGATCGTACATGGCGAGTGTTTGAAGTCATGTTCTATTAAGAGATAGATTCATTGATCACCAGTATCTAGTATGACTCCGCTATCGATGCTGCATCAGCCGACTCAGTCTGATGATAGCATGTCAGATTGGACATTGTCGATTAATAGATCTATCTATTAAGAAGAGCATGGCATCATCAACCACCCGCTATGTCTCCATCGGCCATTTAGCCAATGGCCTACGCTTCCACGTGTATAACATGCCCCCACAATTCCTTTGTGATATAAGTAGATCTATCGACTGCTGGTCTCTGATCTAGAGTCCTATTATCAATGCTGCATCAAATGACTCAACATGTTGATGGTACAACAGATTAAGTCTGGTTGTTTGTAGATTTATTTATATCCAACGGATGAGTGATCGTATGCTATACGACAAGATCACTAGAATCGGCTGATTTAGCCGATAGCCTGCTTTGTTGAGGATGTACTAGTTGTTTACATCTTTTATTTTGTTTTCATCTTAGTTAAAAGCTAGTATGTTTCTCGCATGAATGTCTACATGCCTATCTTTACACCTTTTGCATGTTTTTATGATCATCGGCTAGTTAAGATATATGTAACTGAGCAAATGACAATTGCCGATACGCTTATTTTACTTATCTTGTATTGAGAACATACTGGATATCGACTCTCTAGTCGATAGCCTTATTTCATCGGCTACTTAGCCGCATATTTGGATTTGTCTGGACAAACACCGGCATGTTCCACCATAAATTACTAATCAATTTTCTCTCCTTGTCAATTGTAGGGTCAAATTGACTAGCACGCCCTCGATCACAACTGTCTGATCTGGTGTCCTCCTAACTTCAAGGAGAGCTCAGGATCTACTCCATGCAGTCTCTCTTAGCTTGTTGTGTGTCCCAGTGGCACCCCATCATTTTTTGTCGTCGACAGAGTCCAAGTTATCTTAAATTATGATGTTTTGTTTTCTTTTCCAAAGTTTTGTGATCGGTCTTATTCGATCAGAACTCGTAGTCAATCCTCGGGTATAAATATTAAACCAGTACCATTACTTTTCAGCTTACGCCACCCCTTAGGAGTAGGAGTAGAGTAGATCTTGGCAAGTTCTTCGACAAGCAGGGCTGCCATCGGTTAAGTCCAACCTCCAGTTTGTCTGTGAGAATCCATCATGACTTATATTTTATTTGTAAGGCTGCCCTTGGTTAAGTTTGATCACTTACAAGCATGGCATAAGTTAGTTATCATCAGTTAATTATAAGGTTGCATCGGTTCGGCTTGAATCTCTTATAATTATCTGATACAAGTTACCCTTGATTTTTATCAAAATTTGTATGGTTGCATTGGTCTGGCTCGAATCTCATACAAATTTTGATATGGATTAGTTATTGGCTAAATATATTAAGATTGGTAGGGTTTCCTTTGTGTTTTTAATAGATTTGCTAGTTATCGTTCTTGTTATAATTAGTTTCTTACTATTTGTAACAAAATCACCCCATTCTCGAATAATATTGAAACGAATCGGCTTTATATCTCTTCAATCCATCGTCTTGTTAATTTTACCTGTTTACATCTCACTTTGACGATGGTTTTAGTTGACTTAGCCATTTTGATCCAATCTTGATTGAAGATAGCATGTGGTTAGGACATGTTTAACCCTAAGTAAAGCTTGCTAGTTAATGAAATCTGGTCTAGAACTGCTATTATGGCAGCCATCGATCCGGTCGACCCCCACTGTTAGCACTATAGATTAGAGATCATTAAATATCAAGTCTTGCTTATGGTCAAACATAGCCTCTAGCTGCATGTTATGTCTACATCGACTATTTAGTCGATCGCCTATGCTTCCACGATCATAGCATGCTTCACGATTCCGTTAAGTGCGTATAGATTCGTATGCTTTGAGGGTTTAACCTATAATCTCTATCATGGTTGCAACGGTTCGGCTCATATCCCCATTATTAGAGATGGCAGATTGGATCTGATAAGTGTATGGACTTATCCACATTCAATGGATGAATGTATGTACGCTATGACTTTACTTTCTTTGGAATCGACTATTTTAGCCGATAGCCCGTACAATGAGAATATATTGGCAATTTACATGCTTTTACTTGTTTTTATCTTGGCTAAAAGTTAGTATGTTACTCATTTAATGCTTTTATGCCTATCTTCTTACACCTTTTTGCATGTTTTCATGGTCATCGGTTGTTTAGATCTATGCAATTGAGTAATTGATAATTGCCGATATGCTCATTTTTCTATCATGTATCATGAACATGCTGGATATCGACTCTATAGTCGATACCCTTGTATCTTTGGCTACTTAGCCACACATTTGGAACTATCTGGACAAACACCAGCATTTTCCATCTTAAATTACTGATCAATCTTGTCTCCTTGTCAATTGCAGGGTCAAATTAACTGGCACGCCCTAGGTCACGACCATCTAGTCCAGTGTGCTCCTAAGTTTGGGGAGAGCTCGAGATCTGCTCCATGTGGTTTCTCTCGGCTTGCTAGCATGTCGGCGGTGGGGAATTGACCCATCACTTTTTCGTCGTTGACAAGGTCTAACCCAAAGAACCATCTTTCTCCGGGCTCTGACCAATTTAATGGAGTTCTACACTTTCGATCATACAGAGCTTCAAAAGGTGCCATCTTAATGGTTTCTTGATAACTATTGTTGCCTGAGGTAAACACTCATCCCACTTAGCTGAATAAGTGAGAACACATGACCTTACCATGTCCTCCAAAATCTGATTGACTCATTCAGTCTGCCCTCTAGTCTAAGGATGATAAGCTGAACTATGGATGAGCTTAGTACCCAGTAGTTTATGCAACTCTTCCTAGAACTTGGAGACAAACTATGTACCTCTATCAGAAATAATGGTCTTGGGTACTCCATGAAGACTCATGATATGATCAATATATAGCTTGGCATAACATATGGCTGGATAATTTGTTCTTACCGGTAGGAAGTGAGCTAGCTTTGTGAGGTGATCAACAATGACCTGAATGGAATCACAACCTTTGGATGTCTTGGGCAGACCGACAATAAAGTCCATACTGATGTCATCCCACTTCCATGATGGAACAAACAATAACTGTAATGGTCTAGCCGATTTCAAATGGACAGTCTTTACACGTTGGCAAGTATCACACTTGGCTACATATCGAGCAATCTCTATCTTCATTTTGGTCCACCAAAATCTCTGTTGTAGATTTTTATACATCTTATTACTTCTTGGATGAATAGAGAATGTGGACAAGTGAGCTACATCGAGGATCTGTTGACATAGCTCAGAAACTTTTGGTACTACTAAGCGATTCTTAAACCAAAGAACACCTTCGTTATCAATCCAAAAACATGGGGCCTTTCTGGTTATCACACTTTCTTTGATATGAGCTATCCCTTTGTTCTTTTTTTGAGAAGCAACAATCAGACTCTATATAGTGGACTCAATAAAAATATTAGCTAAGGTTCCTTGTGAAACAATCTCTAGGTTCAACTTTTCCATCTCTTGACACAAAGTACTATCGAACGGCCTTGCTGTAAAACAGTTGCAATAAGACTTATGACTGAGAGCATCTGTAATAATATTTGCTTTACCCAGATGATAATGAACTTCTAAATCATAATATTTGATCAATTCTAACCATCTTCTATGGCACATATTCAATTCATACTGGTAAAGATGTACTTCAAACTCTTGTGATCAGTGTAGATATGCAAGTGCTACCCAATAAATAGTGGTGCCAGATCTTAAGTGCATGAACAACAGTTGCTAACTCCAAATCATGAGTAGGATAGTGCTCTTCATGACGCTTGAGCTATCTAGAAGCATAAGCAATAACTCAGCCTTCTAGCATCAGTACACACCCAATGCTAATTCCAAAAGCATCACAATAAACGTTAAATGGCTTCTCAATGTCTGGCTAAGCTAAAATAGGAGTGGTGGTCAGAAGCTTCTTCAAAGTTTTGAACACTTCACCACATTTAGGTGACCAAACAAACTTAACTTGATTCATTAGCAACTCAGTGATAGGCTTGGATATCTTGGAGAAGTCAGGAATAAAATGATGGTAATATCTCGCCATTCCAAGAAAACTATGAACTTGGTGAACAGTGGTAGGTGGCTTCTAATCAAGGATTTCTTTTACCTTGCTAGGGTCTATAGCAACACCATTGGCAGACAGAACATGCCCAAGGAATGGCACTTCGTCAAGACAGAATTCACACTTGCTAAACTTGGCATATAACTGGTGTTCTCTTAGGCGGCTCAGAACAATGCATAAATGTTCTGCATGTTCTTCTTTGGTTTTGGAGTATATCAGGATATCATCAATAAAGACAACAATGAACTTGTCGAGCTCCAGCATGAATATGGAGTTCATTAGGTACATAAAGTGAGCTAGATCAATGGTTAAGCAAAAGGACATGACCAGATATTCATAAAGACCGTATCGAGTAGTGAAAGCGGTCTTAGGAATATCTTTAAGATGAATCTTTATTTGGTGGTAGCTAGACCTGAGATCTATCTTAGAGAACACTTTAGCTCCCGTAAGTTGATCAAAAAGTGGATCAATGCGATGAAGGGGGTACTTATTCTTGATAGTTGCCTCATTTAGTAGGTGGTAATCAACACACAACCTCAAGGTTTGGTCCTTCTTTTTCACAAATATTGCAGGACATCCCCACGGTGATGAACTTAGTCTGATATAACCTTTGTCAAGCAAATCTTGCAACTAAATCTTAAGTTCTGCTAACTCTTTCGAAGGCATCCGATAAGCTCTTCTAGACACTAGAGCAGTACTAGGTTTCAACTCAATCACAAACTCTACATCTCTATCTGGATGTAAACTAGGCAAATCATCTAGAAATACATCTAGAAACTCTCTTACTATAGGAATATCTTTCACTTCTGTAGCACCCAGTTTTAAGAACAAAACCAGATACGTGCCATATGTGAGCCCAGGAAGTCAAATCTCACATATAGCTGCAAATAAGGGTAATATCAAAAGACAATGCTCAATATGTAACGTACTTAGTATAAAGGATATAACCTTAGATAGCAAATAGCTGAAAGACAACTCTGATCTTCGGGTGAAGACTCCAATCCACAGGGACAACTGACTGGTTGATCACAAGTCTAATTCCTCCTAACTCTAGCAATCTGGTACCCATCCAGGATTTTTCCAAATATGTGAAAAATAAAGCAAGCGTAAGTACATGTCGTACTCAACAAATATAACATGGGGTTCATGAGGCTCAAAAGGCTGACACTGATTTAACTATGATTAGCTTTTATTGAATCATGATTTTAGCAATAGGGTGGCAACAAAGTTATCATAAGCCCATAAACATATGATGAGGTAAATATGAATAATGAATAGCATAAACAGTATTCATTTGTGAGCATCTTTATCATCAGTATCATCAATGTTCATCATCATTAACCATTAATGATCATCTATTTCGTAAAAGTTCCAAGGCCGCTCGTGACCGTGAGCACGGCTAATATTCTAGTTTTACACATTGCAGAGGTTGTACACTTTCACTGTGAGTTGTGATTTACCCTTTCGCCTGAGGTAGCTAATCTCTTGACCCACTTCCAAGAAAGGTTGGCAGGGTTCACTATGAAGCCTTTCAAAGGCTCGTCTAACAAGTTAGGGCCATTAGATTCACTCAGCAAATAGATGTAGAGCCCCCCTTCCCAATGGCACAATGACGCGCAACCTATACATAAGGGGATAGAGGCCGCACTATACCCGATCCATCAAGCCATTCTTATGCCAATAAAAGTAACCACTAACAAGCTAAAAAAGGTCCTCATACTGAGCTAAAGCTAGAGCCACATAGCCCTCATAGCTATATTGTAAGTCCCGGATGATCACTTATAGATAAGTCCTTAGGGAGAGGAATCTAGAGCACCATAAAAATAGCCCAATGCTCTAGCCCCCCTGATTCCATGTTGCTAAAAAGCATCTTTTAATGTTTATTGCATATACCATTAGTCAAGTTATAATATCATGGTATTTAATTGATCAATAGCATCATACTACCCAATGCAATACCCCATAGGTAACAAGGCACAAGGTAGCAAAGCACTATGAAATCCTTAGTGGCAGTCAAGGTAGACACATGCAATATGAATTAAATGACTAAAGGTGTATAGGACAACAAGAAAGATCCCATTCTATACTTGCCTTAAACTTAGATCCTTCTTCTAGTCCAAACCTTCAAAGATCTACTTCTTGATTCACAACGTATAGCTCACCGACTGGACATGATCATAGAGCACCACACAAGCATCCATGCAATCATACACGAAGCAAATAATAGATCTAAATTAGAACAGTACACCAAACATAAAATCAAGATGAAAAGTTTATAAAACGAATCTACATCTCGCTACGAACACATAGACGTGAAAAGCACTCTAATCGGAGCTATAACAAAAAAGTTATGAATTAAACAAGATTTCCTTTAATAAAATAATAGATTAAATCTAACCTCTAATTTCAAATGTTGAAAATATATTTAATAGTAGGATGAACATGTAGATTACTCAATTTACAAATCTAACGCAACTTGAATGGATAAAAATAGAATTAAAAATAATATTTTATGGCCTAAATAAGACTAGTGGCAAAACTAGAAAAAGATGAAAGCGTATTTTGGATCTAACCGAAGAAACTACGTTTTCGAAAGAAGAAAACATATTTTGAATCTAACAAAGGGATTTTACGCTTTCTGAAAGAGAAAATGTATTCTGAATCTACTAGAAAGAAACTACGCTTTCAGAATAGGAAAACATATTCCAAAAGTGCGCCATGGACTATGGGTTATATTACATGAAACTACAGGGGCGCTTTTGCAAATAAACCCAACGAAGGGGTACGGGTGATCTTGGACCATTGGATTGAATCTAGATGGCCCAAATTAGAAAGGAGGGGGAGAGAGAGTCACCGACCGGAGAAGAAAACCGACGTGGCGGACCTCCATTACCGACGGTGAGAAGCTCCTCGGAGCGCTTGGTTTGGGCCCTAGAGGCCACGGTTTGACGTGCCAAGAGCACAGGGAATAAGAGGAGAAGACGGCAAACTCACCTAGGGCCTTCTTGCGATTGACGGTGGGTCTATGACGTCGGGCAGCGTGGCAGCGACAGCGACGGCGATGGCGAGAGAAGGAGAAAAATCTAATTTACTACACGAGGGATTTCCCAAACTAGGGGCTCCCCTTATGGTAGTTTTGGTGTGCTTTGCCCATGAGGTTGGTACATATTTATAGGAAGAAAAACTCCCAACATCAACATCAACTAGCAATATGGTACTAATTGATGTTGCACCCTCCACATTTACTAATGGGCCTAAATAATCATTAAAGCCCATTAGTAAATAAATGCATGGGCCTTTAGGATTTATGAGGATTATTGCACATGGACTTTGAGCGTTGGAAAAAATGAGAGATTTATTATTTTTGGACTTAATGAATTTCGTGGATAAAATAATTCTAGAAAAGTCTAGAATTATTATTTAAGCCGTGAAAATACTCTGAGACCTCCAAAAATTTAGGGAAAATTCCTAGAGACACTTTGGAACATGATAAACCCAAATAAAGTATTTGGAGCCCATGATCAGATGATTTGGAGTATTGAAAAATTAAATTATGCTCGCAGACAAGTAGGAACAAGTTCCAAAAAAAGCTAGAAAAAATCGCGAGAAGTTTGTAGAGATTGATTGACGGACGAGGAACTGAAAGGAGTGATTTGCGTTATAAAGAAAACATTTTAGGAAGCTCCCAACGAAAACTTGAGCCGAGAAACAAAGAATTTGATTGTAGAAAAAGATAAAGGCATGCCACAGAAGAAAAATCGACCTACTAACACATTTTAAAGACTTTGCTCACTCTCAACACACAAAGAAGCAACAAGCAAACATCACATCATCCAAACGCCCTTCAAAATTATAAAACTTTGAAAATTCACATTTTTCCTATAACTAAATTTGTGCTAGCTCAAGCTAAACTTAGTAAATTTTATCCAAATATTAAAATAATTCATTTTATTTAGTGTTTTCTTTACACAACCCAAAATCAGAAATTTTGGGGTGTGACAAACTACCCCACTTAACAGGAATCTCAGTCCCGAGATTCGGAGAGACTAGGGAGAAAGATAAAGAAAATCTTCACGCCTCCACACTTCCTTGATTCAGGATTAATGAGATGAAGGAATGAACTTGCATGATAAAGTGGATTTGGGAGTTGCACAGGATAGCAAGGAAGATAAAGGTCAATGATGCTTTGTAGAGGATGCTACCCCACTTAACAAGAGTTTCACTAAACTCTGAATATTCCATACGAAGATCCTCATGTTGGTGTAGTCTTTAGGGTCTTCCTTTGGATCACAAAGATAGGGATGACAAACAAGCAACACACCAAACAAGACAAGCATGCATCACAACATCAAAACTACACGTGCTTCTATAGCAATGGCGGGACATCCTAAGGAGTGGATTATGATGAAAGTCCATCACAAATTTGAATAAGGTGAGATCAGAAAACTTTAGTAAACCAAAAAAATAAAAATCATGGAGATAAGAAGCAATAGCTCAAAGGAAGCTATCAAGGAGAGAAGAAAATAGGACAAGGATAAGAAATATCAATTCAACTAGTCAAGGAGATAAAAAGTAGTTTTGTAGCAAATTCTAAACCTTAGAATGACCTGTTTCTACTAGGCTTACGTCCTACAGTCAGCATTGCTCTGATACCACTTTGTAGCACCCAGTTTTAAGGACAAAACCAGATACACTCCATATGTGAGCCCAGGAAGTCAAATCTCACATATAGCTACAAATAAGGGTAATATCAATAGACAATGCTCAATATATAACGTACTTAGTATAAAGGATATAACCTTAAACAACAAGCAGTGGAAAAGACAACTCCGATCGTCAGGTGAAAACTCCAATTCCACAGGGACAACTGACTAGTTGATCACAAGCCTAATTTCTCCAAACTCTAGCAATCTTGTACCCATCTAGGATTTTTCCAAATATGTGAAAAATAAAGCAAGCGTAAGTACATGTCGTACTCAACAAATATAACATGGGGTTCATGAGGCTCAAAAGGCTGACAATGGTTTAACTACTGATTAGCTTTTATTGAGTCATGATTTTAGCAATAGGGTGGCAACAAAGTTATCATAAGCCCATAAACACATGATCAGGTAAACATGAATAATGAATAGCATAAACAGTATTCATTAGTGAGCATCTTTATCAGCAGTATCATTGGTGTTTATCATCATTAACCATTAATAATCATCTATTCTATAAATGTTCCAAGGCCGCTCGAGACCATGAGCATGGCTGATATACCAGTTTTACACATTGTAGAGGTTGTACACTTTCACTGTGTGTCATGATTCATGATTTACCCTTTCACCCGAGGTAGCTAATCTCTTGACCCACTTCTAAGGAAGGACGGTAGGGTTCATTATGAAGCCTTTCAAAGGTTCGTCTAATAGGTTAGGGCCATTAGATTCACTCAGCAAATAGCTGTAGAGCCCCCCTTCCCGTTGTCACAATGACGCATAGCCTATACACAAGGGGACAGAGGCCGCACTATACCCAATTCGTTAAGCCATTCTTAGGCCAATAAAGGTAACCACTAATAAGCTAGAAAAGGTCCTCATACTGAGCCAAAGCCAGAGCCATGTAGCCCTCATAGCTATACTGTAAGTCCTGGATGATCACTTATAGATAAGTCCTTAGGGAGAGGAATCTAGAGCACCATAAAAACAACCCAATGCTCTAGCCCCCTGATTCCACATTGCTAAAAAGCATCTTTTAATGTTTATTGCATATACCATTAGTCAAGTTACAAGATCATGGTCTTTAATTAAGCACTAGCATCATACTACCCAATGCAATACCCCATAGGTAATAAGGCACAAGGTAACAAAGCACTAGGAAATCCTTAGTGGCAGTCAAGGTAGACACATGCAGTATGAATTAAATGATTAAAGGTGTATAGGACAACAAGGAAGATCCCATGCTATACTTTCCTTAAACTTAGATCCTTCTTCTAGTCCAAACCTTCAAAGATCTGCTTCTTGATTCACCACGTATAGCTCACCGACTGGACATGATCATAGAGCACCACACAAGCATCCATGCAATCATACACGAAGCAAACAATAGATCTAAATTAGAATAGTACACCAAACATAAAATCAAGATGAAAAGTTTGTAAAATGAATCTATGTCTCGCTATGAACACACACGCGAAGAGCACTCTAATCGGAGCTATAATGAAAAAGTTATGAATTAAACAAGATTTCCTTTAATAAAATAATAGATTAAATCTAACCTTGAATTTCAAAGGTTGAAAATATATGTAATAGTAGGATGAACATGTAGATTACTCAATTATGAATCTAACGCAACTTGAATGGATCAAAATAGAGTTAAAACGAATATTTTATGGCCTAAATAAGACTAGTGGCAAAACTATAAATAGATGAAAGCATATTTTGGATCTAACCGAGGAAAGTTCGTTTTCGAAAGAAGAAAACGTATTTTGAATCTAATAGAGGGATTTTACGCTTTCTAAAAGAGAAAACGTATTCTGAATCTGCTAGAAAGAAACTACGCTTTCGGAATAGGAAAACGTATTTTGGAAGTGCGCCATGGACTGTGGGTTATATTACGCAAAACTACAGGGGCTCTTTTGCAAATAAACCCGACGAAGGGGTATAGGTGATCTTGGACCATTGGATTGAATCTAGATGGCCCAAATTAGAAAGGAGAGGGAGAGAGTCACCGGCCAGAGAAGAAAATCGACGTGGCGGAGCTCCATTACCGGCGGCGAGAAGCTCCCTGGAGCGCTTGGTTTGGGCCCTAGAGGCCACGGTTTGATGAGCCAAGAGCACGGAGAATAAGAGGAGAAGACGACGAACTCACCTAGGGCCTTCTTGCGATCAATGGCGGGTCTACGACGTCGGCCAATGTGGCAGGCGACGGTGACGACGAGTGAAGGAGGAGAAAAATCTAATTTACTACACGAGGGATTTCCCAAACTAGGGGCTCCACTTACGGTTGTTTTGGTGTGCTTTGCCCAAGGGGTTGGAACTTATTTATAGGGAGAAAAACTCCCCACATCTACATCAACTAGCAATATGGTACTAATGATGGTACTAATTGATGTTACATCAACTAGCCTAAATAATCATTAAAGCCCATTATTAAATAAATGCATGGGCCTTTGGGATTTATGAGGATTATTGCACATGGGCTTTGAGCATTGGGAAAAATGAGAAATTTATTATTTTCAGAATTAATAAATTTCGTGGATAAAATAATTCTAGAAAAGTCTAGAATTTTTATTTAAGCCGTGAAAAATACTCCGAGACCTCCGAAAATTTGGGGAAAATTCCCAAAGACACTTTGGAACATGATGAACCCAAATAAAGTATTTGGAGCCCATAATAAGATAATTTGGAGTATCTAAAAATTAAATTATGCTCAAAGACAAGTAGGAACAAGTTCCAAAAAAAGCTGGAAAAATTCCCAAGAAGTTTGTAGAGATTGATTGACGGACGAGGAACTGAAAGGAGTGATTTGTGTTACAAGGAAAAGATTTTAGGAAGCTCCCAATGAAAACTTGAGCCAAGAAACAAAGAATTTGATTGTAGAAAAAGATAAAGGCATGCCGGAGAAGGAAAATCGACCTATTAACACATTTTAAAGACTTTGCTCACTCTCAACACACAAAGAAGCAGCAAGCAAACATCACATCATCCAAACGCCCTTCAAAATTAGAAAACTTTGAAAATTCACATTTTTCCTATAACTAAATTTGCGCTAGCTCAAACTAAACTTGGTAAATTTTATCCAAATATTAAAATAATTCATTTTATTTAGTGTTTTCTATGCACAACCTAAAATCAAAAATTTTGGGGTGTGACAACTTTCTTAACAGTGGTTCCATTCCATAACATCTCTCAACTGCCCTCGTAGAAGTAGGTAAACAAATAAGAAGCTTAGAATTGTTGTCAGGTGAATTCAACTGTATAGTCCTATGCAAAGTATCAATGATGGCTCTGCACTGACACAACCAATTCATGCCAAGGATCACATCTATATCCTAACCCTTAAGAACAATTAGGTTGGTAGGAAAGGTATGCCCAACCAGATCTATAGGTCTTTGATATACCACTTCCTAAGTAACCAGTCATCCACCAGGAGACTATATACAGAAACTGTTGTCCACAACCTCTATTGGTAATTGATACTTCATGACAAATGCCCTATTGATGAATGTATGTGATGCACCATAATTAAACAATATAACTGCATGTTGTTTGGCAATAGCAAACACACCCATCATAACAGGTTCACCTTCTAGAATCACTTCAGCCTGAGTATAGTTGACTCGACCCATCTTAGTAACAGTTCTATTCTTCGACACACTCTGTTGATTATTTTGTGAGTTTTTGGGATGAACACCAGGGGTGTTCAGCTAGCATGGATATGTAATAGTTGTAGCAGGTTAGATAAATGACTGTTGTTGGCCTTGTTGCTAAGGTGGATGACAAAAGGGATGATGGATAGGTTGATAAACAATCTTCTAATGTTGGCTATTGCTACCAGAGGATCCCATGGATATGTTCTTCCTCTTCTTAGCCTCTTTGTGCTGACGGTACTTCTCCTCAGTGGTAATAGCAAGACTAACAGTCTCATTATAACTGGCAGGGGTACAAGTAGTCACCATAGTCTAAAGCTTAGTATTGATACCATGCATAAAATATTGCTTCTTCTCGACATCAGTATTGACATACTTGGGGGCATATTGAGATAAGTGATTGAATTTTCTCAAGTACTCCATCACACTCTATTCTTCTTGTTGTAACTAGGGAATTGTTCAAACTTCATCTTCATCACACGATCAGGAATATGGTGTGCTCGGAAAAGTAGCATGAAAATCAGCCCATGAAACCTGATGTCCTACTAGCTGGGTGGCAAGGAAGTCTGCCCACCAAGTGCTAGCAAGGCCCTGAAGTTGTTGTGCTACAAACAGAGTCTTTTGGACATCACTACAATGGATTAGCCCAAACTTCTGCTCTGTAGTGTGAATCCAGTCATCTGCCTCTAGATGTTCTTTAGCTTTAAGAAATTTGATGGTGAGTTTTTAGAATGTCAACATAGGTATTGTTGGTTGCTGGATCTGAAATGCCCTAAGGAGCAGGTATCTCATTCTGTAACAAAGCTTGGAGGATACGTGCATTGTTGGTGCTGAACATTAGAGCAGTTGCTGCATCATCTAAAGTTGGTGCTAGTGGTGGATTAGGTGGATTAGTCATGTTGGCATGACCACATGAGGTACTAGGTTTATCTGTAGCTCCAGAATGAGTCATCATACTATAAGGTAAGAATGATCTTCAGTCACCAGATTTCCATAGATAGGTAGACAACATAGGAGGAAATGAAAGATAGCATGAATAGGATTGGCAACATACTTAACCCAAACTACTAGTAATGGGATAGAAATTAAAATATTATTAATGACATGATGCATGAATGATCTTACGATTACTACAAACCTTCTTACATAATTTTATTGCTTAATTTTACATAATACATAAGCGAGTGATAGCACACTCAGTTTTACAACATAGGGAGATGTTAAACATGCTATCCCACCTTTACACAACTAGTTAACTATTGTATCGCCATCCTCATGATACGGCTGCCTTATAAAACTAGATGGAAAAAGAGATAGATCCCAAGACTAAGGTGTCCCATTATCACCTAGGGCCTACGCCTGAGATAAGTTTATTGGCCTTCCTAACATCTTACATGCCCTAGTCTTGGAGAAGCGATGCCGATCCTGCCTAGGTGGACGCACAACATGTCCTACTATGAGTTGGAACCTAAGCAACTCCTCAAGTATGTGAACTGGTGGTAAACCAAACTCATCTTCCCTATTTTCATCGGACTCTTGGTGCTAAGCCTCAATACTCTATATCTCAGCTTGCACCATTCTGAGAGCTTGATGGGTCTCTATTAACTCCTGGCAAGTGCACCGACAAGCCATATCTAAACCTCTCACCAACTCTGACTGCCTCTGACTCCTATTGGTGCCTGGATGCGTAGGATTTGGATAACGGATCTCATTGATAGGACCCATAATCCTCCAAGGAAAGTAGGCAAAAGCATAAGAAGTCTGCAACTCAAGGCACCGCACCCTAAGCCCCGCTATAGCCTGGTATGCTGCATCTTCAATTGTGGTTTCGGGGTGACTCCCCATTCCTTGGTACTTAAGTGGCCTTTCATATTCTCCTTCGACAAGTCAAGGATGCAGTATGACCTTCACCACACACTCATCTAGGCCTAGACCTAGGGATCAAGCATAGACAAGGTACTCTAGTAGGTAGGAGAAGTTGGCATGCCACATCAGCTCCCAAAGAATTGCTAGAAAACCCTCAGTGCCTACAGTCCATGTCAGGACAATCAGCCTTCCGTGAGATATCTAAACCAAGTAGAGGATGAGTTAGAAGCAACCTTTTTGACCAAAATAGACTTAAAACTAATTTACATTGTTCATTTTGAAGTTTTGTAAAGTAGTACTACAACAACATCTGTAATGACATGCTCTGATACTAGCTATGGTAGAACCACCCAAATTATATGGCCCATACGTGCCTGTCATTATCTTATAGACTTCTTACTACTACACATGAAAGCCAGACAACTCCAGTAGTCTGTCGGGTGTCCTTGGGAAACCTGAACCATCCACTTTACCTTTTCGAGTAGGATACATCACAGAAGGCATTGTATTATTACAATAATTATACAAATATATTACATTGGAATAAACACAAGTCTTACAAACCATAAGTTTACAAACCATTCATTAAGTTATTACAAACCATGAGTTTTAGCTATCTAGGTAGTAGGGTAGCATGACAGGTACCACTTAAATAACACACAAGAGAGATTCACCTTGCCCAAGGGTGCACAACAAACTTTTCTATTGCTGGCTCTCCTCCTACAATAAGGGTTTAACAAACCCTAAGTACAAAGGTACTCAACAAGACTTAATTGACAAAAAGGAAATACTCCAAGGATATGTAGGCTCACAGGGAACCAAGCTAAGTCTGTAGCAAGAATCAAGGTGAACTTTTGCATAAAAGTTTACTAATGATTGATCCTTACTTTCAATATTTTAGTTCATGTTAAATCATTATAAGTCTCTAGTTTGCACCTAATCTAAATCAATCACTTCTTTAATCATCACATCTCATGATCATAGGTACCATTGTTCTAATAATTAACTACAATGTATGGTCAGAGGGTCGAGTCTTCTTCTCCGAGAAGCAATGGTGATTTGATTCGGTTAGGCCTAGCTGGGCTTTCCTTACCACACAACATATGCAGGTCCTAGACCTACATATATCAACCTTTAGTCGGATCCTCCAAAACATGAACAGATTCATGCGCTACCCGAGATCATAGTACTCCACCTCCCTATGCCGTTCCTCGATGGATTCACAGGATGTGTACACGCTACTCTCGCCATCTCTCCACTCCTAGTGCACAGTTGGCCTTTCACATAATGGAATAGCTAAGGTATCAGGCTTACCGAAGTATGTGGCGAGTACTACAAAGTCTCAACCACACACAGGCCTACAGCGAACGGTCCTTAATCGACACAGGCGGGGCACTACGTCAAGACTCCATTCTTGATGCAAGCAAAGAGTCTGCCCGGTCCCAAATTAAATTCACAATCATCATTAAACCTCAAGACCTTCCCTAAGCATGAACATATGAAACAAAAAGTCCTTACTCGACTCTTATCAACTAAGCATGACTAAGTATCATTAACCTCCTATTACTAATAGGGTGACAAGGATGAGTATTTTTTGGGAGGGAACAGACAAGTATGAGTATTGAAATATTAAGGTAGGCATGCAACAGTAGGTATTCAACCAATTCCTATTTATTTAATGCAGCAAGCATAAGACTTAAGTGAATAACATTTGTAAAACACAAGGAAAAGGTTTTATGCTCCGGGGCTTGCCTGCGGTGTTGGGGTTGTCAGTTTCCTTAGGAATACCACAGATAATAGATCCAATCAACTAACTAAAAACCCTTCTCTTGCTCAACTATAGAATCACCACTTTCGTTGACTAAACATAAATAAAGATGCATGCTTTAGTGTGATGATGTACTTAACATGCATTAAGATGATCAACAAGATTTATTAACTTGAGTACAACTTTCCTTCGCGGTATTGTTAAGTTAACCACTCACAAAGCAACATTGTTATTATTATTAACAAGTTAAATATGGGTACAACTATCATGTAAAGAAGTTGCCAAGGAACAACAAAGGGATTGTTGTTCCAAGGTCCATAATCAAGTCCAAAATCACATCAAAGTTATTTAAGGATTTATAGAAATCATTTCACTATTTTTATTAATCCATAAAAGGCATTTAAATTAAGTGGACATTTATTTTCATCAAAATAGTACCAAAATTTTTGTGAAGACAGGCCTAAGCATATTAAGCATGCCCAAAAAGTTTCATGAATAAAGGATAATTATTTTAGCCAATAAAAATCATGGAAGGTTCATTTATTAATTAAAAGATGTAATTTTTAAACCTAGAAAAAATACTGATTTTGGCAAACTCATATTTTTCCATGATTAAGAACATCATAACAAACTACACACAAATTTTCATAATTTTACCGGTTCTAATTAATTAGTTATGACTTAAACAAGAATTAGCACTATTTAACATTTATAGAAAATCGAAAAAGGAACAAATCCTTTTTCTCACGCACGCTCTCTCTACCCCCAATCACTGACAAGTGGGTCATAGGGTCAGCGCATAGTGTGCCCACGCTGACCACGATGCTGATGCCAATGACCGGCGTTTTCCTCACCAGCGGCGACCTCACCGGCGACAAGATCAACCTCGACAGACACCCCTCTACCTTGCGCACACATACGAGGAACTAGCCGGCACCTAGGGCACCACAACAAGCACACCGGTGGCCATGGTGGCCCGATGGTGCTCAAGCGCGGTGGCTGTGACCAACGGCGATGATTCCAGTGACGCGAAGGGTACCAACACACTCACCTCGCTCACGCAAACAAGCCCAAGGGGTCAGTTGGGCATGCGACAGTTAGCAGTGCACACGACCATGACCGTAGTGGCTTGGCAAGATAGATTGGTCTGGCATGGCAGCGCTCCAGCCACTAGGTCATAGTAGAGTCAAATTGGAGGGCGTGGTTAGCTTCCGGGGCTCACCGTGACTCAGATGCATGTCCTAGTTGAGTCGGGGGCGAAGCAAGCTACTCGGTCGGCATCGAGGACTATGGCGATGACGTGAACTCATGGCAGTGATGACGTTCCAGTGCATCTAGGGCTTGGCTATCAAAACCGGTAAGCCAATAAGCACTAGGGGGTCAAGACAGGGCTAGCACGTGAAACGGCTTGGCGGAAGGCTCACTAGAGTGGCCTGGCCATGGTGAGGGTGGTCACGGCGGTGCTCTACTTAGTGGCGAGGGAGACGATGGCCTCTAGCCAACTCCAACAGAGAAGATTGGTGCTAGCTGGCTTGATCAATGTGCAAGGAGATTGTAAAGCTAGCTACAAGAGCAATTGGGTGAGGACAAAGCGGTGGTGGAGAAATCGGCCAGTGAAGTGAGTGCTCAACGGTGGCCCTAGAAAGAAAGAAAGAAGGGATGGTGGTCAACTTGGCGAGATAAGGGTGAGGGCATGGCTTCTGGGCGTCCAACTCCTGCTAGAGACGTGCCCGTAAAAGTAGCTGCGCGTCACATGCACGCAAGGCAATGAGTGAGGGTGGTGGCCAGCACCAAGCAGACTGCTACATGGCAGCTACTTCGGCAACGTACTGTTAATGCTTGACAGGGCTTATTCCTCCTTCTCTATCTCTTGATTCCATGTAGAAACTTGAAAAACTCCAAAAATGAATGCTATTCACCTTGCTCTGATCTTCAACTTTGCTTCAAGGCTCAACCCCAAATTCTAACTAGTTAGAGAGATCTAATCTACAGAACATAGGTAGATTGAAACTGAATTCAGAACATTCAGTTAGGGTTTTGGAAAATGATTTGATTAGCTATCTTAGGTGAATTAATTAATCATCAACCAACACTCAATCCCTACAACCAATATCATGATTCCAAAGTACCAACTTCATACTTTGAAATGATGCCATTGTTTGCCACAAAATTATTTATGAAATTCATTTTAATTGACTCCCCACAATTGAACTCAAAGTTGAATCCTAAGACTTAGGCAAAATGTGTTAGTGTTGAATTTCAATTCTGATTTCAAATTTGGAGCTCAAATTTTAATTGGATGGACATGAATTCATACCCTACACATGGCATGTAAAGTACACACTTTATAGTTTACACCTCTAAGTTTCTGAGGGCATAATTTCAAGTATTTTAGTGAAATTCCAAAATACAAGGTCACAAGGTACCTTAAAAAACTTTTTTGGTTTGAGCACAACCCATCACACATACACTGCATTGTGACAAGATCCTAACATACAGGTATGTTCAGCCTTGAGTCCAATGGTTCCCAACTGAAGAAGACCCCCGACCGACCCCTTTAGGATCGCTTGGGGGCCCGGAGGCTATGCCCATCGGGCACACTGGCGCGCACCCTCCGGTAAAGAGACCCGGCCGAGCCTGACTCGACCATAGCTTCTGCCTAGGGCTCAGGGGCTTCCCCAAGTCTTGGGCTCCTGATCTATGGCAAGATCAAGCCCAGTCCTTGGCTCCTACCTAGCTAATGATGCCAGCCAAGGCCCAGGCACAAGAAGACAACCACCAGGCTACTGATGCCTAGGGCCTCCCTAGCATTGCTCCCTAGGCATGCCCCTGCCAACAACTCCTCCGATAGGGTCATGTCTGGGGCGTGACACAAGAAGACAAAGCTTCCCATGGCCTCCGGGAGCTCAGAGGCTTCTAGGCCCACATGTCAACCCTTGAAGTTGACCTCCTTTGCCACCTAGAAGACTCTCGAAGATCTCACCCAGGGGAGGTCAGTCCAAGCCAACACCGTTTGACATGTAGAGTGTTAGAACAGAGCAGCCGGATGATGCCCCGGCTTCTTTGGCTCTAAGACACCTCGATAGTCCATGGCCCACCATTACAAGCCCCTCCTAGACTCCGGCACACATAGACCATAGACTAGAACCCTCAAACTACCTTATACCTAGCCTATCTCGTTATATAAGGGATAAGGTCAGACCTAGACGGAGGAGGATATAAGTTCGATCACCAGACACTCCATTCCATTCCATCTGCCTCTGCTCTTCACCAAGAGCAAGGCAACCTAGAGAGGGGCACCAAAGGCCCCTCCTCCACCACATCCCACCATCTCCTTCCTCTCTAACAAGGGGGAGACTCCACTGGCGGTGAGGCAACCTTAGGATTTGCACCGAGCTAACCCCCCTACCAAACTTTCTTCCTTTACACTCTATTGTAACCCTAGAGTTTGGGTGCTCTTGAGTATGAGGATCATTAGCTGCTGGACATAGGGACTGAATTGTCTAGAACCAGGATAAACCATTATGTCTTCTCTATGTGATTCTTGTGTTCCTGAGTCCACCCGAGCCACCGGAATCCCCATACTCTGACACCGACTAGAACAACATGCTTGCCGCAGTATCAACCCTACAACAGCTAGCACACTAGGTAGGGGGTAGCGTCAAGTGCGATTCTAGCTCTATGGTGGCCAGAGCCACCTGCCTCATTGCCGGAGCAAGCGGCGCTGCCCCAAACGGTGGTGTCTACTTCCCCAATGAATTTTCCATCGTGGTTAGTGCCTTCACTCTGGGCTAGGTCCTCAACTTTGGGAGCCTAGTCTACATCGTTGACTGCTATGGTGACCTTAGTCCACAACATGGGGCTGCACCGATGGACAATGAGCCCCCAGCACTGCCTCCTCTGCTAGGACTCTTGGGAGTAGATCTCGAGGTTTTGGCCCGTCAGATCTACCATAATCTAGGCCCAAACCCCACCGTGTCGGACCACCACCAGATGTTCAACATGCTGGCTAATGTCCAACACTAGATCACCACCAGTGAGATGCTCCCACCACTTGATTGCTTTTGGTACTACCTCCTAGGCCTACCTTTCAGGATACAGAATGTGGCGATGTCCTTCTAGCTAGAGCTAGCGCACCTCATCAGTCACGAGGCGCTGTGGAGCATCATCCTCTCTGGCACAGCAGGGACTAATGTCTCCTCGCTCCATGCCATCCTTGAGGTCCTCTCTAGGAATGGTCTAGACTACAACTCCGACGACGTCGACAATGATGCCCCGCCGCACATGTGCTACCACATTGATAGCAATGATATTGCGGAGGAGGCACCTAGGGTCATGCTGCTAGACCAGAGTCCCCGCAGCCACGTGGCCTACCTTTAGGAGAAGGCAGACCGCTTGCATGCTCGGTAGGTGAACAAGGAAGCCACCGAGGTAGAGCTTGAGCGCCAAAGGCAAGACTTTGCACGGCAGCAAACCACGCACCCTCTCGGTGATGACGATGATGCCTGCACGGGGGCTCCCAGCGGCCTCTGCTTCCCCCATATGGCATACAACATGGTGGCCACCGCTTGCCACCTGGAAGACATCCCTGACACGCCGGACCCAAAGACCAACGAGCGGCTGAATGAGGTGAAGTGGCTCCACCACATTGCCCATGAGTAGCAGGCCAAGAGTTTAGCCTCTCGGCACTGCGCCGCGCTCTCCTAGCCATCCTAGAGGCGACGGGGAGCAGTGGCGACACCTTTAGCAATAGCTCTGACTAGCCATAGACCTAGGGTGCTATGCCTCTATAGGAGCAAAGGTGCAACCATTCTCCTTGGCATCCCCCCGCATGGCACCGAATCGGCGATGACCACAATGTCCGCGACACCATCGAGGATAGGCGATAGACTCAGTCATAGTCCCATATGCCTGAGCGATGGGTCAAGGGCCTCATCCTAGATCACTTCAACCCCCTAGTGTTTGGGGCAGTGATCTAGGTGTCCCCCTACCCTAGGTGCTTCTGGCCAATGACGCACATCTCCATGTATGATGGCGAGACCAACCTGAACCATTATCTCGAGGACTACCGCCTCACCATGAAGGCTGGGGGTCAGACGATGACTTTGCCATCTAGTACCTTCCTCTACTTCTATCAAGCTCAACTAGAGCTTGGCTCGAGCACCTCGAGCCTGGCAGCATCTGCTGCTAGGGCAATCTTCATGCGGCCTTCATCAGCCACTTCCAGGGTACCTACGCCCACCCAGGGAACTTCTAGAATCTCCGCAACTTCAAGCAGAGGGCTGACAAGACCCTTTGGGAGTACATTTATCACTTCTCCAAGAAGCGCAATGTGCCCCCAAACATTACTGATGTCAACATGATCAACGCCTTCAACTATGACACTACCTGTGAGGCGCTTGTCCACACGCTCAATCGCGAGACCCCGCGCACGATGCGGGAGCTCCGGGACATCACCACCTAGTATGCCACCGGTGAGGAGGCCACCTAGGCCAACTTTAGTGGGAAAGCCAAGGCCGTCGGCCACCTCAGTGGTGTTGATGGCACTGATGATCCTGCCTCATCCTAGCGACAGCGCGACAGGAGGAGATGGTCGCTGTGTCAAACCACACCGCCAAACCTCAGCTCCATGGGCGCGCTGCATGCTTGAAACACTTCAAGAAGGCACTTGAGTCCTCCTACCTATTCCATGGGGGGCAGGCGAAGCATCTTCTCAAGGACTATGCTACCATGAAGGGCTACATCCGTAGCACCCTTGGCCAATAGGGCAAGGCCTAGAAGCCTACCCAAAGGCCGATGACCCGGTGGACAGTGCCCAAGAGGAAGACAACAAGTTCCCCGAGGCCGACTGCTGCCTCATGATATTTGGGGGCTCCCATGCATATGAATCCCATCGACAGCGCTGCATCACCGAGCAGGAGGTGAATGCCGTCCACACCCCCTCCACCCTAACACGGCTTTGGTGGTCCCAAATAGCCATCACCTTCGACCAAGAAGACCATCTTGATCGTGTCCCCCATCTAGGGCGCTACCCGCTTGTGGTTAGCCCAATCGTGGGCACCATGTGCCTCACCAAGGTGCTGATGGATTGGGGCAGCAGCCTCCACATACCCTACACTAGCACCCTCGACAAGATGGGCATCCCTTAGAGTAGGCTATGCCCCAGCGAGGCACCGTTCTATAGGATTATGCCAAGGAAGGAAGCCATGCCCCTCGAGTGCATCCAGTTCAACATCACCTTCGGTTAGCTAGACAACTTCCGTAAGGAGCCACTCACCTTCGAGGTCATCGACTTCCTCGGTGTCTACCATGCCCTCCTCGATCGACCGTGCTTTGCGAAGTTCATGGCCGTCCCTAACTACATGTACCTCAAGCTCAAGATGCCTGGCCCGAAGGGGGTCATCACTGGCGAGGGCAGCTTCGAGCAAGCCTACTACTATGAGCAAGACTACGTCGCCCAAGTGGCCATGCTCATCGCCCCTATGCTCCTGATGGACCTAGCCATGACGTAGGGAGGGTGCCAGTAGAGGAAGCATCCAAGACGGTGGCAGTGCTTAACCAACTGATCATCGGTAGGTGGTCAAGACCTCTAGTGGCAGCAGTGGCTCAGCTGGATCCTCTATCCAGGCACTTGGCTCCCTAGAAGGGGCTAACCCGATCAAGGTGAGTTCTGACCTTTCCCCCTGAGGGAAGGCCATCGCCAAGCCATCCGCCTAGAAGTGACACCTCTCGAGCCATGGCCTGCCTGCCGACCTCCTTCGCTGGCCTACCTCTCCAACAACAAAAACCAAGATAACTCTTGACCCCCCAACCCTCTTGTTTTGCTTACCTCTATCTACTATATTCACTATCTTCCTTGACCTAAGCCATCCCAATGATGGCTCGACCGCATCACAGGATCAACCAAGCTAACCACTTGCTGACCTTTTTAGAGGAGGACCAATGCAGAAGTCCCCTGAGCGAGGCAAGGATAGGACGGATGGAGGAGGAGTAGGTGAAAGATCAGCAAGGTGCTAATGGAGCAGCCTCGACCATCATGTTACTAGTTATGTCCTCTTTCCCCTCTCTTGTGTCCATTCCATTTTTTTCTTTGCAGATATCTACCTATCTCCTGATCTTTCATCAGATCATTCCACCCCACCATATGTTGGTCCGAGGACACCCCGAAGGGGCATCATCGAGGGTTCATGGCTGGCAGCCAGACTTACCCATCGGAAACCAAAACAAATGACACCAAGCATCATGCATAGCTTAATTTAGTGGATCTGGCTGGACAACCTTTTTGCATAAAAGCTTGAATAACCATTACCATTATTCACCTGTACTAGCAGTGACTTTTAGCCATTACCTACCATCTATATTATCACCTATACTAATCAATCACTTGATTAAGTTGCAAACAATAATAACCATATCAGGTATTTCATGGCTCATTGTCATTATCATCATCATCATCATTTAACCATATCTTTAAATTTAGTGAATCTACGTTGCCGCTGCTCAGTCAAGTTCTCACTATCCGGGAGAGATGGCGATTCGAATCGATTCCTATGTAGCTGGAGGGGTATTCCTAACACAAACCCTGCTTTCCCCGTTAGGGTCGCAATCAAGTCACCTTTGGAACAACTCAGGAGTCGCGAGTCCGAACAGATCAGCATTCTCAGAGAACCACTCTACCAAGGTTGATCGGGACTCTAACCTGCCTGGGCTTATGCCAATGGCTCTCTGCACATCCTTATTACCTCTAGAATGCACACCACTGCTCGTGTTCCCGGCCTGAGTCGAGCTTTGTGGTCAGAACGAGTTATCCGGCCAGCTAAGTGTTAGGCTGCATTCAACATGACATGAGGACGTATAGCGTATCGGTCCTTAAATGACACAGATGGGGATAGATTCACACCCAAGACCTCCATGCCTTGTTGCTGCACTACCGTCATCCCATCCGGTCTCTTTTCATTATTAACACATGGTTCTTTTTCATGATAGCAATTATAGCCAACTGTGACCAGAGCTCATCCTACATCTCGTAGGTGACAGGAAATCACCCGACTTCTACCGATCTAAGCATAGCTAAGCATCATTCAATCCTACACTTAATTAGGATTCATAGGATTTTATCTGGACAAGGTAAGGATATAATGCAACAATTGGTTCCAACCAATTCCTATACTTAATGCATCATCAATAATAAAAGATACTCAAGATATTTGTAAAAACATGAGAGACTTAGACTGCTCCGGGGCTTGCCTTTTAGGAAAGAGGACGGTTGGTGGTCAGGGCACTCGGGCAATTCCTCCTCGGTGGCTGCTTCGTCGATTTCCTGCACCTCAGGCTCCTCCTCCTGGCTCGCTCCCTCGAACTCTAGCAGCGTCACTCCCTCCGGCACACCTATTGCATGAATGTGCAAGATAAATATCATGGATGCACATGAATGAAGTTAGGGATGCTCGGGGAATGCAAATGCTTACTGCAGTCCGCATTTTCCGACATAGGCTCTATTCAAATCACTTTAACTTACCAAGTTTATACAATCTAATGTACAATTGTGCATCTTTAGTTAAAGACCTAGCACCTGCACCTAAGCATGTTCTCAAGTTAGGCTAGCACCTAAACAATCAACAAGAACATTGCAACTAAGCACACACAATCATTCGTATTTTAGCAAAGCAGGAACTTATATAGCGGTACAGTAAACTGACCATAACTGGAGATCTACAAATCAAAATGATAGGCAACAAGACAATTTGGAAAGCTTATGACATTGCCTATAATTCATTTTCAGACCTCAAGGAATGATTACAACTTTTACCAGGTCGAATTTAAAGAACCACATAATCAGGTCTAACAAGACAGAGAGCAAGCAAAACTGTGATCTAACTTTGAACAGCTGTAGCTCCTAAACTACTAGGCCAAATGCCACCAAATTTTGACAGGAGCTAGATACATAAATTATCTACAACTTTTATATTCACCACATTCCCAGCAAACCAAAATATCATAGGGAACTTTGTAAAGTCCCAAGAACTATCCAGAAAGACATAATGCCAGGAAATATTTATTAACTTATGTTGCAAACAATTAACTGGACAAAACCAACTCTACTCACTTATTACACATGTCACAAGAACACCAGAAAGTAAAGTGTTCACCACCAATTTATTTCTTTTAATGCCTTTCTTAATTTATTTAATTAATTAAGAGAAATGTTAAACATATATGACAACTACACCATTTAATCTACAAAAATTACAGTAGGTACTACATGATCCAAGTAGACCACTATAAAAATTTAACATCATTTGAGCAAGTACAACATCCTACACAAAAATGACAATACATAATGGCTTAAAATGACATAATTAGGAAACCCTAGTGAAAAGTGTCAAGCAATAGATTTTATATTTTTCCTAGCATCCTTAAGGTACTAGGACATTCACCACAAAATTTCATGGTCATTGGATTCATAGATAAATTACAAAAATTCACACGAGGATCATTCAATGATAAAAGGAAAATCTATAACTCCAAAACCATACATGCAATGACTCTCAAATTTTCACCAGAGCTTCTACTCATCAAGAATAGCTCACCAACAAACTTTCATAATTTTTGGAGCAGAGGAACTCAAGATATAATTTAAACAAGTTTGCATGCATTTAAAAACACATTTCAAGTTTCAAATTAATTCATCCAAAACTTCCACTACAAGTGCCCATGTTATATTTTTCCTAAATACTACACTTCACTGTGATCCTAACAAAATTGTAACCACCCAATTTGGATCTACAAAACTCTAGATAAAGATTTTACAAAATAGCATCAAAATCAGAACAAATGAACTAGCTTTCTATAGCATAGTGACTGACAGCAGGGACCCGCATGTCAGTAGGCCCCGCCTGTCATCGACACAAAACAGGGGACGACGCTTACGACGGCACGGAAACGGCATAGCTCACTGATGACGGTGTCTTCGGCAACGAGGAGGGTACCTCTGTGTTCGCCATGACCTCCCACATTGATTGACCTACACAACCTAAGCTCTAATGGACTCTAGGTAAGGCGGCCATGGCACACGGCGGCTCGGTGGAGCTCCGGTGGCAGTGTGCTAGCGATGGCGAGCCTCCATTGTCTCTTCCGAGCTTGGTACGAGCTTCACGAGATCACCACAGAGCTAGCTAGGAAGGAAAAGGAGGATGAGAGGGACCCTAGCTATCCCGACCACGGTGGCCTCGAACTCCGGTGAGGTTGCGCTCATGGCGGTGGTGGCGGAAGTGACAAATGTGGCTGCTACCTTGGTTCTGTGGCTGAACGGCGAGGTGGACGAGCAAAAGGGGACTATAGTGGAGCTTCAACGGTGGCAAAGGGGCAAAGAGGTGCGAGCTTGCGCTGGCTATGGCGACGGCGGAGGGTTGCGCTGCTGCTTCGGTGCTGCGGGCGAGCAGAGGAGGCGAAGGAGAAGCAAAACGGAAATGGGCGCATGTGGGGCTCTCGGTCGCGTGTAGGGGCTTCAATTGCCATTCTCAGGCCCGTCGTGGCCTGCTCGATCAGATGGCTAGCGAGGCATGGTGCCACGTGGCGTTCACACTCTGTTGCTGGTCGGCACTGTAGACGTCGATTCATGGTTCAAATGCGAGTCTGACAGCAATACTTGACAGCGTTATATCTCCTAATCTGTTGCTCATAAGCGAATACAGTCTGCATGAAAGTTGTAGCCCTTACTCCCATCTTCAACTTCTATTAAAGGACCAAGGACTAATTCTCAACAGATACAGAGTAAAATCATGCCAAAGTAGAGTTCATGAAACTGAAACTCAGTTTTCACACAGAAAATTTCTAAGTGTTGAATCAAACCCCAATTCTGACTTGTGGGACCTTTTTGAGCATGTTGTGCACATTTTCATGAGATGGTCATAAAATAACTTTTGTTCCTTATAAAATTTTCTACATCTTTGCTTTAGGTTGCTCAGACATGCAAACACTCTAAGTTGTACTTTTTAAATAGTCAAACAAAAGAGTTCAGGGGTCAATACAAGTCAAACCATTACTTGAAATCATAATTAGGCAACATGGTCAACATGAACATTGTTCCTAATGACATTGTAAGTAGTAGCTAAGTTGTTTAAGAGGATAATTAGCCACACCAAAATGACCACACAAAATCAAGCATCACATGTATTGAAACAAGGAAAAACAAGTGAAATGTTACCTTTGTTTCAAAGTCATGTTTCACATGTTTCATGATTTTGTTGCATAGTACTAACTAACCATGTTTCACTAAAGTGAGTTGCACATGTTGCACACTATTCATTTCAATAAACAAACACATATGAAATATAACAATATGTTGCAATGTTTTGAAACATGTTTCATGCAATATAAGCTCATGAATGGGTGAATGATGCTCATGTTCATGAAATGCAAGTGCAATGTGGAAGCCAAACACCTAGGGTGTTACAGCCCTCCCCCTTATAAAAATCTCATCCCAAGATTTGATAAGCATACCATTGTTGATAGAATTCCTTATAATCGTCCCTCAAATAATCTTCTCTTTCCCACGTTGCATCGCGTTCACTACCTTGATTACTCCACATGACCTTGTAAAACCTGACCACCCGACTCCGAGTCACTCGCTCACGAGTGTCAATTACTCGGACCTGGCTTTTCTTCAAAGGTTAAATCAGATTTTAACACGATATCCCCTAGTGGAACTCTCTCTTCAGGGACGCGAAGACATTTCTTCAATTGGGATACGTGAAAGACATTGAAGATGGCACTCATCTCCAGAGGTAATTGGATCTTGTATGCTACCTTACCACTTTGTCCAATGATTTCAAATGGACTGACATATCTCGGCGCAAGCTTTCGCTTCACACCAAAGCATTGGACACTCTTCATGGGTGAGGCTTTCAGATAAACAAAGTCTCCAACTTCAAACTCAATAGGTTTCCTATGACGATCAGCATAACTTTTCTACCTAGCTTGAGCTGTGGCCATATGGGTTTCGATAGTACGGACTTGTTCTTCAGCTTCTTGAACAAAATCAATTCCATAATATCTCCTTTCACCAGCTTCAACCCAATTCATCGGGGTTCTACACTTTCATCCGTACAAAGCTTCAAACGGTGCCATCTTGATACTCTCTTGATAACTATTATTGTAAGAGAATTCATCTAGGGGCAACCACTTTTCCCATGAACCCTTAGCCGAGATGACACATGCTCTCAGCATATCTTCTAAGATTTGATTCACTCATTCAGTTTGCCCATTGGTTTGCGGATGATAGGCAGAACTTCTTACTAACTTAGTTCCTAATAATCCGTGTAAGTGCTCCCAAAAGCGAGCAGTGAACTGTGGTCCTCTATGAGAGACAATAGTATGAGGTATCCCATGAAGTCGGACTATCTGATTAAAGTACAACTCCGCATAGTCAGTTGGACGGAAATCTATGCGGACAGGAATGAAGTGTGCAGACTTGGTCAGACGGTCTACAATCATCCAAATGGAGTTAAAATTCCTCTGAGTAGTAGGGAGCCCAACGATAAAATCCATACTTATCTCCTCCCATTTCCAACCTAGAATAGAGAGTGGCTGAAGCAATCTAGCTTTCATGTGATAGCTGGTATCAGAGCTAGATTCAACACTAAACATGTCATGCGGGTATTTAAAAACAAAAGCTTTTGTTGTGAAAATGGTTTTCCAACTTATAGTTATATATAAGTGTTCAAAAATCAAAAAATTTATGGTGTACTGGTGATCACATCCCTTGTAGCTCACTTAAGGACTTCTAGGTGGCTTATATATAATTACTAACTTGGGGGAAATCGGTTGTTTCTATTTCATCGTCCATGCAGCGTGCTATTGCATGGGTGCCATTCGCTTGAATGGTAATGTATGGATCAATTGCCACTACGCTAAGGTAAGTGTGAGTTGTGAGAGCATGACTGTCCAACCGTCGGTCTAGGGGAGAGTTAGTTGTGGTTACTAGAGTATTTACATGTTGCATACATGTATATATGAAGGTACTTAATTGTGGGTACATCTGTCGGGTAGTATGGATACCAAAGTATATATATCTAGGGATGTATATATCGAGAATCTTAGTTACTACTTTCATTATTAGCATTATATCTTGTTGGGTTGGGCTGCAATGAAGTTTTCTGCAGGTACGCTAACAACGCACCATGTAGATCGACTAGTTATCGCTAATTGAGAGAACGTATGTATGCCATCGTATATTCCGCTAAAACTTAAATTTTCTTAGGTTTGTGAGGACGTACAGAACGAGCATGCATCATATTCACTCATGTCATTCATATTGCCTTACTCCCTCCCTTATAATTGCTTATTCCAAGTATTAAGTTCCATCTCTCAACAAAGTAATCCTCTCACGAGAGTTGCATCCCTTTTTGATACAGATGGCCGCGCCCATGTTTCCTACTGGTAGCAGCACCTTTTTGGACCAGTTCGGTACGCCCACCTTGCTCTAGAGGGTGCTAAGCTCAGTTGGGTACCCGGAGGCACCCCGCTACATGTGGAGGCAGGCGGTGCCATTGGGAGATGTACCATGGTACGTTGTGACCTTTATAGTGCCACAGAAACCCATGAGACTGTTGTGGCATGGGTGGAGCATTGAGACTGATGGGCAAAGCCCATGGGAAGCTGCTCAAGTTGTTGCCCTTGATGTGCTTATGGATATAGCACAGAGCTTCGAGGATGAGTTAGTGGGTGGACCAGCTTCATCCATTCCCTGAGTGGCTCCTACTGAAGCTGAGTGGACTCAAGAAGTTGGCTAGGCTTTGGTTCGAGGCCATGGTGAATGTGTTCAGAGCGACAATGCTAGAATGAGTGCTATGATGGCCGTCTTGAAGCTTTGTCGAGTCAGGCAGGACACCCTTTCAAGTGTGCTAGAAGAAGCTGGCAAGGCAATGGCAGCCCAGCACAAGTTTAGGTTGTGTGCCCACAAATATCATCGTAGGGCGGATGCATGTGGGCGAGCTCAGCAAGAAGTAGATGAGATTCGAGGTATTGCAAATTATCGCCTGCAGTAGTGGGGTCAAACAGCATGTGAGAGAGACGAGCTTCATAACCAGCTGATGAACCTCACTATAGAGAGAGATGAGGCAGCACGGGAGTTGGATCATGTGACCCATCATAGAGATGTAGCCTTAGAGTTGGCAGAAGAAAGACGTTAGGGCTAGATCATGGCTAACCACAACACTTTTTAAAGGGAGCATAAGCTCCAAGAGCAGCTTGAAGAGCTTCAGGTCGAACACCATCAACTTGAACAACCATCTGTTTCCTATTCCTCACCCTATACCAAGGTATCCTAATGTGGGTGGACCTCAAGTGATTGAGGCTGATGAAGAAGAAGAGGACGTGCATATGGATGACAATGCAGCTGAACCTGCAAATGAAGAAGAAGAGGAAGATCCTGAAAGAAGTCCAAGGCATCTCCAATGTGGACAGCAATCACTTCGATGAGTAGTAGTTAGCAAGTCTCACTAGTTTAAGCTTTTGTAGTCATTGGTGTAATGGACTTAGTACTATGACTGATGTGGGATGTACCTTTTAATTCAAACTTGGCATGTAATGTACTTAAATCCGCTCCCTTCGGGATGCGTACCTTGATGGTTAAGTTTAAAACTTGTCATGTTGGAATGCACTGCGTATGGCGCTAGTAATCAAATTGATGATGTGGTGATTGGAGAATGAATTATTGCCTCTGTTTATTGTATGAAGTTTTCATTCTCTCTAGTAAATTCAATTTGGCGTAATTACATTGTTCCTCTCCAATGTGCTGACATCACCAATAATTGTTGGTTGCGCATTGTTGCAGATGCCTCGCACTCATTCCACTGGTGCGGCTGGTGATGATGACGATCTTCCACCGCCACCACCACCCACACCAACGGAATTGATGGCAATTCTTGCGGAAGGACAGCGCACTATGGCTAAGGCTCTCCGCACGATTGCAAATCATGATGGTCGTGGTGCACGCCAAGGACCAGAACCAAATTAGTATAGCGACTTCAAACATTTCCTTGACACTAAACCACCGATCTTCAAGGAGGCTGAAGAGCCCCTCCAAACTGATGAGTGGTTGAACACTCTCGAGTAGAAGTTCTGTCTGCTTCGCTTGACTAAGGTGCTGAAGACTGAGTATGCATCTCACCAACTACATGGGCCAGCTGGTATTTGGTGGAGTCATCATCGGTCCACTATGCCCGCTAATGCCCAAATCACCGGTACAGCGCCCATCTCTAGAAGGCCTTATAGAATGCCTCCCAGTGAACTAGCCGAACTCAAGACCCAGTTGAATGAACTTCTAAAGAAAGGCCTTATCCATCCTAGTTTGTCTCCGTGGGGGTGCCCAGCTATCTTTGTGAAGAAGGATCAATCCCTACGCATGTGTGTAGATTATAGGCCTTTGAATGGTAACACAAGATGCATCACATAAGCATTCAAGACAAACACAAGATTATACAAGACATAGACACCAATAGCTATTTAACTAACATCACACAACTAACTATAGAGAGTAAGCACATCAAACATGACACAAGTTTAACAAGGTCACAAGTATCATAACTTGACCATCAACAAGGGCATAAGCCACACTTAGCAACACATGGAGTAAACAACCACAACTAGCATATGTCTATTTCTGGACTAGAAACAACAGCTTCATGTTTGGATCATAACTAGAGTTATACAAATCCAATAGCCATGAAACAAGACATTCAAAAAAGCTTATGAAATTTTCTACAATTCATCTTTAATCAATTTAGCATGATTCTCAAGTAAACTAAGTCAAATATATCCATTTATAGAAACTGGTCCACAATTGACAGAGAACAGCCATTTCTGAAACTCAACTTTAAACAGGCATAACTCACAAACCACAAGGCCAAATACCACCAAATTTTAATAGCAGCTAGATACATGAATTATCTACAACTTTGTTATTATCACCAAAAGCTTATTCCAAAGCTAACTAGGTCAAACATTCAGCTTCAAGGTCGCCCAAAGCAACTAAAAGTGCGAGGGACGTTCGGGAGGCTGAGCCCATGTGGTTGTAGCCTAGGCGCCTAGAAGCGCCCCGACCGTTGTGATGAATGATGTCCAAGTACTAACTTGAGCCACTCGTAGTGACCCAACAAGGGAGGTAGCGAGCCCCCGAGTACCGACAGATGAGCTCGAGAACTATATGTGTGGCTCGGTTGGGAAGCCGAGGATCTCTCCTCTGGGGGATATGATCGGGGCATGGAACGACCATAAACCCAGGGTTCTCACAGACTTACCTGCTAGCAGCATGAGCATGGCGACCTTGGCCAATGAGGCCATCGTTGTAACAGTCTAGCCCAACGAGGGATCAAGTCTCTGAGCATGATTCAAGAGCAAAATGGGATTACACATGAAAGTAATTTCATTTTATTAATTGAGAATGACCCAATTACAATATATGGCAGCAGAAACCATGATCTACTGCCGCCTATACAGTAGCAGAGACTATAGGGTGTACCCGACCTCTAGGTTGGGGCCCTATGGCGCACATGGCTCAAGTAAAAGGGCCACTCGAGGTCAGGCGACGTCGACCGTTGCACCGTCAACGGGGCTAGCACTCCTTCACCATCGCCAGGAGGGAGGGGCAGTGACTGGCGCATCATGACCTCCCTCCCCATTAGAGGGTACAAGAACTCTAGCAACATCACTAGAGTCCTTACACCATCTTGTGAGGGGGATGTGGTAGATGCCTCTAGCATCATGTCATTGCCCCTCCTTCGCTGGAGTCCTTCCACTCTCGAAGACATAATCGCTCGGCAGAGGACACCAAGGTCACTCGAAGGGAAGCATCACACTTCATTGCCACCTCCATCACCACTGAATAAGATGGATCCAAGGAAGAAGAAGAGAGGGGGTAGAGGAAGGGATTGAAGACACCGTGTCCCATAGGTGCTGCCCTTTATAGCCAAAGGCAGTGCGCTATGAGTGGCTCTGGACCCTCCAATCAACCATCAGTGGCTACAAAGGACCCTGAGGAACCGGCTAAGTGTCCTCCGGGTGATTGCGTGATGATGGCTACACAGCAAAGGCAGAGTTAAGGAACCACTGATAATGAGTCAAGTCCCCGCTCCACTTTCCACCACACGCACCGCCCACTCCACGCATGCCTCCTCATAGGACTTAGGGGATCAGCCTCCCCCAAGCCCATCGGCTATCATCAATGGCTTGGATCCATGCGCACCAAGTGCCAAGGCTCCTGCTCCATGAGATCTGCTCCATGTGACCCTAATGGATGGCACAGCACGGGGGTGTACGTAGGAATCATAACTCCTCCATCAGGCACGATGGCCTAGATGCCATCAACCGCCTATGCAAGGTGTCTGTGGACGGGACACACCCAAAAGCCACCCCCTTCGCTGGCAAGGTGGCCCCACAATGGCCTCAAGGATTGCATCGGCTCCCCAAATGGAGCAGCCCGACCTCCCGATCAATGGGCGCTCGGGTGATGCATCCCCCAAAAACCAACCAACTCCTAGAGTTGGGTTGGGAGATGCTGAGTAGTGGGCCCAACGCGGGCCTCCGTTCACGCCATCGTGCTTGTGGCTCACCATGGCCGCGCCTCTCCATCACACCTCCTACCCTCCTTTCCTATGATATGTAGTCGCCTTGTGGTACCTATGCCTAGGTAGGAGTTTGGCTTGATGCTACTGCTTGGTCATGCGGGAATGCGCTACCGCTCCCGCCATGGCCGCCATTGCCGTCGTGGCAATCGAGCTCACCATCGCCGAGCTGAGCCATCACCTTCCATCTCTTTCATGCGCATTAGGATGATTAAGCCTAGACCTAGCATCTGGCATGACAAAGACCCACCTCTTGTTGTTGTCTCGCTGGAACATCATGAGCACCGCCGTGCTCCAGTGTGTCGCTGCACGGGCATGCATGCAGTTAGTGCTCGCTGTCACATCACCGGGACCCTAGCCACCTAGGTTAGCTTCGATAGGTTACCATAGAGCTGTAGAGTACCTCACTAGAGCATATGGTGGCTAGAGGGCACTGGTGTACCACCGCGCGACCACTGTCGTCTGCCATTGTAGCCGACGAGCTACTTCCGGTGAGCTTCTAGGCTTGCGGAGCACACCTATCGACGCGGCTTGATGAGACGAGCATGTAGGTGTTGTCGTCGTCGCCGGAGATCTCGACGCTAGCGAAATATCATTGATTGGAGCAATTCCTCTGTTCTCACGTCGCTGATGTCTAGGTCCCACTGACCAGCGGACCCCATCTGTCAGTCTGAGTATTAGTTGATTTTCTAAATTGTGTTCATAGATTTGAGTGCTTGTTTCAAAAATTCATATCAAGAGCTAGGAGTGTCCAATTTTGGTGAACCAAATTTTGTTGGATTCTTCATGATGTGCAGTAGTTTATAAAAATATTAAATGCGTTGTTTCTAGTATTTTTCAAGGTGAATAAAATGTAGATAGATAAGTGCTTTTAAATATTTGCAATCTTGTAAAATGTATAACTTGAGCTAGGAAAGTGATAAAATTGTGATTCCAATTTTGCTGATCTTGTGTTGACATGATCAAGCTAGGAAAAATACTAAACTTGTAGTAAACTTGATAGGAGTAAGGTCTTTCTATTTATCTTTTAATAAATGGTGTTTTCTGAGGAAATTCATAAGGATAAAAATACATAACATATGATCATGCAAATTTTTACACAGTATTCTTATTCTTGGAGAAATGTAAGAAAAATATTAAATCTATTGTTTGACACTTTCCACTTTGCTAAACTATTTTTGCTTAAATCAGCCTATGTAACTTGTTATTTTTTGTAGAGGTAGTTATACTAATCCAAATGGCAAGAAATTGGAACAGTAGACTATTGAGGTCATTTGTAGGCTACTGTAATTTTATTAGAATTTATTATGCCCTAGAAGTATTTATCCTTTAAATCACCCTATTATTTAAGGAAAATAATAAATGGATATAAATAAGTTAGTTATGTTTGACCATGATGTTTTCTATGGTGCTTGTGATACATATGAAATGTTGATGTTAGTGGTAAGGCTTAAAGGTAATTGGTTGTATGCAACTAGTTCATTATTGCTTTATAATTCAACTAGATGGCTGCATATTTAGTTTCGGTTGAGTTGATAATTTCATGTTGATAATGGTCTTTTCTAAAAAACTTGTTAATAACAAAGTTGTAGGTAACTTACTTATCTACCTTGTGTTAAATTTTCATAGTCATAGGCCTTAAGGTTTAAGAATTATGGCTGTTAGAATTCTGCTATCAGAAATGCTTGCACTCTAGATAGATTTGAATGCTTGAATTCTTTGACCCAGATAACTATTGAATCACATTAAGTTGATTAAAAAAAGTTGTAGGCAATTTTATAAGATTTCCATAATGGCCACAAACATATTATTTTGATGTATATAACTCCAGTTATGGTCAAAACAAGTGACTGTTGTATTGTGGTCCAGAAAATGATTTACATAAGAGTTTGTTTAGTTATTAGAGAAGAGATAGGCACCTACTCAGTAGAATAAGATGCACTTGTTATTACTTTAATACCATTCTATTGAAAACACTTATGAGGATGCATTCATCATATCATATCATATTATATGTGTCATCATATATGCATTCGAGATATCTTAATTCATGCTCATGCATTTAGGATCGTCCGAAGAAATAACTCTCCTAGAGTTCAACGAGGAAGCAGAAGAGGATCAGCAAGAGATGCCTTAGGCCACCTATCTAGGAGAAGAGGAGTAGATTCTTGAAGATCTCCCTAACTGCCTAGATCACTGGCCAACCTGTTTCCTCAAAGGCAAGCCCCGGAGCATTCTAAGTCTCCCATGTTTACAAAATATTACTTGAGTCCTTTATGTTTGATGCATTAGGTTATAAGAGTTGATTGGAAACACTTGATGCATGGAACTACCTTGTCCTAGATACATATACCTTTAACCCTATGTAGGTCCAGGATCGAATCTATGCTTAGCCATGCTTAGACCGGTAGAAGTTGGGTGATTTCCTATCACCTGTGAGATATAGGTGGATACCGAACCACGGTTGGCTATATTTGCTATCGTGGAAAAGAACCATGGGGTAATGTAAATGGAGGCCAGGCGGAGTCTATGTATAGGTTGACTCATGTGATTATATCTGTGCCAATTAAGGACCATACCATTGTTTTCACTTCTGACAAGATTGAACGCATGTCTATCACTTAGCTGGTCGGATAACTCATTTCGATCATGAAGCCGAGTAGCTCAACTCAGGCAGGGCCCTGTTCTATAAAAGTGCGCACTCTAGATGGTAGCAAGGATGTGTGGGGAGCCAGATGTTAGCCCAAGGGTAGGCTGGGCCTGAATGTCCTAGCAGCTGATTGTCCCTAATTGTGCGGCGCTGGGCGAACCCATGAAATGTGGACTTGAGTTGTACCTAAGGTGACCTAAGGTGACCGTTGATCTGGTCTGCCTGGGTTTGTGTTAGGAATAAATTCCTAGCTAGTTGAAATCGATTCGAATCATCGTCTCTCCCGGAAAGTGAGAAACTTGGCTAGCCCCAACATCGTAGTAATTTTGTTATGGAATGTGATGGTTTGGATGAACATGGAATTACTACACCGGCTATGGTTACTATTGTATGCTACTAAATGATATACCGCATGTTTGGCATAGGTTAGTTGCTAATCTAGAGATAAATAGCTACAATTAATTTGATGACCAAATTATAATTGTACAACTGAATTAGTCGCTTTTTATGCAAAATATTGTTGAGCTACCTCCACTTATAAAGCCTTGTATAATCCTTGGAGTCACTTTATTTTTGGTTTATGATGGGTAAGTCTAGTTGAGTACCTTCTCATACTTAGGGTTTTATTCCCATTGTTGCAGATGGTACAGTTTATCATAGCTATTTCAAGAACTGCTTCAAACTTTAATTTGCACTATATTTGAACTATGTTGGCAAATGTTAGCTTTAAACTTTAATTTGCTTCCGCTACTATTTACTGAACTTGGTTTGTAATAACCTTAATTCATACTCTGATGAATGGACTATATTTGTGAACCTTATGTAACATGTGACATGTATGTTGAATCATGTACGATCTTGGTTGTATGTTGATGGTTAATCGAGACCCGTCATGGCACTCAAGGACTACCGAGTTTATATGGGCTCAAGTATGATAGTGCAACCGCTTGCGGGCTGCCATTGTACTTGTGCTCTTATAAATTTGTCGGTTCTGCGACAAATTCCACCTTTGGAAATCCCTATTGAAATTAAGGATGACCTCTTTGGTCCTGATTTTGGAAAAACATTAAATTCTCAACTTCATAAGAGACCTTCGAGTGAATATAATTCAAATTATCTGAAGAAGGGATCTCTTGGAAAGCATCCTTATTTCCATATAGGACATTGGGAAGAATTCAAGGATGGCATTTCAAGTAATGCCATAGAAGGAGAGCTGAGCCATCTAGAAGTCATTCCTATCCTCTCCCCTTCTATGTTCACATTAGATGTCTCATCTGAACCCATCCTTGACCCTGATGATCCCTCTTATGCTCTCTCTCCTAAGTGTCATGATGACCCTAGAAATCCACTAAGACAACCAAAGTATAGGAATCATGAAGGCCACAAGGATGACCAAAAAGAGCAACGACAATGCCTAGAATGTATTAAGAACTTGTATGTCGTTACTAAAGAATGGATGGACATAGATGAAGCCTTATGGGTAGAATCCAAAATTGGCTTAGATCCAAACGGTGAGCTTAAATCAATCTCTTTAATAAACATGACTCATCCAAGTTTGGAGGAGGCCTTAGATGAGATTATCCCGAGAGCCACCAATCCATGGGAAATCTTGGACAATAAAACATCCAATGAATGTCATAGGCATGGAATGATGGAGACAATGTTTTTGCTTATAGACATTCATGAAGAAACACCCTTAGAGCTTGAAAAGGAAGATAACATCAATGAGCATGGAAGTTATTTCATGAACACCTCATCAAATCCATGCTCGTATGCAAAATCTCCTCAATCAATTGATCTCTCTAACATTGTCGCACACAAGATCTTTAACCCCCTTATACTTTTTGTTCCTAAAAATTATGAAAGGGTGGTTGTAGATGCATATGTTTATCATAAATATTGTAGATCTCAATATGTGAATCTTGAGATAGTTACACAAAGGTTGATGTTGGAAACCACTTCACCAACTTGAGTGCAATTAGAAGGTTTCCCGACGACAAGCTTTTGTCCTAAAGCAAGCACCCTAGGAGATAATATGAGTTTTCACCTTCTGTTGTGATACCCTTGTGAAATAAGCCTAGAAATATAATTTGAAAATATTTCTTTGGGTAGTTTTGTCACTAACCATTCTAGGTTTGAAGCAAAAAAAGAATGAAGGATGACAACACCAGGTATGTCCAACCAACCATCATGTAACATTGAATCACATCACCATTCTAGGTATCTCCTCGAACTCGTGCAGGTGATGGCAGGGGTTTTCATTATAGTGCCCCAAGTAGGGTCGTGCCCGAACCATGGCTATTAAGCCATGGCGGAGTTCACAGATAGATAAAAATTTTGGTTTTGGTGGTGCCTCGGAGAACTCGCCATTTGAAGCGGGCCAGTATTGGATAGGAGTGGTTTTCATGGTGAAAATATTTTTTGTGTCTTTTTTTAAAAAAAGAAATCATACAAATATGAGGATGAACTAGGTTCGAAGAAAATATGACAACTGTTCCCCGGCAACGGCGCCAGAAATGTTTGTTGGTATTTCTTAACGCATATAGAAATAATCCACAAGCGCATAGAATTACTGTTGTAGCACTTCACCTCGGAAGTATTTAGGATATCGTATTTTCCACAGGGAACCGAGGTACTCTTCTAGCTAGTTCATCCAAGGACAACACAAGGGTAGAATTAGCAGAGGTTAAAATGGATTCCTATGGTTTCATGGTCTAAGGATAGATAAGCACGACTCCTACTTGCTCACTTCGGGTGCCAGCTTACACCTGGTCTGCCAAGCGATACCGACCTTCGCTCTACGTTGAACCTAGACATGGTGGAGTACAAGGGACAGACAGGGCTATCACCACCTGCCCCCTACCCCTTAACTGTGGGGAAAGAAGCAAACGAAGATAGCTTCTAGCCTAGACACCACGTTTACGCTATCAACTATTACTCTAGTGTGCATGCAAGGGTTATCCATCTCTATCAGGGCCCTTCTACTAGAGTACCCGCCACAAGGATAGATGATGAACCCGTGAACAAGTGAGAGTACATAATGGAGACGGGGATCCTGATCTTCCGTCAGGTGATGGTAACTATCATTGTGGCGGAGAATGACACACCGATCCTGGCTTCAGATCGAAAGATCGAACCCTGCAATCTTAGCACCACAGCTCCTCTGGTTATCAACCAAGTCACGGACCAGGTTGACCTCGCCAAGAAGGCTAATCCCTACCTGCGCAACGAAGAACACAAGCAAGAACAAGAAAGAAAGCAACCAAATTGCAGATGAATAATTTATCTCATGAGTTGGGGTCTCACAAACCGATGAACGGCGAAACTGTTCTCAACAGAATAATCTAAGCAAAACCCAAAACCTAATGATGGCAGGTGGCATATGATTATAAAGGTCTTAGAGTCATCGCCTACCCTGGACGCGCCCCCTAATGGGCCCAAACACGATACACGGTCTAACGGACCAAAAGTAGGTGTCGTAGCACCCTGGCAGATTCTGGACACTAACTTGTTTTGACTATTCCCGTTGATTTCGAAGAGGTTTTGACGTGGAACTACTTGAATTGGCTTCCTTATCAAATTAGCTTTCCATCCATATGTGGATCATCGAAAACGGAGTTCGGATGCGTCCTGAGCGTCCATTTTATTGCAGACTGGTCCTGACGGCCGAGGCAGACTCGAACTCGGATTAGACTGGGCCTCTGGCTTGGCTTGGACGTCCTTGCTGGCCTCCTAAGGTGGTGGCCAAGGAGGAGGACGTCCAAGGCCATCTCTTAGGTGTTCTCCATCTTCTTGGGGCATGCTCCGACTTGGGCCTGGGTCCCAAGGATGTCTAACAAGCCCATGACGACAGTGTAGCTCCCGCCAGAAATAGTGACAGAATATATTGGTGATTTGGAGGCCTTGCCGACGTGATATTGAGATGGGACCAGATCTTTTTGAAATCTTATCAAACAAGCTTTCCATCAAGTGTTCATTGACCTCAATCGCACTCCGGATGGATGAGTTATGGCCTTCCCAATGAGGCACTATCGGGCTGCCGACGAACCAAAAGTTCAACTTTGATGAACTTCCATTATGAAACACATTTGAACCTATAATCAAATAGTGACATGTACATGTGGAACCAAGTGAATTATAACCAAATCCACTATGCAAATGTAGGAACGAGTGCACCTTATAATCATTGTTCGTATCCGAAGGTGCCATGTCCTCATCATCCTCCCCTTCTTGACAACAAACCGTCCTCGGTTTGGGATTAGCTGAAGGAAACATTGTTGGTAGTAGCCAACATTGCTCCCCTTCTTGAAATTTAACATGTTTCTTGATAACAAAACTAGGGAAACTCGACATGACAAGATTATAGCAATTGGAATCCTTTGGTTGATCATACTTTTGCGCAATATTAGGAGATTTCAGAGTTGAACAAATATAGACACGATGCACCATGTACTCTACTTTACAATTATATTTTCCAATAAAATGATATGTCCAAGTAGACAACCATGGCAATTCAACACATTTAAGTTTCTCTTCTAAACTACTAAGAGCATATAAAGTATCAAACTCAATATAACCCAAAGTATTTGAAGAATACAATAATTTCTTTTCTTTTTTTTCTGTAGCAATGGGAAGCAAACGTTTATGTTCAGCATAAGTAATTGGTTCCAAAACATGGAAAACTGAAGCATTATCAACTAATTCATCTTTATCACAAGGAACATCAAGCAAATTATCACGGGACAAAGATAAATCAAGAAAGGGTTCCACTAACAATTGCTCTATGATAGCATGGTTTGTGGAAAAATTTAGTACATTAACACAATTTTCACCTTCCGTGAGTGTAGCACCATGGGCATTACCTGTGTTCTCAGCAGGAGTAATAGGTGCATTGTGAAGTGATGGTTCTGAATTTGCATATGAGGTTGTGAGCTCCTCATTTTCTTCCATGTCATCCTCTCGCTTATGGATATTATCCTGCAGAAGGTTAGTCATAGCAAGAGGAATAACAACAGATTCTTCCTCTAAATGGTGCACCTCATCATATGAAATCAAAACAGGGGGTGGATTAACAAAGGTTTCTCGCATAAGAAGTTTCATATCATTCCAAGTTTGAGGTTTATCAGAAGGATCTAAAGACTCCCACCAAGATAAAGCAGAATGTCGCAAAACACTAGCTACATTTTTTACCTTCCTCCTTGGACACATAAAGCGAGTAGCAAATATGTTGTCGATCGCAATTTCCCACTCCATGTACTCATCAGCACCTATACCATCATAAGTCGGTGGATACGAACAACCTGTCATTGTTAGAAGACAGCAAAAGACAATACAAAAATATTATCCCTATCAAATGACTACGTGGTTGCAGTGGTGTCACTTTTGACAGCAAGTGAAAGCGTCTTACCAAGCTCTTACAAAGTTCTTACCAATGCAAGCAGTGGGCGGTACAACTGGTGGCTGGTTCGTGATACCTATGAGGTAGTGGTACCGAGATTGCAAGGACCTTTTTTTGTACTGATCTGAAGTATATATGTGGAGCTTGGGAGGCACGAAAAAAAACAAATATATATATATGTGGCACACAAGTCAGTGACAGACAACAATATTGAATAAATGTCCAGAGCACTTGTCCTAGTTGCTGGCCTATACGTGTTCCTATCACCAGTTGTGATAAAAAAGAGAGGAAACAAGGATGAAAGGAAAAAGTATTAAAGGTAGCAACGGATATGAACAAGGCAAAAGGTACCACAAACAATAGAGCTATTGAGTGTTCCTTATGTGCTCCTTTTCGATATCTTCTATTCTTTTTTACTATTTTTTTCTTTTATTCTTTTTGTCCAATCTTTTTTTTCTTGCTTTTGCTCTTTTGATATTTTTTTCTCAGCAAGGAGCACACAAGAATAAACCACAAAAAATTTGAGCTCAATTGAATAAAAGATGTGGCCTATAGAAAATTAGGACTGTGCTCTAAAAAGCATACCAAAACTTGTGGGCCCAGAAACTCAATTTTTCTAATCGAATTTCGCAAATCTAATTTTTTTGAACCCAGCTATGCTGGGATGAAATAGATCTAAAATTTTCTGGCGTTCTCCATAGATATAAAATTTTCCCCGTTTCGAGTTCGGATGTAAAAGTTATGACTGTTTTAAGGAAGCTGCTCGAATAAGGGTTTTAGTGGACACAAGATGCAAACCGATGGTGATACGGAATAGCAGCGGGTGGAGGGATCAACACAAACTAGAAAAGAACACAATCTAAACCAGCAACAAGACTTTGACCTAGGACACAAACTCAACAACGGAATCTGAAACTGAAATATGCAAAGGCTATGTCAGCGGAAAGTTCTAGGATAGGAAATAAAAGTATGGCACTGGACTATAGGACGAATGCGAAACTCTTAAACTAGGGAATAAAAGTGAACCTGATGGTATACCTTAGCTCTGATACCACTTAATGGAGACGGGGATCCCGATCTTCCGTCAGGTGATGGTAACTATCGTTGTGGTGGAGAATGACATACCGATCCGGCTTCAGATCGAAAGATCGAACCCTGCAATCTTAGCACCACAGCTCCTCTGGTTATCAACCAAGTCACGGACCAGGTTGACCTTGCCAAGAAGGCTAATCCCTGCCTGCGCAATGAAGAACACAAGCAAGAACAAGAAAGAAAGCAACCAAATTGCAGATGAATAATTTATCTCACGAGTTGGGGTCTCACAAACCGATGAACGGCTGAAACTGTTCTCAACAGAATAATCTAAGCAAAACCCAAAACCTAATGACGGCGGCGGCATATGATTATAAAGGTCTTAGGGTCATCGCCTACCCTGGACGCGCCCCCTAATGGGCCCAAACATGATACACGGTCCAACGGACCAAAAGTAGGTGTCGCAGCACCCTGGCAGATTCTGGACGCTGACTTGTTTCGACTATTCCTATTGATTCCAAAGAGGTTTAGGATGCGTCCTGGGCGTCCATTTTATTGCAGACTGGTCCTGACGGCTGAGGCAGACTCGAACTCAGATTGGACTGGGCCTCTGGCTTGGCTTGGACGTCCTTGCTGGCCTCCTAAGGTGGTGGCCAAGGAGGAGGACATCCAAGGCCATCTCTTAGGTGTTCTCCATCTTCTTGGGGCGTGCTCCAACTTGGGCCTGGGTCCCAAGGATGTCTAACAAGCCCATGACGACAGTGTAGCTCCCGCCAGAAATAGCGACAGAATATATTGGTGATTTGGATGCCTTGCCGACGTGATATTGAGATGGGACCAGATCTATTTGAAAGCTTATCAAACATGCTTTCCATCAAGTGTTCATTGACCTCAATCGCACTCCGGATGGATGAGTTATGGCCTTCCCAATGAGGCACTGTTGGGCTACCGACGAACCAAAAGTTCAACTTTGATGAACTTCCATTATGAACACATTTGAACCTATAATCAAATAGTGACATGTACATGTGGAACCAAGTGAATTATAACCAAAGTCCACTATGCAAATGTAGGAACGAGTGCACCTTATAATCATTGTTCGTATCCGAAGGTGCCATGTCCTCATCAGTACAGCTTAACTAGTCAAATAATTTATACCAATGGAACCACGAACACTCACTTAGCGGGAGAACCTGTTGAAGTAAAGTTGCTCATCGAGGTACAAGTTGGGGAGACACCGACAAGCCCTGGCTCTGCCCTGAACTCTCCCTCACATCTCTCCCTTACTACTCTTCTAGCTACTAGGGCCTAAGCCCTTTGGAGTGTTGCTCAAAAGTGGAGAAGCTCTTTGCCTTATGGTGTGTAGAATGAGGAGGGGGAGGCCTCCTTTTATAGGTGGAGTAAGGCGGTGTGTGCATCTATATTTGGTGCGAAGCCTGGTCTCCATCGCCTCTGCATGGCGCCATGTGACTGCCATTCGAAGGAGCGACAAAGAGGCGCCCGTGGGGGGTCGAGCACCCCTTGGGGTCGGTCGCCCCCAGACCGAGCCCTAGTAGCTAGGAGTGTCCAATTTTGGTGAACCAAATTTTGTTGGATTCTTCATGAAGTGTAGTAGTTTATAAAAATATTAAATGCGTTGTTTCTAGTATTTTTCAAGGTGAATAAAATGTAGATAGACAAGTGCTTTTTGAATATTTGCAATCTTGTAAAATGTATAACTTGAGCTAGGAAAGTGATAAAATTGTGATTCCAATTTTGCTGATCTTGTGTTGACATGCTCAAGCTAGGAAAAATACTAAACTTGTAGTAAACTTGATAGGAGTAAGGTCTTTCTATTTATCTTTTAATAAATGGTGTTTTCTGAGGAAATTCATAAGGATAAAAATACATAACATATGATCATGCAAATTTTTACATAGTATTCTTATGCTTGGAGAAATGTAAGAAAAATATTAAATCTATTGTTTGACACTTTTCACTGTGCTAAACTATTTTTGCTAAAATCAGCCTATGTAACTTGTTATTTTTTGTAGAGGTAGTTATACTAATCCAAATGGCAAGAAATTGGAACAGTAGACTATTGAGGTCATTTGTAGGCTACTGTAATTTTATTAGAATTTATTATGCCCTAAAAGTATTTATCCTTTAAATCACCCTATTATTTAAGGAAAATAATAAATGGATATAAATAAGTTAGTTATGTTTGACCATGATGTTTTCTAAGGTGCTTGTGATACATATGAACTGTTGATGTTAGTGGTAAGGCTTAAAGGTAATTGGTTGTATGCAACTAGTTCATTATTGCTTTATAATTCAACTAGATGGCTACATGTTTAGTTTCGGTTGAGTTGATAATTTCATGTTGATAATGGTCTTTTCTAAAAAACCTGTTAATAACAAAGTTGTAGGTAACTTACTTATCTACCTTGTGTTAAATTTTCATAGTCATAGGCCTTAAGGTTTAAGAATTATGGCTGTTAGAATTCTGCTGTCAGAAATGCTTGCTCTCTGAACAGATTTGAATGATTGAATTCTTTCACCTAGATAACTACTGAATCACATTAAGTTCATTAACAAAAAGTTGTAGGCAATTTTATAAGCTTTCCATAATGGCCACAAACATATTATTTTGATGTATATAACTCTCGTTATGGTCAAAACAAGTGACTGCTGTGTTGTGGTCTAGAAAATGATTTACATAAGTGTTTGTTTAGTTATTAGAGAAGAGATAGGCACCTACTCAGTAGAATAAGATGCACGTGTTATTACTTTAACACCATGCTGTTGAAAACACTTATGAGGATGCATTCATCACATCATATCATATTATACGTGTCATCATATATGCATTCGAGATATCTTAATTCTTGCTCATGCATTTAGGATCGTCCGAAGAAATAACTCTCCTAGAGTTCAACTAGGAAGTAGAGGAGGATCAGCAGGAGATGCCTTAGGCCACCTCTCTAGGAGAAGAGGAGCGGACTCTTGAAGATCTACCTAAGTGCCCGGATCACCTGACCAACCTGTTTCCTCAAAGGCAAGCCCCGGAGCATTCTAAGTCTCCCATGTTTACAAAATATTACTTGAGTTCTTTATGTTTGATGCATTAGGTTATAAGAGTTGATTGGAAACACTTGATGCATGGAACTACCTTGTCTAGATACATATACATTTCACCCTGTGTAGGTCCAGGATCGAATCTATGCTTAGCCATGCTTAGACCAGTAGAAGTCGAGTGATTTCCTATCACCTGCGAGATATAGGTGGATACCGAACCACGGTTGGCTATATTTGCTATCATGGAAAAGAACCATGGGGTAATGTAAATGGAGGCCAGGTGGAGTTATGTATTGGTTGACTTATGTGATTATGTTTGTGCCAATTAAGGACCATACCGTTGTTGGCACTTCTAACAAGATTGAATGCATGTCTATCACTTAGCTAGACGGATAACTCATTTCGACCAGTGAAGCCGAGTAGCACAACTCAGGCAGGGCCCTGTTCTATAAAAGTGCGCACTCTGGATGGTAGCAAGGATGTGCGGGGAGCCAGACGTTAGCCCAAGGGTAGGCTGGGCCTAAATGTCCTTTCAGCTGATTGTCCCTAATTGTGCGGCGATAGGCAAACCCGTGAAATGTGGACTAGAGTTGTACCAAAGGTGACCGTTGATCTGGTCTGCCTGGGTTTGTGTTAGGAATAAATTCCTAGCTAGTTGAAATCGATTCGAATCACTGTCTCTCCCAAAAAGTGGGAAACTTGGCTAGCCCCAACATCATAGTAATTTTGTTATGGAATGTGATGGTTCGGATGAACATGGAATTACTACACCGGCTATGGTTACTATTGTATGCTACTAAATGATATACCACATGTTTGGCACGGGTTAGTTGCTAATCTAGAGATAAATATCTATAATTAATTTGATGACCAAATTATAATTGTACAACTGAATTAGTCGCTTATTATGCAAAATATTGTTGAGCTACCTCCACTTATAAAGCCTTGCATAATCCTTGGAGTCACTTTATTTTTGGTTTATGACGGGTAAGTCTAGCTGAGTACCTTCTCGTACTCAGGGTTTATCATGGCTATTTCAAGAACTGCTTCTATCCCGCTGTGGATGAAGAGTGTGCCCTAGGTAGGCATCTATTATGAATCCCTCTTACATTCTTCTGTGGGAGTGTGATCACGAGTTGGCACTATATTTGAACTATGTTGGCAAATGTTAGCTTCAAACTTTAATTTGCTTCTGCTACTATTTACTGAACTTGGTTTGTAATAACCTTAATTCATACTCTAATGAATGGACTATATTTGTGAACCTTATGTAACATGTGACATGTATGTTGAATCATGTACGATCTTGGTTGTATGTTGATGGTTAATCGAGACCTGTCGTGGCACTCGACGGACTACCGGGTTTATATGGGCTCAAGTATGATAGTGTGACCGCTTGCGGGCTACCATTGTACTTGTGCTCTTATAAATTGGTCGGTTCTATGACAAATTCCACTTTTGGAAATCCCTATTGAAATTAAGGATGACCTCTTTGGTCCTGATTTTGGAAAAACATTAAATTCTCATCTTCATAAGAGACCTTCGAGCGAATATAATTCAAATTATCTCAAGAAGGGATCTCTTGGAAAGCATCCTTATTCCCATATAGGACATTGGGAAGAATTTGAGGATGGCATTTCAAGTAATGCCATAGAAGGAGAGCTGGGCCATCGAGAAGTCATTCCTATCCTCTCTCCTTCTATGTCCACATTAGATGTCTCATCTGAACCCATCTTTCAACCCATCCTTGACCCTAATGATCCCTCTTATGCTCTCTCTCCTAAGTGTCATGGTGACCCTAGAAATCCACTAAGACAACCAAAGTATAGGAATCATGAAGGCCACAAGGATGACCAAAAAGAGCAACGACAATGGCTAGAATGTATTAAGAACTTGTATGCCATTACTATAGAATGGATGTCCATGGATGAAGCCTTATGGGTAGAATCCAAAATTGGCTTAGATCCAAACGGTGAGCTTAAATCAATCTCTTTAATAAACATGACTCATCCAAGTTTGGAGGAGGCCTTAGATGAGATTATCCCGAGAGCCACCAATCCATGGGAAATCTTGGACAATAAAACATCCAATGAATGTCATAGGCATGGAATGATGGAGACAATGTTTTTGCTTATAGACATTCATGAAGAAACACCCTTAGAGATTGAAAAGGAAGATAACATCAATGGGCATGGAAGTTATTTCATGAAAACCTCATCGAATCCATGCTCGTATGCAAAATCTCCTCAATCAATTGGTCTCTCTAACATTGTCGCACATGAGGTCTTCAACCCCCTTATACTTTCTGTTCCTAAAAATTATGAAAGGGTGGTTGTAGATGCATATGTTTATCATAAATATTGTAGATCTCATTGTGTGAATCTTGAGATAGGTACACAAAGGTTGATGTTGGAAACCACTTCACCAACTTGAGTGCAATTAGAAGGTTTCCCGACGATGAGCTTTTGTCCTAAAGCTTGCACTTTTGGGAGATAATATGAGTTTTGACCTTCTGTTGTGATACCCTTGTGAAATAAGCCTAGAAATATAATTTGAAAATATTTCTTTAGGTATTTTTGTCACTAACCATTCCAAGTTTGAAGCAAAAAAAAGAATGAAGGATGACAACGCCAAGTATGTCCAACCAACCATCATGCAACATTGAATCACATCCATCCAAATTTGATTTTGCCTTGCAAAATTCAAGTGTGGGGGATGAACTTCCTCTGAAAAATCCTATGCCATGTTGCTAATTAATCTTGGTTGTCTCTACCTTTAAGCCCTACTCAATTTGCTAAATAACAATGATGCTCTTTCATCTCTATTTGAATAAATCTCTATAATGCTTTCATGCTACCTTTATTTGCTATAGTATGCTTAAGGTTTGGAGTATGTCCATACATCTTTTTAAATTAAGCATGGAGCTTAGTTTAGGGGTGTTGATCGCACTTCCAAAGGCTTTGAAATTAAGCATGGTGCTTTGGTTAAAATGCCTACCTAAATCAAATTAGACGTGGTGTCTAGGTTGATTTTTGAACCAAGAATATGCTATACTCGATACTCATTATTTTGTTGGACTAACCCTATGCAGGAAACTTTTAATTCAATATTGGTAAGTCATGAGATGAATTCAAATTGGAGATGAAGCAAGACACAACTCATTCATTATAGATGCAAGAACTACATACCTCATTCAACATGGATGAAAGAACTATAAGTACCAAAGTTCATTCACTTCGTCTTTGGCTACAAGTTGCCTTTACCTTGATCCACGCTTGTATAAAACATGATCTCTATACTAAAGTAATACCAAAACCATCTTTTCATTAGCATAGAGGGAAATTACAAAATTCTAGACAAACAACCCGTGTTTCAAAATTGTATATTCCTTCGGGTATGTGTTGTCCACTAATCCTTGGCAGGCATAAAACAATTAGTGAGGCAAAAGGTCTAACAAGGTGTCAAAAGATTGAAGAGTAGAAAGATGGCATAACAAAAGGACGAGAAAGAAAGGGTGCAATTTAGGAAACAAGAAGCTCATGAACAGCTCAATCTACGAGACAAGCCGAACAAGGGAAACTTCAAGCAAAAGGGAAAAACCATCACGAGTCACTTACTCTTCGTCACACGGTGTCATCACGCTCCAATGATAATGGTAACATCCTAAGGTAAATGGTCATTACTTAATAGGTTTTCCTTGATTCTAGTATGCATATAAATAAGAAACAAAACATGTTTGGGTTACAACTCAACATGTTCTTTAAGCTTGTTCCTAGCACCACTTTCTTGATCTCATAGTTTTAACCAAATGAGCTAAAATATTGCACATCCTATCTCTAGAAAATGAAAGTCATAATCATATAAAGTTTAATACATTATGTAAAGATAGACAATCCTTCCAAGGGTTAAGAGACTCAACCCTTTTGGACAAATGAACTTCAAAGCTACATGCATGCTCAATCTTCTGATCTTATCAGCCATGACATAATTGAACAAAACACATAACATCAACTTTGTCTGTCCTAAGGTTAGAGAAGAATAAATAAAGTTTTGGTTCTGTTGGTGTTCTCCCACCAACAAAGCCCATGCACTTGATCTCTACCTTGTCTTATGAGTAGGACACACTTCAAGCAAAGTGTGGGGGAAGACAGTCGACTACCCAATTCCTACAAGTAAAGGTTTTGAACCTGCTAAACCAAAATCAAAACTCAAAACCAAGATGGGTTTGGCAGAAAAAGGTGACATCACCATTAGAGGTACCACTACAAGAATCCTCTTCTTCAGAGCAAACCAAGGTACTTCATCAATGAACTTCACAAGGAGAAGTCTAGTTCAAAGGACTTAAAACACCAAACTCTCACCGAAACAGCTAGTTTGGGGGAGAAGCACTCCCGTGTATCTAGATAAGTATGTTTTCCCTTTGTTCTAGTTTTAGTTTCTTTTAAATAGTTAAGAAAATGGTAAAATTGAAAACAAAATAAAAGATGTGTCTAGTTTGCTTTAATTTGTTTTTAAGAGCTGAATAAAATAAAGAGGACTCAGAATAATCTCTTAAATGGAAATGATGAATAGTTGCTCTATTGTAATTCCTTTCAAGTACCTTATTTTTAGCCTTGAATTCTCCCAAGTTTTAGATAAGATTGTTTTGATATAAGGATTTACTCTGAACTTGAAACTCATGGGTAGCATATGCTTCATCTAAGTCTAGGTAATTGACGGATATAATATGAGAAGGTCTGAGCTGTTGTTTATCTTGTTCCAAGTGGCACTAAAGTTCTAGAAATTTATCTTTAGAAAAACACAAAAATGTTGCATGATGAGTACCTATATGATAAAGCTTGAATTCCTAGCAGAGCCATACATGTTATTTAGACTAGGAAAACTTCCACATATATGTTGCTTGCTTTTGCATTGAGTTTTGTCAAGCTTTATTGACCCTTATGAGAGGTTTGTCATGCTCTTAAAATCAAGATCACATACACACCACATACACATATACCAGCTACTCCTACACTGGGAGTACGCAAAACATGCCTTCCATCTAGATCCACCAAAAAATGTTTCACTCCTACACTAGGAGTGAACACCAAACATGCTTGATAGTTTTTTCATCCACCAAATAAATTCTCCAAGTTCTTGTTGCTATCTCTCAAAGTTTTGTTGTAGAAAAGAGACTTTGGGCTATGCAAAAGTTATTCATAAAAAAAGAGATGAGAAAAAATGGACAAGTGTCCAAGTTATTTAACACAATGGGTACTTAGATGCCCACCTGGAAAAAAAAGATGAATAAGGTAGCCCCTACTCTCTAGTAAATGTTTCCAAGTTTTAAGAGAGAGAGATATTTTCAAGGAGCAAAGTAGAATTAGGTTAGCCACCATATATATCCACTATATATCCACACACATGCATATCTTGATTTGATTGTATGACTCAACTCTCTTTGGATCCGTTGTTTGACTATACAATTATGCATTGCAAGTATGCTCTAGCTTTCTCCCTACCTATGAACTCCACATAAGCCTTAGTGGTAGGAAGAAAAAGGCATAACATCTTTATTGCCTTGGTGAGGATCCACAAATACTAAATATATTGAGAGACTTGAGAGTGTCATACAATAGAGTCACTGCATTTTATTTTTGAAAACTTATAAAAACTCTAGAACAATGGTAGAACAAAGAACTTGAGACATAGTGCTTGACTTGATTGTTCTGTCTTTCAATTGCTCAAGACCCAAGTGAAGGTTAAGAAGCCACATGGTTGAAGGTAATATGGGTAAGTCTGAAAGTCAGATTAGTTTATTCTAATCTAGAGGAGAATTTTTTATTGAACGCATGTGTACTTTTGAGAAGTGAACATTATAGCAACTCCTTGTGATAGAACCACCCTAATTTATACAAGATCAAGTACGGCTGTCCCCGCTAACACGTTGACACATGCATATTCACTTATATAAACCCGGTAGTCCGCCGAGTGTCACGAAGGACCTCGGTAAATCACCATCACAACCAAGATCGCATGATTAAGCAAATACACATCACATACATAGAGTTGCAGTAGAAATAATATTATAAATGGGTTCACAAATAATAGTACAAGTTTGGGTTTCAAAACCGGTTAAGGGAAAATAACATAGCTTTCAAATGATTACACTAATATAAGGTCCAAATACATTGCTAGCATAAGTGACATCCTCTAATAGAAGCATATAGATGAGAAATAAATATAGAGTTACCAAGCCCACCGGCGGTTAGCCACCATCTTCCTCAGGTCGAGAATTTCACCTACAATATGGTGGGATAAACCCTGAGTACTCGAATGTACTCAGCTAGACTTACCTGTCATAAACCAAAAATAAAATGATACTAAGGATCATGCAAGACTTTATAGGTTGAGCTAGCTTGACAACATTTTGCATAAAAAGCCACTAATTCAGCTATACATTTTATAATTCGGTCATCAAGTTAATTATAGCTATTCATCTCTAGATTAGCAACTAACATGTGCCAAACATATGGTATATCATTTAGTAACATGCAATAGTAACCATAGCCGATATAATAATTCCATGTTCATCATAACCATCATATTCCATAATTCAATTACTACGATGCTGGAGCTAGTCAAGTTTCTCACTATCTGGGAGAGACGACGATTCAAATCAATTTCAACCAACTAGGAATTTATTCCTAACACAAACCCAGACATACATACGCCAAGGTAGTCTTAGGTCACCTTTGGTACAACTCAGGTCCACATTTCGTGGGTTCAATCAGCGTCGCACAATCAAGGACAACCAGCTACTAGGACAATCAGGACTACCCTGCCCTTGGGCTCACATCTGGCTCCTTGCACATCCTTACTATCATCCAGAGTGTGCACTCTAATAGAATGGGGCCCGGCCTTAGTTGAGCTACTTGGCTTCGTGGTTGGAACGAGTTATCTAGCCAGCTAAGTGAGAGGCATGCATTCAATCTCAATAGAAGTTCCAACAACAGGTATGGTCCTTAATCGACACAAATGGAATCACATGAGTCAACCTACACATAGACTCCATCCGACCTCAAGTTACATTATCCCATGGTTCTGTTCCACGATAGCAAATATAGCCAACCATGCTTCGGTATCCACCTATATCTCATAGGTGATAGGAAATCACCCGACTTCTACTGGTCTAAGCATGGCTAAGCATATATTCGATCCTAGGCCTACATAAGGTTCAAGGTATATTTTTGGACAATGTAGTTCTATGCTTCAAGTGGTTCCAATCAACTCTTATAACCTAATGCATCAAACATAAAGCACTTAAGTGATATTTGTAAAAACATAGGAGGCTTAGAATGCTCTAGGGCTTGCCTTGGGATCCAACACTAGGTCAGTGTTTATTAGATGACACTTGCTTGGAGAGCATCTCCCATCTTAGCACTTACTTAGTCCTTCTGTCTTCTAGATGGATTCACCAAACTCCATCTTCGGGTTCAGCTCCAACATCACGTCCTTCACGTGGTGCATCTAGAGTACCTAGATGAGATGCAACAATGCAAGTGCATGAATGCGAAGAATGGCAACATGAGATTCCGCACATAAAAGTATTCAAGATTAACACAAGGTTACACCGAAGATATATAAGCACTCCACGTTACTTAATTAAGCATCACACAACCTATCATGCTAGGATAGCAAGGAAGGTAGCACCAAGCATAACACAAGTTTCACAAGGTTTTAGGTATATTAACTTAACACCATCACAAGCATGAGCCACACTTAGCAATAGACAAAGCAAAGCAAGGTGAAGCAAACAATTTTAGGTATAAACACAGATTCTGAACAGCAGCACCATAGTCACTTGTTTTAACCATACACAGAGTTCTAGGCATGCACAAAGTATGATCCTAGACTTTCTAGAAATCTAATAAAAAATTTCTAAAACTTTGTTATTAACACCAAAAGCTGATTCAACAAATAACAAGGTCAAAATACATCATGAAGCAGAGCTTATACAACTAAGGACAGAAAACTAATAGTAACTTCAGAAATGCGGATCTCAAGTTACATTCATCCCACAAGCATGATCCTCAACTTTATAGAAAGCTTATGAAGTTATCTATAACTTTCTTATTATTATCTTAAGATGATTCTACAGCTACCAAGGTTAAACAACCCAATGAAGACATCTCTGTCTTGACTTGGACAGTATCTGACATTCTGTTTTAACATCAATAACTAGAGTTCTAGACCACCAAAAGCAGTGATATTAGACATTTTAGAAAGCTTAGGAAAATAACTACAACTCTCCTATTATCACCAAGACATAATTTCATGCTTAAATAAGTCAAACAAAACAATCATTCAGATCTGTTTAGAGGACATGCAAAAGCTGACAGCAAAATTATAAAATCTATAACTCTTAAATGAACAGTCCTCAAATCATGAAATTTTAGGAAAATCAAGATAAGGAAATTATATACAACTTTGGTATTCAACACATTTACAGAAAACATCATTATCACCACGAAATTAATTGCTTAACCAAAACTGTACATGCAGCCCAAATAGCAGAGGCATACTGCATTCATCTATCATTTAGTTGCTACAAACTAACATATTCTTGACATATATGCAACCCCAAACATCTTGAAATCATATTCAAACAATCATAGCATGTAGGAATAGCTACTAGAAACATCACATAACAATAAATACATGTATATGCTTACAACATTCATCCTCTACTTTAATAATGCAACATATGTATTATTTTTAGTACTATATGAGAACAACTAGTTTGGGGCTGAGACTTTTAAGAGTGGTAGATGTTATCAAAACATGGCTACTGCACAAATTTTATATGCTCAGGTTTTATAGATTAATTATTACAAAAAAGACAAATTACTATTGCAAGAAAACATGTGAGAGCAAGATAAATCTAAAACACACTATTTTCTACAAACACATGGCCATATTATGTATCAACATGACACAACAACATCATACCAAGGTAATGGAACAATATTTTCCATTTTTACACCTTTATAAAAATTATAACTTATTTAAAACCAATTATCAAGCAATAAACAAGTTAAATGAATAAATCCATAATACTGCAACCAATGAACCTGAAATTTTTACCATAGCACAAATATATCATCAATAGCCTACCATAGAATTTTCACAGCAATTGGAGCAACACAACTTTAGATATGAATTTATACCTAGAAAACCCTAATTAACATAGATAAATAAAAACAGCAAAAAAACTTATGCTAACACATATCATATTATGATAACACTGCATAGATCTACTCTCAAGGATTCCAAAAAGTCTTCATTTGCTATTTTACGATTTTTCTATGATTTATTATGATTTTTCAAAGTTTTAGCCAAATAAATGCAATAAAGGAAAAACACATTTGCACCTAGGCCCCTGAACTTCCACGAAAATAAATTCCAACGAAAAGGTCCTTCTAGGCACTATTCACATGAGTCATAGACTTTGCACTTAGCCCCCTGAACTTGTTTTTATTATTGCACGAGGTCCTTCGCCTTCTCTTCTTCATGGGATAGAGGAGGGGATGGCAGCGGCGGGGAATGGCGGGGGAGTGCCAGGGGCGACACGCACCCACGGGTGGCCTCGGCCTAGCCTAAGACCGACCGTGGCTACCCGACCATATGCGTCAGCGATGGCCATGGTGACCTCGTAGCGACAGCAATGGAGGGGTGGCTCCGGCGACCGAGTGGCAGCAGCGTGGATAGCCTAGGCCCGCACACAGCCGAAGGAGACGACTTTGAGTGAGGAGGATGTGTGGAGGAGTAGGAGCACTAATGGCAGCGAGCTCTGCTCGACCATGGTGGTGCTCGGCATCCGCGCTCTAGCGTAGAGTGGGGAGGGAAGCGAGGGGCAGCACAAGTGGTAGAGAGAGCAAATAAGGGAGGGGAGGAGCTCGGGTGTCCACATTTGAAGGGCACAAAGGCACAGCAGAGGAGGTGGGATGCGCGTCAGCATGGTGGGCACGCTCTTGCGCATGAAGGCCACGTCGGCATTTCATCGGACACCTGGCTCGTGTGGTTCGGCCCGACATGGAGACCGTTTCTGGTCTAGCTATGGGCTGAACTGGGCTATGGGCCTTGAAACAAAGTTGCTCCATTAAATCTTCTCTACAACTTGTATTTAGGGTGCTTGGCCATTCGAAAAATAGATTAGTGGGTAATTAGCGCCCAACATGATAATGTCAGCGCAGTTGACAGGGATGAGCAAAAATCTAAACTGATGGTCAAAACAAAGTCAAACTGGTGCCATCTTTTTGCATGCTCTTCGCCAAAACATATAGTCCAACTTTTATATTTGGCTCAACTTGAGTTGCTTAACAAAAATTCGAGAGATGCGAAATGCCAATCATCATCAACATTGTAATCTCAGCCAAATTTTTGAGATCCAAAACAGCATTGGGTTCAGTTTTGAGGCTTCAGTTTGACTAAGTTAGGGACCAAACTAGGTCATGACCCTTAAACAAACTTTGTTGTACTCCACTAAAACTTCAACTTTTATTTAAGGTCAAACTTCATAACGTGTTTCCACACTATTATTCGACCTTGGTCAAAGCAGCATCATGATAAACTTTAAATTAGAGTTTTAGACCGATTGAGGCATTTTTCTTGGCATTTGCTCAACATGGACCCTTCATAACTTTTGTTCATGAGTTTAAGTAGAGTTGTTTGAGCAAGGTTGTAAGGTTTGGTTGACATCACATGTTATAGTTCACTTATTAAAGCTATTCAAGAAAGATTATAACTTATCATTTCATGTGACTTCTTTATTCCAAACTTCACGAAACTTTTCCACTGGTCAAGATGGATGCATGTTGATGTAATGTACATGAAACAAGCATGTTTAACATTACTCTTGCAAAATCTTAACTAGGGTCCACATGTAAGCAAAGGTGTGTTGTCCAAGTTCAAGTTGGGACTCAATTTCATAGATTGGACCACAACACCTTCATAATCACTTCAAAATTATGAACTAGAGATCATGATCATTGCTTGACATAGTTTACTTAAGTCCAAATCCATTGCTTAACTTGTGACTAACACCCGGGGTGTTACACTCCTAATCCATTACTGAGTTTAGCTTTGCTCAGGGACTGGCAAAGGTTAAGCTTGGGGAAAATTGTTGATGGTCACTAACATCAATTATAAACCATCCATATAACTTGCATTTATACTTAATTCCATCACCAAACATAGGTATAGGGGTTTAAACTAGTAAACTCCATGAATTTTGGTGAATCTGTGTTTTCAACAGGGTTTATCTAGAAAATCATCAAGGGGGACCTATTCGTCAAAGGAAATTATGGAATTCCACCACTTAATCGACGTGGGAAGACTCTAGAAGACTCTAGAAGGTGAATCACCAAAGCAGAGTCTGTGTCTCTAACATGTGTGACCAGTCGGCCCCACCTAGAGGTCGCCCGACCTATGGGCCCCCCATGTCAGCCACCCATTGTTATGTCAGTTCTCCACCACCTCCTAGGTTGCATCTACGTCGTCCTTTAAGTTGGTTTGATCCAAGGGCCCATGTTGGATGCTCCAGCCTATATATATCAGCCCCTGCCACCCTCCCTAGAGCCATCCTCAAACCCTAATTCATATCATCAGGATCAAAGTTTGCTATCAAGAGAAGATTAGTCCTTTATAGGATCTAGTCTTATGAATAGAAATAGTGAGACAGAGAGTGAGGGAAGAGTTTGAAAGAGGTGCTGGCCTATCGGTGCTCTCTCTATGGCTTGTACCATGGTGGATCCAAGTTCTACTTGAGCTTGCCTTCAAGATATCTCTAGTAATCGATGTCTAATTTGAGTAAGCATCTTGTTTATATTATTCATTAGGATCATGACTCTTTTGAGTGCTTTATTCCTATTATAGAGGGAGTAGAGTATTAATCATAAGTGTAAGCGTGGTGCTTAGGCTTGGGTTAATCATGAATGCACCTTGCATTCTAGAAGGTGGTAGATCGCATGAGTGACATAAGTTCTATATAGCCTATACTATATAGCTTCGTTGATCCTTTGTAGTCCACCTCTCGTCTGTAGGTGCACGTAGGACGCAGTTGCGAAGGAAAGCATCATCTGCTGGTGTCTTTCCCTAGTAATGTCCTTAGTTGAATAGTAGAAGATATAAGCTTACCCAAGTCAGAACTAGAGAACTTTAGTTATCCTCTCTATGCTCCTATTTATCCTAACCTTGTTGCTACCCTTAGTTAAGTTAGACCGTAGTTAGTCTCACACATTTCCCTATGAATACGATACTTGGAATACCTCTGGGTGAAATCTATAGTGGTATCCATGCACTTGCGGATTTATCTATGCGCGTTGAATATACCAACAAGAGGTCGGTCCAAGCCAACACCGTCTGACACATAGAGTGTCAGAACAAAGTAGCCGGACAACACCCAAGCTTCTTTGGCTCCAAGACACCTTGACGGTCCATGGTGCACCACTGCAAGCCCCTCCTAGACTCCAGCGCACATAGACCATAGACTAGAACCCTCAAATCACCTTGTACCTAACCTATCTTGTTATATAAGGGATAAGGTCAGACCAAGAGGGGGGTGGATCCGAGTTCGATCACAAGACACTCCATTCCATTCCATCTGCCTCTGCTCTACACCAAGAGCAAGGTAACCCGGAGAGGGGCAATGAGAGCCCCTCCTCCACTACATCCCGCTATCACCTTCCTCTTCAATGAGGGGGAGACTCCACCGATGGTGAGGCAACCTTAGGATTAGCACCGAGCTAACCCCCATACCAAACTTTCTTCATTTACACTCTGTTGTAACCTCCCTGATTTTTGGGTGCTCTTAAGTATAAGGATCATCAGCTGCTAGACGTAGGGACCGAATTGGCCCGAACCTAGGTGTTGGTATTTCTTAATGCGTACAGAAATAATCCGCAAGTGCACGGAATTACCATTGTAGCCCTTCACCCAGAAGTATTCAGGGTATCGTATTTTCCACAAGGAACGAGGTACTCTTTTAGATAGTTCATCCAAGGACAACACAAGGGTAGAATTAGCAGTGGTTGAAATGGATTCCTATGGTTTTATGGTCTAAGCATAGATAAACATGACTCCTCCTTGGTCACTTCAGGCGTCGGCTTACACCTAGTCTACCAAGCGATACTGGCCTTCGCTCTACATCGAACCCGGACAGGGGGAGTATGAGGGATGGACAGGGCTATCACCACCTGTCGCCTACCCCTCAACCATGGGGAACGAAGCGAACAAAGATATCTTCTAGCCTAGACACCACATCTATGCTATCAACTATTACTCTAGCCTGCATGCAAGGGTTATTCGTCTCTATCAGGGCCCTTCTACTAGAGTATCCGCCACAAGGATGGACGACGAACCCACGAACAAGTAAGAGTATAGTTTAACTAGCCAAAGACTTTATACCAAAGGAACCATGAACACTCACTTAGCGGGAGAACTTGTTGAAGTAAAGTTGCTCATCGAGGTACAAGTTGGGGAGACACCGAAAGCCTGGCTCTTCCCCGAACTCTCCCTCACATCTCTCCCTTACTACTCCACTAGCTACTAGGGCATAGCCCTTTGGAGTGTTGCTCAAAAGTGGAGAAGCTCTTTGCCTTGTGGTGTGTGGAATGATGAGGGGAGGCCTCCTTTTATAGGTGGAGTATGGCGGTGGGTGCGTCAATATTTAGCGTGAAGCCTAGTCTCCACCACCTCTGCATGGCTGCCATGTGACCGCCATTTGAAGGAGCGGCAAAGAGGCACCCATGGGGGGTCGGGCGCCCCTTGGGGTCGCCGTCCCCTGACCAGGCCCTCTCGCCACCACCTTCGCGTGGTGGGCCTCTAGGGGTGTATACGCCATGCCCATGAAGTTTTACGCCAATTGGAGATCATTTGATTTGGGTTTGGGCTCTCTTTCTCCACATGGCAAGGCCCTGATTTGGCTTGGTAGTGGGCCTTCTCCTTCTGGGCTCTTTTTGCTTTGTTTCTTTACGCATTTTGAATGTATTTTCCATGTATTCCATGAATGCCCTCCTGCAAATGGTCAAACACCAAAACTTATGGTGATTATTAGTTCTAAAACCCTATGTCTAAGCTTGGTGTTTATTTCAGCAGTTTTTATATGATAGTTGGCGGTTAGAAATGTGAGTTAAGCACCACCAACAAGATCCCCCACACTTACTCCTTTGCTTGTCCTCGAGCAAAGTTAGAGATTAAAGTAATCATGAGCAAAACATTCTAAGATATATGGCTTACAAGAAAGCTATTCCAACACATTCTTTACATAGGTGGGATTTTGTGGTGTTGGCTAGCATGTTACCTTGGGTTGTTGAAAAGTGGAATAGTTCTTGAAACAAAGTCATCATCCCAATTTCACATCTTAGCAACTTGGAGTTTTGGGGGGTTTCTTAAGAAAAAGCATAGTTCACTTTATACTCCTCAAATGGCACTCTCAAATCACTCAATGGTGTATAAATCCTTACCAAGGCATAGCTATGTTTTGCCTTCTCTTGTTTTCTCCTACTTCTAAAAAGGTTTATGTTGAGCTTTAGGTAGGGATGAACAATATAGCATACCTGTATTGCATATGTTGTAAAGTCAAATCGAGGATCCGAGGAGAGAAGTGCCATACTCTTAGATCAAGATGTGCATGTGTGTGGAAAAAAAGAGTAAACTAAAACTATACTCCTTTTGTAGATTTGATCTCTCTTTATAACTTATTATTTTGAAACATGGCTATCTTTCTTTTTTTTCAATACATGAGCCTTCATGTGCTCATCATTTTGCTTTTGGGCTTGTACCTTCATGTATCCATATTTTTTACTTGGACCTTTATGTGTCCATATTTTTTTAAGCTTTTTGCATATCCAATGTTTCTTCTTCTAAACCACATATTTGGAGAGGGATCTTTATCTTTTTAGAACATGGAGTATTTGCCTATCGAACATATTTTTGTTTATCCCCAATGTAGGAGCAAAGTTTCTGGTGGATGGAAGCATGTTTTTGCGTACTCCCAATGTAGGAGCAACATGTGTATGTGGAGTGTACATGATCTTGATCTTGGGAGCATGATAAATCTCTCAACAAGGGTCAACAAGACTTGACCAAACTCAACACAATAACAAGTAGCATATGTGGAAGGCTTGAAACTTGTAAGATATCATATTTGGCTTTGGTAGGAGTTGCTCACCAATTGAGGAGTATGTGATACTATGGTTTTATAACATTTTTATCAAAAACAAATTCTCCAAGTACTTTGAATAGAAATGGTAAGATTTCTAAGTTAGAACTATATCACACTTCACAACAACTTAGTCAACATGATTGTCCTATTAGAATATTTTCCCACAAGCATAAGTATATGGAACAAACTTTATGCAAGCTTCTATCTTAAACATGTTATGAACATGTCACTTTTCAAAAAAAATAGATGAAGTGTGGTGCATAGGGGCATTGTTCATCAGGAGGAGATAACAGGGGTGAATTCAGTTTAGTTTTAGTGATTAGAATTATGTTTGTTTTAAGATCAAGATTGTAGGGAGTTGAGAGTTGTGTTGCACAAACCATCATTTAAGAAGAAGGAGCTAAGTCAAAGGTGGTTTGGCTAAACCGAAGGTTCAGCCAACCTTCTCTAGAGCCCTCTATTCGTCCTTCTGCATGTCGGATCATTCGATGTTGTGCAACTTATTGGTGGGAGATCTCGAATGTGTGTTCATTGTGCATGAGATATCTCCTCCACACTTATTCTTGTACCTGTTTATTTAAAAAAGAAACAAAGGTGGAAACAAACAAGGGCTCTATCGGTCTAAACATCGGGGAGCCTAAATCATTTTATTATTATTTTTATTATTATTATAGCAATTTTTTTGTTCACCCAACTTTCACCACTTTAACATAGCTCAAACAAGGCTAAAGCGAAGTTTGTACATTAATCATAGCCTTGATTCATCTCCATTTTAGACTACTTCCATCTTTTATGAAAGTTATTACTCAAAGATCATTAATCAAAATTAAACACCACGTCCAAATTTTGATTAAAGAAGGTCATTTTAACCTAAGCACCATGCTTAATTTAAAAAGACCTATGGATGTACCCTATAGGATATACCCAAACCAGAGCATACCTCATAAACAAGGGAAGCATGAATTTGTATGAGCAAGTTAATTCTTATGGAGACAAATATGAGTCAGGGGGTTGGTGAGTATTTTTTTTATTTACCTTTGCATACCTGAGCATTCTTACCAAGAGCATATGACGATGGAAACTTTTAGGTTGCTGCAATGGTGGCTTGATTGCGTGAAGTCCAGCTTAGGCGAGCAACAAGGCTAGACTGTACACACGTTAGTGTGTATGGGCCATGGGCCTTGGTGGTAAGTAGCAAAGGTATGAAAGAGGAGAGTCCTCCTCTCTCTTCTTCTCTTCTCTTTTTTATCATATTTTTTTTACTCTCTTTTTTAACTTCCTTTTTTTAGCAAGGTAGAGCTGACATCATTTTCTTTTCTTTTTAACCAAGATGGTCTTTGGTGTGAATGGAACTTGTGGTGAGACTCTCACCATCCTCCCCCACACTTGGATTTTTGTGTAAAACTCAAGTGTCTTATGTTGGGGTCTACTTTTCGAGTGTGTTACATCACCAAAGATCATCAAGGTGTGTAGTCGATGTAGCTTTCATGTTTCGAGGCATCATATGTCCCCTGTTCTTCTTAATCTTAACCAAAAAGGGTTAGCACACAAGAATACCCGAAGGTGCATACTATCCTAACAACATGTTCTTGCTTTTATTGAAAAGAAAAGTTGGGTTTTTTTATAATAATATATTTTTTTATGATTGTATATTTTTTTTTTGATAATCTAGGGTATCACCCGGCAATGCCTAATTTATGGCCTTAAGCTTGACCATGGGAACTTCACCTTGCAGCTATGAATGGTGGGATAGCTCCCAACTTCATCACCAAGCATTTATCATTTAATGTTCAAGCTGCAAGGTTAGTACCACAATGCCACTATGGGATTTGCAATATTTATGATAAATGTAAGCATCAACAACTATCCTCTTAAAAAGTTTGAAAACAAGGATCGAGAGATGGTTGTGATCCTCATAGGGGCATGTGGGACTAAACAAGATGTCCATGGCACATAAATTTTTGCTCTCAAGAAATATATCATTAAGGATCAACGTTGAATCTCAACCACCATTGAGAACAATGTTTTGATGGCCCGAGGGATATGGTTTGTGTTCGAGCGAGGGTGATGGTGAAACAAACGGGGTTACAAACTTCACATCCTCGAACAAGTCATGGTTGGGGTAATGCTTCGCCATTGGAATTTTTGAGTGGGTGATGAAAGCAGTTTTCCCAAACTTCTCATCAAGGCTCCCATGGGAAGGTTTTTCTTTGAAAAGTTTGTCTAAAGGGTAGCCTATGAGAAGATCAAACTCAAGGATGGCAAAGATGTGGAAAATCTAGATGAACCTCGGTTTCGTCAATTTCAATTGGTACATCCCTGACAATCCCACTACACTCAAAGATGAGTCCTAAGGGACTTTTGAAAAGTTTGTTGGTTGGGATTAGCAGCATGTTGCCTAAAAGATTTTTAACTAGAAATTATGACATGATGCTAGTCCCGACTGTGGAGTTGTGCAAGGCTTCTATGTTTGTTCCCCTTAATGAACAAGGCATGGTCATGGAAGGTGAAAGAATCTAAATTGCTTCGGAAGAACGTTTTACTTCCAACAACCATTCCTTTGATGGCTCTATTTTAGGGGAAACTTCCTTAGAAGGATGTGTAAGTTTTTTGTGCCCAAAATATTTTGAGGTATTGATGAAATCCTAGAAATTGATAGGGAACTCCGAAGGATAAATCACTCTTTCCTTCAGTGTTCGCGGTTCGGGTGAGGGCTCATGAGTTGAATCTAAGGATGGTATAGTTTTGGATTCGACTGGTGAGGACTCTTCAACACTCGACGTAACTTTTGCCTAGGGGGATTTAGTTCTTATGACGGAAGAAGAGTGTTTGTCTATGAAATGCTCAAGGAATTCTACTTGTTCCGTCATAGTCTTGTGTGTAAAATGACCTCCGGCAGTCATGTCGAGGCATAGCTTAGCACTCATGTCAATACCCAACCAAAAGTGTCGCAGCAATATGCTATCGGGTAAAGACAAGTCTGGGCCGGTGTGTATTAACGCTGAAAAGCTAGCCTAGGCTACACCTATTGACTCCTTGCGCTGCTCAGAGTCGAGGATTGCCCTTGGTAGAGAGTCGATACGGGACATAGGAAAGAATGCAAGATGAAACTTGTCTTTAAGTTCATCCCAGTCCCCATTCGTACTTCCTATGGCATGTGTGTACCATTGCTTCACCTTCCCCATGAGAGAGAAGGGAAACAATTTCCACTTTAGAGTTTCCTGTGTCATGCCTAGGATACTTAGGCATGAACACATCTCCTCGAACTCGTGCATGTGATGGCAGGGGTTTTCATTATAGTGCCCCGAGCAGGGTTGTGCTCGAACCATGGCTATTAAGCCAGGGAGGAGTTCATAGCCAGATAAAAAGTTTGGTTTTGGTGTTGGCTTAGAGAAATCACCCTTTGAAGCTGATCGGTATTGGATAGGAGTGGTTTTTATGGTTAAAATATTTTTTGTGTCATTTTTTATAAAAACAAAAGATACAAATATGAGGATGAACTAGGTTCAAAGAAAATACGACAACTGTTCCCCGGCAATGGCGCTAGGAATGTTTGTTGGTATTTCTTAACGCATACAAAAATAATCCACAAGCGTATAGAATTACCGTTGTAGCACTTCACCCCAGAAGTATTTAGGGTATCGTATTTTCCACAGGGAACGGAGGTACTCTTCTAGCTAGTTCATCCAAGACAACACAAGGGTAGAATTAGCAGAGGTTAAAATGGATTCCTATGGTTTTATGGTCTAAGGATAGATAAACACGACTCCTACTTGCTCACTTCATGGTGCCGGCTTACACCTGGTCTACCAAGCGATACCGACCTTCGCTCTACGTCGAACTCGAACATGGTGGAGTACGAGGGACAGACAGGGCTATCACCACCTGCCGCCTACCCCTTAACCATGGGGAAAGAAGCAAACAGAGATAGCTTCTAACCTAGACACCACGTCTACGCTATCAACTATTACTCTAGCATGCATGCAAGGGTTATCTGTCTCTATCAGGGCCCTTCTACTGGAGTACCCACCACAAGGATAGATGACAAACCCGCGAACAAGTAAGAGTATAGCTTAACTAGTCAAATAATTTATACCAATGGAACCATGAACACTCACTTAGTGGGAGAACCCATTGAAGTAAAGTTGCTCATCGAGGTACAAGTTGGGGAGGCACCGACAAGCCCGGCTCTTCCCCGAGCTCTCCCTCACATCTCTCCCTTACTACTCTACTAGCTACTAGGGCCTAAGCCCTTTGGAGTGTTGCTCAAAAGCGGAGAAGCTCTTTGCCTTGTGGTGTGTAGAATGAGGAGGGGGAGGCCTCCTTTTATAGGTGGAGTAAGGCGTTGTGTGCGTCTATATTTAGTGCGAAGCCTAGTCTTCACCGCCTTTGCATGGCGCCATGTGACTACCATTCAAAGGAGCGACAGAGAGGCGCTCGTGGGGGGTCGGGCACCCCTTGGGGTCGGGCACCCCTTGGGGTCGGGCACCCCTTGGGGTCGGCCACCCCCTGGCTAGGCCCTTTCACCACTGCCTTCGTGTGGTGGGCCTCTAGGGTGTATAGGCCCTACCTGTGAAGTTTTATGCCAATTGGAGATCATTTGATTTAGGTTTGGGCTCTCTTTCTACACATGGTTGGGCCCTGATTTGGTTTGGTAGTGGGCCTTCTCCTTCTGGTCTCTTTTTGCTTTGCACAATACCATGTCATACTTTGTTTCTTTGTGCATTTTTAATGTACTTTCCATGTATTCCATGAATGCCCTCCTACAAATGGTCAAACACCAAAACTTGTAGAGATTATGGAGATTGTTAGTTCTAAAACCCTATGTCTATGCTTGGTGTTTATTTCAGCAGTTTTTATATGATAGTTGGCGGTTAAAAATGTGAGTTAAGCACCGCCAACACCAGGATAAACCATTGCATCTTCTTTGCGTGATTCTTGTGTTTCTAAGTCCACCTGAGCCACCAGAGACCCCATACTCTGACACCGACTCGAACAACATGCTTGCCACGGTTTTGACCCCATGACACATTGCTATTAATTTAACCTTGATTTTAGGGAATGCAGGACATGGTTAGCTATCATGGATTATTACTATGCATGATGATGACATGATCCAAGTTTAGTGATGCTTAACACCAGGGGTGTTACACCAGGTGGGTTACTCGGGAGCACCCTTGAGGATGTCTACAAGATCCTATAATCGACTCCAAGTAGTCGGATTGTAGGCTTGGGGGCTATGGGATACATATCCTCAGTGGATGCATTCAAATTTCTTCGAAAGGATTTAGAGCAAATGCAAGCAAGACCCTCCAACTTTCTATGCTAAATAGCAAGAGGCTCAGGGGCTAAGCATATATGCTTCACCTAGCGGTGACGCATATTGATTTCAAGAGCACATCATCGTCTCTCTCAAGAAAGGACTCGGACGAAGCTTGATTCTACTCGGTAGGCTCCAATATAATCAAGAAGACTTCCATCGATCAACCATGAAGAGCTCAGGGGCTTGTGGGACATAGTCCCCTAGGTACCCCACTAAGGAAAGGTGAAGACCTCGTCTAGCTAGGACTCTTCGAATTCTAGTAGCATTACCACCTTGTAATCCTACTAGGACTCCTCTATTATAACCAACTAGGAGAGTTGCCTCTTGGGCTATATAAAGGAGGGCAGGACTCCCTAGATTGGCCAAGACATCAGACTCAACAGTCTGAACCCCAAGCTCAGGGTGTAATATATTTTCCACCTAGACTAGATGTAGGGGTGCTATTTCGGCGTACCGAACTAGTATAAATCATTGTCTCTACGTTTACCATCGAGTTCTGCATATACCGAAGCCCACCAAACACTGTCCTGGGTAACCCTTTGATAGGTTGCCAATCAATAAACATAGATAGCACCATGCCAAGGCCACACGTTGGGCACCACAAGAACCTACCCACAAGTGAAGGTAGCTCAATGACATGCTAAACTAGAGTTGCTCTTCGTGGCTCCCGTGGGGTGAGCATAATACCCCTCACAAATCATTCTTTGGAGCACCACACAATCTTCTTGAATGCTTCATGATGGAGAACCCACCACCAAGCCGTCTAGGAGGTGGTAACCTCCAAGAGTAACAAGCACCACCAGCTTGCAACTCGAACACCTAGTGCCACTCGATGCAATCTCCCAATGCAATGAACTAGAATCACTCACTCACAATCGATTCACACTCTTGCAAGCACAAATGTACAGGGCATCCAAGCACACCTACACAAGCCACCAAGGCATGAGGGTGCTCAGCAACCAGCCCAAGGCCGGCAAGTACTTGGTTTTATAGCCCCCAAGCAAATAAAGCCATTGTACCCCTTCACTAGGCACTTTTCACACTAACCAGACTCGCCTATTGAACTAACTGGACTCGCCTGTACTAGGGTCCAATCACCGGGATGCAGCCACGCGTCACTTGCATTCAACCTCGACCACACGATCCCAACGGTAATCTCATGAACATGCGCTCATTAAGTTGTGACCAGACTAGCCTGTAGAATGATTCAACTTAGCCTCTATAGGGTCTGGTCACGTTTCAAAGAGGTCTAGAGACAAAAATCATTGACTAGACGCATCCTATCGATGGTGACCGGACTCACCCGGTGTCTGGTCCTCTCCCTCTCTTGAATCTATGTGGCACGATATTCTGACCGAACTCGTCTTTCTCCTATAACCAGACTTGACTCTCCTAGAGTCCAGTAACTTCTAGAGAGATTCCAAATGTGACTAGATGCATCCTATCACTACTGACTGGACTCTGCCAGTGTTTGGTTGCAGCGTCCTATCACAAAGTGTTCATCACTAGAACGACTATAACTTTTAGCTCCAAAGTTCGATTTCGATGATCTTGAACATTTTGGAAAGCTTATGTAGAGGGCTACACATCCCACATGCATATTTGATCCAAAGAACAATGAATCAACATAGAATTACAATCCAAAAGCCATCATATAGTTCAGAGCACACCGAAAAACCTTTTTCCAAAGGATGCTAACTCCAAGTGATCTTTCAACTTCTCCTTTGCAAATGTGCCAACACCACAAAGTATACACCACTATGTGCAAGTGTGTTAGCATTTTCACAATCATTTTCCAAAGCATTAGTCACTCAATTCATCATGCCACTTGATCCTAGCAATGATACAAAGTTAGATCACTCAAGTGGCACTAGATAACCGATATGCAAACAAGTTTGCCACTCTTGATAGTACGGCCATCTATCCTAAACCCGGTCATAAACTTCTCTACACACCTATGGCCAGTGAAATGAAATGCCCTATGGTAGTACCTTTGCCTTGCGCATTCCATTATATCTCCTCCATTGTTGATGCAACACATGCACCAACCATATCACAAATGATATGATCCACTTTATATCATCACATGACCTTATTGGTTTATCGATCTTGACATCACTTGCTCTTCATTGTTGCCTTGGTCCATCGATGCCAAGTCCTCGACTTGCCCTTCACTCTTACAACCGGTCCATCAAGCCAAGCCTCATCTTGATCTTCTCCACCTTAGTCACATAACTCAGTGTCATGTCTCATATGCAATAAGCTCCTTCATCACATGTGTGAGCCTTGCAACAAATCCAAGCTATCTTCACTATCATGGCATGGGTTGCTCACACATGATGTACTTGTGGACTAATCACATGTGTATCTCACTTAAACACATATTAGTCCACCTAAGTTGTCACACAATTACCAAAACCAAACAAGAACCTTTTAGCTGGACTGAGCCTATTGAAAACCCTAGTTTGGTTTTGGCTAATTGATGAAACCTATTTGAACTAACCCTTTATCTAAGTGATGGATGAGTTAGGGTGGTCCAAGTCCATGTGGTGGAACAAGATGTAGTTCATCGTGATGGAGATGGATTAAGTGAAGATCAAGTGCTCCAACCTGGAAAAGAAGAAAGAGGAAGACAAAAATCCATGGAGATCAAGGCAAAGGTATTGATAGGGATTTTTGTTTCGCCAATCAAAACACCATAGAGGGTGTGATTGGGTCTAGGATACATAGCCATATTATTAAGAGGGGTGATCTCATAGTTAATGCGGTTATCTAAGTGCCACTAGGTGAATTAACCCCATGCATTTGTATTAGGACCTAGTGAGCGCTAACATCCCTTGGAAAACATGTTTGTGAAATGCTAACTCACGTACACAAGTGTTGGAAACTTGGTGGAGTGAACACATTTGCACAAGGGATGAAAATTGAGAAGAGAAGGGGGTCACTGCAGTGACCAAATGCTGGCTCTAGAGTGACCAGGCGCAACCGGTAGCATACCCTAGGCTCGACTGGAATGATCGGGTGCTGGTGCAGCGGAGCGACCGAACATGCCCTAGCACTGTTCACCATAAGGGAAACAGAGGAAGGGTGACTGGACGCGTTCGGTGTAACTTTTGCTGCTCTCTATTTGGCATAATTATTTTTTTGGACATAGTGTGAGTCTGGTTAGCTAGACCGGACATGTCTGGTGCATTCTGAGAAGCTCTGGGAGCTCTCTATTCATGACCGGACACCAAGGCAAGGTGAGTCCGAACAGTGACCAGACGCTGACAGTGATTGCATGTGTAGGAGCCATTGGGCAACAACGGAAACATTCAAACGGCTAGTACATGTGTCAATGAGCGGTTAATTGGACGCTGGTGACCGAACGTGTCTGGTGCACCCTACAATGAGTCCGGTCACTGCGCAATAACTTGAATGAAGGGGCCAATGGTTAAGTGAGCCAAGGGGTCTCTATAAATAGGTGTTAGCTGGCTCTAGCTTACTCTCTTGTAAATATTGATCATTGATACATCCTTGTGAGCTAAGCAAAACACCACACACTCATCTCCATCATTAGTTCATCATCCAAGTGAGATTGAGAGTGATTCTAGTGCATTGCTTAGAGTTTGAGCATCTTGTGGCACTAGTGATCATGTGAGCTGCAGGATTGCTTGTTACTCTTGGTGGTTGCCACCACCTAGATGGCTTGGAGTAGCAGAGGAGTCTTGGCATGAGTTGGTGATTATTCGTGGCCATCTCCCAGTGATTTGTGATAGGTTCTTGGGCTTATTCCCCGACATAGTGCCAAAAGCACCTCTAGTGGATTGCTCGTGAATTTGAGCGCCCTCATCTCATGTAGGTTCTTGTGGCACCCTTGTGCAGGGCTAGGTTTGTGTACGCCTATTAGCTCATGAACCACCAAGTGAATCAGCCATCACAACAAGGACATAGCTTGCCAGCAAGCAAGTGAACCTCGGGATAAATTGTGTCAATTGGCTCTTTGGTCTTCATTGGTATTCATATATTGATTGATTGTCTCTTGCCATGATCGGTATAACAATCCCTACCACTCTTTGTATTTACATTCATTTACTTTGGTGTAGTGGTAGTGGCTCTCTTGCTTAGCTAGTTGTTTAGTTGAGTTGTTGCTTAGTTGTTTTAGTTTCTAGCTAGCTCAACTAGTGTAGAAATAGTGACTTAGCCTTTGTGTGTGATTTAGAGATCATAATCACTAGAATTGTGGTTAGGTGGCTTGCAACCCTATTAGAGCTAGAGCAAAAAGCATTTACGCCATTTAGTTATCTAACTGGTTGCTCTAGTGCTTTGTAGAGAAAATTTTATAGGCTATTCACCCCCCTCTAGCCATTTAGGACCTTTCACCTGTTCTAGTGTGGATTGCCCCGAATCTTCTTATAGGTTGTTTATCAAACGGAAAGTTCTTACATTTCGCTACATCGACGTCTGAGACGGTCTTGGGATTTTAACTGCCTACCTTTCAAAATTGCACGCTGCCTTTCGTCGCCCGTAGTCATCATATGATCTAGCATATCGATTCATGACTTTGAAAAGTTCTTTTACTGTGGTCGGTGGTTCTCAGGCGAGGTGTGCTACACACTGCCCCATAGCCAAGCCTTCAATGGCCGCTGCTATGACTGATGCTTTTGGCACATTCGGCGCTTGTGCCTTGAGCTAGATAAATCTTTTTAGATAGTCTGACATAGCTTCGTCATCTCGCTAAATGCAATTCATGAGATCCCTTGTGGTTTTTGTCCTCGGTTGGTACCCTTGGAAAGGTGCCAGGAGCTATGCTTTGATTTGGTGTCATGAGTGAATGGAAAAGGGCTTTAATGATGTGTACCAGTCATGGGCAATATCTTCGACTGCCAAGATAAGAGATTTCGCCAGAGTCCAAATATCCCCTCTAGCCAAAAAGACAGTTGTTTCCTAGCTTGCTATGAACTTCCTTGGATTGGCCTTTCTATCAAAAGGCAAAATGCATGGTTTGTAATTCTATGGCTATGGGTGCTGTTGTAGCTCTTTCAGCAGGCCTATATCTGACAAGACAATGTTTTCACGAACTTGGTTGATGCCTTTGCCATCTGCTCTCTAAAGCCGCTGAATCTCTCTGAGCAACCTCTCTCTGAATTTTAGCCTATCTGATGGCCTGCTAGGTCTGTTATGCTCTATTTCATGCTACGGCCTATTGCAGTAAATGCTCCTTTTGTTGTTGGAGACTCTAGATTCCCTACTAAAAGTGTCCAACCTTGTTAGCTCTCTTGCTTGGTCAGCGATTTCATCGTCTTTGTCTTCATTTTCATTCTTATCAGCGATCACTTCTTGAACATGCCCTTCTGGCGTGTCTTGTCATCCCTTAGGTGGCTCCATCTCAATACCCTATACCTACGATGTGGTTGGTTTCATCATGCCCTGTGTTATCACCACCGTAGCTATAGCTGCCACCATGGCTTCCGCTGCTGATTTTACTGTAGCGTTGGCTACTACTGCCTCAGATGTCTCCGCATTTTTGCTGCCTATTTTCATAGCTTTCTTTGGGGCCATGGTAAGCTCGAACAACAACCATGATGGGTGCCAATGTTGTTCTCAGCCTTAGCCTTCGAGCAATGGGTTGTCGCTCAAGTTACCGAAAGCTCAATAATAGACAACGAAAAGGACAAAGAATGACAAAAAGGCAATCATAGACCACTGAAGGAATTAGGTTTCCTTCCTCCCCTTTACATGGCTCTCCTAGAGCTCAATTTATACAGATCCATATCATTTACAATAATAGAAATGCCCTTCTAACTGCCTAGATCCTAGAGCAAATTCCATACCCCTAGGGCCTCCTTGGTTCATTTTGCTTTTGGCCACCCCGGTGATGAGATCCCAACATAGGGGCATGTTAAGCCTTGGGATCAAAGGTTCCCAACTCAGAGACCCCCTGACCGACCCTTCTAGGATCGCCCGAGGGCTCGGGGGCTACGCCCCTTGGCTGCGCTCACGCTCACCCTTCGGCTAAGGGATTAGGCCACGCCCAAGCATGCTCGTCGCCTCTGCTCAGGGCTTGGGAGCTCGCTCGAGCCTCAGGCTCCCGATCGACAAAAGTCTAGACCTGATCCTTGGCCCCCCACCCCGGCCTTCGATGCTAGCCAAGGCCTGGGCCTAAGATAGGCGCCCTGAGCCTCCAAGGCCCAGGGGGCTCCCTAGTGTTGCCCAACAGGCGTGGCACTGCCAACTGCTCCTTTGAGATAGGGTCACACACAAGGCATGATGCAACAAGACAAACTCCTCCGCTGGCTTCAAGGGGCTCAGGGGCTTCTGGGCCCGCATGTTAGCCCCCAAGTCGGCTACCTTCACTGCCAAGAAACCTCCAGAAGGCACACCTAGTGGAGGCCAGTCCAAGCCAACAAAGCTTGACACTCAACGTGTTAGAACAGAGCAGCCAGAAGACGCCCAAGGCTTCTTCATCTCCACGACAACACCACGGTCCACACGATGCCGCTGCAAGACCCTACTAGACTCCAGCACATGTAGACCATAGGATAGACTCCCCCAAACCACCATGTACCTGACCTAACTTGGTATATAAGGGGAGGTCGGAACCTAGAGGGGGGCTCCAAATAGATCATTCCTATCCTCACCAAACCACTCGAGCTCTGCACTGAGAGCAGAGCCACCCCGAGAGGAGCACCGATGAAAGCTCTAGTTTGGTTTTGGTGAATTAACGAAACCCAAAGTGCTAACCTAGTTTATCAAGTGATCATGAGATAGGTAGCACACTCCAAGTGGTGAAGCAAATGAAGAGCATAGCATGACAATGATGATGCCATGATGATGATCAAGTGCTTGGACTTGGAAAGAAGAAAGAGAAAAACAAAAAGCTCAAGGCAAATGTATAAACCATAGGAGCTATTTTGTTTTGGTGATCAAGACACTTAGAGAGTGTGATCACATTTAGGTTTGATAGCCATACTATTAAGAGGGGTGAAACTCGTATCGGAATGTGGTTATCAAAGTGCCACTAGATGCTCTAATTCATTGCATATGCATTTAGGATCTAGTGGAATGCTAACACCCTTGAAAATGTTTGTGAAAATATGCTAACACATGTGCACAAGGCGATACACTTGGTGGTTGGCACATTTGAGCAAGGGTGAAGAAGTTAGAGGTGAAGAGGAGTTAATCTCGCTGGTCACAAGGTGACCGGACGCTGGTTCCAGTGGAACCGACACGTCCGGTCAGTTGTATTACTAGAGTTGCTGGCATCGGTCAAATGACCAGATGCTGGGTCTTGAACGACCAGACGCTAGTGAGGTGTGTCTGGTCCTGTTGTCGGGCAGCACACAGAGGCTAGGGTCTCTGACCGGACGCTGGCAGGGTCTGGTCATGCATGACCGAACGCGTCCAGTGGGCAAAATGCATTTCTGGAACCTTACTGGAAACGACCGGACGCTGGTGGCTGAGCGTTCGGTCAGTGTTGTGCATAGCGTCCGGTCAACTCAAGTGACCGTTGAAGTTGGGACACATGGCTATCGTTGGGCGATCGGACGCTGAGGTCCAGCGTCCGGTCAGCCCGTGTTGTGCCCAGTGAAGGGGTACAACGGCTTTATTTCGTGGGGGCTTCTATTTAAGCCCCATGGCCGGATGAAGCTCATACCTTTGGCAATTTTCATTGACATAGCAACCTTGTGAGCCTAGCCAAAGCCCTCCTACTCATCTCCATCACTGATTCATCATCTTTGTGAGATTGGGAGTGAATCCAAGTGCATTGCTTGAGTGATTGCATCTAAAGGCACTTGGTATTCATGTTTCACCACGGATTTCGCTTGTTACTCTTGGTGGTTGCCGCCACCTAGACGGCTTGGAGCAGCAAGGATCATCGAGCAGAGGTTGGTGATTGTCTCCAGCTCTGATCGTGGTGATTGTGAGGGGTTCTTGACCTTTCCCCGGCGAAGAGCCAAAAGGTACTCTAGTGGATTGCTCGTGGCTTGTGTGATCCTCATCTTGTGTTGGTAGTGCGGCACCCTATTGAGGGTTTGGCGTGTGAAGCCAATTAGCGCGTGAACCTCCAAGTGAGTGAATCGCCACAACGTGGACTAGCTTGCCGGCAAGCAAGTGAACCTCGGTAAAAATCATTGTGTTCATCATTGATTCAGAGGTGATTGATCTTCATTGTTATTCATCCTTGTGATTGATTGGTTCATTCATCTACACGGGGGTATAATCTTCTTGATCACTCTCTTTACATTACCGCAAACTAGTTGATAAGCTCTTTAGTGTAGCTAGTTGTGAGAGCTTGCTTGGTTGGTTGGTGTGGCTCTTTAGTTAGCCTTTGAGAGCACACTAACATAGAGTAGTATCTTAGCTATTGTGTGAATAGATACTATCTAAACTAGAATTGTGGTAGGTGGCTTGCTTTTTGAGTAGGCTAGCGCAACACTTGCTTCACCTCATAATTGTCTAACCATTTTATTAAGTGTTGTTGTAGAAATTTTATTAGGCTATTCACCCCACCTCTAGCCATTAGGACCTTTCAAGTGGTATCAGAGCCGAGGTCACCGTGATTTGAGGCTTAACAACCTTCGGTGTAAAAATGGCTCAAATCAACAACACCAAGAAGCCACCCCAATTTGATGGCACAAATTATCCATATTGGAAGTCAAAGATGACCGCACATATCAGTCAATCAATAGAAGAGTGTGGAAGGTGGTAGAAACTAAAATTGAGATTGAAGATCCAGAGAATCTCACCACGGCCGAAGAAGTGCTTCTCTAAAACAATGATATTGCTCTAAGTGCTATTCATGATGCAATTGATGAAAGAACATTTGAGCAAATCAAGAATATTGAGATGGCACATGAAGCTTGGAAGAAGTTTGAAGAATCATTTGAGGGCACTCAAGTCATAAAGGGTGCTAAGGCATATATCCTCAAAGAGAAGTTTGCAAGCTTCAAGATGAAGGAGGATGAGAGTGTGCCGGAGATATTTCATAGGCTTCAAGTGCTTATCAATGATCTCAAAGCACTTGGAGAAGAGGTGAAGGACAAGGACTTCTCCCACAAGTTCTTGAGATGCTTACCTTCAAGATTTGGCACATTGGTCACTATTCTAGTAAGAAGTGGTTTGGACACCATGACACCAAACCAAGTGTTGGGAGACATCATGACCGATGATACATATAGAGATGAAAATGAGAAGGAAGAAAAGAAGGAAAAGAAAGATGAGAAGAAGAAGAGTGTGGCATTCAAGGCCACATCATCCAAGGGCAAAGCTAAGCAAGAAACATCAAGTGAAGAAGATGAATCTTGGGATGATGATGATGATGAGAAGATGGCCCTCTTTGTGAAGAGATTTGGCAAGTTCATGGTGAAGAAAGGCTACCATGCTAGAAGAAAGAAGCCTTCATCCAAGAACAAAGAAGAGTCAAGAAGGTGCTTCAAATGTGGAAGCAAAGATCATCTTGTTGCTCAATGCCCATACAATAGCGACAATGATGATGACAACAAGAAGAACAAGAAGAAGGACAAGAAGGAAAAGAAAGAGAAGAAGGACAAGATGGCATACAAGAAGAAGGGTGGTTCATATGTAGTCACTTGGGATAGTGATGCTTCCTCAAGTGATGATGATGATGATAGTGATGATAACAAGACTACCAAGAAGAAGGTTTTTGCAAGCATTGCTATCAATGAGAAGCCTTCTCTCTTCGAATCATCATCATGCTTCATGGCTAAGGCCACTAAGGTACAATCTTGTGATGATGAAAGTGATGAAGAACATGATGATGAAAATGAATATGAAAGTGAAAATGATAGTGATAGTGATAATGATGAACCCACTAAAGATGAATTATTTGACATGCTAGAGGATGCTAGAGAACACTTTGACATCAAGAGAAGGGAATGCAAAAGCTTGCGTAAGGAACTAAAAGACCTTAAGCAAACCTTTGATGAGCTCAATGCATCTCATGAGAGGCTAGAGGAAGCCAATGAGAAGCTTGGCAAAGCTCACAAAAAGCTTGAAAAGGCTCATTCATCTTTGCTTGATGACCAAAATAAAAAGAAGCATGTTGAAACTTGCAATGTAGGTTTAACTTGTGATATAATTGATGAATCACTATCTATGCCTATCATTGTTGCTCCCACTAACCCTTCTTGTAGCACTTCCACTTCTACCTTATCTAGTAGTGATGGTCTCACTGGTGACACCTCACTAGTGGTTGAGAATGAGAACCTCAAGAAGGAGGTCAACAAGCTCACTCACACCTTAGCTAAAGCTTATGGTGGTGAGGACCGCTTGCTTATGTGCTTGGGTAGCCAAAGAGCTTCTCTCTACAAAGAGGGATTAGGCTATACCCCCAAGAAAGGCAAGGCGGCCTTTGCTCCTCACAAGACTAGTTTTGTGAAGAACAATGGTCGGTTTTGCACTAGTTGCAAGCAAGTTGGTCATGTAGAGCAAAAATGCATGAACAAGAAATCACAAGCCAATGTATCCTTCATAAAGCTTGATTCATGCTATATGCTTACTAAGGGTACAAATGGTGTGAAGGCTAAGTTCATTGGTAAACCATGGATGGGCTTAAAGAAGAAAGCCATTTGGGTACCAAAGAGCTTAGCGACTAACCTTCAAGGACCCAAGCAAGTTTGGGTACCTAAAAAGAATTGTTTTCTTTTGTAGGTTAATTACAAAGCCAGAGGAAGGCATTGGGTTCTTGATAGTGGGTGCACTCAACACATGATCGGTGATGCAAGAATGTTCAACTCAATCAACACCAATGGCAATGATGGTTATGATAGTATCACATTTGGTGACAATGGCAAAGGCAAGTTCAAAGGGCTTGGTAAGATTGCAATATCCAATGACATGAGCATATCAAATGTGTTGCTAGTAGAGAGCTTGAACTTTAATTTGCTATCCATGGCTCAATTGTGTGATCTTGGATTCAAATGCATATTTGGGGTAGATGATGTAGAGATCATAAGTGTAGATGGCTCTAACTTGATCTTCAAAGGCTTTAGATATGAGAATCTATACTTGGTTGATTTCAATGCTAGTGAAGCTAGATTATCTACATGCTTGTTCACTAAGTCTAGCATGGGTTGGTTATGGCATAGAAGGCTTGGTCATGTTGGAATGAAAACAATTGAATAGATTGGTTAAGCATGACTTGGTTAGAGGCTTGAAAGATGTTGTGTTTGAAAAGGATAAGCTTTGTAGCTCTTGTCAAGCCGGCAAACAAGTTGGAAACACCCATCCTAAGAAAAGTATGATGAGCACTAGCAAAGCATTTGAGTTATTGCACATGGATTTGTTTGGGCCAACTCAATACACTAGTATAGGTGGTAACAAATATGGCTTTGTGATAGTGGATGACTACACTAGATATACATGGGTATTCTTTCTAGTGGACAAAAGTGATAGTATTTGCAACATTCAAATCATTTGTCAAAGGCATTCACAATGAGTTTGAAACAACCATCAAGAGAGTTAGAAGTGACAATGGTAGTGAGTTCAAGAACACTAGAATTGATGAGTTATGTGATGAATTTGGAATTAGACATCAATTCTCGGCCAAGTACACACCTCAATCAAATGGCCTTGTTGAGAGGAAGAATAGAACACTCATTGATATGGCAAGGTCTATGCTTAGTGAGTACAATGTGAGTCAATCTTTTAGGGCCTGAAGCTATCAACACGGCTTGCTATTGTAGCAACCGCCTCTATTGTCACCGATTGAAAGAGAAGACACCATATGAGCTCTTGAATGGTAGAAAGCCCAACATTACATATTTTTGGGTCTTTGGTTGCAAATGCTATATCTTGAAGAAAGGCACTAGATTGGGCAAGTTTGATAAGAAATGTGATGAAGGATTCCTACTTGGTTATTCCACCACAAGCAAAGCATATAGAGTTTGGAATTTGGATAGTGGTACTCTTGAAGAAGTTCATGATGTTGAATTTGATGAAACCAAAGGGTTCACAAGTAGAGAATGAGAATTTGGAAGATGTTAGAGGCATTTAACTTTCAAATGCCATGAAAAACATGGATATTGCTGAATTAAGGCCTAGGCAAGTGAATGATGATGAAGATGATCAAGTGCAAGTGCTCTCTAACTCAAATGTGCAAGATGATACAAATCAAGTTAGTGCAAGTGGATCTCATGATAATGAACAAGATCAAGTGGCTAGTACATCATCTCAACCTAATGATCAAGCAAGTGCAAGCAATCAAGTTCCAATGCTCCAACCAACCAATATTGTAAGGGATCATCCATTGGACACTATCATTGGTGATATTTCTAGAGGTGTACAAACAAGATCAAGATTAGCATCATTTTGTGAACACTTCTTATTTGTATCATCCATTGAACCAAAGAAGATAGATAAAGCATTGAAGGATGTTGATTGGGTGAATGCTATGCATGAAGAATTGAATAACTTCACAAGAAATCAAGTATGGGAGTTGGTAGAAAGACCAAAGGGACACAATGTGATTGGAACCAAATGGGTCTTTAGAAACAAGCAAGATCAAGATGGGATAGTTAGTAAGGAACAAAGCAAGATTGGTAGCATAAGGTTATACACAAGTTGAAGGTCTTGACTTTGGAGAAACATATGCCCTGGTTGCTAGATTGGAAGTAATTAGAATCTTGCTAGCCTATGCTTGTGCCCACAACATAAAGCTCTATCAAATGGATGTCAAGAGTGCATTTCTCAATGGCTACATCAATAAAGAAGTATATGTTGAGCAACCTCCCAGTTTTGAAGATGATAAGAAGCCCAACCATTGTGTACAAGTTGAAGAAGGCATTGTATGGCTTGAAGCAAGCACCTAGAGCATGGTATGAGAGATTGAGGGACTTCCTACTCTCTAAAGGGTTCACAATGGGCAAGGTTGACACCACTCTTTTCATCAAGAAGATTGGAAAAGAATTATTTGTATTGCAAATCTATGTTGATAACATCATATTTGGATCAACTAATCAATGACTTTTGTGATGAATTTGGAAAGATGATGGCTAATGAGTTTGAGATGTCCATGATTGGAGAGTTGAGTTACTTCCTTGGTCTTCAAATCAAGTAATTGAGGAATGGTACATTTGTGAGTCAAGGCAAGTACATCAAGGACATGATCAAGAAGTTTGGAATGATTGATAGCAAAGTCATTAGCACACCAATGGGAACCAATGGCAACTTGGATAGTGATGCAAGTGGAAACATGGTGGATCAAAAGTTGTATCGGTCTATGATTGGAAGCCTACTCTATGTGACCGCATCAAGGCCTGGATGTCATGTTTAGTGTATGCATGTGTGCAAGATTTCAAGCCTCGCCAAGAGAAAGTCATTTGAAGGCTACAAAGAGAATATTGAGGTACTTGAAGCATACACCAAATGTTGGTTTGTGGTATCCTAAAGGAGCAAAATTTGAGTTAGTTGGTTATTCCGACTTGGATTATGCGGGATGCAAGGTTGAAAGGAAGAGCACCTCGGGCACATGTCAATTGTTGGGAAGATCACTTGTTTCATAGTCATCAAAGAAGCAAAATAGTGTTGCATTATCAACCGTCGAAGCCGAATACATATCCACCGGTAGTTGTTGTGCACAAATACTTTGGATCAAGGCCACTTTGAGTGACTTTGGAATCAAGTTCAAGAAAGTGCCATTGCTATGTGACAATGAGAGTGCAATCAAGCTAACCAACAATCCGGTTCAACATGCAAGAACAAAGCACATTGATGTCCGCCACCATTTCATAAGAGATCACCAACAAAAAGGGACATTTGCATTGAGAGTGTAGGCACCGAAGATCAACTTGCCGATATATTCACCAAGCCATTAGATGAGAAATGGTTTTGCAAGCTAAGGAACGAGTTGAACATATTGGATTTCTCAAATATGTGTTGATGCACCCCCACCCCCACTTATATGACATGCCTCTCCTTCGAGCAATCCAAGGTAAAAATTGATTGGCATGACATACATCCTTGCTAAGGACATGTTTAGTGCATCTAGTCATCTCTCCATTTTATTAGGCTCATTCATGAAAATCAAATGAATTTGATGATTACATGGTACCACTATTGCTTCTATGCTTATTTTGATCTAGTGGTAGCATATGACATGTTTGTGGGCTTGTAAACCTAGTGTTTGATCTAGAAAATGAGCTATAAGTATTTAACTCAACATGGTACAAGATAACCCTTATTTGAAGGTGTGAAGAAGCTTGTCCTTGGATCAAACCGAGTTAAATATCTTTGGTAAATGATCTAGAAACCAAGACCAAATTTGAAAAATGATTCTCACCCCATTGATTGACATTGATAATCTTGACCCTACAAGTGGTACTATCTATATTTTAAGTCTTTGTGGTCATTGATGACAAAGGGGGAGAGAAACAAAGATATAAGTGAAACAAAGACATAAGTGACAAAGGGAGAGATAGTGCACAAAAATAAGTGAAAAGACAACACAAAGGGGAAGAGAAATAAAGATACAAGTGTGTCGACGAAATATGGTCGGCAGTCCACCGAGGGGGGTGCCCGTGGTGGTAGATTATCGGTAGACGGTACGTGTAATCAGGAACCAGATGGTGACACAAGGCGTAGAGACAGCGATTTAGACAGGTTCGGGCCGTCTGATCGACGTAATACCCTACGTCCTGTGTCTTTGGTGTATTGTATTGAGATGTATACAGATTAACCTGTCCTCTAGGGGACCCTTGTCTCTCCTTATATACTCCAAAGAGACAATGTTACAAGTAAAGTATCCAATTTGGTACTATTACAATATATAGTACAACTTGTAATCTTGATGTGCACGCCTTGATCTTATGGGCCGGGCCACCTCGGATGGTGCGGCCCATGTACCATCTTGTGGTACCTGGGGGTATATCCCCCACAGCTAGTCCCCGAGCGCCATGTATTCTGATGTGACACGCCGTTTCAACCTTCTCCGAACAGTGAGGCTTGAGTTCTTGACATCTTCGACCACCGTTGTCATCGGAGAAGTAGGTTGTCCGAAGAATGTATGGTGCTCTTAAGAAGAAAGAAAAAGATAACTCCAAATCGCCGAGCACGGTAAACTCCAAATCGCCGAGCACAGTAACTCCAAATCGCCGAGCACGGTAACTCCAAATCGCCGAGCACGGTAACTCCAAATTGCCGAGCACGATTTCTCCAAATCGCCGAGCATGATTTCTCCAAATCACCAAGCACGATTCCTCCAAATCGCCAAACACGATTTCTCCAAATCGCCGAGCATGGCTTCTCCAACTCGCCAACACGTTAACTCCCAATCACTGAACACGATTTTTCCAAAAATCGCCTACTATGCTTCCTCCGGGTCGCATAGGTTTTCTACAAAACCAACGATGGTCTTGCGTTCCAATTTTCGCAACATAGCCCGCCGATCGTCAAGCAGCACACCTTTTTTCCTTCTGTTCTCTATGGATACGACCCAGTCCCTGACTACATCCTACACGTGCTTAGGGGCTCCGCCCTCTGCGTTACGGTTGGTAGGCTGCGGTTCCTTGGCCATGCCTGTTTGTCCTACACATGTCAGTGCCTCTGCGCTCGATGTTATGGACTATGGGCTAGTCAGGGCCTGGATTTCAGATATGAACTAACCGCTCGGTTGCTGCTTTAGCCTTTTCTCTCGCCACGTTACTCAAGTTGGCTGCTGGGCAGCATGCTTTTTCACAATAGTAACTCCGGAGGACACCAAGGCTCTAACATCCCACCAAATGTACCATGAGCTCGGTGCTCAGTGTGTTGGGCGGTAGGCCACGGTCTTATGACAACGCCTATTTCTCCAACATACGCATGGGCTCCGCGTTATGCGTTACGGATCACGACCTAACTAAGGCATCAAGTTTAGTGAAAACTAACTGCTCGAACACAGCTTATAGTGCGCATAATTGCATCAGGTTGATAATACGCCGATTCTTCATAGCCAGATAAATCAAGTATTACAGGCGATAATATCTGAGCAGTTTGTTAAGCTTCGCCAACAGCTTCTGTTTCGCCAAACAGGTCTATATCGTCGACAAGCACTTTCGCCACATCCTCAACGTCATCCTCCAGCTGCTGGGTCTGCGCGTCGCTCAGCCCATCGGCAAACCCACCACCTATCGACTGGATGTCAACGGACGGATAATGGGACCGAACCACCGCAAGGGGATGAGTAGCGGCGGTCAAAACGGCGTCGCGGTTGAAGTTTTTGAAGTTCTCCCACGCTGCCTTGCATCTCTAAACGATGGTGTCTGGCCCTTGCTGCCTACCATCAGGATGGGGCGCCGGTTCAACGTCGACACAGTCGAGCACTGGTTTTATTGCGGCAGTTATAGTGTTGAAGTTGTCCTTCTGGACTTTGGTTCTTGCACCAGCACATCAAACTGTGCCTTGGTTTTATGTCAATAATCTGCAAGAATTACCATGGTTCGTCACGGCACAAAAGTATTACGGCGTCACTTCCAATCAGGGGAAACCTACCTTTCAATTCTTCGGCCAGTTTGTCGGCTCGCTCCGACTCCTTCGTTTTCTCTTGTCGGATTTGTTCGACGGTCTGGTGAAGCTGGTTGAGTTCTGCATCTTGCTCTGCAAGCACAAAAGATAAGAAACGGAAAAATATACGGCCACTTACTGCAAAGCACATTATATGAAAAAGAAATACCGGATTTCAGCTTGGATACATCCTCCAACTGCTGGCACTTCCGGTCAAGCTGTTCAGTTTTACTATCGAGTTCTCCGTTTTTCTTGCTCAACTGCTCGGACATCTTCTTAAGTTCCTCGGATACAATTGATAGCTCCTCGGATGTCTTCTTCAGCTGCTCGGACAAAGCCATTAGCCGCTCGGACAGAACCCCATTTTGATGTTCAAGGTCCCGCGAATTCGACTCCGCAAGGTCCCGCTCGCGCTGGGCCCTCTGAATACTTTTCTCCAAAAGACTTAAAGCCTCCCAGAGTATTTTATTTTCCTCGGTGAGGGGCTCCATCCTCTTTATCAGTTGGTGTCGTTGGTCGGCTGTCCGAGCTATCCCCTGCGGATCAACAATGAAAGAGATAAACCTTGATCTTCCGACAACATATATCGGTGTTATTGGCGTGGCACTCACCTCGATTTGAGTCATAACTCCGGCGACGGTGGATTTCAACCTCTTTATCTCTCTGGTGGTGTTTTCTTCCTCGACGACTACCACCTCTTCCCCGCGTCTTCGGAGAATCTAGACGGACTGGGGCTCAGGTGCAGCACGCTCGATCTCCACGACCTCGTCCTCCTCCACCGTCGCTTGAGGCACCATCGGGGGCTCTGTGGTCGGACTGCCGCTCCGACCACTCCTGGCACCCCTGCCGGCGACGACGTTTGCTCCTCAGCCATTGATGGAGTCGCATCTATAACCTCTGGCGCATCAACAACAGCCACAGTTTCCACTTCCAAGGTAACGACTTTTTCGATCTTAGCTGCGGTTGCGGTCGCCGACGCGCCGGTCGTGCGCGCCAACGATTCACCATCACCGGGTCTGCTGGGAGCGGCGGCTGGCCCGTCCTCTATTCGTCGAGCACTAGGGGACTCTCGGACGGGAACAGTCATCGTTTTTTCTTCTGAGGTCATGGGCCTCGGCGTCGCACTGCGTAATATCGGCTTCTCAGAAACAAGGTGAAATCAAAGAACAATATAATTACTCCAAGGTAAATATACTTACGGTTTGGTCTTCCGATTGATTTTCTTGAATCGGTGATGCCTGCCTGACCCCCCAGGCGTGGCTGCTTGGTCGGCCTTGTGGGAGGACTCATGCGCCTCCGTAGTGGGCTGTCGCTCTTCTTGGTGCTCGGAGGCCCCCCCTTCTGTGCGTTGTTCGGGGACTTTGGTAGTTTGCATCGCCGGGGCGTCCGCCGTTGCCCGACCATAACTTTCCCCTGCTCGATGCTTGGGAGCGTCATCATCCGCCGGTACCTCCATCGTGCTCGGTGGAAGTGCTGACTGGTCCTCGTCATCGTCCGACCACTCCAGCACAGCAGTTCGTCGTGGCCGAACTGCTCGGTCCTCTCCAAGAGAGATGCCGCCTGGTTTGTGTGCATGAGAGCTGGCGGTTTTTCTCCTTTTTTGGACCGACTCGTCTACTGCCGGTCTCTTCCTGCGGACCTTCTCTGACACTGGGGATGGACTATCCGACGAGGAGCTCGGCTCACCCTCTTCATGCTGCAGTGGCCGTCGAGGATCTACTCCTTTTGGCCAATCTGCTCTCGGCATGTCTGAAAAGTATATTGCCCTATCCTGCGAATGAATCTTTTCATAAGTAAGTCAGTCCTATGCTTGGCAATTAATGCCTGATAGACGCGAAGCGAAATGGTTACCTGAGGAGGCGGGTTGGTGCAGTTGAAAGCCTTCGTTCCTTTTGGCCAGCTGAATGAGACATTTGAAGTAAATAGATCCATGGCACGGTCTATCACTTCCTTCTTCGTCAGACGGTCTGTGTTTTCACAGGTACCGTCGTTGTCACCTTTATAGTCAAATGCTGGGTGGGCCCTCTCTTTGTAGGGTTGGATGCGCCGAACTATGAAACTAGCTGCAACCAGTTCACCCCTAAGCTCCAAGCCTTTACTCAATTCTAGAAGTTCCATTACTTGCTCCATGTCAGCGTTGTTGGGTCTCTCCGACCAGTTACTATGGTTAACCGGGATGTGGTGGACGTCGCATCAAATCAATGGGTGACTTTGTTTGATATAGAACCATCTAGAGTTCCAACCTTTTAGGGAGGTATTCAGCGGAACATTGATATATTCGTTGGCCATCCCATCCCTGACCTGCAGGTACACGCCGCCGACCACCTTGGAACCGCTACCCCCCTTCTTCTTCAGATAGAACAAGTGCCTGAAGAGGTTGAAGTGTGGAAGAACACCGAGAAACGCCTCGCAGAAATGGATAAAGATAGAAACATGCAGAATGGTGTTGGGGTGCAGATTACAGAGGCTAATCGCCCAAAACTCCATAAGATCCCTCAGAAAGGGGTGAATAGGAAACCCTAATCCTCGCTAGAAATAATCCTCAAATACTACAGCCTCATCAGTATGTGGTGTCGGGAAGGGCTCACCACTAGCTGGCCGCCATCCAGCAGTAAGACGGTCGGGGAGAACATCCGCCGCCACCATCTTATCGAGGTCCGCTGCCGACGTCTTCGACGGCACCCACTCCTCGTCGCGGCTGGCTCTGGTGGCCACTTTCTTCGGCTTTGCGGCTCCTTTTTTTGGTGCCATCTCCTATGGTTTGGTCCTAGGGTTGGAGGCGAATGCTCGCGATTGTTGCGGAAGGTGAAGCACAGGGATTGCGAAGGCAGGAAGCAGGGTGGCTTGACAGAGGTAGGAGGCGATGTGTGTGGTGGCGCGGTTATAAAGCACTTCCCCCACTCTGCCTTGACTCTAAGGGTTTTTGGGAAACCGTTCCCGCGATCAGCGCTACATCGACTCCTCCAAAATGGTTTAATGGGCCGCAACTTGGGCTATCGCATCACAGTAGCCCACGCCGCTCATTTATCGCTGCCACATTCTCTGAATTCTCCGCATTTTAATGAGGCTTAGTAACTAATACTGTACGACCATTACTCCGAATTTCTCGCCGCGATTTGATTTATCCGATATCTACGCCAGAAACACGGGGACTGGCTACCTGCTCGGACGGTTCACTAATTTCTGAGCCTAGCACCACGTGACTACGTCACCTACTGTCAGGCTCGGGGACTAAGTGGGCACACTTTACCTTGCGGTGAATGTGCTTGTTTTTTGTCTCGAGGCTACGCTCGGGGACTGGCTACCTGCTCGGATGGTTCACTAATTTCTAAGCCTGGCACCACGTGACTACGTCACCTACTGTCAGGCTCGGGGACTAAGTGGGCACACTTCACCTTGCGGTGAATGTGTTTGTTTTTCTGAAAGACTCCGAGCATCCAAAGGATAAAAACAGGTATCTTTACCATTGTTTTCGGATTCTAAGTGGGCACACTTCACTTAACCATGCAGGAATTTTTAATTTTGGATTTGAGCTCCTTACACCCTTATGACAAGCCATGCTCAAAACATACATCGGCGATGTTGTATGCTGCTCGGCAGCTTCTCACAACTGCTCGGCAACTCCTTATGGTGGTCGGATCATGATTTGGACAGCTCGGTTTTGGTTCGCACCTGCTCGGAAAGTCTCAAGACGGCGTTGCACAACGGGTACAAGGCGCTCGGGGACTAGCTGTGGGGGGTATGACCCCGGATACCCACGGCAGGTCACATGGGCTATGCCTCCAGGGGCGGCCCAGCCTGCAAGAAGGAGACTTGCGGGGCACGATTCTGCTCGGCGACCCCCGCAAAGCACAGAGAGGATATCCTAAAGATGTTACGAGATCTGATAGGATATGTACGATCCTATGTTTCTTGTAATCTGTTATTACTTTCCGGTTATCTCTCAGATCTAACCGACTTGTAACCTTGCCCCCCAGACTATATAAGGCGGGCAGGGACCCCCTATGAATTCACGGCAAATCATACGATAGCTAATGCAAACCAACAGACCACAGGAGTAAGGTATTACGTCGTACCGACGGCCTGAACCTGTATAACTCGTGTGTCTCTGTTGCCTTCTTGTTCTTGATTACACGCTCCTCTACCGATCAATCTACCATCACGGGGTGCCCCTCGGTGGACTGCCGACGATATTCTGTCGACAAAGTGATAGGAGGAGAACTCGACATAAGGGGAGATATATGACAAAGGAAAGGGATTAATTTAAATCTTGAGCACACAAGTAGGGGGAGCAAGCTCATAAACTTGTATGGTGCATTTCATATGTTTGCTTGCATGGCATAAGTTTTAAATTTCAATATCCATGCTTGTGTGATGTATGCTAATTGTAGGTTTGAATGATAAAATAAAAAACTAGCATGCATAGGATATCTAATGATTTCATTTCCAAGTATTTCCAAGTGGTATCAAGCTAACCATGGTGCTAAGGATGGTATAATAGTGCACTCTAATTGGTATCACGCTTCAAAGGTCCATCTTTAATACCTTAGCATCATTTGGTAGACATTGTCTCCTATATTTCCTATCTAAGCATATGTGCAATCTATAATCCAAACTCTTAGCACATATGTAGAGGGAGCAATTGCTACCATTTAGGGTTCATGAAACTTGTCCATATTCTTTTACACATGGTAAATATGCTTGGGCAAGTAACATGGATTCAATTGAATTTTATTTCATATCTTTGTATAAGGGTTGTCATCAATTACCAAAAAGGGGGAGATTGAAACATCTAGTTTGGTTTTGGTGAATTGATGAAACTCTAAGTGCTAACCTAGTTTATCAAGTGATCATGAGATAGGTAGCACACTCCAAGTGGTGAAGCAAATGAAGAGCATAGCATGACAATGATGATGCCATGATGATGATCAAGTGCTTGGACTTGGAAAGAAGAAAGAGAAAAACAAAAAGCTCAAGGCAAAGGTATAAATCATAGGAGCTATTTTGTTTTGGTGATCAAGACACTTAGAGAGTATGATCACATTTAGGTTTGATAGCCATACTATTAAGAGGGGTGAAACTCGTATCAGAATACGGTTATCAAAGTGCCACTAGATGCTCTAATTCATTGCATATGCATTTAGGATCTAGTGGAATGCTAACACCCTTGAAAATGTTTGTGAAAATATGCTAACACACATGCACAAGGTGATACACTTGGTGGTTGGCACATTTGAGAAAGGGTGAAGAAGTTAGAGGTAAAGAGGAGTTAATCTCGCTGGTCACAAGGTGACCGAACGTTGGTTCCAGTAGAACCGGCGCGTCCGGTTAGTTGTACCAGCAGAGTTGCTGGCGTCGGTCAAATGATTGGACACTGGGTCTTGAACGACCAGACGCTGGCGAGGTGTGTCCGGTCCTATTGTCGGTAGCACATAGAGGCTAGAGTCTCTGACCGAACGCTGGCAGGGTCCGGTCATGCATGACCGGACGCGTCCGGTGGGCAAAATGCATTTCTGGAACCTTACTAAAAATGACCGGACGCTGGTGGCTGAGCGTCCGGTCAGTGTTGTGTGTAGCGTCCGGTCAACTCAAGTGACCATTGAAGTTGGGACACGTGGCTGTCGTCGGGCGACCGGACGCTGAGGTCCAACGTCCGGTCAATTTGACCGGAGCGTCCGGTCAGCCCGTGTTGTGCCCAGTGAAGGGGTACAACGGCTCTATTTCATGGGGGCTTCTATTTAAACCCCATGGCCGGTTAAAGCTCATACCTTTGGCAATTTTCATTGACATAGCAACCTTGTGAGCCTAGCCAAAGCCCTCCCACTCATCTCCATCATTGATTCATCATCTTTGTGAGATTGGGAATGAATCCAAGTGCATTGCTTGAGTGATTGCATCTAAAGGCACTTGGTGTTCGTGTTTCGCTGTGGATTTCGCTTGTTACTCTTGGTGGTTGCCGCCACCTAGACGGCTTGGAGCAGCAAGGATCATCGAGCGGAGGTTGGTGATTGTCTCCAGCTCCGATCGTGGTGATTGTGAGGGGTTCTTGACCTTTCCCCGGCGAAGAGCCAAAAGGTACTCTAGTGGATTGCTCGTGGCTTGTGTGATCCTCATCTTGTGTTGGTTGTGCAGCACCCTATTGAGGGTTTGGCGTGTGAAGCCAATTAGCGCGTGAACCTCCAAGTGAGTGAATCGCCACAACGTGGACTAGCTTGTCGGCAAGCAAGTGAACCTCGGTAAAAATCATTGTGTTCATCATTGATTCCGAGGTGATTGGTCTTCATTGTTATTCATCCTTGTGATTGATTGGTTCATTCATCTACATGGGGGTATAATCTTCTTGATCACTCTCTTTACATTACCGCAAACTAGTTGACAAGCTCTTTAGTATAGCTAGTTGTGAGAGCTTGCTTGGTTGGTTGGTGTGGCTCTTTAGTTAGCCTTTGAGAGCACACTAACATAGAGTAGTATCTTGGCTATTGTGTGAATAGATACTATCTAAACTAGAATTATGGTAGATGGCTTGCTTTTTTAGTAGGCTAGCGCAACACTTGCTTCGCCTCATAATTGTCTAACCATTTTGTTAAGTGTTGTTGTAGAAATTTAATTAGGCTATTCACCCCCTCTTGCCATTAGGACCTTTCAACCGAGCTCCTCCCCCGCTTCCATCGTCTTCCTCCTCTCCGACGAGGGGAAGGCACTCACCGGCGATAAGGTCTCTAGGATCAGTACCGAGCGATCCCCTACCAAATCTCTCTCTTGCACTCTGTTGTAACCCTCGATTTTAGGTGCTCTTGAGTATAAGGTCATCAGCTGCTAGACGTAGGGCCCCGATAGTCCGAACTAGGATAAACCGTGTCCTCTCTGTGTTCTTTGTATTCTTCAGTCCAATCGAGCCACCGAAGACAGAGACTCAGTGACACCCGACGAACAACAATGATTGCCCTGGTTTTGACCCTGCGACACCCGGTAAACACCTTCCTCATCTAGTCCCCCCTCCCCTGCTCTACGACTGATGTAAGGGGGGGCCACGCCGAAGGAGCCGCACAGCCTTCGTCCTTCCAGCCGCTTTCGTCATTTTGCAAAACCAACGAAAGAACAACCTGCACAACACATACATCATTGTACCGAAAGTGTCGATGAACGAAAAGACGCCCGCACCACTTCGGCAGGTTACAGTTGTAAAGGTCGAAAGGCCTTTCATCGACCTTCGCCTACCCTACCAATAGCCATCGGTCTCCCGAAGGGTGACCTGCGAAAATTCTGACGTCAAGGCAGGGGTGCCGAAAGGGCATATCAACACCCCCCCCCCCCCCCCCCCCCACGTGCGCACACACACACACATCCTACATGTTAGTAACTTATACGAGACAACTAATCCACTGTTGAATTTTCTACTCTCATTTTATCTTTTATCTTTTATTTCTAAATCTCCACTACTAAATTACTCTCTTTTTATCTTTTATTTCTAAATCTTCACTACTGAATTTTGTACTCATTTTATCTTTTATTTCTAAATCAAATTCTAAAAGAATCCAATGTTCTACTCCTTTTTTCTTTTATTTCTAAATTAAATTTTTGGAGTAAAAGAATTTGACGAATCAAACAAGGTTTTGCATCTTAGTGAGCAAAAATTTTAAAGCAGCTTAGTCAGCATAAACAATAACTTTTGCTCCCACTAAGACCAAAACTATCGATAGCAAAAACGTCGGCTAAAAGCTCTTTTGTGGTAGCATAATTAAGTTAGGTCCAATCAAAATTTTGCTAGCATAAACAACTATGGTTTGGCCAAGAACGACCGGCACAGTATAGTCACTAGCATCATCTTTAGCTAAGCTAGTGATGTGTGAAAAGTTATCAATAAACCGTGGATAGAAACCCGTATGGCCTAGGAAGCTACGACTTCCCTTCGCTTGACAGGAGGGGATAACTGCTCGATGACATCGTGCTTGGCTCTATCCGCCTCAATGCCACGTTCGGACAAATGTCCAAGAATGATGCCCTCTCGGACCTGCACTTTTCCCAATTTAGCACTAGGTCCTTTTCTTGGCACCTTTGCAAGAACTTATCTGAACTCTCCAAACATTGATCAGAAGTTTTTCCCTAGACCCAAAAAATCGTCTATGAAAACTTAGCATCGACAAGTGGCCTACATGCCATTTTTTTCTCATTTTTTCTCAAAGGGGCACAAACAAATATTTGATCCTTCAACCCCAAACAATAAGAGCCCATAGGAACCAAAAATAGCAATAATGAGTAATAAGCAACATAATGAACCACTAGGCTCTGATCTACAGCCTACAGGAACAGAAACGTGCTCAGTAACTCCATCAAAGTACTTTTAATCTTGTTAGCTGCAAGTCCACAACTGAGACGAAGTACAACAGCTGTTACACATCCTACCAAAATTTAATTTACATGTAAGCAGCGGAAAGAACAAAAATCCACTTGCTCAATTTCACAGATTTCAAGTATTCTATAACCTCAATCAGACAAGATAGCAAAATTCACGCTCCTTGCAGAAGTTTCAAATGGAGGGGCACAAGAGGCTAAAATTATATTAGAGCCCATAATAAGTAACCTGAGCAGATAACCAACTTCATGGCCATTATCTGCTACAAATAGAACCACAACCACAACAATCTGTAAGCTTCTGGAAGCGATAACTCTCCCTGCAGGTCAGCCATGCTGAGAACATATATACACTCCTGATCAAGTTCACCTATGTTGAAACTTGAACCTCTCTGCCAAATGCGTCGTTATGGACACTCAAAGTCAAAGAAACAATATATCATGACCTATCAGTAACTTCCCCAATTTATCTGAGCTTGGGGGTGCTGGTAAACACCAGGTGCCCCAACTATTTCAACAGCTCCAGCCATGGTGGGAGATGGCTGGAGCAGCGGATGAACAGCAGCTCCTGCCACAGAATGTGCTGGGTGGTAGATCCCTCCATAAGGACCATGACCAGCCTGAGGCGCATATGTTACCTGCTGTCCCTGAGGGGGGATACCATAGAAGGAATTGACCTGAAGAGCAGAAATATCACGTCCAGGTGTAGGAACCCACAGAGTCAAGCCATCGGTCTGGTTAACAATCAGATGTTACCAAATTTGGCAAAAAGGATAAGTAAACAAGTTCAAAAGAACTGTGAAAAGGCCATATGACCATGAGAAGCTAGGGTAATGTAGTTTTGTACAAACAATTTTTGAACGAAACTTTTGTACAGACAATTGACATACACAGGTTGGTAAACTAGCAGACAAGTCTTGGGAAATCTGTAAATTAGCAGACAGTGGGCACAGCACAAAATTTACTTCAATTAAGCACCACAAAACACACAATGGAACAATGATGCATGCCACCATGTGCCAACTACATCTGTTAATTGAGTATTGAAGTTCAAAATGTTAAGTGGATAAAAAATAATTAAGGTATGGAGATGGAAATGATTAGATGGGCAGTGGACTCTAAGAATTTTATTTATTTTTTCCATGTTATCCTCTATTCAAACTAGATCCACAGAATCAGACAAGAGGGAAAGATACCACTGAAAACACTTCCAGTATGTCGACATTACAAGGCTTCCTAGTTCTAATATTATGCAGCTTTATTCAATTATTTTCCTATTCTTAAAGTATGCTGTTTTACTACTATAGCCAAAAATGGTAGTTCCACTTTAGCAAAACAAACATTATGCCACAATCTGCACCATGCACTGTATACACGAAACAATTTCAGACAGACTTTTGTCAAGTGTACAGTTTTCAAGTCAAAATTGACTAAGTTCAGTTTTGATCTGGTCTAGAAACATTGGCCACTAGCCATGATGGATAGTAGAGCTTCACCCCATCACCTAATCCACTCACAGCGATGAAAGATTTTAAATTCAGCAAGATTTATGTTTCCAAGAAGCGTCAAGATAAAACTGAACCATAAACAACACTAACTGTCCTTTATATAGAATCTCTGTAAATAAAATTCATATAGGATATTCTATAACACTGGACAAGAAAATTATCTCAAAAATACATTAAAAATGATGTGTCAAGACAGCATACTTCTCAACAAATAAACAAAGTCATACCTGGAGCCCAGCAATATAGATGCTATTTTCCTTGAACTGAGATGAAGTAACATTGTCATTTTCTGCTAGATTTCCAGATGACACAGGTGCGTTATTAGTGTAAACTGATGGACTAGAACCATATGTTCCATGGCCACCAGGAACTCCAATAGATGCCTGGCTCCCAATGTTAGCACCAGGCTTGAATGAAGGAACAGAGTATTTGACAGGTGGTAAAACTCCTGCGCTTCCAGGAGTTGGGTACGTGACCCCTGTTGAAGGTGGCTGAGCAAATGTAGCATTACCCATGAAAGGGTGAAGAGTAGGGGATGGAATAAAAAATGGTGAAATGTACTGATTATATGGGACATAATTCGTCGGGTGATGTGGTATATGAACACCAGAAGGCTGGCAAAATACAGGAACAGGCTGCTGAGGGATAGCAACTGAAGCCGACAGAACTCCAGCAGCAGGGGTAGCAACCGAAGCAGAAACAGATGAAACAATCACAGGTGAGTCGTTCCCCTGCAGTCATTACCAGATATATAGATAAATAAGTAAGGATGGTATTTTTTGTTAGTCGCTGAATTCTCACTCTTGGTAGTAGGAGAATTCTTACTCTCATCGAGAGAGGATGACACTAGGAGTTGGGGCAATTTTCTTGTCTATTTCTCACACAAGCTCACACAAAATGCCATGCCAACCCAAGGGGTTGGGGTTACATATTTATAGGCTGCTAGCCAGCCAAGCATATGCCAAGATGCTAGTCTAAGATGCTAGTCTAAGATGCTAATATGCTGTCCTAGCTAAGATGCTGTCCTCTAGTCTAAGATGCTGTCCTCTAAGATGCTGTCCTCTAGTCTAAGATGCTGTCCTAAAAACAGAAAAACAGCCACAAGGACCATGACCATGTGAGCATCATAGCCCCACAAAGACCAGCCACACATGAGACTTATCCATCATTCTCCCCCTAAGTCTTGTGCGTCGTCTTGTGGGAGAGTTGAACCATCCCGGTCCTGGAGCAGAGCTCAAGGAACTTGATCCTCCCAAGGGGCTTGGTGAGCAGGTCCGCAAGCTGGTCCTTGGTGTTGATGTAGCTCGCCTTGATGCTCCCTTCCTCCAAACAGCCTCGGATGAAGTGGTACCTCACCCGGATGTGCTTGCTGCGTTCGTGGAACACGGGGTTCTTTGCCAGGGCCAGAGCGGACTTGCTGTCCACCCTGAGCTCCACCGCTCTAGTGTCTCTGCCGAGGAGATCACCAAGCAGTCGAGCGAGCCAGAGCGCCTGAGTCGAAGCGGTGGAGGCCGCTATGTACTCGGCCTCGCAGCTGGACAGGGCCACCACCTGCTGCTTGACCGACTGCCAGCTAACGAGGCACTTGCCGAGGAAGAAGAGGATCCCGCTCGTGCTCTTGCTGGTGTCGATGTCGCCGGCGTGGTCGCTGTCGCTGTACCCGACGAAGTGTGCCGCCCCAGGGCACCTCGGGTAGTAGAGGCCGTGGTCGAGAGTCCCCGCAACGTAGCGGATGATCCTCTTCACAGCCTGCTGGTGCTCCGTCGTCGGTCGCTGCATGAACCGACTAACGTAGCCGACGGAGAATGCCAAGTCCGGCCGTGTGTGGGCGAGGTAGCGAAGGCTCCCCACAAGACGCCGGTACTGCGTAGCGTCCACCTCCTCCGTCGTGCTGTCGCGGCTCAGCTTCAGCCTCTCCTCCATCGGAGTGAGAGCTGGGTTGCAGTCGGTGAGCCCAGCTAGCTCAACGACGCGCTTGGCGTAGGCGGTCTGTCGAAGCGTGATCCCAGAGTCATCCTGGTGTACCTCGATTCCCAGGTAGAAGGAGAGAGGCCCCAGGTCACTCATCTGGAAGGTGGCCTTCATCTCTTCCTTGAATGCCGCCACCTCCGCATCCTTGGTGCCGGTGATCACCAAGTCGTCGACGTAGACACCCACCAGCAGGGCATTACCTCCATTGCCCCGTCGGTAGATGGCCGCCTCGTGCGGGCTTTGCTCGAAGCCCATCCCCTTTAGCGTGGAATCCAGCTTGGCATTCCACGCCCTCGGTGCCTGCCGCAAGCCATAGAGGGCCTTGCGCAGGCGGAGCACCTTGCCCTCCTTGCCGGGGATCGCAAATCCCGGCGGCTGGTGCACGTAGACCTCCTCCTTCAAGTCGCCGTTAAGGAACGCCGACTTGACGTCCATGTGATGAACACGCCAGCCCTCCTGGGCAGCTAGCGCAAGGAGGAGTCGCACGGACTCCATCCGTGCCACGGGAGCAAAGGCGTCGTCGAAGTCGACCCCCTCCTGCTGCACGAAACCTCGTGCCACCAAGCGAGCCTTGTGCTTGACGATGGCGCCGGCTTCATCCCTCTTCAACTTGTACACCCACTTAAGGGTGATCGCGCGGTGACCACGAGGAAGGTCAGCAAGCTCCCAGGTGCGGTTCTTCTCAACCGCATCCATCTCCAACTGCATCGCGGCGCGCCATGCCGCGTGTCTCTCGGCCTCTGCAAACGACCGAGGCTCGCCGTCGTCACACGCAAGGTGCAACTGCGCCTCCAGGTCGTGAGGCACCGGTCCCGGCACCGGCTGGTCGCCGAGAAGGTTCTCCACCGTACGGTACCGCAACGGCTCGCCGTCGTGGTACGCGTCGACGCGCTCCTCGTCGTGAGAGAGCGGAGTAGCGAGCTCAACCGGGCCGTGCTCGACACGAGCTGGTGGTGGAGTAGACGTGCCCGGAGTGGTGCCTGTCGGTGCTGGAGTGCGTGGCGTTGCCGGCTGTGGTGGAGCCGGCGAAGAGCTCATCGCAGCCGAGGTCCTGGCTGGAGAGCGTGGTGCTGTCGGAGTAGCAGGTGCCGGGGTCGGTGGAGGCTCGGAGACTGGGGTAGACGCGCTCGCCGAAGAAGAACCGCCTACTCCCCCATCTCCCTCGAAGTGGACGTACTCGACAGTGAAGTCGTCGTACGTCGGAGCCGAGCCGTCGTCCACTGCCTTGTCCCACGCCCATCCTCGCCCTTCGTCGAACACAACGTCGCGCGCCGTGCGCACACGCTGTGTCTTCGGGTCGAGGATGCGGTAGGCCTTCGAGCCCTCCGCGTAGCCGATGAACACTCCCGGAGTGCTCCTGTCGTCGAGCTTACTGATGTGGCCAAGCTCCTTGGCGAACGCGAGGCAGCCGAAGACCCGCAAGTGGGAGACCGCCGGCTTGCGCCCATGCCAAGCCTCGTACGGCGTCCTGCCGTCGAGCGCCTTGGTAGGCGAGCGGTTGAGGATGTAGGCGGCCGTCACCACCGCCTCTCCCCAGAAGACAGCCGGCATCCCCCTCTGCTTGAGGAGGGCCCGAGCCATCCCCACAACCGTCTGGTTGCGCCGCTCGACGACGCCGTTCTGCTGCGGGCTGTACGGCGCGGAGTAGTGGCGCTGAATGCCCTCGTCAGCGCAGTACGACGCGAATTCAGCCGCCGTGAATTCGCCGCCGTTGTCGGTACGCAGCACGCACAGCTTGCGGCCGCACTCCGCCTCCGCAGCAGCCTGCGCGCGTCTGATGGCGTCCGCAGCCTCTCCCTTGCTGCCGAGGACCATCACCCACATGTAGCGGGAGAGGTCGTCGACGAGCAGCAGGAAGTAGCGTCGTCCTCCCGGTGTGGCCGGTGTCACCGGGCCACACAAGTCCCCGTGCACGAGCTCGAGCCTCTCCTTGGCTCGAAAGCTCGCCCGCTGGGGAAAAGGGAGTCGCCTCTGCTTCGTCAACACGCATACGTCGCAGAGCTGCTCCACATGGTCGAGGCACGGCAGGCCTCGCACCATCTCCGTGGCACTGAGCTGCTTCAGGGCCTCAAAGTGAAGGTGCCCGAAACGCTCGTGCCACTGCCACGCCTCGTCGTCCCGACGAGCAGCGAGACAGAGGGGTTGTGCCACCTGCACGTTAAGGACGTAGAGTCGATTTGCGCTTCTGGATACCTTGGCAAGAAGGCGACGACGACGATCCCAAATCCTCATGACTCCGTCCTCAACCACCACGCGCGAACCGTTCTCATCCAGCTGTCCCAAGCTGATGATGGAGTTCCTCAACGCGGGGATGTAGTAGACTCCGGTGAGCAGCCTGTGCTCACCAGACACGGCGGTGAAGATGATGGAGCCGACGCCCTTGATCTCCACGCCGGAGGCATCCCCAAACTTGACGGAGCCTCGGACGCTAGAGTCAAGCTCGGTGAAGAACTCCCGTCGACCGGTCATGTGATGGGTGGCGCCGGTGTCGAGACACCACCCGTCAGTCTTGTCGTTGCCGGAGCTGTCGCCGAGGAGGGCGTGTGCTTTTGGCTCGTCAAGGTGGAGGAGAGCCGCTGCGGCCGGTGCCGCTGGAGGTAGCTCGATGCTGGCATGAGCCATGAACAGAGCCGGCTCCTCCTCCGCCTGTGCGACGTGGGCCTGGCCGCGTCGTGGCTGTCGACAGTCCTTGGCCCAATGGCCAAGCTGGCCGCAGTTGCGGCAGGCGTCGTCTCGTGCCGGCTTGTGCCTGCCGGCGGCGCCGCCCTGGGCGCCTCCGCGGGCATCACCCTCGGCACGTCCTCGCGCCCCGGCCTGGGCGTCTCTGCGCGCCTTGCGTGGCTTGCCACGCTTGCGGCCGCCTGTCGCGGAAGAAGGCTCCCCCTTCCTCCGGTCACCTTGGCTGGCAAGCCACTGCTCCCGAGTGAGGAGGAGCTTCCCGCCAGTGGTGATGGGCCCCGAGAGGGACTGTGACTCATCGCTGTCGACGACCTTGAGGCGACCTATCGCCTCCTCGATCGACATCGTGGAGAGATCCAGCAGAGACTCGATCGAGCGAGCCATCTGCTTGTACTTCTCGGGGACGCAGCGGAAGAGCTTTTCGACAGCTCTCTCCTCGCCGTAAGTGTCGTCGCCGAACTGCACCATCTTCTGCAACAGAGTGTTGAGACGGAGAGCAAAGTCATCAACGTCCTCACCTGGCTTGAAGGCCAGGTTCTCCCACTCCTTGCGAAGTGCCTGCAGTGTGGACTTGCGGGCGCGGTCGCTGCCGATGCGTGCCGCAGCAATGGCGTCCCCAAGCCTCCTTGGCAGTCTGCTTGCTGGTAAGCGAGAACTGCATCTCGGGCGGGACTGCAGCGATGAGAGCATCCAGCGCCCGTCGATCTAGGTCGTAGTCGACGTCGCCTATACCGGACTGCCTCCCACATGTGCCGCACCTGGAGCTTTACCCTCATCACCGCAGCCCACTCGACGTAGTTGGTCTTGGTGAGGGTAGGCCACCCACCGCCGGGACCGACGTCCCTGACAACAGCCTGGAGCCCGTGGTAACCACGGTACCGATCCGGGGAGAGAGAGCCACGCTGCCTGTGAAGGCCGCGCTCTCCATCGACCCGTCGGTACCGATCCGGGGAGAGAGAGCCACGCTGCCTGTGAAGGCCGCGCTCTCCATCGACCCGTCCGCCACCGTTGCCGTGCGCGCCTCCTCCAGGAGCGCCACCGGCGCGTCCGCGCCTGTCTGGGCTGCCGCCGCGCTCGTGGGCGTGCGCGGCTGCCCCAGGAGCGCCACCGCCGTGCGCGCCTCCTCCAGGAGCGCCGCCAGCGCGTCCACGCCTGTCTGGGCTGCCGCCACGCTCGTGGACGTGTGCGGCTGTCCACTGCGCCGCCCGCGCTCGCGCTGCCTCCCTCTCTAGCAGCTCGAGGTCCGCGTCGGCGGTGTCGTCAGCGGAAATGGAGCTGCCGATGCTGCCGCGCAGAGCCTCGACCTCCGCTGCCGCCGCACGCGCTGCATTCGCCGCCGCCGCTGCCTCCGCCTCCGCTCTGGCTGCTGCCAGCTCCGCCGCTGCCAGCCTCGACGCCCTTGCCGCCGCCGCAGCGGTCTCTGCCGCCGCTCGCTCGCGTTCCTCTGCCGCGGCAAGTTCGGCCTCCTGCCGACGCCGCGTGCTCGAGGCGACCGAGCGCTGAGACTGCCCTGCGGACATGACGCGCTACCGGGGGGCTGCTGCGTGGGGAGAGGGCTGCTTCAGACGAGCTAGGAGAGGAGTGAACAGGAGCGGCCGGAGGAGCTGCTGCTGCCAACAGCTGGGGCTGTTGTGGGGCTGGGAGAGAAGATGAGCAAGAGATGCTCAGGCTACAGGATAATACGGCTCTGATACCAGTTGTTAGTCGCTGAATTCTCACTCTTGGTAGTAGGAGAATTCTTACTCTCATCGAGAGAGGATGACACTAGGAGTTGGGGCAATTTTCTTGTCTATTTCTCACACAAGCTCACACAAAATGCCATGCCAACCCAAGGGGTTGGGGTTACATATTTATAGGCTGCTAGCCAGCCAAGCATATGCCAAGATGCTAGTCTAAGATGCTAGTCTAAGATGCTAATATGCTGTCCTAGCTAAGATGCTGTCCTCTAGTCTAAGATGCTGTCCTCTAAGATGCTGTCCTCTAGTCTAAGATGCTGTCCTAAAAACAGAAAAACAGCCACAAGGACCATGACCATGTGAGCATCATAGCCCCACAAAGACCAGCCACACATGAGACTTATCCATCATTTTTCATAACGAATGATATAAACTTAGACCTAGCCAATGTGGCAATGAATAGTATAGATCGGATGTTTTGTAATAACTCAGTGACACTAAAAGATCAGAGAACTATGATGGCATCAAATCTGAATGAAAAGATATCAAGTGATTGTACTGTTTTTATAAAACAAACACATGTAGCTAGCCCAAATTTATTTGGAACTAAAAATCTGCATGTGTGACAATTGTATTGAACTTGCAGCCACCTAAATTTGTCTATGGCATGCTGAAAACTTTACTTTTGGTATTAAATTACAGACAAATAGGCTAAGTTTCTAAGAACACCAGCCACAAATGAAACGATGCAAAGTAGAGTGTTGATACAAACCTCTTGACCCTGGCCACTTTGTGTGGGAACAACTGGGATATTCCCATACTTGTGGGCAGCTTGAGCAGCAAGAGAAGGGGTCAGCCATTCATCAGCATCAGTTGCGGGATGGTACGACTGTGTACAATAACTTGTAGAAGAATCAACTGTCTGTTTTGACTGTACACAGTTTTACAGAGCAAAAATCAGGCCTGTAGAAGGAACACACACCATGGACAACATATATTCTGGCTCCTTGTTACAAGTACCAATAAACAAATATTTAGTTGGCCCACAACCTAAGTTATTTCCGCATAATGTGCTACAACAGGGGTTGTAGGCCACACACTAGTGGATCTAGAACTATCAGGGGTATAAGGGCATATTGGTGAACATATGCGCAAACTCAATATCATGCCTTGTGGAACCAATCTGAATGGCATAAGCGAGAGACACGTGCAACTTTCCTCACCTCTCTTTCCATTTTTCCATTGGAGCAATCCAATTGGGCCCAAGGATGACAAGGGACCTCTCACCTCCACTTGGGCCACTTAGATTGGAACCAAACAATAAGATTTGAGTTTGTGCATATGTTTACCAATGGAATCACACCTGGTAATTCGCCCTAAACCAAAAGTAACAAGTAAAGCAAAAGTTGTGAATTCAAACTGGACGACCGTTGTACCATTATCACTCTACAATAAGTAAAGGCATAACTCCATGAGAAAGTAAACCCCAAGGGCTACAAAATTGTGCTTCCTACATTGTTTCTGTTGTACTTGTATTATTTTTTATGGTCCTACAAGTTAGTTCATTTGACAAAACAGAGATATTTAAGTACAGAGCAGTAGGGATGAAAACGGATCGGATACGGACGAATATCACCGATATTACATTTGTTTTCATATTTCTGTCCGGATTCGGATTCGAATACGGATAGTGTCAACTATGTCAGATAGGATACGATTGGATATCGACATCATAAATATGCGATTTGAGTATTCGGATACGGATACGGTATCGGATGTTGGATATCCGGACTCGGATACGGACAGATCTCAACCCCTCTAAACGGATTCGGTTTCGAATACGGTCGGAAAATATCCGTACCGTTTTCATCCCTACAGAGCAGCATGTATTTACTTTGTTAAGAAAATATTAGGCCAACAAGAAATGCTAGTAGTAAAAGTAGATGATACTCCCTCCGTTTTAAATTTTAAGACGTTTTGTTTTTTCTAGATACATAGCTTTTGTTATGTACTTAGGGGGTGTTTGGTTCCTCTGACTAAAGTTTAGTCCCCGTCACATTGGATGTTTAGACACTAATTTGGAGTATTAAACATAGACTAATTACAAAACTAATCGAGACTAATTTGCGAGATGAATCTATTAAGCCTAATCAGTCCATGATTTGACAACGTGGTGCTACAGTAAACATATGCTAATGACGGATTAACTATGCTTAATAGATTCGTCTCGCAAATTAGTCTCCATCTGTGCAATTAGTTTTATAATTAATTCATGTTTAGTTCTCCTAAATAGTACCCGAACGTCCGATGTGCCAGGGTGGATCCAAACACCCCCTTAGATATACACTATGTCTAAATGCATAGCAAAAACAATGTATCTAAAAAAGCCAAAACGTCTTATAATTTGGAATAGAGGGGGTACAATCTTCACTTAGCATGTGAATTGTTGTGTGTAAAAAAAGGAAGTGTTATGCTGTGGTGCAATCAAGATGGTGTATAGTGTTTGTGCCTCTGGGCACATGTTGTGTGGGTTTGTAAGGGTTCTTTACTCTGGTATTTTCTTCTTAATGCAATAATACGCAGCTCTCCTGCGTGTTTCAGGGAAAAAAAAAGGATGGTGCTATCAAAAAAATTTCCCATAAAACAAAAGCCAAAATGTGAAAGCAGAGGGATTTTAGTGGCATCTAGGTTAAGAGAAACAGCACATGCCTGAGAATGAGATTCGGACTTCTCAATCTGATTCACATGTGATTGTGGTGCTAATCCATATGTCAGATAAGATGGTGCGCTATGAATTGCTGTAGATTGGGGATCCTCTGAAGCGGCTGAATCGTCCTCACATTCTTTGGGTTCCATAGGGGCAGCCCCAGTGCACGTAGCTCCCACTTGCGCAGGGTCAGGGGAAGGGTCAATAGATGAAATCTCCATTGCTGAGGGTGCACAATTTTCTAGCTTTGCAGAAGGTTGAGGAACAAGGCCAGCTTCCTCTTGGACAGTAGAAGATGAATTCTGATCTCTGAATTTCAGTGATAAATAAAAATAAGAAAAAAATAAGAACAAATACAGTTTATTATGGACTAGATTTATGTTTAACATCAGAACATATTTTGGATACCCTAGGCACCACTTGATAGACATCAAACAAATTATCCAGTAAACTATAAGAAAACATCAATTCAACAAAAGAAATGTTTGTGAGAAAGAGCTTTGCAGAGAAATTGACATAGACATAAAATTTAAGAGATGATGTGTCCTGAAAACATTAAAAAATTAAACATGTTCCTCAGTAAATTACATGAAAACATTGAGAATCCAACAAAACATACGAATGCTAAAACAGATAGATACACAAAGAAATTAACAGTCTAGTAGAATGTAGTGTGCTGGGAACTGAATGGCATGGTTCCTTTAAAAAAAGGGAGTACCCAGTGCAGAGAGCTCCCGCTCTGTGCGGGGTCTGGGGAAGGGTGTCAGTGGCAAGCCTTACCCTCGCCTGTGCAATGCGAGGAGACCGCGACTCGAACCTGGGACCTTCCGGTCATAGGCGGTAAGACTCTACCGCTTGCACCAGGCCCTAATAAACGCCTCTACAGAATGGCATGGTTCCTTTAACTACAGTTATTTAATGACCTGTGTATATAGCATCAATACACAGGTAGTCAGTTAGATATACCTAATAAACACCAGGACATAATTAATGCTAAAAAGATGCACAGAGGACCATGCTTAACAATTGAGTATTCTAGAACTAATTAATGCAACCCTTTGCTTGAGCTTGCACAATATGAGCTGGACAAGGAATGAAATACAATCAAAGTAAAAGTTAACATATGAAGGTTACCATGTTAGTGCAGGTGAAAAAACAATGTGCCCATGGTCTCCAAACATCATTATTGCAGAGTAAGTAGATAGGATTTCTTGATATGAAAAGATGTAAATCAATAAAAGTCTCAGGAACTAAATCAAATGGTGGCACCAAACAAAGCGAGTTGCAAGCTAGGTACAATCAGGAGATGCAGCAGCACATTAGCAACTACCCCCTCCGTTCCAAATTATAAGTCGCTTTGACTTTTTTGATACATCGAATTTGCTATGTATCTAGACATACCGTTAGTTTAGATACATAGCTAATTCGATGTACCAAAAAAATCAAAGCAACTTATAATTTGGAACGGAGGGAGTATAATAGTGTGCTGTAGTACTTTATAAATGAATCATCAAACTACAAGAAACAAGATAAAGTCTGAAGATGCTGCCAAAAATTACCCAATAACAGCGTAAAAGAGCATCACAAAGATAGTCTCCAAAAATCAAGATAAAGGGTGTTAAAACTAACCTTTGCATTGATTGAGGCTCATCAATACTGCCATTCAATTCATGAGATGAATTGAATTTCAGTAAAGAGCTCTTCACACACTCAGCATCTGAAGAGCCCATAGTTTGCTGAAAACTGACGTCGAAGCTTCCAAAGCTTAGACCATACTTTTCAGACTCAGAAACTTGAAGGTGATCTGGAATTATCACATGTTGCTTATCTGATAACTGTAGATCATTGAAATATTTGTCCACCTTCAACGGATCCTCTGTACCAGCTGAATCTGATACTGGAGCTGATTGGGGAATAATTTCAGCAGCCAAAGGTGCATTATCATGTATGGTAACATCCCCGGTTGCTTGAGAAGCAGCCGAGCAAGTCAGTTTAGGTTTCCATTCTTTACTTGGAATAACTAAATGACAGATGATTGAAAACAATAATCAATAAAAAAGGAATTGATATAACAGATGGCAGCATAAAAATGGATATGGTTAATTAAAAACAGTGCAGCATTTACAGCAGTAGTTTTCAGACTCAAATAGCAAATGAAAAGTTCACTCATTAAGCAGAAGCACAGATACTACTCCAAACATCAAAACAAATACTTATCTACCTTAGCAGTAGCAAGCAAGGTTTAGGAAATAAACACCAACTCTGTTAAGTTGTCCCTTAATGCCAGGTTAGGCTATCAAAGACTAATTAGGTATAAACTATAGGTTATTTTGAAACATTACTAGTTATTATTAGTAAGCACATGCAGCCCAAACTTGAGTGTATGAGAGCATAACCTGCACCTCCAAAACAAGAGAGAAGAAGAGGAGGGGGGCAGGTTTGAAAACAAGCCACATGACAACACCTACTACAGGCAGGATAGGAAGTGCCAAGCAAGCATAGTATTATATGCAGAGGAACAAAGGGACATTTCAACATGTACTACAGAGAGATAACATTGTCCAATAAGGTAGGGAGCATGGTAAAGACCTTTTTGGGATTGTTGTGAACGACTGTCGTAGCTGGAAGATGGTCTACTAGCAGAACATCGTCTTAATGAAGATGGCACAGATTGTTCAGAGGAGCCTAACAGTGCATAAGGGGGGAAAAGTTTGTAACAAATATCAAGTTCACTTAAAATACAGTGAAATAACCCAGGTGAATTCTAGCATATACCTTTGTCTGTTGATACATCATGCCCCACCTTATGTTCTACTGATGTCTTCTTGATTCCAATAGTTTGTCTGGAAGCACCAACGTCACCAAGGCTGTGAGAGTCGAGAAAAGATACAACCACAGGATCTGACGGTGGTGCTGGTTTCAAGGGTTGCAATGAATTTGGATTTATAGTAGTGACTACATCTTCGAACGGACGACCACCTGTCAGATCAGCCAAGGCTGTTGAACCAGACTTATCACCAACAGCACTAGAACTTGTCACCAGCACAGCAGCAGAATCAACTGGTTGATAAGGACCGTTGCGAAGACCACTCAACAAACTGTTAGTGAAATAATGAAGTTTCATGATGTAAGCATAATATGGCAGGTTAGATTGATCTTTGTGTGAAAAAGAGAAAGCACCAAAGCGATATGTAGCATTATGGCATTGCCACACAAAAGTGAATGCACTGTGTACTAAACAGATCTATTCAGCACAGATCCTATGAGACAGGAAAAAAATCGCCTTTCCAGTAAAAAAAATAAAGCATGAATTGATAGTGATTATTATTCACAGCAATTCCCTCTTTCTGAAACCTAATGTACACAAAGAACAACCAATCTTGCTAATTAGTGAACCTTACGAGACAGGAATCCAGAACACCATAACAAGCAGGCATCTTGAAATTAAAGTTTATCGTCTCCTATAGGAATGTTCTCGAACTGTGTATTTCCTATAGGAATGTTAGTACAGTCAATTTCAAGAGAACATGCCTCGATTCCCCACCCACAAAGTATCCTGGGTGAGCCATTGGCTTGTTAATTTTTTCTTTATTTATGTATTTATTATCTCTGTTCTCTCTCCCAAACTTTCGGATCTTGTGCCACAGACCCTAGCCCGATCCGCCTGTTGGCCCTGGAACTCCCTGCACAGGCGAGCAATCAGCTCAGCAGCACCCACACACACTTGGCTAGAGGTAGAAGAAGGGATAGAGAGCAGGGCACACGAGCACAGCACTTGCACAAGTCTGAAAACTCTGAATGTGTGGCACCCTGAACTGCTTTTCTCCATTGCCTTTGATTGGTATATATACAAGTCTACTAGAGGTGAGTACACCTACTACAATGTCCACTAGGACATGGCTGAGATCAGCCTTACTAACTAATGTATGGCTGATGTATGCCACTACTACTAGTGGCCTATTGCCACATCTAATTGTACAACTTGTACAAGGAGGTGATGGCCTATTGCCATGCCTCAACAGAAGCAAGCAAGAGCTGACCGAAATGGTCCAAACTCTGCTGCAACAAAAGACTGGAGAGGGGGAGCAGCAGATTATCTTACACCGCCGAATCCACAATTGCCTGATGACAATGCAGGAGACATTAGAGGTGAATGAAGTGAGTGCCGCCTCCAAGTCTCTCTACTAGCGCCACTGTCTCATCTCTCTAATGTCATCTACCTCGAAGCAATTCATTGCTTTTGCAGTTTGAAAAGTACATCCGGATACATGTGTATATTTTTGTGCTTTTGTTCACATTCAAAAAATCTCACATTCAGTCCTAGTCATGGTGGAGCAACTGAACTATTCTTTTGCACTATAAAGATTAGCTGTTAATAAGGCAATAACAATTTCTCACGCAAAAGTGTACTTTGCTTTTTGTTAGGATTGGCTTGTCGATTATTCTTGCTTGTGACTATTATTTGTTTTTTTTTTCATTTTCATGAAACAGATTCATGTCAGAAGGCAACCTTTTGCACAGTAAGGCCCTGTTTGGAAGTCTGGTTTTGTGCCCAAAAACCAGTGCAAAATAGCAGCCCACGAATTTTTCAGGTTAGACCTAGAAACACTGCTTGGATGACCTGTAACATAAATAGATCCAGACCGGTATTTAGCCTTTACATCCGGATAAAAATAATTGTCTCATCATTCCACGATAAAAATAAGACAGAAGTCAGGCTCCATCCTCGCTTGTTGTCGTTCACCTCTCTGACTCTTCTCATATCTCCGCCAGCAAGCTCGCCCTTCCACTCAATTAATTGTGATTCCTTCTCTCCCTCTCCACCCTCTACATCTCGATTCCCCTCCTCAGTTCCACGCAGTTACGGACTCAATGTGTGCAAGGGGAGACAAGGCTGCAGCGGCAGGGCTGGGTTTGTGTCATGGTTGTTGCAGCGAATCAGCACTGTTGGCGCATTTCAACTTCAATTCAACATGTCTAATGTCAATGGACGACGAGGAAGCTGGCAAGCTTGCCAAGCAATCGATCCTGCACATTCAGCAGTCCTAGCAGTACATTGCCTAGATCAGCCCACTACCATGGCTGATGTATTTGCTACCAACTACATGTACTAGATGGCCTATTGCCTTACTTGCTACAGCAGTAGGGAGTGGACAGCTGAGCTGACCAGCTCCATCCCTAATGTGCAGAGAGAAGAGAAATGGAGAGCAGCAGATTATGTCTTACACCGTCTGCTTGCATGCTTCTCATAGCAAAAATAACCAGTTGATGCTTAACACAAGCAGACCCTTTATTTAGAGTCAAGCTTGTCAATATTGCCTGACAGATGGGATCACCTGGAATTCAGATGCCAAACTGTCTCTGCTGTACAAGGTAGATATTCCTACAGGCCCAGGTATTGCACAATTGGCACCAGAGTAAACATTAGCTTGCCCTTGGTTGCTACCTTTGAGGAAATCCTGTTGTGTAGAATGCTGAGGTGCTACATAATTGAGTATTAGTATAAGAACATGGTACATATGTAGATGCAAAAATATGCTCTGCGTGTCATACTATTTATTATTTAAAACTATGCTCTGCGCGTCATACTATTTTGTAGCCTGTGAATCAGCATGTGACATATAGATCATGTTGGATAGAGTGCAGTAGGGAACCGGGTTTTATGTCGAAATGGGTTTGCTTCGCATGTAATTGTTTACCTTTTATCCAATTATGAAATCGATTAGATCCACCATGCCTGACTCAAGTGTTATTGGGAAAAACTATATATAGCTTTGTGCCTTATAGTTCTTAATGAGAACCATTGTTGTGCATTCTCTTACAATGTGGTAATCGTTGTCACCAATTTCCCTCCCGTTCGCTTTCTCACAAGCATGTCGCTTACCCGTGTGATTTTTTGCTTGTTTCTTAGGTGTCGGATCATCCAGTCATGGACAGGATGATCAAGTACGTCATCAATAAGCACTTGACACACAATGTGATCTAACTAGAATTGGTGATGTTTTTAATGCACATGTGACTAGGTCAACCCTCGGATTTACTTTTAAGCCATCACGTTGCATGCACTTTCTGAGTCATGACCAACAAAACCAATATTTGTCTGTCACTGACCCTAGAAAATGTATCAATGGAAATAAATTATATTTTTTCTGATTCCAGTTTCATATCAAAAATGTGATATTGTGTGTTTGTTGTATCTGTTGTTGCCTAGACTGGTGCTTAATGCTTATCCTGATTTTAATTCTCGGTGCACAATAGCGGATATCTATGATTCATCTTTTGTTAACGAATTGCTGATATAATCATACAGAAGAAACATCTTGTGAAACTTCTTTTTCTTTTTACAAAATACTAAACAGTCATGCCGGTAGTGCGCGCAAGGCGCGCGAAATTTTCTAGTTAAATTAGTGACAAAAGGCATCTATTTAGACTAGAGTCATTGCCTGCCTACGACCCATCTAAGTAGCACATGCACCTTACATCAAAAGTTAAGGCGCATTAAATCAAAAGTCAAGACACATTCCTTGAGAAAAAATCATTCCAATTTGTTCGAGATCATTAGATATCATCGCCTAAAAAGCTCACGTTTGAAAATGAATAAGAAACCTTTTTTGGGAACACTTGATGGCCATAAGAGCTGCCTAACATCAAACTTTAAATAAATCTATTTAATTGAAACTAGCTCTCTGAGACTAGTCATATGTTACTGTCGTTGTGGGCGCTAGTAAACACCTTATACTTTCATTCGTCAAAAAGGAAATGCATGAGCAGAGGTATGCATCTTTTTGCTACAAAATACTGACAACAAATATAAAGATCACACCTCAAGAACAAATAAAATCAGTAACATTTAGCGATGGTTTTCAAGGGCAAAAGAACTGAATATGAATTTTATAAAGACTGTGGATACCTTGGGATGAAAGTGGAAGCTTTGACATCCATGTTCACATTGATTATCGGAGTAGAACCACTACCTTTTCCCATGATCAGACTTATTCCATTCTCCTTTCCAGAAATAGCACTTCGTCCAGCAGAATCTTCAATGAGATAAAAAGTAATGCATTGGTTTTGTGTAACCATTTAACAGGATTAAATTGTGTCTTGAGTTTACTTTATGTTAAAAATTAACATGGATGGTCAGGCAATAACCTTTTGGAAGGTTGATTTATCAAAAAGTTTGTGCCAGAAGCAGCTCTAACTTGTGATCAGGATTTTCAACATCAAAATATGTACGTATGAACACTTACTGATAATCTTCATAGTGTAACAAGGTAGCATGTAGTCTATGCAAATGCAAAACTCCAACTGTCTTTTAAATAGCATCCAGCAAAATCTTAAGTTGACGAAATGCTGTAAAAAATACCATTAGAGCTGGACAAACAGCGTGAAGAATAGTTCCCTCGACCACTCTTTCCACCTCGCCCCTGCACGGCAGGTCTCCACCGAGAATCCAATGGCTCTTTACTACCCTGTGGATAAAGGTAAATTGAGTTGCAATCAATTTAAGAAATAAAAGTACCTTTCAACCACAATATAGCCAATGTTTTCGCTGAAAGTTTCGTAATACCGAACCAAAACATTACTGAGCCAAAGAAGACTACATTACATCATCCATGTTTATGTGTTACTTGATGCAAATAGGTCAAATCTGACAAAATCAGTGCAATGTGCTGATGTGCATGATTTAGATGCTTCAGAATATATTTTCTACTGAAAAAATTGAAACATAAGGTCAGACATTAACAATTATGTAATATGTAATACTATTTAACTTTTAACAAATGATGTGCATGATTTAGAGGCTTTGTTGTTGTTGTTGTAATACTATTTAAGCCTGAGTGTTGTTTTCAGTAATACTTTAGCGATTCACCCTTCAAACACATTATACTTTGAATACAGCACCCGCCATTCAAACAGGTACATTTGAGGTTGATGTGTTCTGCTTATTTCTCATACTATTGGGCAAAAGCAGTTGCCAGAAGTATAGTAACATGTTCCAAATCAGGCCAGCAATATTCCGTTCTCCATTATAGATCAGGAAAGAAAAAGGCCTATACCAAATTATGTGAATGTGGCCCAACCAAATAATGAAAAATCATAATACATATGCAATACCAAAGAAAGCCCATGTGAGTATGTGACCTCAAAATAACTTGATGCAATCACAAAAACAAAATGACACGGATTTTTGGAGATTATAAGAATAATACATATGCAGTACCAAAGAATGATAGACCAATTGTCATTATTAAACCTAGCCTCAAGCAATAAAGTAATTCATTCCGAATAACATTATTAGCTCCAATTACTTGCCCATAAATCGTGACTAGTGATGACTATACTTTGAAAGAGACGAGAACAGGGATAGGTGGAAAGATCACCCTACCTCCTTTTTCTTGTCACGCTTCCTTTTCACCTCATGAAAGGTATCTGAAATTTAAAATTGAGAAAGCAATTCTAAGTTGAGTCACAGAGGTTACAATACTTGAATAATCACATAAACACATGCAGAGACAAAACGAAGCATAAAACAAAGTACAAGGATACAAGGATACTAACGTGGACGTAGACCAGTATTGTCTCTCATAGCAACTATTTCCACTTGCATTAATATACTAGTGAAAACATATAGCAATTGTAAACCAAGCATATGTTCAAATGTCTAACGGAACCATTTGTAGACTATGTGATAAAAAAATCTGGACTCAAGTACTTCGCGTGTGCATTATGCATTGATGATGCAAGGGAACGAAAAAGTGATATCAACAAAGTAAATGTTAATTTTTTGTGTAGACTAAGGAGCCTACCAATTTTAATACCATACTACAAGTATAATTATCGTAAGAGTTTATTTCTTGTTTGCATATCCAAATGGCAGCAGACAAGAAGTGATTTATAAGAAATTAAGGCAAACAAAGCCTTAAACATCTCTTAGGAACTGCATGGTACAAGGCCATACAAGGGAAACAAAACCTTTTATTTTTCTCAATTCCCCCCACTTTTAGGGGCCGTTCGGTTATTCAGGAATAGGGGCAGGAACCAATCCAGCTCATAAATTGTTATACAAATTACATAATCATTCCAGCCAGGAATAGTTCCTGGCCATGAATCCTAAACAACCGAACAAGCCCTTAGGGGTATTTGTTTGAGGAACCACCCCACCCTAGATAAAATATTCACCATGTGTCAATCCATGAGATTTGGTCGAATTACTCCATGTTTCATGCTTATACTAAGTGTTTTCTTCTGAGGAATGTGGTGATGATGCATTAACCAATTCCATTGCACAAACCATGCTAAAAAGTCAGGAGTAAGAAGATGATGAACAATCCCATCTCTTAAATAAAGACCCCTTTAGTTTATCAGATCATTAGAGGTAAAGAAGGGTAAGAAAATACAAACTTCGAGTTTCATAATAGTAATAGATGAAAATTGGCAACAGACATAGACAGATTGTCTATCCTCAAACAAAAAAAATGGATTCGACGCCTTACTTGTACCACTGGATGGCTCCATTCAGGCAGACAGTGAGAGAATATTATCATCGTTAGACATATCGAAACATCAAGCTAAACAATAAGAAAAAGCAACAAATAGCATGAATTTCCACAAGAATTTAAATATCAGATTACTAATTGCTTCGCTGGAAATAGTAGTAATGACCTTGATAATTTTAAACCTTTATTAAATATATCAGAAGCTAAAGTGCTAGTAAAGGCAGTGCAAAAAAGGGTGATTGTATTAGATAAATTTAAACCTTTATTAAATATATCAGAAGCTAAAGTGCTAGTAAAGGCAGTGCAAAAAAGGGAGATTGTATTAGATAAATGACACTGTTAAATTCCGACTTAACTATGCAATGTTTCTTCAAGGAGAAATGCCGCTGTAAAGTTTCATCATGAAAAAATGCTACTTCAATGGCATTTTCCATTTTCCATCATCAATACAGAACAGCACGAGTAAAATGGTGCACAGATGCTTCCCTCAAGCAGCCAGCTGAATTTCCAAAAACCCTAAAATGCCAACCCATACAGTGACGCAACCCTCTCCGTACCCTCCCACGAATTGAATCAAGGAAAGCCTAGAGCGAATCGAAAAGCACCCGCGGACTCAACCTTGCACGCCCCACGCCCATCTCGCGCCAGCCGCATGGACCAGGAAATTGGATCAAACGACGAAATCTAGACGGGCGGGGCAAGGGATGGGCAGGGGAGAGAGCGGACCTTCGAGGAGGAGCCTCTGAGCGGTCTCGTTGGGATCCATGTTGCACTCGCGGAGCATGGCGTAGACCTCCTCGTCGGTGTGGCCGCCGGCGATCTCCTTGATGTCCGCGACCGTGCGCCGCGCCACTGCCGGGATTGAAACCCTACCGCCCGCCGCCATCTCCCTCAACGTCGCTGCCGCCGCCTCGCCCGCCGCTTCGGAGAATCCTCTCCCTTGCTTCCGCGTACCTTCACGCGCGCGGGCGTGCGCGTCGCGTGCGAGAGCAAGGGGATTTGCGAGGAAACGGGCGAGGGTAAGGAAACGAGGGGTGGCTGGGTGGAGGACTGGGGAGGAGAGAGAAGAGCAGTGTGAGAGATTTGGGTGGGGCTGGGGTTTGATTAGAGCGACGGGAAGCGCTTCCGCATGCTGCTTGTTTCGTTAACATTTCATCTAGCAAAAAAAATCCAAATTACTACCTCCGGATAACCCCTAGACTAATATGTGGTTCAATTTACTAGCTTCAACTATTTTAATCATTTGAATTTACCTTTTAACAAGATTTGTTTTTTTCTATTTCTCTATGTACAAGCTAAATTTTACTTTCAAATTTTGTGTGAGGACAGTGGACAATATAATAAACTATTAGTCAGTGCCTCGCGTGTTGCTGTGAGGGTTATTATATGAGGCTTTTACCTATGTGCCTAATATTTTCAAGGCGGTAAGGCGAGGCGTGGCGAGTGACTACCGCCTTACGCTTAAGCGAGTAAGGCGTAAGGCGAGGCGACGCCTTACCAACTAAAGAAATTTTAAAACAGCAGCTCAGAGCAGTATATAGATTTTTTTTTAGCAAACTCAGAGCAGTATATAAATAATAATAAAGAAAAAGAAAAGGAAAAAAGAAAAAGAAAGGAGGAGTAAGAAGTGGTCCGGCCCAGCCCACGTGCACCAAGCAGCCCATGTGTTCCTCACCCTCGTAGCCCTAGCGTGTCTTCATCTCTCTCCTGCACTGCCCAGGCGTCTCTTTGACTTCCGCCTCCGCCTCCGCCCATCTCTCTGTCCCCTCCCGTTACCTCCGCCTCCACCCACCTCTCTCTCTCTCTATCTCTCTCTCGATGGTGGAAGAGGAACAGAGGAGGCGGGATGCTGCAGGCCAGCCCTGATTGGGGAAAGACGGCCGCCGCCCGTAGGCGGACGCTCCTTGCCGCGGCCCGCACAAGCGGCCGCACGGCTCGACGGCGGTCGGTCGGCAACTTCTCCCATCGGCGCGGGCGAGCAGCGGCTTCTTGTTCCCCTCCCACTCTCCCGACGGGTGTGGAATCTCCCGTGCGCCCACTCTCTCCCTCCCGCTCTCCTGCTCACTGGTGTGGAATCTAAGGCGAGTCGTCTGTTGTGGCGTTGTGCGTGCAACGCCTTGGCGCTTAAGCGACGCCTAAGCGTCGATTAAGCGACGCCTTGAAAACATTGTGTGTGCCATTATAAAAGTTGGCAATTACACACATGTCACTAAAAAAGTTGAATTCTCACAGGTGCCACCGCTATAAACTCTTTTGCCCTTCGCGCCACTTTCGTCAGATTTGGTTTAATGGCGTCAAACAGGTGGAAAATTCCCTTAGTTCTGAATATGTAATTAGTTTTTTTAACATCTTCATTACCTCAAATGAAAAAAACTCAAAACTAGAAAGTTATAGATCTCGACAATATCTACAATTTTTGTATAAAAATTATCTTCATTTAATTCCGTACAAAAAAGATATGATTTGACATGATTAATATGTCTTAGAAAAATCACATTTTTTGTATGGAATAAAATGAAGATAATGTTTATATAAATATTGTAGAACTCGTCGAGATTTACAACTTTCTAGTTTTGAGTTTTTTTATTTGAGATCATTAAGATACTCAAAAAATTAATTGCATATTCAGATCTGATAGTATTTTCGACTTTTTACACCCGCAGTTTGACACCGTTAGAGCCAAATCTGACGTAAGTGGCGTGGATGACAAAAGAGTTTAGAGAAGTGGCACCTATGAGAACTCAACTTTTTTTAATAGCTCGTAGATAATTACCAACTTTTATAATGATACACAAGTAAAAGCCTTTTAGAATTATTATAGGAAGATAAACTCAAATATGTTCATGTGGATATTCATCATGACAGCTTATGAGAGTAGCCAATGAAATTAGACAATAAGGTATTAATATACATATTGCTTGCATATAGGTAGTTAGAGATACGAAGGGTGGAGTTTAATAGGCTGTTGATAGGTTTTAGGCTAAGTGGACAACGTCAGGTCATCAGCTATGAATGTACCATTGCACATCGTATAGAATAAGTAAGATAAGAATAAGGCCTTGTTTACATTGCAAGTTTTTTCACTCTTTCTTCATCACATTAAATCTCTGGACACATGCATGGAGTATTAAATGTAAATAAAAAAATAACTAATTACACAGTTTGATTATAAATTACGAGACGAATCTTTTGAGCCTAGTTAGACCATGATTGGACAATAATTGCCAAATACAAACGAAAGTGCTACAGTGCCAAATACTGATTTCCTAACCCCAATCTAAACAAGGCCTAACTAAAAAAAGGTAACCATCATAATATCGCCTCGATAATAACAATCTAATAAAGGGTATTAAAACGAATGTAAATCATATAATTTAGTAAAAGGAGAACATGATGAGTTGGTTTTGAACGACTATATTAATTATGATCAGAGATTCTCTGCATGGCGCACGTACATCTTAGCCTAATGCTGCATATGACGCCCTCCTGCAATTGAAATTATTGACCAAGAAGACATTGGTATATCTTTATGGTGATTGCCATTACACAAAAGCAGTATTGCGGTTAAACTCATGATCTTTAACAGGGTTTTACATTGACTCAAAATATTAGATATATGGACAAAAGCAATATGAAAGCACATATACATGGTTGTCTTGCACAGAACATTTTGGGCATCGTAGGAGCACATGCTAATTTTTTTGAGCGACGAGGAAACAGAAACTAAAGTATCTGAATATGGATACATCATTGAAGAATATTAGGCAAGAGTTGTTTTGTTTGAGGTTAAAGAATTAAGTTCAAGTGGATATTAGAAATGTTAAAAATAATAATCAGATTACGAACTGTGCATAAGAATCATACTTAAAAAAAGAAGATGACTTCGTTGTAACACCTCAGGTGTTAGCCTTGCATAACTTGACTTGCATAACATGAGCATGATCATCACGCATTCATAAACAAGCATTTACAATTGAAACATTTGATTGAAACATCTGCAACATTTGCTTGTTATCGCATGTTTCATTATCATATGCAACATTTCTCGTTATTTCATGTCTCCATGTGTATATGCAAATGATCATGAATGAAAACATGTACTTGGTGGTTGTGTGTCACAAAAACATGTAACCACACTTGGGTTAGCAATTAGAGCATTGTTCATAAAAGTCACTTTTCATAATCAAGCCTTTAAGTCATGTTTCATGTGATTACTTTAAATGGCCCTATGAGTGACTACTACATAAAATGATTGAATGACCTTGCAAATTACTTAAACATGCTTAGGATATCATTATGAACAACTTTGGTATTTAGGGCTAGGGCTAATTTGGTCATTTAGTCATGGTTTGAGTATGTATCATCATTTCAAGTGACATGTTTGACTAAAGTGGAACTAGGTGCTAGAGACCTTGCATGGAGGAGATCACTAAAGCAATGTTGTAGTGTTTGACATAAGGAACAACTTTTATTTTTGGGTCTTTGACTGATTCAGCTCCTAACATGTGTGAATTTGGATCACAAAAATTAGAGAAATCAATATTTGCAACACTTAGCAAATTTTTGCTAAGTCATGAACCCTGACAGACTGACATCCAATGTTTGGGGTGATATTACTTCGTTTCTGTTGCGAATTAGAACTAGTTCTTTGAACAAGAATCGTAGCTGGTACTTCGGTCTTCAACTTTGGTTTAGGAAGTGTTGGCTAGAAGTCCACGGATTATGAGTTTAATCGACTCGAAAACACGCTGTCAGGCTCGGCAATTCTTGACTGAACCGACTGAATCGACATCGTCAGTGGCCGACCGGTTCAGGCCGTGGTCGCCGCGTGGCGCGGAGCGTGGCCGCACGTCGCCGGCGCTCTGCCCAGCGCGGCCAAGGTAGGCCGAAGCGCGCCTTCAACACGCCAGCACCCGCCCGCAACGCCCAGCGCCCTCATTTCGTTTTCCCCGCTCCTCCTTCGTCGTATCGCAGCGCCAACAGCAGCCGCCGAGCTCCCGCAGCTCCGCCGTCGCCATAGCCGTGCTCAAGCTCGCGCCTAGCCACTCCATCACCACCGCAGCACTCCATCGCCACCCCAGCGACCCACTGCCTCCACCCGCGCTTGCTGACCGCACCTGGTAAGCAGCAGCGCCGTGCGCTAGCTCGCCGGAGCTTCCCCGCCACGCCCGTCACCATGGCTGGGGCACGTCCCTCCATCGGAGCCCATGTAACCGTGCGCGTTAGGTTCGCCTGAGCCCCGGGATACTCGTCCGCGCCCTTTTTCGCTTCGCCGTGGCCTCCACCGGCATACCGCCGTGGTCCAGCCCCGCGCGCTCCGCCATGGCCGCCGCAGTGATCACTAGAGTCGACAATAGGGCCAGCCAAGTGGCTCATTAGATGCGTTAGGTCGAGTAGAAGGTCTGGTGAAGATGTCACCGCCGACAACCTCGCCGTCGACGAGCTCTGGCCGCGTCCGTAGAGTGGCGCCGCTGGCTCTGTTTCCGTCTCGATGACATGTGGGTCCAACTGACGCGTAGGTCCCACCGGTCAGCGACTCCCTGTAGTAAAGCCAGTTCAGTTTGAATGCAGATTTCATATGTTTTGTAATTTTTGTATCTTCAGTTTGCTGGCTCCAAAAATTGTGAAATAAATTTGTGAGTGTTCCTTAGGAAGTGTAGTATTTAGGAAAAATATGTTCTTAACTTATACAGTAGAAATTTTTGGAGATTTAAATAGGGATTTGAAATGTGCTTTTGAATGCATTCAAATTTGTTTATTTTATATCTAGAGTTCCTGTGCTCCAAAATTTATGAAATTTTTGTGGTAAGATATTCTTGTCATGTATGAACTCTGGTAAAAATTTGAGGACCAGTGCATGTGTAGATTTATAGTTATAGATTTTTCTTTTATGAATAGTTAATCCTTGCATGAATTTTTATAAATTATTTGTGAGTCCAAAATTCATGAAATTTGTTGGAGGTAATCCTAGTACCATATGGATGCTAAGAAAAATAGGAAATCTGTTGCTTGACACTTTTCAATAGGATTTTCCATTTATGCTATTTCAAGCCTTGCTGCCTTATTATTTTTGTATAGGATGTTTTACTTGGTAAAATGACATGAAACTTTTATAGTAGTCCTTTGATAGCATTAGTAAGGCACTGTAAATTTTTGAGAATTTATGAAGTATATCTGATATATGTTTATTATTTAACCTAGATATCTAAATAAAATAATAAAGGCAATTAAATAAATAGTTTGGGCTTCACCATTATATTATCTTAAATGTATTTGGTATGCTTAAATTGTTGGTAGATTCTATGTTATCAAATGTTGAATGATTACATGAAGTAGAAGTATTGTTACTTTATATTGCATGTTGAATAGTTTCCCGGATAGATTCTGTAGTTTGAGGAGTTGCATGTTGAAACTGATGTGTACTGTAAAAATGGTTAATAACAAAATGGTAGAGAATTTGATAAGCTTTCCAGAAAGTTCAGGATCACTGTATTTGGATTTGTAAAGCTCTAGTTATGAGTGAAACGAGTAGCTACTGTTTGTGGCATAATCGATGCATTGTGGAAATAGTTAATTAAATAATCGAGAAGAGATATGCACCTACTCAATAAACATGATGCACTTGTTAACATTTATGCATTCGTAATACTTATGCCATACTCATGCATCTAGGATCGGAGGAAGAGATCACGTTGCTGGAATTCGAAGAAGCAGAGGAAGGGAACCAGCAGGAGGATCCGCAAGCCGCAGCTCCCGAAGGCGTGGAGCAGAACCCTAAAGAGCTTCCGGAGTGCCCTGACCACCGCCCTACTTCCTTTCTGCGAGGCAAGCCCCAAAGCATTATAAGTCTCCCAGTAATTTACAAATGTTTACTTGCGTATTTATGGTTGATGCATTAGGTTATAAGAGTTAAATAAAACCACTTGATGCATGTACATTCCTTGTCCAGATATTACACCTTTAACCGGTATAGGTCTAGGATCAAATAAATGCTTAGCCATGCTTAGACTGGTAGAAGTCGGGTGATGTCCTATCACCTACGAGATATAGGTGGATACCGGAGCATGGTTGGCTATATCTGCCATCGTGGAACAGAACCATGAGGTAAAAGTAAATCAAGATCGGACGGGAGGTCGATAGAGAAGCAACAAGACATGGAGGTCTTGGGTGTGGATCTATCCCCGTCTATGTCGATCAAGGACCGTATCGTTGTTGGAACTTCTGACAAGATTGAGCGCATGCCTCTCACTTAGCTGGCCAGATAACTCGTTCCGACCACGAAGCCGAGTAATTCAACTCAGGTCGGGAATCGTTCTGTTGTGTGCTCCTTCCGAGGAACGATCAGACTGAGCCCAAGGGTAGGCTTGGCCTGAGCATCCTGGCATCTGGTGTTCCAGATTGTGCGGCGTAGTACGGACCCGCGAAATGTGTACCGGAGTTGTACCAAAGGTGACCTAAGGCTATCGTGGCTGGTAGACCTAGGTTTGTGTTAGGAATAAATTCCTAGCTGGTTGAAATCGATTCGAATCGCCGTCTCTCCCGGATAGTGAGAAACTTGACTAGCTCCAACATCATAGTAACTGTGTTATGGAACATGATGGTTTGGATGAAAATGGAATTACAATACCTGCTATGGTTACTATTGTATGCTTCTAAATGATATACCACATGTTTGGCACAGGATAGTTGCTAATCTAGAAATGGATAGTTATAATTAACTTGATAAAGGAATCATAATTGTACAACGGGTCAATTGCCTTTTACGCAAAATGTTGTCAAGTTACATCCACCTATACAGCCTTGTATAATCCTTGGAGTCATTTTATTTCTGGTTCATGACGGGTAAGTCTAGCTGAGTACCTTCTCGTACTCAGGGTTTATTTTCCCATTGTTGCAGATGGCACTGTGTATCATGGGTATTGCAAGAGTTGCTTCTATCCCACTGTGGATGAGGAGTAAGCCTTGGGCAGGCTTCTTTAGTAATTCCTATCTTTGCTTTTGTGGACCGTGATCTGGCTTGGCACTGTATCAAACTATGTTGAAAACTTTAATTTCGAACTTATTTGCTTCCGCTTTATTTATCAAACTCGGTTTGTAATAACTTTTATCCGTACTCTGATGATGAAATGTATCTACGAACTTTATGTAATATGTGGCATGTATGTTGAATCCTGTACAATCTTGGTTGTTGTAAATCGTTTATCGAGACCCGTCGTGGTACTCGACGGACTACCGGGTTTATATGGGTTCAAGTATGACAGTGCGACCGCTTGCGGGCTGCCATTGTACTTGTATTCTTATAAATTGGTCGGTTCTGCGTCATTCGTACCCAATACTACCTTGAGCTAACTGCTCTGGCTTATATCACTGAAAATATCAGTATATATACACCAAGAAGGCGAAGCAAAGGCTTTGGTGGCTGGCTGTATGGAGGTAGAACAATGCTTCCTCCTTTGCAGTATTTGTTGTAGACTTGAGAGGTTATATAGCCATGCTTACACACATATTGTTCAGACCAGTGATCTCCACAATTCATACATGTATGTTAGGCATCCCGAATATGCGGTGTAAAAATAGCGGTTCAAAGTGTCCAGACAGAAAGCTGAAAGGAACATAACTGGCATATGAGGTGACCAACTAATTCTTGTTGGAGCTAAATATACATGAACAGAGTTATTGGCGTAAGAATGGCTTATCGAATCAGGTATAGAACAGCATCTATCCCCTTGTGTATAGGTTGCGTATCATTGTGCCATCGGGAAGGGGTTCCTATATCTGTTTGCCGAGTGAATCTAATGGCCATAACTTGTTAGACGAACCTTTGAAAGGCTTCATAATGAACCCTGTTGACCTTCCTTGCAAGTGGGTCAAGAGATTAGCTACCTCGAGCGAAAGGGTAAATCATGACTCGCAGTGAAAGTGTACAACCTCTGCAAAGTGTAAAACTGGTATATCAGCCGTGCTTACGGTCACAGCGGCCTTGGAACCCTTACGGAATAGATGATCATTAATGGTTAATGATGATGAACATGGATGATACTGATGATGAAGATGCTCACTAATAATTACCGTTTATGCTATTCATTATTCATGTTTACCTGATCATGTGTTTATATGGGCTTGTGAATAAACTTGTTATCACCCAATTGCTAAAAGATGACTCATTAAAAGTTAATCGTAGTTAACCAGTGTCAGCCTTTTGAGCCTCATGAACCCCATGTTATATTTGTTGAGTACGACATGTACTTACGCTTGCTTTACTTTTTAAATCTTTGAAAAAATTCCTGATGGGTACCAGATTGCTAGTCTAGAGGAGTTATTCTTGTGATCAACCAGTTAGTTGTCCCTATGGAATTAGAGTCTTCACCCGAAGATCAGAGTTGTCTTTTCGCTGTTTGCTATCTAAGGTTATATCATTTATACTAAGTACGTTATATATTGAGCATTGCCTTTCGATATTACCCTTATTTGTAGCTATATGTGAGATTTGACTTCCTGGGCTCACATATGGTGTGTATCTGTTTTTGTTTTTAAAACCGGGTGCTACACAGGCCACGTGTCCATGACATGTGGGGCCAGCCGGCCTATGGGCCCCCCATGTCAGCCTCTCGTTGCTACGTCGGTTCTCCACCGTCTTAGGATTTGCATCTACGCCATCCTTTTAAGTCGGTTTGATCTGAGGGTCTAGGATGCTTGAAGGCCCCTATATATACCTGCCTGTACCCCCCTCTCTAGGGCATGCATTTTGATCCTGAGAGCCTGAGGGCCAGAAACACTAATTCATATTTCCACCAGGATTAGAGCTAGCAATCAAGAGAAAATTAGTTCTCAATAGGATCTAGTTTTGTATTAGAGATAGAGAGAGAGTGTGAGGGAAGAATTTTGGAGGAGTCCCGGCCTGTGGTTGCTCTCTCTACGGCTTATACCCTGGCGGAATCAAATTCTTCTTGAGCTTGCTTTTGAGATTTCTCTAGTAATCAACTTTTAATTCAAGTAAGCATCTTGTTCATATTGTTCTTTAGGTTTGCGACTCTTTTAAATACCTTAATCCTTGTAGCTCCTACGTTAAAGTAGTATTCGTAGTGTAAGCGTGGTGCTTAGACTCGGTTACTCGTGGATGTACCCTACTTTTCAGATCGATACCTCATTGAATCCTATGTAGTCCACCTCCCATTTGCAGGCCTAGCAGGACCTTGTTGCTATAGAAAACATATTTTGCCTATATTTTCTTTAGTAATATCCCCAGAATTGAACAATAGAAAACAAAGCTTACCGAAGTTAGAACTAGAGGACCTTTGCCATCTCCTTTATACTCTTGTTATCTAAGCCTTGTTGTAAAGTTTGGTTAAGTTAGATTTAGTTATTCTCACGCATGTTTCCTTGAGTTCGATATAAAACTGGGATACTTCCGGTGAAGTGCTACATCGGTATAATATCCGTACGCTTGTGGATTATTCTGTGTGCGTTAATATATACCAACATACTCGTAGTGTAGGAGCAGCATGTATATGTGGATGTACGTGATCTTGATCTCAGGAGCATGATAAATCTCTCAACAAGGGTCGACAAGACTTGACCAAACTCAACACAATAACAAGCAGCATATTTGGAAGGCTTGTTAGATGTTATATTTGGCCTTGATAGGAGTTGCTCACCAAATGGGGAATATGTGATACTATGGTTTTATAATATTTTTATCAAAACAAATTCTCCAAGTACTTTGAATAGAAACGATAGGATTTCTAAGTCAGAACTATATCACACCTCACAACAACTTAGTCAACATGATTGTCCTATTAGAATATTTTTCCACAAGCATAAGTATATATATATGAAACAAACTTTATATAGGCTTCTATCTTGGAGATGTTATGAACATGTCACTTTTGGAATTCCGAATGAAGTGTGGTTTATAAAATTGCATGGAGATGGAGCGACATTTGTTTTGTATTTTTAATTTGTTCAATCTTAAATTTCAAAATTTTTGGAGAGTTTCAGGGTAGCGTTGCACAAACCTTCATTGAAGAGAAGGAGTTGAGTCAGAAGTGGTTTGGGTAAACCAAAAGTTCAGCCAATCCTCTCTTGAGCCATTTGTCGTGTCCTTCTACATGTCGGATGACGGGATGAGTCGATGTTTGTGCAACGTGTTGCTGGGACATCTTGAATGTGTGTTCGTCATGCTTGAGAGATCTCCCCCACACTTATTGTTACACCTACTTTTATTGAACAAAGAAAAAACAAAAAGAAACAGACAAGGTCTCTACCAGTTGAAAAAACTAGGGAGCCTTAATTTTATTATAATTATTATTACTTTTATTTTTGTTATTTATTATTACTATTTTTTTTATGTATTCACCCGACTTTTTTATCATTTAGCATAAACAAGGCTAAGGTAAAGTTTGCAAAAATAAACATAACCTTGATTTATCTCCATAGTAGATTACTTCTATTATTTATGAAAGTAATACTCAAAATTCATTAAATAAATTTCAACACCATGTTAAATTTTGATTAAAGAAGGCTATTTTAACCTAAGCACCATGCTTAATTTTAAAAAGCCTATGGATGTACTACATGGACCATGTGAATACATCCAAACTAGAGTACATGACATGAACAATGAAGGCATGAACTAGCAAGTCATATTCTTATGGCGACAAATATGAGTAAAGGTGTTGGTGAACATTACCTTTGCATACCTAAGTGCATATATTGGCAGCATATATGGAAGAAACTTTGAGGCTACTGCAGCGGTGGCTTGATTGCACACAATCCAACTCAGGCAAACACCAAGGCTAGGCCGCACACACAACTAGTGTGTATGGACCATGAGCCATAGTGATGACAAAGGTCTAGAGGAGGAGAATCCTCCTTCTCTCCTTCTTTTTCTTCCTTTTTTAATATATATATATATATATTCTTTTTTTAGTTTTCTTCTTTTTTTATACCATCTATTTTTCTAGCTCATTTTTAGCAAGGCAGAGCTGTCATCATTTTTTAGCCAAGAATGGCTTTTGGTGTGTATGGAACTTGTGGTGAGATTCTCACCATCCTCCCCCACACTTGGACTTTTGTGTAAAAGTCAAGTGTGTAATGTCGAGACCTCCTTTTTTAGCGTGCTCCATCACCAAAGAGAATCACAACATTTTAGTTGATGCAACTCTTATGTTCTTGAGCATTGTATGCCCCTTATTATTCTTAATATCAACCTGAAATGGTTAGTGACCAAGAATACTCAAAGGTGCATACTATCTTGACAACATGTTCTTGCTTTTATTATAAAGGAAGGTTCTTTTTTTCTTTTTTATGATAATCTGGGGTATCTCCCGGTAGTGCTTTGTTTATGGTCGTAACCTTGACCTTGGGAATTTCATCTTGCAGCTATCAATGGTAGTGTGGTTCCCACCTCCACCACCAAACATTTAGCATCTTTGTTCAAGTTGCAAGGTTAGTACCACAGTGCTTCTATGGGATTTGCAATATTTTTGATAAACAAAAGCATCCATAACCATCCTCTTGAAAAGTTTTGAAATGAGGATTGAGAGATGGTTGGCATCCTCGTAGTTGCACATTGTCCATGGCACAAAAGTTTTCTTTCTTGAAAGATACATCATGTATGATCAACGTTGAATCTCGACCATCATTGAGAACAACATTTGGATGGCTAGAGGGACATGGCTTGGGTTCGAGTGAGGGTGACGATGAACGTTTAGTTTCATAGGCAAGCTTAGGTGAAACGAATGGGGATATAAACTTCACCTCCTCGAATGGGTTATGGGTAGGATGCTGCTTCGCCATAGGCTTTTGGGGCAAAGGATAGGAGTGGCTGAAGTAGTTGTTCCCAACTTTTTGTCAAGGCTCCCATGGGAAGATTTTTCTTGGAAAAGGTTTTCAAGGGGGTAGCCTATAAGAATGCCAAACTCAATGATGGCAAAGATATGGAAATCTATGAAAACCTCGATTTCGTCCAAAATGATTGGCATGACCCTGGCAATCCCATGACACTCGAAGATGAGTCCTGATGGACTTTTAAAAACTCTATTGGCCGGGACTAGCGGCATGTCACCCAAGAGGTTTTTCACAACAAATTTTGACATGATACTAGTCCCGACTGTGGGGTTGTGCAGGGCTTCTATGGCAGTTCCCCTTAACAAGCAAGGTATGGTCGTGGAAGGTGAAAAAATTTGAGTTGCTTTAGAAGAACGTTTCACTTCCATTAACCATTCTTTGATGGTTCCTACTCTAGGGGAAACATCCTTTGTGTGCTTTTCATGCCATGATTCCTTTGAGGTATTGTCATAATCCTCGAATTTGATAGGGAACTCCAAAGGATGAAGTACTCCTTCCTTCGATGTTTGTGGTTCAGGTGAGGGCTCATGAGTCGAATCTAAGGATGGGATGGATTTGGATTCGACTAATGAGGACTCCTCAACACTCGACATGACTTTGGCCTGGAGAGGTTTGGTTCTTATGATGGAAGAAGTGTCTCTGTGTATGAAGTTTTCAATGAATTTTACTTGTTTCATCATAGGTTTATGTGTGAAATGACCTCCGGCAGTCATGTCTAGGCATAGGTCATCATATATGTCGATACCCAAACAAAAGAGTCACAGCAATATGATGTCGGGTAAAGACAAGTCTGGGCCGGCAAGTATTAACGCTGAAAACCTGGCCTAGGCTGCACTTATAGACTCCTCATGCTGCTCAAAGTCGAGGATCGCCCTTGGTAGAGAGACGATATGGGTCATGGGGAAAATGCAAGACAAAACTTGTCCTTAAGTTCATCCTAGTCCCCATTGATACTTTGTTCAGTGTGTGTGTGTACCATTGCTTCGCCTTCCCTATGAGAGAGAAGGGAAACATTTTCCACCTTATAGTTTCTTGTGTCATGTCTGAGATGCTCAGGCACACACACATCTCCTCGAACTCTAGCAAGTGATTGCAAGGATTTTTATTTTCTAGCCCGAAGAAGGGTTGTGCCTGAACCATGGCTATCAAGCCAGGATGGAGTTCACAGCCAAATGAAAGGTTTGGTTTTGGTAGTGGCTCAGAGAACTCGCCCTTTGAAGCGGACCAGCATTGGATAGGAGTGATTTTCATGGTGATGAAAAGAAAAGAAAATATTTCTATTTTTTTTAAAAAAATATAGATACAAGGACAAACTAGGTTTGAACAAAATAGCAACCGTTCGCCAGCAACGGTGCCAGAAAGTTGTTGGTATTTCTTAACATGAACAGAAAGATTCTGTAAGCGCATGGAATTACCGTTGTAGCTTTCACCCGGAAGTATTCATTATATCATATTTTTCATAGGGAACAGAGGTACTTCTTCTAACTAGTTCGTCCAAGGACAACACACGGGTAAAATTAGAAAGGGTAGAGAAGGATTCCTATGGCTTTTGAGTCTAAGGACAGGTAAACTCTACCTTTACTTGCTTACTTCGGGCACCGGAGCACACTTAGTCTGCCAGGCGCTACCGACTTGTAGCTCTACATCGTACCTGGATGTGGGGGGTTATTAGGGACCGGATAGGGCTGTTGCCACCTGCCACCTACCTCTCAACCGTGGAGTACGATGCAAATAAAGGTAGCCTCTAGCCTAGACACCACGTCTATGCTATCGACTACTACTCTAGCGTTGCACAGGGTTATCCGTCTTTATCAGGGCCCACAAGGATGAACAACGAACCCACAAACAAGTATAAATAAAGCATAACTAATCAAAAGACTTTACCATAGAAAATAGGAGCACTCACATGGCGGAAAGCTCAGTTGAGGCACAAGTGTTCGCCGAGGTACAAGATCGGGGAGACATCGACAATACCGACTTGTTGCTCTTCATCCTTGTGTGTTGTCTTAAGAATGGGAGCCTCCCCCCTCCTTTCATAGCACAAGTAGGTTGGTGTGGGGACTATATTTGAAGGGAACCCACATGCTACCGCCTTGGTGGAGCCTCCAAGTGGAAGGAGGAGGCGAGAGGCGCAAAGGGGGTGCGGCCGCACCCTAGGTGGCCCGTCTTGCTATCACCTTTGCCAGGTGGGCCTTTGGGGATGTATGGGCCACGCCTGTGAAGTTTCATGCCATTTGAAGATCATTTGTGCGACAGAACCACCCAATTTATACAAGCTCAAGTACAGCTGCCCCCGCTTAACACGTTGGCACGCACACACTTGCACTTATATAAATCCGATAGTCCATCGAGTGTCATGAAGGACCTTAGTAAATCAACATCACAACCTAGATCACACGATTAAGCAAATACACATCACATACATGGAGTTGCAGCGGAATAATATTACAATTGAGTTCACAAATAATAATATGTTGCCAAGTTTACAAATACGATGGCTAAAACAACATAGCTTTAAAATGATTACAATAACATAAGTTTCAAATATACTGCTAGCATAAGTAACATCCTCCAACAATAGCATATAGATGAGAAATAAATAAAGAGTCGCTAAGCCCACCGGTGGTTAGCCACCATCTTCAGCAGGCCAAGAACTTCACCTACAACATGGTGGGATAAACCCTGAGTACTCGAATGTACTTAGCTAGACTTACCTGATAGGAGAGAAATCAAAAGACTCTCAAGGATATGCAAGGCTTATTTCATGGAGCTGGTTAGATAGCATAACTTTCCAAAAAGAGCATTACTATCATGAGTCCTTACTTTCAATCTTTTAGTCAATATTTTAGCATCAAGTTTAGTGAAGCTTATTATGGCTAACTTTGCACCTATTCTAGAGCAATCACTTGATTAAGCTAGAGCAAACATTAGTAACCATATCTAGGTTATCATATAATCATCATAACCATCTTGTTCCATCCAGTGTTACTACGAATGAAGGAAGCTCAGTCAAGTTTCTCACTATCCGGGAGAGACGGTGATTCGAATCGATTGCAACCAGTTAGGCAGTATTCCTAACACAAACCCAGACATACCTACTCCAAGGTAGTCTTAGGTCACCTTTGGTATAACTCAGGTACACATGTCGTGGGTTTGATTAGCGCCGCATAATCAGGGACAACCAACTACCAAGACGGTCAGGCCTAGCCTGCCCTTGGGCTCACGTCTGGCTCTCGCACATCCTTACTACCATCCAGAGTGTGCAATTTTATAGAATGGGGCTTGGCCTGAGTTGTGCTACTCGGCTTCATGGTCAGAACGAGTTATTCGACCAGCTAAGTGAGAGGCATGCATTCAAAATGACCGAGGACCAACAACGATGCGGTCCTTAATTGGCACAGACGAAATCACATGAGTTTACCCTACTACATAGACTCTGTTCGGCCTCCATTTATATCATTCTATGGTTCTTTTACACGATAGCAAATATAGTCAACCATGATTTGGTATCCACCTATATCTCGCAGGTGACAGGAAATCACCCGACTTCTACCGACTAAGCATTGTTAAGCATTTATTCGATCCTAGACCTACATAGGGTTCAAGGTATTTATATATAGTGGACAAGGTAGGAATTATGCACCAACAGTTTCATTTAACTCCTATCACCTAATGCAGCATACAAAAGTTATACTTAGGTGTATTTGTAAGAAGAGGGGGTAGGAGACTTAGAATGCTCCGGGGCTTACCTGGGATCCAACACAAAGTCAGTTCAATTATCTTGCACCATCTTGGGGAACATCTCCACTCTAGGCATGCACTCTAGGGGTCCTTCCATCTTCGGGATAGGTCCACCAACACATGATCTTCGGGGCTTATCCACCAACACCGTCTTCTGGTTTGACTCCAACATACAGTGCTTCACGTCCACGTGCGGTACATCTAGCGTACCTAAATGAGATGCAAGATGCAAGTGCATAAATGCGAAGAATAGTGACATGAGATGTATCATGTAACAACATTTAAAACAAGCACAAGGTTACACCACACGACATAAGCACTTAGAGAGCAAGTTATTTACATCAAGTCTAACATCGAGATAGCAAGCACATCAAGCATGGCATGGTAGTCAACTCAAGTGCAGTTACATCAAGCATTTATCAATCAAGAACTAACTGACATGTTTAGCCAAAACAAGAGCAAGCTAATGCAATCAACTTAGTACATGCACAGAATCTGGGCAGCAGCACAGACGTATCTTATTTCAACCATAACTGGAGTTATAAGCATCAAACAAAGGTGATCCTAGACTTTCTGGAAAGCTTAGGAAATTGTCTACGACTTTGTTATTTACACCTAAAGCTGATTCAAAGGTGAACAAGGTTGAAAAACACTAACAAGAAGATCTGCACAAACTAGGACAGAAAACTGACATGGACTTCATAAATGCACAACTGGAGTTCTAGTCATCCAACAAACATGATTCTTAACTTTATAGAAAGATTATTCAGTTATATATAACTTTATTATTATCATCTTAAGATGATTCTACATCTAATAAGGTTAAACAACCCAATGAAGACATCTCTGTCCAGATTTGGATAGAACCTGCCATTCCACTTTGAACAGCTATAACTTGAGTTCTAGACCACAAAAAAGGGTGTTCTTAGACATTTTGGAAATCTTATCAAAATCACTACAACTCTTATATTATCACCAATGCATGATTCCATGTTTAAATAAGCCAAACAATACAATCATTCAGATTTGTTCAGAGCACATGCAAAAGCTGACAGTAAACTTGTAAAATCTATAACTCCTAAACCATCGGGCCTAAAATTATGAAATTTTAGGACAAGCAAAATAATGAAATTATCTACAACTTTGGTATTCACCACATTTACAGAAAACATCACTTGCATCACAAAATTGTCACCACAACAGAGACTGTTCTAGCAGCCATTTTCAGCACATAAGCAAAGTGGTTCATCACTTGATTCTACTAACTAGATTATACATGTATGACTAATTACATGGATCATAAACTATTATTAACATAGAAAACTAACATTAGTCATAGCCACATAAAAACACATTAACACTTCTCTAACATGGATGCCACAAAGCAATGTTCATCTTTCAAACAATTCACTGGACCTTCGTTTACCAAGTAATAAACATGAGCAACATGTAAATAAGAGCAACCTGCCCTCTAGATGATTTAGGAGCTAGTCTCGTCAACACCCAACACATGTACTAGCATACACATAGCACACATTCACACAATAGCTAAAGCAAGGACTAAAAGTATGCATAAGCAACATACTCACTAGTTATTATATTAACAAGAGAGCAAGCACATAAAAACATTGAACTAGCTTTAAACCATTATTTATCATAGCTCAGCAACATTCCACTTAGTGTAAGCAAGGGAGCATCATATGACTTAACTATATGCATCTACTAGCAACTTTCACTCTCCTATTTATAAAATGCAACCTATACATATTATTTTTAGGTGATATTTTAAACATAGAGTTGGGAGCTAAAATTTTTACAGGTGATAGGTGATATCAAAACATGGTTACTGTAGAAATATTACATGCTCAGGTTTTATAGATTAATTATTACAAAAAAGACAAATTGCTATTGCAAGAAAACATGCGTGAGCAAGATAAATCTAAAACACACTATTTTCTACAAACACATGGCCACATTATATGTTATTATGGTAGAACAACATCATACAAAGGTATTGGAACAACATTTTCCATTTTTACACCTTCATGAAAATTATAACTTATTTAAAACCATTTATTAAGCATTAAGCAAGTTAAATCAATAACTCAGTCACACATGCACCAATAAACCTGAAATTTTTACCACAACACACATGCATTAGTAGTCTACCATAAAAATTTCACCTCATTTGGAGCACCACAACTATAGATATGAATTTATTCCAAGAAAACCCTAAATTACATAATTAAATAAAAACAACAGAAACTTTCTACTAACACATATCATATTATGACTCTACTGCGTAGATCTACTCACATGAATTCCAAAACATGTTCATTTGCTATTTTACAATTTTTCTGCAATTTACTACCAATTTCCAAAGTTTTAGCTGATTTAGATGCATATAAGAAAAAGAAAAGGAAAAACACTTTTCCATCTAGAACCATGAACTTTCTAGGAATCAGATAAGCCCAGATATAAAAAATCCTTCTCTTTGGTAATCTTGCATCAGGAACCCTGCAAAGAGTTTCTATTTCTATTTTCACCCTTCTTCTTCTTTCTCTCGGCATGAACGGAGCAAGGAATGGCAATTTCGGCCAGCACAGGCGGCGCTAGCAGCGAGCTATAGGGCCACGGCAAGCCCTAGCATACGCGCACCTACACAGGGCTTCAGCTCGGCTCAGGCCGGCCTGTGGTGGCCCGGCCACGAGCAACAGCGGCTTCAAGCCACCGGGTCTGATGATGGTAGAGAAAACGGTGGCGGTGGCAGCTGGGGACGGTGAGGTTGGCTGGGAAGGTGCAGCGCGATAGCCAACTCGATCGGAGGAGGGAGGAGGAAGGACCGGTGGTGGAGGAGGGGCTCTGCTAGGTCTTCTATGGAGGACGAGTGGAGGAGATGGCGACATGAGCGAGAGAGAAGAGACCAAGAGGAAGAGAGTGAGAGCAGAGGGCGCCAGGGTCTCCTTTTCTTCTCGAGCATGGGGTGAGGTGGAGCGCATGTAGGCGAGTGAGGGCGAGCGAGGGCACCATGCAGCCTGCAACGCCTATGCATGGTCAGGCATGTCCACGCGCTCCTGGTCCAACTAGGTTGCAGGTGGCTGAATCGTCACCGCCATGACGACTGAAACATAAACTTTCCCCGTACAAAACTCCTAGAATGATTGATGGTTCGTTCAACCAATTGCACCATGTTGTAGAGCTACATGAGTACTACAACTTTGATTAGAGGAGTTTGGTCCAAATCAAAATGGTTTGCAAGATATAAATTCCCAAAGAGGAGTCCATGAAACTAAAAAACAAGATTCAGATATTCAATCCAAGGTCCACGAATTCAGTGAAACTAGCAGTTTTGGGAATTAAATTTGGTGATCCAAATGTGCTCCAAAAGTGATGAGACTTATTTTGTTGTCATCTCCATAGATAGTACTTCAACTCATATTAAGGAATCCAATTGAGCTGCCATATGAATTTGGAAGATAAAATGTCACAAACTAGGCGCAATCCTGCTGTCACTTGTGGACTTAGAAATATTTTGGGCCTGACAAAACAGCAGCAGATTCAAACTTTGGGCCTCTATTTGACTTGCTTCTAGGTTGATTTAGGGATGGGTCCAAAAACAAAGTTTGCTACGCATAACTTAAACTTCAACTTCTGTTAAAGGTCAAACTTCATATCTGGTACCTAAATTATAGTTTCATCTTTGTCAAAGCAGGATTATGATAAACCCTAAATTAGAGTTTTAGAACTAATTGAGAGTTGTTTGAGCAAGGTTGCAAGGTTTGGTTGACATCATATGCTATCGTTCACTTAATAAAGCGATTCAAGCAAGGATATAATTCATCATTCCATATGACTTCTTGATTCCAAACTTCATGAAACTTTTTCCAAAGTTCACTATGGATGCATGTTGATGTAATGTACCTGAAATAAGCATGTTTAACATTACTCATGCATAATCTTAACAAGGTGTCGATGTTTTACCACCGATAGCCTGCCACAGGGGGTACCCGGGGCAGTATGTTCGGGCTTCGGCGTATGCCGAACTCGATGGTTTACGCAAGAGACAGCCGATTTATCCTAGTTCAGGCCCTCGATCGTAGATCGAGTAATAACCTTACATCTAGTCGGCCTTAGCCTTTGCGTTGGATTGATTATGATCTGTTCTGTTCTCCTAGGAGCCCTGCCCTCCTTTATATAGTCAGGAGGCCAGAGTCCTAGTCGGTTTACAATGAGATTTCCTAATAGGATTACCTAATAGTTCTACTACTAAGATTATATAGGAAGAATCCTAGTTGGACTAGATCTTCTCTCTCCCTTGCGGGGTATCCTATGGGTCCCGCATCGACAAGCCCCCGAGCACTTCATGGTTGAGCTCTGAAAGTCTCGCTTTGCTCCTTCAAGTCTTATTGAGTAGGAACAAAATGTCATCCGAGTGTTTTCTGGAGTGAAACCTTGTAGCGCTTCTTGGGATCTTTGGGTGGTGAGTGCTTTTTGAAGAAAAAGTGCATCCATCTGGTTGTAGCCCCCGAGCCTCTTGCTATTTGGAACAAGGAGCTGGAGGATCTTGTCTTGAAGTTGCTCTGATTGTTCGTTGAAATTTTATCAAAAAGAACTCGAACATGGCTTGTTCCGGGTTCTTTTTGTCGTAATGTCTTGAAGTGGTCTACGTTGAGGAAGTCTTTTGGTGACGTGCGCTTTTTCGAAGAAAAAGTGCACTCACTGAGTGTAGCCCCCGAGCCTCTTGCTATTTGGAACAAAAAGTTGGAGGGTCTTGATCCTTTATGTTGTTTGAAAATTTGTGTTCTGAGGTAGTCCCCGAGACTTGGATTATGTCATCATCCGAGTAGTTTTGCGGCACCTTTCCGAAGCGGCCCTTTAGTCTTGGATTAAACCATCATCCGAGTAGTTTTGCGGCACCTTTCCGAAGCGGCCCTTTAGTCTTGGATTAAACCATCATCCGAGTAGTTTTGCGACAAGCAGCCTCCGAGCTTATGTCCGGGTTCTTTTTGGGTGGGTGCTATTTTTCGTAAAAATCACACTCACTGAGTGTAGCCCTCGAGCCTCTTGCTTTTGCTTGCAAAAGTTGGAGGGTCCAGATTCTTGTCTTCAAAAAATTCTTGGTTGCTTGCAAAAGTTGGAGGGTCCAGATTCTTGTCTTCAAAAAATTCTTGGTTGCTTGCAAAAGTTGGAGGGTCCAGATTCTTATCTTCAAAAAATTCTGGGGCTATGTATCCCGTAGCCCCATGCTTTCTCCGAGTTCTTCTCTTTAGAAAAGAAGTCAGATGATGAGTCTTGATGTGTCGTCGTTGTAGTCTTGAGTTTCTTGTATTCTTGGTCCTTTGTCTTTGGTTCCGAGCCTCCGGGAGTAGTTGAAAATGAAGGCCGAGCTCCCTAGCTCAGTGTTGATTAAGCTATGATGCTGGCCGAGCCCCCGAGCGTATATCCGTGTTGTTTTGTTCAGGAAGAACTCGGATGCGTGGTTTTGGCGTATTCTTTGATAGTCTGCTGTTGTCAGATGTAGTTGTATGGTGGTGGTTGAGTGTAAATGCCTTTTGTTCACGGGTTGTACTATGCTGGTATATTCTTCCGAATATGCCCGTCTTCGAGTACTGCTTCCTCTCGCCTGAGTCATCCATTATTGTGTCCTGTCTTTTCACTGTGTCCTTTGTTAGGCTTATTTCGTTGGTACTCCTAGTCCATGTGCGCCGATCCTTTGGTCTATAAATACTGTCCCAGAGTGCTTGTTTTCATTCATTGGATATTCTGTTGAAACCTTGGTGGTCATGAACATGGTAGTTTGTGAAGTAGAGCAGCCCCCGGGCATGTTTTGTAGTTCCTGTGTGTCTTGTCGTAGCTGGAGGAAGTCTTGTGATAGGGATTAGAGGTAGGCTAATCCCGCGATAGCATTGTGCCAGGATGTACGTGGTGGTAGTTGGAGGAAGTCTTATGATGTGGGCTTCGTTCCTTCATCCGACAGTTCTGGGTTGATCCTCGTCGCCTGTCTTGAGACCGTCCGGTGCAGATCAACACCATATCCAGCATCACATCGGTCTTGGGTAGACAGATGCCTGCCGGCCTTCTATGCTCCATGTTGCCCTACCGTGCTGTCGATTTCCGCCTTGGATGCACTGCGTCCGTCCTTTGAAGAAAACAGTGTAACTGATGGCGGTTTGTCCTTCCGAGTAGCAATTTGGGACACGTAGTCGTTCCAAAGCCTAGTCGTGTCCGTGTTGGCATGTCGGCTGGCTTCCAAGCGAAGATATCTTTGTTGTCCCGAAGAAAGTTGGTGAGCGCGAGTTCCTATTTTGCCGAGAGGTGAGCACTGATAGTTGCTGTCTTGGAGGTATCGCCTGTGCCTAAGTCGATTTGCTTGACGTCGGCTTCTTTTCGTGGTGCCGAGTTCGTTGGGTCTTGTAAGATTTGTAATCTTCTATTTTTGAAGTCGCTTGTAATGTAACAAATCTTGTCTTCTGAGTTGTCTCTAACTTTTCTGTTGTGATCCCTGTCGTTCATGAGACTATCGAGTTCTTTCTTACATAACCGGGTTCTTTTGTTCCTCGTGAGGTAGCCCTTTCTTTCTTCTTTCTTTCTTCTTGGTTTGACGGGTTGTTCTTGTATCAATCTGATAACCCTGCCATGGCGTTGGACGGATAAGTCTGAAATCTGCCCGTTGGTTTGTACCGTTGTGAGGATTTGTGCCCTCCGTCGTTTTAGCTGCATCGGTAAATGGACCGTTGCGTTCCCACATTGTGCTTTAACGGGCCTTGTGGGCCGTTTGTATTACTGAAAAATCTATTGAAAGACCTTTTATCTTCCTTTCCCTTGTCGCCCAGGTCTTGCCTTTAAACCCTAGCTCTTAGAAATCCGCCACCGTCATTGTCGCCATCACCCGAGCACCATCATTCTAGCTTCATCTTCCTTAGTGCCTTTTTTGCTTCCGCCAGTTCATGGGAAAGAAGAAAACCGCAAGCAAGTCTCAGGCTGACCTTCGTGGATGAGGAGTCATCCCTGTCTTTGATTGAAAACCAGGAGTTCGTGGCCATGAGGGCAGCTCAGAAGGTTTGGCCGGCTCCAACAACAAGTGAAGACCAGCTGCGCGAGCTCGTTAGCGACGGCTTGATCCAAAGCAAAGTCATCGCTGAATGGAGAGTTCTGGGCGAGCATCGGGTTCTGGCTCCAGGTCCTGGTGAGATTGTCCTTTTTGTTTCCTTTGTCCGCGCTGGACTTTGTCTTCCTGCTTCCGCCTTCCTTCATCAGTTTCTTGGTTATTTCGGGGTTAGTCTGAACCATCTAACCCCCAATGCCGTTCTCCATCTTTCTGTTTTTGTTCACCTTTGTGAAGCCTTCCTTGGGATCCCTCCTTCTCTATCTCTTTTTCGCTTTTTCTTTCGTCTAAAACCTCAACCCCGCCGTGAAGAAACCAGCGCCCTCGACGGTTGCGGGATTCAGTTTCGCTAGGGTCTCAAAATTAAGTTTTTTGATTATGACCTGGTCGATTCTGTCAAAGATTGGCGTGCCGAGTGGTTCTACGCTGCCAATTTGATCCCTTCTCTTGTCGTTCACTCCGGATCTGGTCCTGTGGTGAATGACCGATGGGACAAGAAGCTTGAGTCACCTGCTAAGATTCAAGCGATCCAGCCACTCCTTGATAGGATTAGCATGCTGAAACAGTAGGGTTTGACCGGCTTTGGTATTGTTTCAAGCTTCCTTCGTCACCGGGTTAGCCTTTGAAAGAGCGGGAACATCTCGGCTTTGAGTATTCTGGGGCCGAGGATCCTTCACGCATGGTCCCAGCTCTTGAGCTGATCGGTGAGGAGGTACTCGAGCGCCTCCAGAAGATGCTGAAAGGAGTGAGTGTCATTCCTCCTGCCGTCTCTGAGTTCTCGGCCATCAACCCGCCCCCAGTTGTGAGTTGTCTATCTTTTTTGTTTGAGTTCTTTATGTACTCTTGCTGCATCCGTTCTCGCTTAGCTTTTCCTTGTCTCGGTGTTTTATCTTTTTTCGTAGGAGCTTGGGCAGGAACTTTGTCGATCCGATCCCCCTTGATGTTCTCCCTGCCATGGCGGAGACTGGGGATTGTCTAGCTGGTACTTCTGCAATTAGTAAGTCTCAAACCTTTACAGCCCTTCCTGGGGTTTCTTTCAGATTTGTTGATGTATATGAAGAATATGTTCCTCGTCTAGTCCCTCGCGGTCCTCACAGTGTCCCGAAGAGGGGGCGAATGGACGGGTCTTCATCTGGCTTGCCTGTCTCCAAGAAGCCTTGCAAACCAAGTACTCCCTCAGGTACTCCAGTTGTTACTAGCATGCTCTTAGGTGAGCACATTTAATACTCTTTGTTCTTTTATTTTCATGTTTCTCTCTTGAACCTGAGTACTTTTCATCTCCTTTTCAGCAGGTGCTCTAGTTTCGTTGGCTGAGGAAGAAGAGGATGATGAAGTCCCCCTCATCATGCGGCGGTGAGTTGTTTTTCATATTCTTATTGCATTGAATTTCTCCTCTTTGTTTTGAATTTTAGTCTTGAACTTTTTGAAGTAATCGGAGGTCGGGTGTGAGTTCTTCCGAGGCTCCCGCGCCGGCTTCTTCTGAAGCTCCGGTGTCGAGTTCTTTGGTTGCCTCTGTCCCGAGCTGTACCGCTCCTCCGGTGCAGAGTTCTTCCACGGCTCCAGCCCCAGCTTCTTCCGTGGCTCCGTTGTCGGCTGTCCCGCTCCCGTCGCCGGGTGGCGGGGACGTCTTCGCCGTCGTGGTTCCCCCTGCAAGGCTTTCTCTTGGCTTCGTGAAGAAAAAAGTAGTCGGGTGAGTAGATTCTAGCTTTATCTTTTTGGCTTTTATCTTCCTTCCTCTGGTTCTTATTGGTGCTTCCTTTTATCACTTTTCAGTGTTTCGTCTTCTCTAATTTCTTCATCGACTTCTTCTCTGCCTCCCGCCGTGCCAACGAGTTCCGAGCCTCGAGACTCACAACATTCTGTTGATGAAGTCGCGGCGGGGGCTTTAGAGCTACCTAGCGGAGTCGCGGACTTGGTCGCTCCGGAGGTAACTGTGGCTGTCGCGCCGGGTCCTTCTGAGGGTTTGGCTCCGGCTTCCCTGGAGGTTGCTTTGGTCGTTCCTTCTTCGCCCCAGCCGGCCTCTCCTTCCCCTTCTCTTGCCTCCGGCGGCCCTTCCTTTTCCGGTGATGTGGTGCAATAGTTCGATGCCACTCATCGGTTATCGGAGCTGACCGCAGCCTGGGGGAGCTTGTCGACCCTCGCGACTTCTTTTGGTGAAAAGCTCCAGGTAGGTTTTACTGCCACTCCTCTTTTGCATGCTTGTTTTTCTTCTATCCTTACGCCTTGTTTCTCTTTGCCTCTTTTTGCTCAGTCTTTTTCTCGTGATCATTCTAGCTTCTTTTTCTCATCTGAAAATGAGAGGAAGTTGTCTTCGGAGGTGGACGCTCTAAAAGCCGATCTTGACCTCCTCCGGGCTGAGTTGGAGACGGAGCGTCAAATGCACCAAAAGGAGGAGAAAGCCCTTCACGCCCGGGTAGTGGAGACGGAGAAACAGAGAGATGCTGCGGTGGAGTCTGCGAAGAATGAATGCAAAGGTGCCGCGGGTTCTGCCTGTTTCTTCTTGTATTTTGACTTCTTTTTCCGCTGACTTGTTCTTGGGCGTCCTGTCTAGCTCTCCTGAGTTGAGAAGCAGAAGCTCTCGGAGAGTATTGATGAAATGAGGGCCCTTGTCCGTTCTAGTCATAATAGAGCTGAGGAGGTAATTACTCATGTTGAGGAAGAACTCGCCCTTGCTAAGCTGATTAGGCGCGGAGCTGACAGAGATCTTGTGCAGGCCCAAAAAACTATTGAAGGCTTGTCCGGGAAGCTAGCGACGGCTACTGAGAATTGGAATGTTTTGTGGAAATCTTTTCGTTCAGTAGCCGATGTCCTCCGGACTTCAGCGGATGACGAGCAATCTTGGGCGCAGTTCATTCCCTGGATTCCGACTCGTTTCTAAGAGTTCGCGAAGAGGTGTGCCCAAGTATGTACCAAGAATGTGCTAGGCCCAGGTCCGGGTCCTTGCTCCAGAGGCGCCTCTCCAAGATAGCAGAAGAAGCTGAAAGCCAAGAATATCTTGACGCCGTTGAGAGGATGGAGTCTGAGGTCGAAGGTCTAGCCAGTAGGGTTGTAGACAGTCTAAATATTGACATTCCCCTTTCTGATGACAACGCCTGACTCGATTGAGCATCCCCTTGTAATATTACACTCCTTTTTAAATGAAGATTCTTTATTTTTGTTGATGTATTCTTTGCCTGGGTGCGGTTGAAGTTACTTGACTTGCTGAGTACTTTGTCCTGTTCCCGTCTCCGCTCCGCAAAACAACTCTGTGCAGTTATTCTGATGAGATCCCTCGATTTGTCGAGTACTTTTCTTTTCTTCCTCCTTTGTGATCCGTCGAGTGCTTTGTCCGTGCTATGACTTGTTAGATGTAGATCTTTGCGTTAACAACCTTTCGCCTGCGCTATGTAAAATGACTCGGTATAGAATGTTGCCTCAACAAACTTTGGCATCCGAGTGCTTTCTTGAGTGGCGCTTGTGCTTTTCTGAGGAAAAAGTATTCCTATCTGGATGTAGCCCCCGAGCCTCTTGCTTTTCGGAACGAAGTGCTGGAGGGTCTTTTGAAGATAAATTTCGGTCGACTCAGCCATTTTGCTTTTTGTTAGCTTTTAGCTACCCTCATCGGCGAGCTCAAGCGTTTTTTCAGCTATTTTGCTCTCGGCCAGGATGCTTAGGCATGTTTTCAGCCATTTTGCTTTTTTGTTTCGGGTGTTAGCTTTTAGCTATCCTCATCGGCGGGCTCAAGCGTTTTTTCAGCTATTTTGCTCTCGGCCGGGATGCTCAGGCATGTTTTCAGCCATTTTGCTTTTTTGTTTCGGGTGTTAGCTTTTAGCTACCCTCATCGGTGGGCTCAAGCGTTTTTTCAGCTATTTTGCTCTCGGCCGGGATGCTCAGGCATGTTTTCAGCCATTTTGCTTTTTTGTTTCGGGTGTTAGCTTTTAGCTACCCTCATCGGCGGGCTCAAGCAGTTTTTTCAGCTATTTTGCTCTCGGCCGGGATGCTCAGGCATGTTTTCAGCCATTTTGCTTTTTTGTTTCGGGTGTTAGCTTTTAGCTACCCTCATCGGCGGGCTCAAGCGTTTTTTTCAGCTATTTTGCTCTCGGCCGGGATGCTCAGGCATGTTTTCAGCCATTTTGCTTTTTTGTTTTGTGAAAACAACTCGTTGAAGGTCATGACAAGACATGCTGTGGATGAATGCCATCTTTATTGATCATGAGTATAAACTACTACATATGTTGTTGAAGAGTATTGCTTTTCGTCGATTAGTGAACGTTGGTCCTTTGTGGCTTGCATATCTGTTTTTTCTTGAGTTGTTTCTACGCGTAGAATCTTCTTAGCTGGCTGATGTGCCATGTATTGCTGACTTCTTTTCCATCTTCGGTTGTTAACTTGTATGTACCTGGTCTGGTGACTTTTGTGACAATGAAGGGACCTTCCCATGGACTGAGTAGCTTATGTCGTCCGTCAGTCTTCTGTATCCTTCTTAGTACTAAGTCTTCGACTTGTAGTGATCGAGGTTGGGTACTATTGTTGTAATGCCGTCTTAAACCTTGTAGGTATCTGGCTAATTGGAGGGTAGCGTTTACTCTGATTTCTTCTGAGCTGTCGAGTTCTAATCTTCTTGTGTGTTCCGCTTCTCCTTCATCGTATTGCTCTATCTTTGGGGATGTCCAGATCAAGTCGGCGGGCAGTACGGCCTCTAACCCGTAAACTAGGAAGAAAGGTGAGTAGCCTGTTGCTCTGCTTATTTGAGTTCATAGTCCCCATACTACTTTCGGTAATTCTTCAATCCATTTGGACCCATAGTCCACTAGTTCTTCGTATAATCTTAGCTTTAATCCGGCTAGTATGAGTCCATTAGCCCTTTCTACTTGTCCGTTGGCCTCTGGATGTGCAACAGACGCATAGTCTATACTGAAACCACTAGTCTTGTGCCCAGCCCTTGAATTCTGTAGCTGTGAAAGGGGAGCCTAGATCTGTGATGATTCGATTGGGCATGCCGAAGCGGTGCATAATGTCTTGGATGAACTCGACTGCTTTGGTTGCGCTGTACTTCGTGAGTGGTTTGTATTCAATCCACTTGGTGAATTTGTCGATTGCTACGAAGATGTACTCGAAGCCGCCTTTTGCTTTTTTTAGGGGTCCTACTTGATCTAGCCCCCAGCAGGAAAAAGGCCAAGCGGGTGGGATGCAGATAAGATTGTGAGCTGGTACGTGGGCTTGTCTTGCAAACATTTGGCAACCTTTGCATTTTTTGACAAGCTCTTCTACATCTTTCAAAGCGGTTGGCCAGTAGAATCCGATGCGAAATGCTTTGCCAACCAGTGTCCTTGAAGCGGCATGATTTCCACAGCAACCTGAGTGTATTTCATCTAGGATTTCTTTGCCTTCTTCAAATGAGACACATTTTAGTAGTACTCCTGATGATGCTACTCTTCTGTAGAGTTTATCCCCTACTAGAACGTAGTTTTTGCTTCTGCGAACAACTTGTGTGGCCTCTACTTTATCTGCTGGCAGTTTATTTTCTTTGATATAGTCAATGAAATCTTGGGTCCATAAGTGTTGATTATCAAGATCTGAACTGCCTTTAACCTGAATTTCATGTGTTGTTTCACCGGGTTGTTTGATAGAGGGAACTGATAGCTCTTCTATGAATATGCTGGGTGGAACCTTTGCTCTGTCTGATCCGAGCTTGGCAAGGACATCTGCTGCAATGTTGGAATTGCGTAGGACGTGTAAAATTTCTAATCCTTGGAAATGTTTTTCAAGTTTCCGTATTTCAGCACAATAAGCACCCATGTTTTCTTTGGTGCAATCCCAATCTTTGTTGACTTGGTTGATGACCACTACTGAATCGCCGTATACGAGTAATCTTTTTATTCCAAGGGTAATCGCCACTCGTAGCCCGTGGATGAGGGCTTCATATTCTGCTTCATTATTTGTAGCTTGCCATAATATCTGAAGGACGTACTTGAGTTGTTTTCCTTCTGGAGAAATGAGGAGAACGCCTGCACCGGCCCCGCCTAGTTTGAGTGATCCGTCAAAGTACATCTTCCAGTGGTCAAGGATTTTATCTGATAAAGGCTGTTGAATCTCTGTCCATTCGGCCACGAAATCGGCGAGGGCTTGAGATTTGATTGCTTTCCGTGGGGTGAAATTGATGTCAAGAGCTCCAATTTCAACTGCCCACTTGGATATGCGCCCCGTGGCATCTTTATTGTGTAGGATGTCTCCGAGTGGAAAATCTATCACCACGGTAATCTTGTGGCTTTCGAAATAGTGGCGAAGCTTCCGTGAGGTAATGAGTAGAGCGTAGAGTAGTTTTTGTACATGCGGGTACCGGATTTTGGATTCTGATAGTACTTCGCTGATGTAGTATATGGGACGTTGCACTTTATACACGCGCCCTTGTTCTTCTCTTTCTATGACTATTGCTGTGCTGATTACGGTAGGAGTTGCCAGCGATATATAGCATCATATCTTCATCCTTCTTTGGAGGTGTCAGGATAGGCGATGAAGTGAGGTATTCTTTAAGTTTTTTGAAAGCTTCGTCGGCCTCTATTGTCCACTCGAACTTGTCTGTCTTCTTTAGTAGTTTAAAGAAAGGTAACCCCTTTTCGCCGAGTCTTGATATGAAACGGTTGAGGGCCGCCATGCATCCTGTTAGTTTCTGCACATCTTTGACACTTCTAGGTGGGCCCATTTCTGTTATAGCTCGAATTTGCTTGGTGCTAGCTTCGATCCCGCGCTGACTGACCAAAAATCCGAGTAGTTGTCCTGAGGGAACTCCAAATACACATTTATTTGGGTTCAACTTCCATCTCCATTTCTTCAAGTTTTCGAAGGTTTGCTTTAAATCTTCAATTAGAGTGTCTGGGTTCTTTATTTTCACCACCACATCGTCCACGTATGCCTCCACATTTTCGCCTGATTTGATTCCCAAGGCAAGTCTGGATAGCTCTTTGGTACGTGGCGCCAGCGTTCTTTAGTCCAAATGACATGGTCTTGTAGCAGTAGGCACCAAACGGGGTGATGAAAGATGTCTTGCTCTGGTCTTCTTCTTTTAGTGCGATCTGGTGATATCCTGAATAGCAATCGAGAAAAGATAATAGCGTGGATCCTGCTGTCGAGTCAACTATCTGGTCAATGCAGTGGTAGCCCGAACGGATCTTTTGGGCAATGTTTGTTGAGATCTGTGTAATCGACGCACATACGCCACTCGTCCATGTTTTTCTTCTGTACAAGGACCGGGTTTGCTAGCCAATCTGGATGAAGGATCTCCTTGATGAATCCGGCTACCATCAGTTTTGTTATTTCCTTTTTAATTGCTGCCTTCTTGTCGGGTGAGAATCGTCGTAGCCATTGTTTTATAGGTTTGGAGCTTTTGTTAACATCAATTCTGTGCTCAGCCAACTCCCTTGGGACTCCTGGCATGTCGGCTGGCTTCCAAGCAAAGATATCTTTGTTGTCCCGAAGAAAGTTGGTGAGCGCGAGTTCCTATTTTGCCGAGAGGTGAGCACTGATAGTTGCTGTCTTGGAGGTATCGCCTGTGCCTAAGTCGATTTGCTTGACGTCGGCTTCTTTTGGTGGTGCGATGATGCTGGGCTTTTTAGCCGGTATTTCTAATTCTTCTTGGCTTGTTTCTGCAGCGATTGCGGCTATTTCTTTTCTTCCATTGTCGGCTTGCGCTTTAGCTGCAATTTGGATCGCCTGAACGTCGCAGTCAAAAGCGCGCTTTAAATTGCTTCGAAGGGAAAGGATACCGTTGGGTCCTAGCATCTTAAGCAGTAAGTACGGATAATGTGGTATTGCCATGAATTTGGCCAGTGCTGGACGTCCGAGGATTGCATGATATGATGAATCGAAGTCGGCGACTTCAAATTTGATAAACTCTGTTCGGTAGTTTGAAGGAGTTCCAAAGGTAACAGGTAACGTAATTTGTCTAAGTGGCATGGCTGCTTTGCCGGGTACTATTCCGTAAAAAGGTGTGCTTGTTGGCGTAATCATCCCGGCGAGTTGTAGTCCCATTTTCCTTAGAGTTTCTGAAAAGATGATGTTAAGTCCAGCTCCTCCATCGATTAGTACTTTGGTGACGGTCATACCGGCAATAGTCGGATCTAGAACCAGTGGATAATGGCCTGCGTTTCCCACGCTAGTCCATTGGTCTTCTCTGGTAAATTGGATAGGATATTGTGACCAATTGAGGTATCTTGGTGTAGCCGGTTCTGCTGTCATAATGGTCCGTAGTGCTAGTTTTTCTTGATGTTTGCTTCTAGCAATCCGGAGCCCCTGAGAAAATCACTGCTACCGTTCCCCTGGGTTTTTGGAATCCTTTGTCCTCGTGGTTGTCTTCTTCTCTTTTCTGATTGTCCTCTTTGGTGTTTTCCTTACTATCTTTTCTTGTGTATCGATCATTGAAAGTGTAGCAATTTCTGATGGTGTGCCTCCCACTAGGGTGCAATGGGCAACGTATGTTTTCAATGTCATCATATCTTCTGGGTTTGGGAAACTTCTTTGATTTGACGGCCATTGCCACAGTATTGTCTGGTCTACGTTTTCTTTCTTGATGTCTGCTATTTCGGTGATTTTGCTTGTCCTGGGTTGTCTTGGTTGCTTCTGTCCTGGGAACCTCTCTCGTGTTTTTTCTTCTGCAGCAATCATCTTTTCTACTGTACGTCTGAATTCTTCATTGTTTCTCGGATTTTCTTTGCAGAAGTCTTGAAATTGCCATCTAGCCATGATTCCGTGAGAGAAAGCTTCAATTACTTCTCGTTCGGTTATGTCATGCACTTGAGCTCGTAGTTCGTCGAATCAGTCGATAGTAGTTTCTAAGACTTTCACCTCCCTTTTGCTTGAGTCCTTTTAGTTCTGCATGAGTGATTGGGTGTGTAATGATTCCTGTGAAATTCTCACAAAAAGCTCTTTGCAAATCCTCCCAATTTCTGATAGATCCTGGATTTAGTTTATCGAACCATTGGAGGGGCATGGCCTCCAGTGCCATGGGGAAGAAAAGGGTTTTGATATCGTCGTCTCCTCCGGCTAGTTCAATTGATTGTGAATATATTCTGAGCCATTGCTTTGGTTCAGTTTTGCCATCATACTTGGAGTGATTAGACGGTTTGAATTTGTGAGGTAATCGCACCAATGCGAGCCTGTTTGCAAAGCAGGGGAACCTGTCGTGTGCCTTGGTTTCTTTGAATTCAGATTCGGCGCCTTCCTCTGGCCAACTGTTGTTCTGATGGGAACAATCTTGCGAGGTTGTCTGGGTAGGTACCCTGCTCCTAGTCTTCCTTAGTTGTTCAAATCGGTGGCCTTGATTATGTTCCTTCCTACTTCCTCCGTCATGGCTTCCACCCGGCCGAAGTCTTTCGAAAGCGGATTTCCTTTGATTTTGATCTTCTTGCCGGTGGGTTGTTGATCTGGCGGGTAGTCTTGATCGAGCTTTCTCTTCATGCAGTTCTCGGGATTGTCGATCGGAGCAAGTCCTGGAGCTGTTCATACTTCTCACCAGGATGCGAAGTTGCTCCGAGTTCTTCTAATGCTTCTCGAATCTTATCGTAAGGCGTATTCGCCGTGCGTCTTCCTTTGACTTCTCGTTGCGATTTTCTTTTGTCGTACTCAGCCAATTCTGACTCGTATCTGATCCAAGCTTCTCTGCGCTGCCTAGCACTGGTGTTGGCGCCCTTGCTTCAACTTGTTTTTTCTTTCTCTAGCTTGTTTCTGACTATCTGTTTCTCCATCGTAGCCCTTGGCAAAGGGTGATATGTTGGATTCTGATTCATCTGATGATCTGACATCGGGTGTTTCCTAGGGGATTTAATGGTGACCACGGTCGTCGAACCATGAGCACTTCTCGTGCATGAGTCGTTCTGTTATTGGCGTTAGTTTTCATGCTGTCGGAGTCGCTGATAACTTTAGTGGATGCCTCGGTGTCGTAGATCGAGTCTCCTTCTTGGTAAGGTAAAATAGCTGTTGTTGTTGTGCCGACTAGTTGGGTTCCGCTACCCTCAGGAACGGAATCCGGCCAGTGGATGATACAGTCCTGTGATGTTATTGTTAGCACGAGACCCTCCTGAGCTCCTGTCAGTGGTATCCCGAATCTTGGATTGAAAAATCTTTCGACCTGTCCCTGATAGGATTTTGCCATGTTGTCGAGCCCAAATGGAAAAGAACTCGACTTCTTGAGAGAATTCTGGGGGTAATCCGAGTTGTTTTGGGTTGTGCTCTGGAATCTTGCCAAAAAAGAACTCGGTTTCTTGAAAGCACTCGGATAAAACTTCGCCTTGGAGCTTGAATTCAAATCGGATACGAGTGGTCGTGAAATCCGATTTGACTCGGATACTATGAGCTGCGCGAATCTTCTGGTGAGCTGATCCGTTGTAGTTGTTGAAATAGGAACTTCTTTTAGATGATCTGGATCTTCGAGGAGATGGCTTTGAAGCTTGCCGTTGTTGTCTGCCTCGCAGATCCATGAGCCGAAGATGAAAGTTGATCCCGTCGAGAAAATTATGTTGTCGAGGTCCATCGAGCTCTCGGAAGCAAAGTCGCCGAAAGCCCCTACCTGGCGCGCCAGCTAGTCGATGTTTTACCACCGATAGCCTGCCACGGGGGTACCCGGGGCAGTATGTTCGGGCTTCGGCGTATGCCGAACTCGATGGTTTACGCAAGAGACAGCCGATTTATCCTGGTTCAGGCCCTCGATCGTAGATCGAGTAATAACCTTACGTCCAGTCGGCCTTAGCCTTTGCGTTGGATTGATTATGATCTGTTCTGTTCTCCTAGGAGCCCTGCCCTCCTTTATATAGTCAGGAGGCCAGAGTCCTAGTCGGTTTACAATGAGATTTCCTAATAGGATTACCTAATAGTTCTACTACTAAGATTATATAGGAAGAATCCTAGTTGGACTAGATCTTCTCTCTCCCTTGCGGGGTATCCTGTGGGTCCCGCATCGACACAAGGGTCCACATGTAAGCAAAGGTGTGTTGTCCAAGTTCAAGTTGGGACTCCATTTCATTGATTTGACCTCAACACCTTTATCACCACTTACGAGATTACCACGTAACCTATCATGTTTGAACTCAAACCCACTACTTATCAAGTGGCTAACACCTGGGGTGTTACAGTTTGGTTTTGGTTTGGGCTCTTTTCTACACATGACTAGGCCCTGATTTGGCTCGGTAGTGGGCTTTCTCCCCTTGGGCTCTTTTGCTTTGCGCAATACGGTGTTATGCTTTGTTTCTTTGCGCATTTTGAATGTATTTTCTATGTATTCCATGAATGCCCTCCTGCAAATGGTCAAACACCAAAACTTGTGGAAATTGTTAGTTCTAAAGTCCTATGTCTAAACTTGGTGTTTATTTTAGTAGTTTTTATATGAAAGTTGGTGGTTAGAAATTGGAGTTAAGGACCGCCAACAGTAGTGGTGGTGCTGGGGCAACTGGTTCATTTGTCGGAGTAGTAGTAGAAGAAGAAGCGATACGAGACTTGTTCTTCCTTAGGAGTGCCTCCAGATTCTCAGGGTAATTTTCTGGCAAAACCTTACTATCTTCCCTATGTTCCCTTATTCTTGGAGTCATTAGCATAGGAGTAAATAAAGTTCCATTTGATGTATGCCACGTTGCATTTGATGTATCTTCCTTATATTGGGAGTTGGGAGTTAGGACATACATGTTGTTACTCTTTCCTTATGTTGTTACTCTTCCTTATGTATCTTCCCTTGCATTTTATGTCATAGATGTTACTCTTTTCTATAAAGTTAGTCAAACTTAAAATTATAAACAACACAGTAATAAGCTTCACAGGAAAACAAGTAATAACTATGGAGGATACTGTTAGATGCGTTCAAATGTACAAAGGTCGGACTTTCTTACGTGCGCAATAACATTTCAACACCAGTGGCTCCTCTGCTCTGCATTAGACTAAGACGAGACTTGCTCCTCACTGTAAGTTTCTTGCAAGTTCAACAAAGATTGACAAAGACACCAAGGCAACAAAAAAAGAAACCAAACGACCTGAGCTACACCACACTCAATAGATTATAAGTGTGAGACTTGCTCCTGGTGCTAAAATTGTAATGGTTGTCACATGTACATTCTTCTGATTGTAAGTGTGATGGTTAGACTTGATTTAGTTAAAATTGTAATGGTTGTCACATGTAACTTCTTCTGTTTGCCTTTTAATTTAACTCCTCAAAAAAGGTAAAGTTTCGTCTCCTATAACTTGGGTCTAGGATTAATGTATGACATGAGACCGAGATTAGTTTTATCTCCTATATAAACAAATCCACACAAATTGCTACAGCACTCAAAGCCACAGAGGATACAGTATACTGTCAGACACAGTCCAAAGCTACAAAGGTCAGACTTTCTTGCGTGCAGTAACATTTCAACACCAATGGCTCCTCTTTGTTCCCAAAAAAACACCAATGACTCCTCTGTTGTAGTGATATATTAAGGTTCTTGCAAATTCAACAAAGATTGACAAAGACACCAAGGCAACAAAAAAAACAAATCTAGGTAGTGAAGAGTTCAGATAGCCAAACCTTGTGTGATCCTATGAAGTATAAAAAATCTAAATAAAAATAATCTTTGATGCATGGTTCATGCAAGTTCAACAAATCTTATCAAATACACGAAAATAAGACTAGTTGAGTTTAACATAGATCAAAGCCACTCATGACTAGTACTACTACTGATACAAATGTTGTGACCGAGTGCACTCCGTAGGCAATAGTTTTACTCACAGCTCTATACTGTATATTGTCCGACAAGATCAAATGTGCCACATTCAGACTTTCTTGCGAGTGTAGTAAAATATAAGAGTTTAACGAATGCGACAGGAAAGCTAGATACAAGAAGTGAATCGAGAAAAAGAGCTCTTGACCACCATGACACACTTGACACTTGAATGCCAGGTGTGGTTGTGATAGATCTTTTCTATACTTATTTCCCTCTAATCCATGCAGTCACAGCAGTCGAGGGGTAGACTGATTGCTATGACACTTTATACTATCCTACAAGATCAAATACGCAGCTGGGCGGACTTTCTTGCATTTGTAGTAAAAGTCAACAACTATGGCTCCTTCGTTCTGCATTAGATCGAGGCGAGACTTATTCAAATGAACTCCTCGCTACATGGTTCTTTAAAGTTCAACAAATTGTATCAAAGACATGAGTTGGCTTCAACAAAGGTCAAAGGCACTCATGAATGTTTAGCATATTATAGATCAAATCAAAGACAACTAGAAAAAAATCTACAGCGAAAAGCAACCAATAGGGGCTAGAAACCAGCTATAAAATGACCAAACGACCTATCACCTAAGCTACACCATGCTCAATAGAGTTTAATCCACCTCATACAAAGTGCAGCAAAAGTTCACATGGACATGCAAATAAGAGTTCACATATTTGCAAGGGCGTCCCACATATCAAACCTAGTCTTGACAACTAGTACTACTAATACGTCCCATAGATCAAGGGTCGAGGCGGGCATGCAAGATCTACTCAACATTTAGTGTCGCTAAGATGGTGTTGGCGGCTAGCTCAAGGCTCTCACATTGTCGTTCGATCCCAGCGGACAACCCTGCTCTACCACCCTGGACGTTCACCGCCTCACCAAACTAAAACTAGGTAGTGACCAGCGCTGTGGTAGTCCATTGATGAATGACTTCGAACACCAAGGCCCAAAGGTGGGCCAACAAGTGTCGGGTACCGCGAGAAGGGGTCCCCTAAGCAATAATCGAAAAGATCGCTTAGACCCCATCAAAGTCAAAGCCAAGGGACTACTGTTGGCCAAACCCCGGCCATGTCTGAAGCCACCTACTCTCTGCCTCGCTAGAGGCCTCACACAGAAGGCCTCGAATGGCCTACCGAATCTCTGCCTCGCTAGAGGCCTCGCGCGGAGGGCCTCGGACGGCCTACCGACTTTCCGCCTCGCTCGAGGCCTTGCGCGAACGGCCTCGGCTGGGGAACCGATCTCCATCTCGCCCAAGGCCCCGCGCGTACAGCCTCAGACGAGATGCCGATTCTCCACCTCGCTCAAGGCTGGCTTGGCAAAACAACCCTGTCGCCTCTGCCTCAACCAACTTCTCGGACAAGACGTCATGTCCGATTGGCACGCTCAACTGCTCCTGCGATATCAGCCGAACGACGGCTCGACACAGCGGCATGGCCGACTGGACGCCAGTCACATCGAAGCCATGCCATTCAGGATAGGACAGAACGGGGGTTACCGGCCACTATGCTTGGTGCTGTGCCCACGACCGGCGCCCGTGCTGCGTTGTGCTACCTAACTTCTGCTCCAGGGACAACGCGGCGCGCGGAGTCAGGGCCGGGTTATATAGCCTCGAAATCAGTATACAAGACCAACTGTTCCCTCCATCCCTGGGCAGTCTACTTTAGGGCCTCGGCAACCTCAGGATTCACACCTGCTGAGCCCCCCACGATGGCTCGACCTTGGCACCAACTGAGCCTTGGCTCTTTACACTATCAGCACACAGCAACCGGCACATCGTCCGCCATGCCATGCGTCAGGCTATCACTAGAGCTCCCACGTCGCACAGGATCGAGCATGGCTGGTGTGTTGCTCTAGTGCATCAAGGATAGGACTGCTCCGTCGACCATACCACCACAGTAACAGGCTATAGGGCTCGGACATGCCGCCCCTGTTCATAGGACGCCGCATAGCGAATGCATGTAACACCCCTAACCCCCCTTCAACTATAAAAGGGTGGGACCAGGGCCATTTCTGGGGGGGACGCATAGGCAGACGAACGAACTCGCTCACTCACACACAAGCAATGCTCTGTAACACGCACATTACCCGCTGCCTTAGATCAGCATCTCAAGCAACTCACACCGCTCCACGCAGAGACCTGGGACTAACTCCCTCTCTCGCCCTGCTTGTAACCCCCTACTATGAGCATTTCGGTGCAAGGAATACAAGATTGACTTCTCAGACTGGACGTAGGGCACCCCTTGCCCGAACCAGTATAAACCTTGTGTTTCTTTGCATCACCATCCGAGATTAGGGGCACGCAGTACATTTTTACTAGTTGGTTGAGGGCCCGCTGGTCTGAAACACCGATAGTTGGCGCGCTAGATAGGGGCTCTGTGTGTCAACTCCATCTCCCTAACAAGTTCTAGATGGCAGATCCTGTATGACCGCTGTGTCTCGGCATAGTGATCTAGTTCGGGAGCCTAGAGTTCATGTCTCTAGGATGTGAGTACGATATGATACTTCTCACACCCCGAGCCCCACCGACCAATGACGACGTCATGCACCCACAGCCCAGGCGCAGGTGGCGCCCGAGCGGCTGCTCTCGTCACGCTCGCCAGACATGACGCGAGCGGGGCCACCCCGACACCATGTGAACTTAGGGTGACACGCTGCCCTCCACCGGTATCCCACGCCCAGCTGTTGGCACAAGGTCTCTGGTTGGGAACCTGTCTAGCCTGAGCCTGGACAAGGGAAAGATGCCGGTGGCGCACGACGGCGTCCTATCATCAAGCTCTGCCCTGCCGTGTCCTGAGGAGTCAACTTCGGCGGAGCAAAGCTCGGCGATGGCACCATCCCCATACCCCTTTGGGTTAAGAAATGCTACCGCCACCTATGCTTCTGCCTACACCTCTACTCACGCAGAGCCCTCAGGACACCACCAACGCTTCGCCCTCGACTTTGGCACCACAACTTTGACTCACGCCCACGCTAACTCCTCGGAGGAGGACAAGGCGTGGGTCGGAGCAGACTTCTCTGGACTTCATGACCCTGAAGCCATGCGCCGCTTCCTGGCCGCGAGCGACTACTGCTTCGACTACTCCGACTCTGACGATGAAGGCACTTATGATCCCACTCATGAGTGCTTCCATGTCGGACTTGGGATGCCAAGCACGGGCGATGAAGACGAGGGGGTAGGCAACCGTACCCCGCTTCACCAGGGAGCGGGCGATGCCACACCCTCACAGCATTGTCCCACCGGTAGTGCGGAATGAGAGCCTCGCCCTCGGACAACTTCAACGCTCGGGCCTAGAGCAGCTCCAGTGAGCTTTAGGCCAAGGTTGAGCAAGACCGACTCCTTCTGTAGCAGCTCCGAGACACTCTCGAGTAGGAGCAGCAGGGTCACGGTGATGGCAGAGGAGCCCGGTGGAGGGCCCGCGACGTCCACCACCGCATCAACGACGACTAAGGGGGTGAGCAACCCCCAATCTTCAATCGCGCTAGCCAGAATGTCGCGGCTACAAGCAATGCTAGTCCAAACAATGCCCAAGCCTTCTACTACGGAGGGGCGACGGGTCTGCGGCGAGCTCCGGGATCTCCTTGAGACCGCCGCGGTGCAGTAGGCCAAGAGTTCTGCCTCCCGACGGCGCAGAGGTGCCTCGGACCTTCCCACGGCACTACCTCTGGCAGGACAGGGAGGCCTCGGCTCGCCCTGACCCTGCTCGCGCACCAATGATCAATAGGGTCCCCTTGTTGCACGACCGCCTCAGCAACCAACGCGAGGCATAGGGCGACCACTGAGGTGGTCAGTAGGCGACGACGACACAATAATGAGGGGCGATTCGCAGCTCGTTGTCGATCAGGTGATGAAGGAGTCGAACTGCCATGACCCCAAGATGGAGGCGTACTGCAAGCTGGTACGTCGCCTTGAAGACAAGTTCGACGGTCTCGAACTCAACCACATCGCGCAAAAATTCAATGAGGCCAGCGGTCGAACTGGCAAAGATGGCATCGGCACGGGCCTTGGTCCCCCCGAACATCTTCGCCAGAGATCTCCATAAGCCTTCCATCGAACTATGCCTCGGCAGCGGAAGAGGGCCCACCGATCGAGCCCACCATAGGCCTCGAGGCCCCCTCGGTCGCCGAGACCCTCGTGGCTGAGGCCGAGGTTATGGAAGTAGACGTAGAGCCTCCCAAGGCCAAGATCTTTTCTATACTTATTTCCCTCTAATCCATGCAGTCACAGCAGTCGAGGGGTAGACTGATTGCTATGACACTTTATACTATCCTACAAGATCAAATACGCAGCTGGGCGGACTTTCTTGCATTTGTAGTAAAAGTCAACAACTATGGCTCCTTCGTTCTGCATTAGATCGAGGCGAGACTTATTCAAATGAACTCCTCGCTACATGGTTCTTTAAAGTTCAACAAATTGTATCAAAGACATGAGTTGGCTTCAACAAAGGTCAAAGGCACTCATGAATGTTTAGCATATTATAGATCAAATCAAAGACAACTAGAAAAAAATCTACAGCGAAAAGCAACCAATAGGGGCTAGAAACCAGCTATAAAATGACCAAACGACCTATCACCTAAGCTACACCATGCTCAATAGAGTTTAATCCACCTCATACAAAGTGCAGCAAAAGTTCACATGGACATGCAAATAAGAGTTCACATATTTGCAAGGGCGTCCCACATATCAAACCTAGTCTTGACAACTAGTACTACTAATACGTCCCATAGATCAAGGGTCGAGGCGGGCATGCAAGATCTACTCAACATTTAGTGTCGCTAAGATGGTGTTGGCGGCTAGCTCAAGGCTCTCACATTGTCGTTCGATCCCAGCGGACAACCCTGCTCTACCACCCTGGACGTTCACCGCCTCACCAAACTAAAACTAGGTAGTGACCAGCGCTGTGGTAGTCCATTGATGAATGACTTCGAACACCAAGGCCCAAAGGTGGGCCAACAAGTGTCGGGTACCGCGAGAAGGGGTCCCCTAAGCAATAATCGAAAAGATCGCTTAGACCCCATCAAAGTCAAAGCCAAGGGACTACTGTTGGCCAAACCCCGGCCATGTCTGAAGCCACCTACTCTCTGCCTCGCTAGAGGCCTCACACAGAAGGCCTCGAATGGCCTACCGAATCTCTGCCTCGCTAGAGGCCTCGCGCGGAGGGCCTCGGACGGCCTACCGACTTTCCGCCTCGCTCGAGGCCTTGCGCGAACGGCCTCGGCTGGGGAACCGATCTCCATCTCGCCCAAGGCCCCGCGCGTACAGCCTCAGACGAGATGCCGATTCTCCACCTCGCTCAAGGCTGGCTTGGCAAAACAACCCTGTCGCCTCTGCCTCAACCAACTTCTCGGACAAGACGTCATGTCCGATTGGCACGCTCAACTGCTCCTGCGATATCAGCCGAACGACGGCTCGACACAGCGGCATGGCCGACTGGACGCCAGTCACATCGAAGCCATGCCATTCAGGATAGGACAGAACGGGGGTTACCGGCCACTATGCTTGGTGCTGTGCCCACGACCGGCGCCCGTGCTGCGTTGTGCTACCTAACTTCTGCTCCAGGGACAACGCGGCGCGCGGAGTCAGGGCCGGGTTATATAGCCTCGAAATCAGTATACAAGACCAACTGTTCCCTCCATCCCTGGGCAGTCTACTTTAGGGCCTCGGCAACCTCAGGATTCACACCTGCTGAGCCCCCCACGATGGCTCGACCTTGGCACCAACTGAGCCTTGGCTCTTTACACTATCAGCACACAGCAACCGGCACATCGTCCGCCATGCCATGCGTCAGGCTATCACTAGAGCTCCCACGTCGCACAGGATCGAGCATGGCTGGTGTGTTGCTCTAGTGCATCAAGGATAGGACTGCTCCGTCGACCATACCACCACAGTAACAGGCTATAGGGCTCGGACATGCCGCCCCTGTTCATAGGACGCCGCATAGCGAATGCATGTAACACCCCTAACCCCCCTTCAACTATAAAAGGGTGGGACCAGGGCCATTTCTGGGGGGGACGCATAGGCAGACGAACGAACTCGCTCACTCACACACAAGCAATGCTCTGTAACACGCACATTACCCGCTGCCTTAGATCAGCATCTCAAGCAACTCACACCGCTCCACGCAGAGACCTGGGACTAACTCCCTCTCTCGCCCTGCTTGTAACCCCCTACTATGAGCATTTCGGTGCAAGGAATACAAGATTGACTTCTCAGACTGGACGTAGGGCACCCCTTGCCCGAACCAGTATAAACCTTGTGTTTCTTTGCATCACCATCCGAGATTAGGGGCACGCAGTACATTTTTACTAGTTGGTTGAGGGCCCGCTGGTCTGAAACACCGACAGTTGGCGCGCTAGATAGGGGCTCTGTGTGTCAACTCCATCTCCCTAACAAGTTCTAGATGGCAGATCCTGTATGACCGCTGTGTCTCGGCATAGTGATCTAGGTTCGGGAGCCTAGAGTTCATGTCTCTAGGATGTGAGTACGATATGATACTTCTCACACCCCGAGCCCCACCGACCAATGACGACGTCATGCACCCACAGCCCAGGCGCAGGTGGCGCCCGAGCGGCTGCTCTCGTCACGCTCGCCAGACATGACGCGAGCGGGGCCACCCCGACACCATGTGAACTTAGGGTGACACGCTGCCCTCCACCGGTATCCCACGCCCAGCTGTTGGCACAAGGTCCCTGGTTGGGAACCTGTCTAGCCTGAGCCTGGACAAGGGAAAGATGCCGGTGGCGCACGACGGCGTCCTATCATCAAGCTCTGCCCTGCCGTGTCCTGAGGAGTCAACTTCGGCGGAGCAAAGCTCGGCGATGGCACCATCCCCATACCCCTTTGGGTTAAGAAATGCTACCGCCACCTATGCTTCTGCCTACACCTCTACTCACGCAGAGCCCTCAGGACACCACCAACGCTTCGCCCTCGACTTTGGCACCACAACTTTGACTCACGCCCACGCTAACTCCTCGGAGGAGGACAAGGCGTGGGTCGGAGCAGACTTCTCTGGACTTCATGACCCTGAAGCCATGCGCCGCTTCCTGGCCGCGAGCGACTACTGCTTCGACTACTCCGACTCTGACGATGAAGGCACTTATGATCCCACTCATGAGTGCTTCCATGTCGGACTTGGGATGCCAAGCACGGGCGATGAAGACGAGGGGGTAGGCAACCGTACCCCGCTTCACCAGGGAGCGGGCGATGCCACACCCTCACGCATTGTCCCACCGGTAGTGCGGAATGAGAGCCTCGCCCTCGGACAACTTCAACGCTTGGGCCTAGAGCAGCTCCGTGAGCTTTAGGCCAAGGTTGAGCAAGACCGACTCCTTCTGTAGCAGCTCCGAGACACTCTCGAGTAGGAGCAGCAGGGTCACGGTGATGGCAGAGGAGCCCGGTGGAGGGCCCGCGACGTCCACCACCGCATCAACGACGACTAAGGGGGTGAGCAACCCCCAATCTTCAATCGCGCTAGCCAGAATGTCGCGGCTACAACAATGCTAGTCCAAACAATGCCCAAGCCTTCTACTACGGAGGGGCGACGGGTCTGCGGTGAGCTCCGGGATCTCCTTGAGACCGCCGCGGTGCAGTAGGCCAAGAGTTCTGCCTCCCGACGGCGCGGAGGTGCCTCGGACCTTCCCACGGCACTACCTCGGCAGGACAGGGAGGCCTCGGCTCGCCCTGACCCTGCTCGCGCACCAATGATCAATAGGGTCCCCTTGTTGCACGACCGCCTCAGCAACCAACGCGAGGCATAGGGCGACCACGAGGTGGTCAGTAGGCGACGACGACACAATAATGAGGGGCGATTCGCAGCTCGTTGTCGATCAGGTGATGAAGGAGTCGAACTGCCATGACCCCAAGATGGAGGCGTACTGCAAGCTGGTACGTCGCCTTGAAGACAAGTTTGACGGTCTCGAACTCAACCACATCGCGCAAAAATTCAATGAGGCCGCGGTCGAACTGGCAAAGATGGCATCGGCACGGGCCTTGGTCCCCCCGAACATCTTCGCCAGAGATCTCCATAAGCCTTCCATCAACTATGCCTCGGCAGCGGAAGAGGGCCCACCGATCGAGCCCACCATAGGCCTCGAGGCCCCCTCGGTCGCCGAGACCCTCGTGGCTGAGGCCGAGGTTATGGAAGTAGACGTAGAGCCTCCCAAGGCCAACGAAGGCACGGACTGGCGGGTCCTGTTCCTTGATTGCCTCATCCGAGGAGAGCTCCCTACAGACAGGACTGAAGCTAGATGGCTTGCACGACGAGCCAAAGCTCACGTCCTCAGCGATGGCGAGTTGTACCGGTGAAGCCCATCTGGCATCCTCCAACGATGCATCACTACCGAGGCAGGTCGAGCCCTACTTTGGGACTTGCATGCGGGAGCCTGTGGGCACCATGCGGCGCCTCGAACGCTCATCAGAAATGCCTTCCGCTAAGGGTTCTACTGGCCGACGGTGGTTGCTGATGCCACCAAGCTAGTACGCTCCTGCGAGGGATGCCAGTACTACGCGTGGCAAACGCACCTCCCGGCCCAAGCCCTCCAAACCATCCCCATTACATGGCCCTTCACCGTGTGGGGGCTGGACATGGCCGAACCTCTACAGAAAGCCCCTAGGGGCTACACCCATCTGTTGGAAGCAATCGATAAGTTCTCCAAGTGGATCGAGGCTCGTCCGATCAATCAAATCAAATCCGAGCAAGCGGTGCTGTTCTTCACTGATATCATCCATAGGTTCGGGGTTCCGAACACCATCATCACTGACAATGGGACGCAATTCACCGACCACAAGTTCCTGATGTTCTGCGATGACCACCACATCCATGTGGCCTGGTCGGCCGTGGGACACCCTAGGACGAATGGCCAAGTAGAACGTGCTAATGGCATGATCCTACAGGGCCTTAAGCCGAGAATATATAACCGATTGAAGAAGTTTGGCAAGAAATGGCTTGCCAAACTCCCGTCAGTCATCTGGAGCCTGAGGAATACCCTGAGCCGGGCCACGGGGTTTACACCATTCTTCTTAGTCTATGGGGCCGAGGCCATCCTACCCACTGACTTGGAGTACGGTTCCCTGAGGCTTTGGTCCTACAACGAGCAGAGCAACCGCACTACCCGTGAGGATGCCCTCGACCAGCTAGAGGAAGCCCGAGACGTTGCGCTGCTACATTCGGCCAAATACCAGCAAGCTCTATGACGCTATCAAGCCCGGCACATTCGAAGTCGAGACCTGAAGGTAGGCGACCTGGTGCTAAGGCTAAGGCAGAGCAACAAGGGCTGCCACAAGCTGACCCCGCCATGGGAAGGACCGTACATCATCGCCGAAGTGCTAAAGCCTAGGACTTACAAGCTAGCCAATAAGAAGGGCGAAATCCTCACCAACGCTTGGAACATAGAACAACTACGTCGCTTTTACCCTTAAATTCCCAAGCGTTGTATACATTGTTTCTCGAAATACAATTAAGAAGCGTTCTTTAATTGTTCTAATTTTTCGAGAAACCCGCCGAGCCCATCATGGGCCTTGGCATTACGATAACACCATAAGGGAGACTCAGCTCTGCCTCTGCAGAGGTGCCCACTGCGGGGCTCGCACAGGACTTAGCTCTGCCTCTGTAGAACCAAGCCTCCCTCGGGGGCTAGAAGGGGGGACTCCCCCCTAAGTCCCACATACCATTTTTTAGTTGTTTTTCAAAAAAAATCCTACGCCAAACTCTCTAGCGTGCTCTGACCAGTCGATTGTGAAAAAACCTAAGGGCCGAAAGACTATCTCAGGGCCAGAAGGCTAGCTGAGTTGTGAGATGGCCTATGCCTCCGGGCTATGGCACTCCCTCACCACCTTTTGCCCGAGGGGCAGCTTAGGCTCCGAGGAAGTTTTTTGCAAGAGATTTGTTCAGAAACGAGACAGAGGGCAGAGGCTTGAAAATACAATAAAAATGATTAAAGAAGCATAGACGCACGATTACTTTAAAAAGGCCTCGATGGCCACCAGCGTTATGGTAGGGTAACGTAATCCCTAATCTAATTACACAGCCTCTTGGGCCCAGGTCAAGGCTCAGGGTCTCCAGCATTAGCGGACAGCGTTGGAGGGACCACCTCCTCTTCGAACAGCTTGGCCAGCGTCGTGCCGGGGCCCTTTGCCGCCTCCATCAGCTTCGCTACCTCCTCGTTGACCTCCCCATCATCGTCGGGCAGGATGTATCCATCACTGATGGCCTTGAGGTTGACGCCGATGTCGTGCGAGGCAATGATGGCCAGGGCGCGCTTAACGCCCATGTGCAGCGCCCCTCGAAGTCGCTCGCGCACTTGGCCACTCAACGTGATCAGGCTGCTCCCGAGGGAGCTGCCCGACTGGACCCCCTCGACCTCTAGGGCCTCGCAGGCGGTACGGGCAGCACTCTTCAGCGTGTCGTGCTCCCCGATCTCGGTCTCGAGCACCGTCTGCACGGCGACAGAGGCCTCGGCTGCCCGGGTGACCTTCGTCTCCAACTCTATGCCAAAAGAAACGGAATGGGGTCGAGCGCAAAGGGAAACAAGCCAAATAGGGGTGGAAGCCTATGGGACTCACCCTCGGCCTTCTCCTCCCAGCGTCGGGCCTCGACTCGAGAGGCCATGGCTTTCCCCTTCTAGCGCTGGGCCTCGACCCGAGAAGCCTCAGCCTTCTCCTTCAGGCGTTGGACCTCGACCCGGGAGGCCTCGGCCACCCTGGAAGCCTCTTCCTCTAGCTCTACATCACACCAAGGAGTTAGGGGCCGAACATAAGAAAAACAAATAAAACAAGGGGACTAAGACTTACCCTCGGCCTTTCCCCTCCAGACCACAGCCTCGGTCCGGGAAGCCTCAGCCACCTTGAGGGCCTCATCCAAGGCACCTTTCGTCAGCTGGTGCACACCCTACTCCGTCCCTAGCTATCCAGCAAGGGCCTTGACAGAGGCCGTGGCTTCTCTAGCCTAGGACCTAAAGGCGTCCCGATCACCGGCCACGCGGGTCAGCTCCTCCTCCAACTCCTTGACCCACGCCGCCAAGGTGGTGACCTGCTCCTAAGCCACCACCGCCGCAGCCTTCATATCGGTACCGTGCAGGCGGAGGTCCTCCACCTCCGTGCTCCACGCCGACAGAAGCTCGTTGGCACGAGCGAGCAGGTCCTTCTGCCATTGGAGCTGGTCCTAGACGTCCCTCTCCCGCCGGAGAAAGACTGACTTCCCAAAGGACTGGGTCTCGACCTCCTGGGTAAGCAGAACAGGGGTCATGCACTGCGAAAAAACTTAGAAAAAGATGACACCGCACGAGAAAGGGAGACGCGTACCTGGGTGACCCCGAGTAGATCGTCGGCCATGATGGACAGCGCTGTCCACAACGACCGCTCTGCCAGCTGGCGGTATTGGTCGAAGGTGTCCTAGCGCCCCCTTGGCCGCATCCTCAAGGGAGAATAGAGGCTCCCCCTTAGGGTCATCCTGGCTCCGCCACAAGACACGTGGGTGGTCCCACCCGCAGGGCTTAGGCTGCACCCGAACGAGGGCCGAGCTTCCCTCACCAGAGGCCGGAGCAGGCTGCTCCATGGTGCTGACCGCCTCGGCATCTGCCCCCTCCCTCCCCTGGGAAGTATCACCGGAGGAGATCGAATGGACCTCCACTTCTCGGGCACTCTCCCACAATAGCGGTAGGCCTTGGACCAGGGGCGGTACCGAGGCCTCCGCCATCTTCATCTCCACTTCCCAGGCCACCGGCTTCGCCGCGATCACATCGGCCTCGGCCGCCCCGGCCTCGGTGGTCCCGGGGGCTCCGGCCTCCGCCATTGTGGCCTCGGTGGTCCCGCGGGCTGTGGCCCCAGCCAACGCGGCCTCGGCAGTCCTAGGCACCCCGGCCTCCGTCGCCTTGGCCTTAGAGGTACGGGGGGCCTCGACCTCGGTGGCCTCAGCGACTAAGGACGCCTCGACCTCATCTGACCCACGGGCCTCGAGCTCATAGGGCAGAGGTGCTCCCTCCCCCGCTTGTGTCGGGGTCACCTCGGCAGCCTCTCCTTGGGCGACCGGCTCCTTCGGGTCGGCCCTCGCCGATGCTGCGCCACGTTGCATGGTGGCTTGCGCCTCCACCACCTAGTGGGCGGTGGAGCTGGGGCTCACCTTGAGCGCCTTAAGTGGCGCCAAGGCGGGCACATCCGCATGACATTTCCGGCTGAAGACAAGATACTTACGGGGTCAGCATGCGATCGAAGAACGAACGGAAAATGCTGCAACTCTACCAAAAATATGCTTACCTCGAGCGGGGCTACAACCACTTCGGCACGGCGACCCTCCTCTGCGAAGGCGGTGGCAGCGGTGGAGGCACATCCTTTGTATCCGCCGGTGCTGGCCGATCCTCGACGGACCCTGGCACCCCCATAGTCCTCTGCAGGGGCAGTTGCGTCGCCCCCGCCGCCACCTGCTCCACCTCTACCGTCAAGCCCACCGGGCTGATGGCGCGCTTTCCCAACGCCCACGCCTCGGGCGTGTCAGCCTCGGACCCAGGGCGGGTGATCGCCGGCCCCGAGGCATCTCCCCCTCCTCCTCCTAGGAGTGCCAGGCTGCTCGCCGATGCCCTGGGCACCGTCTCCTCGACATCAGGAAGATGGTCCAGGGGACCCCGTGATGAGGACATGGCACCTTCGGATACGAACAATGATTATAAGGTACGCTCGTTCCTACATTTGCATAGTGGCTTTGGTTATAATTCACTTGATTTCACATGTACATGTCACTATTTGATTGTAGGTTCAAATGTGTTTCATAATGGAAGTTCATCAAAGTTGAACTTTCGGTTCGTCGGCAGCCCGACAGTGCCTCATTGGGAAGGCCATAACTCATCCATCCAGAGTGCGATCGAAGTCAATGAGCACTTGATGGAAAGCTTGTTTGATAAGCTTTCAAATAGATCTGGTTCCAACTCAATATCACATCAGCAAGGCCTCCAAATCACCAATATATTCTGTCACTATTTTTGGCGGGAGCTACACTATCGTCATGGGCTTGTTAGACATCCTTGGGACCCGGGCCCAAGTTGGAGCACGCCCCAAGAAGTTGGAGAATGCCTAAGAGATGGCCTTGGACGTCCTCCTTCTTGGCCACCACCTTAGGAGGCTAGCAAGGATGTCCAAGCCAAACTAGAGACCCAGTCCAATCCGAGTTCGAGTCTGCCTCGGCCCTCAGGACCAGTCTGCAATAAAATGGACGCCCAAGATGCATCCGAACTCCGTTTTTGATGATCAACATATGGATGGAAAGATAATTTCATAAGGAAACCAGTGGTCCCATATCAAAATTACATCAGAATCAATGGGAATCGTCAAAACAAGTTGACGTCCAGAATCTGTCACGGCGCTGCGTCGTCGTCTTTTGGGCCGTTGGGCCTTGTAACGTGTTGGGACACCTTTAGGACGTGAAGAGGGATCCTTGGATGTCCCTTAGGCTATATAATCAGTAGCCACCACCTACATTTGGTTTTGGGTTTTGTTTTAGATCAATCTGTCATTGAACAATCGCTGTTATTGGTTTGCAAGACCCCAACTTCGAGTGCTTAATCATTCATCTGCAATTGTCACTTTAATTGGGTTGCTTTTTATCTTGAACTTGATGGTATACCTGAAGCTCTGATACCACTTAATGGAGACGGGGATCCCGATCTTCCATCAGGTTCAAGATAAATAATGATTTGTTCGGAGAGCGACACACCGATCCGGCTTCAGATCACAAAGACCCAAACCCTGTAATCTTAGCACCACATCTCCTCTGGTTATCAACCGTGTCACAATCCGGTTGACCTTGCCAAAAAGGCTAATCCCTGCTATGAATTGAATAACACAAGCAAGAACAAGATAAAAATCAACTCAATTAAAGTGACAATTGCAGATGAATAATTAAGCACTCGAAGTTGGGGTCTTGCAAACCGATAACGGCGACTGTTCAATGACAGATTGATCTAAAACAAAACCCAAAACCTAATGTAGGTGGTGGCTACTGATTATATAGCCTATGGGATGTCCAAGGATCCCTCTTCATGTCCTAAAGGTGTCCCAACACGTTACAAGGCCCAACGGCCCAAAAGACGACGACGCAGCGCCATGATAGATTCTGGACGTCAACTTGTTTCAATGATTCCTATTGATTCTGATGGAATTTTGATGTGGGACCACTTCCATTGGTTTTCTTATGAAATTATCTTTCCATCCATATGTGGATCATAAAAAACGGAGTTCGAATGCGTCCTGGGCGTCCGTTTTATTGCAGACTAGTCCTGACGGCCGAGGCAGACTCGAACTCGGATTGGACTGGGCCTCTGGCTTGGCTTGGACGTCCTTGCTGGCCTTCTAAGGTGGTGGCCAAGGAGGAGGACGTCCAAGGCCATCTCTTAGGCGTTCTCCATCTTCTCGGGGCGTGCTCCAACTTGGGCCCGGGTCCCAAGGATGTCTAACAAGCCCATGACGATAGTGTAGCTCCCGCCAGAAATAGCGATAGAATATATTGATGATTTGGAGGCCTTGCCGATGTGATATTGAGTTGGAACCAGATCTATTTGAAAGCTTATCAAACAAGCTTTCCATCAAGTGCTCATTGACCTCAATTGCACTCCGGATGGATGAGTTATGGCCTTCCCAATGAGGCACTGTCGGGCTGCCGACGAACCGAAAGTTCAACTTTGATGAACTTCCATTATGAAACACATTTGAACCTACAATCAAATAGTGACATGTACATGTGGAACCAAGTGAATTATAACCAAAGCCACTATGCAAATGTAGGAATGAACGCACCTTATAATCATTGTTCGTATCCGAAGGTGCCATGTCCTCATCATCCTCCCCTTCTTGACAACAAACCGTCCTCGGTTTGAGCTTAGCTGGTGGACAAGTTATCGGTAGTAGCCAACATTGCTCCCCTTCTTGAAATTTAACCTGTTGCCTCATTACAAAACTTGGGGATTTCGACATGACAACATTATCGCTATTGGTGCCCTCTAGTTGATCATATTTTTGCACAATGAAAGGAGATTTCAGAGTTGAACAAATATAGACACGATGCACCATATACTCTCCTTTACAATTATATTTGCCAATAAAGTGATATGTGTGTTTAGAAAACCAAGGCAAATCAGCATATTTAAAAAGGCTCTCTTCCAAACAATCTAGGTTACACAAAATATCAAATTCAATGTAACCCAAAGTATATAAAGAAGACAACAGTTTGAACTCATCAATTTTAGTAGCAATGTGAATAACATGTTTATTTTCAGCACAAGTCACTGGTTCCAAAACATGTAAAATTGAAGCATCTTCAACCAATTCATCTTTGTCGCAAGGAACATCAAGCAAATTATCATAGGACAAAGATAAATCAAGAGAGGGTTCCACTAACAATTGCTCTATGACAGCATGGTTTGTGGAAAAATTTAGTACATTAAGACAATTTTCACCTTCCGTGAGTGTAGGACCATGAGCATTACCTGTGTTCTCAGCAGGAGTAATAGGTGCATGGTGAAGTGATGGTTCTAAATTTGCATCTGAGGTTGTGAGCTCCTCATTTTCTTCCACATCATCCTCTCGCTTATGTACATTATTCTGTAGATGGTTAGTCATAGCAAGAGGAATAACAACAGACTCTTCCTCTAAATGGTGCACCTCAGCATACGAAGTCAAAACAGGAGGTGAATTAACAAAGGTTTCTCGCATAAGAAGTTTTATATCATTCTAAGTTTGAGGTTTATTAGAAGGATCTAAAGACTCCCACCAAGATAAAGCAGAATGTCGCAAAACACTAGCTGCATTTTTTACCTTCCTCCTTGGACACATAAAGCGAGTAGCAAATATGTTAACGATGGCAATTTCCCACTCCATGTACTCATCAGCACCTATACCATCATAAGTCGGTGGATACGAACAACCTGCCATTGTAAACACAAAAACAAGGAATAAACGGTGAAAGTTATCCCTACCAAATGACTATGTGGTTGCAGTGGTGTCACTTTTCACAGCAAGTGGAAGCGTCTTACCAAGCTCTTACAAGGTTCTTACCAACGCAAAGCAGTGGACGGTATAACCGGTGGCTAGTTCGTGATACCTGTGAGGGTGTGACACACAGATTGTAAGGGTCTTTTTCTGTACCGATCTGAAGTATATGTGGAGCTTGGGAGGCACGAAAAAGAACAAATATATATATATATGGCACACAAGTCAGTGATAGACAACAATATTGAATAAATGTCCAGAGCACTTGTCCTAGTTGCTGGCCTATACGTGTTTCTATCACCAGTTGTGATAAACAAGAGAGGAAACAAGGATGAAAGGAAACAAGTATTAAAGGTAGCAACGGATATGAACAAGGCAAAAGATACCACAAACAATAGAGCTATTGAGTGTTCCTTATGTGCTCCTTTTCGATATCTTCTATTCTCTTTTACTATTTTTTCCTTTTATTTTTTTGTCCAATCTTTTTTTTCTTGCTTTTGCTCTTTTGATATTTTTTTCTCAGCAAGGAGCACACAAGAATAAACCATAAAAAAATTGAGCTCAATTGAATAAAAGATGTGGCATATAGAAAAATAGGACTGTGCTAAAAAGCATACCAAAACTTGTGGGCCCAGAAACTTAATTTTCCTAATCGAATTTCGCAAATCTAATTTTTACAAACCCAGCGATGCTGGGATGAAATAGATCTAAAATTTTCTGGCGTTCTCCGTAGATATAAATTTTTTTCCGTTTCGAGTTCGGATGCAAAAGTTATGACTGTTTTAAGGAAGCTGCTCGAATCAGGGATTTAGTGGACACAAGATGCAAACCGATGGTGATACGGAATAGCGGCGGGTGGAGGTATCAACACAAACTAGAAAAGAACACAATCTAAACCAGCAACAAGACTTTGACCTAGGACACAAACTCAACAAAGCGGACTCTGAAACTGAATCATACAAAGGCTATGGCGTAGATGGTTATAGGATAGGAAACAAATATGGCATTGGACTATGGGATAAAAGAAAAAACACTCGAACTAAGGGTCCCTCGCTCTCATCATCTCCATCCGAAGCTTCCATCGACAGTGATGGCGACGGAGACGACTCCACTGGGAGACCGTCCTGCCTCTGGTGTCGGTGGCGCTTCTCTAGTCCCTCGCGCGCAAGGATCTTCCTCGTGTGCTTTGCCTCCTTAGCGTCCTTCCGCTTCTTCTGCGCCTCGGCGTGCACCCGGTTCGCCGCCCGCCGCGCTGCGTCCTCGGGAATGGGCGGCGAGGAGGCTCGCACGTCCCTCATCCCTTGCCGAAACGGCAAACAAGGGTAAGGGAACAGACAACGGTGAGGAACGGGGAGGCCTCGGGGGCTACAGCGGCACGTGACTTACCAGGGAGAGGAACCCCCACGACGGGCGCATCACGATGGGGGTCAGGCCACCGCTCCTCAGCTTCGCCTCCACCGTCTCCCTCACCCGACGAAGAATCTCCTCATCGGAGAGGGCGGAGGCGGACATCCAGATGCCCTCGATCGGCTCATCCGGCCTCATCTCGTACAGGCGCCGCCACCGAGCCATCAGCGGCAGCACCCTCTGGCGGTGGAAGGCAGCCACGACCATAGCCACCGTAAGGCAGCGGCTCCGCAGCCTCTCCAGCCCCTCTAGGAGTGGCTGCAGCTTGGGCTGATCCTCCCTTGGGACGCCATACTTCCACTTCTCCAGACAGCTCTCCACGATCCGCCTAGTGTAGGGGGAAAGTTTGCCGTCGTCGTTGCGGAGGTAGAACCAGCTGGTGTACCAACGACGATTGGTTGACGCCAGCTGGGCTGGGATGTAAAGGTGCTGACGGTCCTAGCGCACTTGGAGAGTGCAGCCGCCGGCCCTCACCACCTTCCTCGTGCCCGTCGTGCCCGTCGGCTTGGTGGTATGCCCTGCCCGGAAAAGGTGGAGCCATAGCTCCCAGTGGGGAGCAATCCCTAGGTACCCCTCGCAGACGGCGATGAAGATGGCCGCCTACGCGATGGAGTTGGGGTTGAAGTTGTGGAGCTCCACGCCATAGTAGTGCGGGAGCGCCTGCACGAATTGGTCCACCGACAAGCCGAGGTCACGCTCGTGAAAGGACACGAAGCTCACGATGTAGCCGTCACGTGGCCTCGGCTCCGGCTCGCCCGACGGAGCGATCCACTCCGGCCTATTAGGGTCGATAACCGGACGGAGAAGGCCCTCATCGATGAGCGACTGGAGCGTCTCCACGGTGACATCGGACTAACCCCAAGGGTCTGCCTCAATGACAACGGTGCTAGCCATGGGGTGCGATGGAGAATATGACTACGACGGTGAGCCTTTCTCGCTCTCTCTACCTTGCCTCTCTCTCTTCTTCTCCCCGGCGCTCTCTGTTCTAGCAACGGCTCAAGGGCGGCAAGGGCAAATGCAGGCAAGGTAAGGAGGGGAGGGGTGAGGCTCATTGCGTATTTATGCAGGAAGGAGGCGAAACGGGCGGGCGACGAAATCAGGAAAGTTTCCCCCAGATCCGGCACAGTTAATCCAGATCTGATTTTACCACCCACGTACCCACCTTTTCCTCATTAATCGCGTGAACAGTTATGTTCCATCCGCTGACACGACGTCGCATCCGACCGCTGCAGTGGCAGGCGTCATTCCGCCTCCCCGAGAAAATCACCTCAAAAGGCACGCCTGCTATTGTCAAGCCGATGAGGGGAGGGAATATCCCCCACCCGATTCCTTTTAGATGAAGGAACTGGGCGTCGAGCCCATTACAGTCCAGGGGTTCGAAGGCTGGGCCCCCGAGGGTCTCGACAGCCACCCCAGGGCAATAGAGTCAGGGATGACTATGGGCGAGCCCATACGGGGCCGAGGCCCAAGCAAGCGAAACGCTTGGGACGCCCTAAGTCGTGTCCGAGACCGACAGGGAGGTCTCTGAATGGGATCCCACCGTAGGGAGGCACCGAGCCACCAGGGCCCATCGAACAGCCCCGGCACCCACTAGAGAAGCCCTCTGGTACTCTTGGAGTGCGTCTATGGACCGCTAGCCGACCCCTATCGAACGGGGCGTGGGCCTCCGCTCGGACTTGCCCAATAACAGCTCACCGGGGGTGTCACTGCTCGCGCCCACCGAGGGTAGCATGGCACCCTCCACCCATCCTTCTGAACGAAAAGGATGCGCGAGGGTCGAACAAAAAGCCAGGAGAACCCCTGACGGCCCTCTCGCCTCGTGTAGAGGCTAGGGGGCTCTTCCTGCAAATATGCCGAGACCCCACGACCCAGGCTCGCACCCGAGGGGGGCTCAGCAAACAAACCCTCATGCGCGAGGGGCGTACAAAAAGCCAGGGGAACTCCTGATCGCCCTCTCGCTCCGTGTAGAGGCTCGAGGGCTCTTCCTACAACCTTGCCGAGACCCAGCGACCTAGGCTCGCACTCGAGGGGGCTCGGCAAACAACCCCTCCGTTCGAATGAAAAGGATGCACGAGGGTCGCACAAAAAGCCAGAGGAACCCCTGATCGCCCTCTCGCTCCGTGCGGAGGCTCGAGGGCTCTTCCTGCACCTAGGATGGAAACAAGCGACCGGGCTCACACTCGAAGACTCGGAAAAACGCGATAAAGGGCATCAAGCCCGTTACAGTCCAGGGGTTCAAAGGCTGGGCCCCCGAGGGTTTCAACAGCCGCCCTAGGGCAACAGAGTCAGGGACGACTATGGGCGAGCCCGCGCATGGCCGAGGCCCGAGCAAACAATCGCTCATGACGCCCTAAGTTGTGTCTGAGACCGTAGGGAGGTCTCCGAATGGGATCCCACCGTAGGGAGGCACCGAGCCACCGAGGCCCATCGAACGGCCCCGGCACCCACTAGAGAAGTCCTTTGGTACTCTTGGAGTGTGTCTATGGACCGCTAGCCGACCCCTATCGAACGAGGCGCGGGCCTCCACTCGGACTTACTCGATAACAGCTCACCGGGGGTGTCACTACTCACGCCCACCGAGGGTAGCATGGCACCCTCCACCCCTCCTTCCGAACGAAAAGGATGCGTGAGGGCCGCACAAAAAGCCCTCTGACGGCCGTCTGACTCCGCGCAGAGGCTAGGGGGCTCTTCCTGCAAACTTGTCGAGGCTCAGCGACCCAAACTCGCACTCATGGGCTTGGCAAACGCAATAAAACCCCTCTCACAATGCAAGAAAAGCCCCTGGAGGAATAAATCCACTCCTCCAGGGCCTCGGGGGCTACACCCAGCGGGTGCACTCACGCGCACCCACCGAGGCCTCGAGTACGAAACACCATCCCGCTAGGAGCTGCTGTGAGCCGAGTCTCGACAAAACCTCAAAGAGAGCGCTCACACTCTCCTTGAGGCTCGGGGCTACTGTTGGGTACTACGAGAAAGGGTCCCCTAAGCAACAATCGAAAAGATCGCTTAGACCCCGTCAAAGTCAAAGCCAAGGGACAACTGTTGGCCAAACCCTGGCCATGTCCGAAGCCACCTACTCTCTGTCTCGCTAGAGGCCTCGCACGGAAGGCCTCGGACGGCCTACCGAATCTCCGCCTCGCTAGAGGCCTCGCATGGAGGGCCTCGGACGACCTACCGACTTTTCACCTCGCTCGAGGCCTCGCGCGAACGGCCTCGACCGGGGAACCGATTCTCCGTCTCGCCCGAGGCCCTACGCATACAGCCTTGGACGAGACGCCAATTCTCCGCCTCGCTCAAGGCCGGCTCGGCAAAGCAACCCTGTCGCCTCCGCCTCGACCAACTTCTTGGACAAGACGTCACGTCCGATTGGCGCGCTCAACCGCTCCCACGATATCAGCCGAACGATGGCTTGACACAGCGGCATGGCCGACTGGATGCCAGTCACATCGAAGCCATGCCATCTAGGATAGGATAGGGCAGGGGTTACTGGCCACTATGCTCGGTGCTGTGCCCACGACCGGCGCCCGTGCTGCGCTATACTACCTAACTCCTGCTCCAGGGACAACGCAGCGCGCAGAGTTAGGGCTGGGTTACTATAGCCTCAGAATCAGTATACAAGACCAACTGTTCCCTCCATCCCTTGGTAGTCTACTTCAGGGCCTCAGCAACCTTGGGATTCACGCCCGCTGAGCCCCCCACGATGGCTTGGCCTTGGCACCAACTGAGCCTCGGCTCTTTACACTGTCAGCACACAGCAACCGGCACGTCGTCCGCCATGCCCTGCGTCAGGCTATCACTGGAGCTCCCACGTCGCATAGGATCGGGCATGGCCGGTGTGTTGCTCTAGTGCATTAAGGACAGGACCGCTCCGTCGACCATACTGCCACAGTAACAGGCTACAGGGCTCGGACATGCCGCCCCTATTCATAGGACGCCGCATAGCGAATGCATGTAACACCCCTGACCCCCCTTCAACTATAAAAGGGAGGGACCAGGGCCATTTCTGGGGGGGACGCATAGGCAGACGAACGAACTCGCTCACTCACGCACAAGCAACGCTCTGTAACATGCACATTACCCGCTGCCTGAGATCAGCATCTCAAGCAACTCACACCGCTCCATGCAGAGACCTAGGACTAACTCCCTCTCTCGCCCTACTTGTAACCCCCTACTATGAGCATTTCGGTGCAAGGAATACAAGATCGACTTCTCAGACTGGACGTAGGGCACCCCTTGCCTAAACCACTATAAACCTTGTGTTTCTTTACGTCACCATCCGGGATTTGGGGCACGCAGTACATTTTTACTAGTTGGTTGAGGGCCCGCCGGTCCGAAACACCGACAACAGGGCGTGGAGGCGCTCCTTTGAAGCGACCGGATGGTCCGATGTCTCCATAGGGAAGGCGGTGTAAGAGATGGCAGTCGTGTCCAAAACTAGGTTTGGAACTGCCTGCTTGCTTCCTCAAGAAGCCGCGTCTTGTTCTAGTCCTCCGCTTGGATGGTCGCCTTGTCTTCTTGGCCTAGGCAACTTCCTACTAGGCCACATCAAGTGCGGTGCACGTGACCACCAAGTCACCGCGCAGCATGTCAGCATCCAGCCTGGACGAACACAACAACGCTTGGACCTAGTGGTAATCCTTCAATAACTAACGGTATTTTTTGTTGCCTGAAGATTCGCCCTCTTCTAACGATTCGCCCAATTCAGAACCAGAGGGCTGTGAGGGGACAGATGGGCTTGACGGCGGCGAACGGCGCCGGGATGACTCTCCAACACCACCGGTGGGAACCCCACGACGGGAGGCGGCGCCGCCATGGAGGAATTGCTGCACAATGAACACAAATTAAGTAGCACTGAGAAAGTAGGTAATTTCTAGATACTAGTTAAATTAAGCAGCATGAACACAAATACTAGCGTGAGCATTGCTTGCATGTTATAGTTAAATGAAGAGAAACAACATAAATAATGATACACAAAAATATCACCTCAAAAGGGGGAACTGGCGGGTGTGAGACCACATCGATGAGAGGTCCATCTATTGGTGGAGGAATACCGGCATAGAAGGCCTTCGGGCCCTCCCCCTCACCATGATCCTGCATGTACACTTCATAACCTTCATAACCAGTTGGTCTAGGTCCTCCTCGCGGATGGGGACACTTGACTCAATTGTAGGGTCTGTCAGGCCCCAAGACTCCCACTGGGGGTGGTGCCTCATCTTCAAGGGGAGGACCCGATGGTCGATGAAGGTATAGATCACCCTCGTCCCCGTTAGGCCCCGGTCCTTTAGGTCCTTGATTGCATCCAATGAGTAGGGCACATCCCACGTATCCTACAGGGGTGGTAGTTCCGACCATGACTCTGGGAGGTCACCACGTAGGGGGTCAGTAGAATAAGATGGCAGTGGTGGACTCTCATTGGGGACGTAGAGCCACCACTTTTGCCATCCCACATCCGCATAAGGGTAGCAGTCAAGGCTCAGATAGATGTCCTCCCTTCTGAGACGAAGTTGGATCAAGGCGCCCCCATCTGAGGAAGATGAACCCCCCCGGGCGCTGAGTGAACCACCTGAAATAAAGACCGCCACATCCCATAATGGGCAGGGACTCCTAGGAAGCCCTCATACAACATGATAAAGATGGAGAGGTGGAGGATCCCAGCTAGGGTCAAGTCATGGAGGCAGAGCCCACAGTAGTACAACAACCACCCGAGTAAGGGGTGCGCCGGCAGGCAAAACCCAAAATAGTGGAAATGAGCGAAAGAGACGACCTCATTATGCTCCGGCCTTGGCTTCACATCGGTTCTCGGTGGGATTCTCCACACGAACGCATCGGCATCATCCGGGATCACCGCCCTCTGTTGCATCTAGTCGAACGCCTTGCGGCCGACGGATGACTCCGTCCACTGCGTGATGATCATCGTCCTCGTAGGAGGCATCGGCAACGCAGAGGGCGCAGTAGGGTGGAGGGCATGGGCAAAAGTTTTGGTTTGGAAGCAGGAGATCTAGAGAGGGAAGGTAGATGATCGCAAAAGGCAATAGGTAACCTTTCCTTCTCCCACGCCTTGTGTCTTCTATAGTTTGGGGGCCGTGGAACCACCCCACATCCCACGACCACTGAGATGTTTGCATGGGTGGGTGGTTCGGCTTCGCCCCATCACGCCAATGCGACAGGCCATGAGGTGACGTCCCCGCTAGAACTGCCTGCTGATGCCACCCACGCGTGCACAGCTACGCGGGAATCCAGGAGCCTTCAAGACAAACAAACGCTGCACGTCGTTCACCAATACTATCCATGTAGTCACGATTTCAAACCACTGGACCTTCTGTGATAACCTTATCGCTCCACTAGTCATGATTTCAATCCGTCAGACCTTATGTGATAAACCTTATCGCTCCACTAGTGTATGGCTTTTAAAAATTTTAGAGGATCGGTCTGTCTATACGGAGCAAAAAAAAAAATTCAGCAGTTGTGCATCTGTCCTTTGACGGTTGCGATCAGCCCCAATCTGAATTCAACTATAGAACTACTCCCTCCGTCCCAAACCGAGGAGTCAAAATTTTCAAATTTGACCAAATAAAAAAAACTCAATGTAATAAGGTACAACCGAAGTATAGGAAGTATGAAAGAAATAAAGGAAGACAAATATAGTTGCACCAACATAAAAACTTCATTCCATTATTCCATTATATACAAAAGTACATTACGTAGTATATCTCTAATGTCTAAAAAAACTCATCTTACCAAGGGGACTCATGTCAAACGGTTGACGAATTGCATGCAGTCGATCAACATGAGTGAACATGACAAAATCTCCTCCCACAAACATAGTAACACTACCAAGTATTTTTATTTGCTCGAAATTCCTAACACGGACAAAAATCTCACCACTATCGTAGTCTTCGACAACTGTAACAAAGCAATCTTTACCAAGCATATAACAAATATTAGCTTTAACAACGATCTGCCGGGCTGTTAATGAACATGACGTCCGCAAGCAACAAGCACCCCTTCTACGATACCTGACGACACTCGTAGCATCCAAAGCGTAAGCTTGCTAGCGGAGTAAACATGGGTGTTGTGGTATGACGACATCTCTATGTATACAGAACAAAAAAATACAAGGAAAAATTCATTAGAAAAACCTCATATTAAACACTAGACCTTGAATAAGCACGAACCATTACCAAAGCAACAGAATATTGCCTAGGCCCATATCTTAGCCTCGATTGACATCCTGACACAACAAAATGACAGAGAAACTAAAACTCACCTCAACAAGGACGATCACTGTTGTTCTATGGGCAACAACTGCTAACAGAGTTGTAACACTGCATCCTTTCCTTGGCTAGCAACTTGCAAGTGAAAAGTAAAAGAGACCGGGAAGGGTATTTATACTTGACTCAGACACTAACAAACGTTAGAATATGAAGAGTCCTGTTTGCATTACTAGTAATAATAAAATAGATTTAGAATACGAGCAGTTAGAATGTAGTAGTCGTGGGGTTTATGCGTTTTCCTGCTCTGATAATGAGAAAGTCCGCGACATCAACGACCACCAACACACACTGCTATTCGGCACGTTAAATACACATAGGTGCAGACTTTCTCGTTATTAGAGCAGGAAAACTCATCAACACGTCAACTACTACTTTGGCGATTCAAGTAGTAACGACAACTAGCAATGCGAACATACTCGAGCGATGGAAAGTACAGCACCGACTATGACTCTAGCAAGGATGAGGACGATCCAGAGTACCGGTGAGTCGACGAATCAGAATAGCGCTAGTGAGGAAGAGGATGCTTTTTTATGTTCTCTGGAAACTGAAAGCACCTTAGAATCCACGACTACTTTTTCTAGGGTAGGAAATCCGTGGGGATATCAATAGAATAACTCATTTAGTTATTTATGGAGGGTTTTCCATCCTTGGGCATGCTTCCCCTTGCTTCCTAATTAGACCTTACTAGTTCAAACAGCCGCAGATGGAGTCACACAAAAAAAACATTCGCAGATGCAGCACAATAACTTGGACTGAGCATGTTTATTTTTTTCATTTTTTTTGTAATTTGTAGGTGCCAAATTCAAGGACCTTTTAATTATTTATTATCATCCTCTTTTAGTTTTATGTTTATTTATACTGTGACAAAACCGAAAAGGCAATAACTACCTGATCGGTTATATATAAGAGAAAAAAATGAAAAGATGGATATTAGGTAAGTAACATTTTGTTGTAATCATTTCATATTAAAACACAGAATAAATTCTTGTCTCTGTTGAGCAAATGGGGCGATCAGCCCGCCCGAAAATTTGATTTCGCACCGCGCCGAGCAGTTCCGCCAACATGCACCGAAAATTAGCTCTCTTTTGCCCTCCACGTGGAAAATAGGTTTACCACGCCATTGATTTAAGACAAGGGCGTGAAAAAGCATATCACAATGCCAAGATATACAAGGAGAGGACTAAAAGATGGCATGACAAGAGGATCAAAAAGGAGTTTGCCCACGGAGACAAGGTATTACTTTTTAATTTCAGGGTGAAATTATTTGGGCATGGAAAACTTCAGAGCAAATGAGAAGGACCATTTGAGGTGATAAGCACCTCGTCGTATGGAGCGGTAACACTTCAAAATGACGAAGGTACGTTATTCAAGGTAAATGACCACCGTGTCAAGATCTTTCTAGAACCTAAAAAACCACCTGAGGATTTGGATGAGGTAAATTTTCTAATTTTACCATAAATTTACACCACTGCCATTCTCTTTACGTTTCATAACCCAAAAATATACTTTTCGGGATTAGATAGGTATTAGAAACCATCGTAAGAAAAACCCCGCAAGAAGATGACATGTGGCATCGGCTGGCCCCAGCTACAGGCCGGTCGGCCCACCTGTCAGTCCCCTCGCGCCCGGTTAATTCTCTCATATCTTCTAGATCCTTCCCCTCCACAATACCGTAGTTTTTCGACGCATTCGGTTTTTCCTCGTTATGAGACCTCTAATAGATAGATCTTGACCCTTGCTGCAAGTTGTCCCCCCTATATAAACAAGCCCCTGTCTGCTTCCATAGCCATCCCATTAAAGCCTTCTATCTCTAGCAGCACCAAAGCTCTCCACCTCCCTAGTTTCAATGGCCGAAAGAGAGATCATTCCCTACGGAGTCGATGAACCCATACCGCTAAGCATCATCCCGCCGCAAGGAGTAGCTCCTGTTCCCTCCAACGAATCTTACTTCGCCCAAGCCATCCGTCGTTCGGTCCTTGCTCTGCCACCGCCGTGTCTACTTCTCAAAGACAAGCCGCATCAACCCGATGCGCCGCCGACGATCAAGGTCCCGAAGGAGATCAACCTCCTTCCCTCAAGGGCGAACGAGATGCTGACCGGGGTAAAGACCAATAAGTTTGGAGATGTTACATGCGCGAAGTATAAGTCGGTCACCCCACATACAACCATTGATGGAGTTCGGGCTATGCCAAAGCAGATCAAGGTTGCTCCTCCCAAAGAGAAGAAGAGGAAGGCACCACCAGCTATTTAGATCAAGGTTGCTCCTCCCAAAGAGAAGAAGAGTAAGGCACCCCTAGCTATTCTAGAGAACGAAGATAAGCATCCACGGATGACTATTGCACTCTTGGAGAAAAAGATTGAAGATCTCTCCGATATTGTCTATACCTTAGAACATAGGATCGACGAAGAACACGTTTATCGCAAGCGCCTGCAACAAGATTTAAACGCTGTGAATTATTTTATTGCCAAGACTGGGAAGTAAAAGAGAGAAATGTTTTTGATACAACATGAGTGGTTAGGTCAAATGTATGTTTTGGTTACTCGCTTAGCTCAAATTGTTAGAGTGGTTGAAGTTTGTGTTTAGGTTGGTTTGTGTACTAAAGTGCCTTATAATATTAATGGAGTCTTATTATTATTATTTGCTCACTATTTCTTTTGGATATGTGTTTCGTCTCCACATGTTGTGCATAAAGGTATAAAGGAAAACAAGTGTGGGGAAGCACACCATGACAACAAGATGGAATTCGCTCACGAAAATCATAAAATTCAGAAAGTAATGGACCAAGAACCATGTCGACCAAAGTTGAACCCGAATGGGCTCCGAAGCAGGCCGCCCGGTCTCCCTCTTGGGCCGGCTAGCCCACTACAGTGTCTCCTCACTCCGCGCCTCGCCCACGGTCAGGTTTGCAGCCCATATGTTCGATTTTCACATATTATTCTTTCTGTTTTGAACCGAATTGAAAATCCTGAGGAAAGATTATTTCAGTCATGACTAAAGGATAGACTCACATAACTCTTTTCCTAGAAATCTTGCTACTATTGGGAACTTATTTTAGGGACCCCATGCTACTTATGTTGTTGTGGAATGAGATATAGTAGAATATTGAGAACTTGATTCTTGATATCTCGTTATTGGAGAATTTTATTTCAAAAAGAAAAATGAATAGCTACACCTCTCCTTTGTGGTAAGCAATATCCCACTAGAGCCATATATAGACTAGGGAAACCTTCTACATATATTACTTGTCATTGTATTGAGTTTGGTCAAACCTTGTGACCCTTGTTGAGAAACTTATCATGCTCTCAAGGTCAAGATCATGTACACTCCACATATATCTGCTGCTCCTACAGTAGGGGTACGCAGCAACATGTTCTCCAGCCACCCAAAAATGTTCTACTTCTACACTGGGAATAGACACAAAAATAAGTTTGTTAGGATAAATGCTCCAAGTTCTTGTGAATGTCTCTCTTGAAAAGTTTCAATTGCAGAAAAAGAGGCACGGGCTATGTAAAAGTTATTTATAAAAAAACAAAAAAGAGAAGAAAAAGTATTGGAAAAAATGGACAAAGTGTCCGAGATATCTAAAATAATGAGTACTCAGATACCCGCCTGAAAAAAAGAGAGACGAATAAGATAGCCTATGTTTACTTGCAAAAGTGTTTTCAAGTTTCAAACAAGAGACAGGTTTCAAGAAGCATAGTAGAAATAGAATAGCCACCACATATATATCCACGCACATGCACATCTTGATCTAAGAGTATGACATTTTTTCTCCTCGGATCTTGGTTTTGACTTTGCAATATATGCAATGCAAGTATGTTCTCATATTTATCCCTGCTTGAGCTCCACATAAGCTTTTAGAAGTAGATAAAAAGAAGGCAAGTCATCAATGCCTTGGTGAGGATCCAAAAATACCACATATACAGAGTCACTTGAGAGTACTACAAAAGGAGAAGGTAAGCTATGTTTTGTTTTCAAAAATCTTAAAATGTTTCTCCAATTGACTTGACTGAAGGAAAAACGTGATATGTTTCAAGCTATACCATTCTTCAACCGCCCAAAGTTTCATGGTAGACACTTTGAATCCTGCTAAGCATGTATGACTGGGAATGGTTTTATGTTGATGTTTTGTCCTAAGGTTATATCTTAAGTAATCCATCCTTTTATCGAGGATGAGTAAAAGCCTAAGTGTGGAGGAGCTCGTTGACGATAGTTAACATTCATCACAAACCATCAATCTACCTTGCATAAATGACTAAAATGGATCACCAATGTAGACTTAGGGGTTTAAACTGACAAATTCCATGAGTTTTGGTGAATCTCTGTTTCCAGTAGGATTTAATTAGAAAGCTGCCAAGGACCTATTCGTCAAAGGAAATTACAGAATTCCACCACATAAACAGCGTGGGAAGACTCTAGAAGACTCCAGAAGACGAATCACCGAAGCGGAGCCCAAGCCACTGACAAGTGGGGTCGGCCGGCCCTACCTACAGGCCGGCCAGCCTATGGGGTCCACTTGGTAGTCCCTCATTGTTACATCGGTTCTCCACCACCTTAAAGATTGCATCTTCGTCGTTTATTCAAGTCGGTATATACCTGCCTGCACCCCCCCTCTAGGGCATGCCAATTTTGATCTTGAGAGCCTAAGGGCTAGAAACCCTAATCTATATTTCCACCAGGATCATAGCTTGCAATCGAGAGGAGATTCGTCCTCGATATGATCTAGTCTTGTATTAGAGATACTGAGATAGAGTGAGATGGAAGAGTTTTAGAGGAGTTCTGGCCTGTCGGTGCTCTCTCTACGGCTTGTACCCTGGCGGAATCAAGTTCTTCTTGAGCTTGCTTCTGAGATTTCTCTAGTAATTGACTTCTAATTCAAGTAAACATCTTGTGCATATTGTTCTTCAGGTTTGCGACTCTCTTTGAGTACTTTAATCCTTGTAGCTCCTAGGTTAAAGTAGTATTCGTAGTGTAAGCGTGGTGCTTAGACTCAGTTACTCGTGGATGTACCCTATTTTCCAGATCAGTGGTAGCTCGCAAGGGTGACTCTTATAGCCTCGTTAAATCCTTTGTAGTCCACCTCCTGTTAGTAGGCCTAGCAGGACCCTGTTGCTATAGAAAACATACTCTGCCTATGTTTTCTTTAGTAATATCACCAAAATTAAACAATAGAAGTCAAAGCTTACCAAAGTTAGAACTAGAAGACCTTAGCAGTCTCTTCTACGCTCCTATTATCTAGCCTTGATTGTGAAGTTGGGTTAAGTTAGATTTGGTTATTCTCACACACGTTTCCTCGAGTTCGATATATAATTGGGTACTCCCGGTGAAGTGCTACATCGGTATAATATTCATGTGCTTGCGGATTATTCTATGTGCATTAATTTATACCAACAAGCAAGTGACCCACATCAATAGAAGACGCCATGGCCATCAGCCTGATCGAAGAAGATTGGGCTTAATCCCTCATCACCATCGTGGACTCGACCTAGAAGGCCATGAAGGGCTTGGGGGCTCCTAACGGAAGTCAAACATAGGGTTATGTTTAGTACTCGGGAGAGAGGATCCCGACCGACGAACCCCCTAACAGATCCCACCATGATCGCTTGAGGGCTATACCCATTAGGTACGCTTACGCGTACCCTCTAGTCAAAGACCAGGTAGAGTCTAAGCTCACTCGCTGCCTCAACTTGGGGCTCGGGGGCACAACAAGGCACCGAGCTCCCAAGTGACGGAAGCCCGAGCCTAACCATAGCTCAACTCTGGCTCGAGCTAGAGGTCGAATCAGGAATCAGTGCCCCTGATCATTGGCTAGCTCCTGAGCTTTGGCCAACTCAACGAGCATCTAAGGCTTGGGGTCATCAGCGCCAACCTGACCAATGGGCACGCGGCGCTGTCGCCCACTCCTCCCATAGGGTCACGCAGGCTGCATGACACGATAGGACAAACAAGCCCACCGGTTCTAGGGGTGCAAGGCTCCCAAGCCCTCTCATCAGCCCTTGAACCGGGGCACCTTCACCACCAAGGAAGCCTCGAGAAGGCTTGCCTAGTAGAGGCCAGTCCTCAGCAAACATCCCCTAGCGGTAAAGTGCCAAGACATCAGAGATGTCAAGCAGCACTAGTAGCTCCCTCAACTCCCGACTCCACGCCGCAGCAGCACCCTTTCTGGGTCCTGGTGCACGAAGGACTATAACCCCCAAACCACCTTGTACCTGACCTTCCCTAGAATATGGGGAATGTCAGCTCTAATAGACGGGAGGATCCCAATCTCTCCCTCATTTGCTAGGAGGTAGAGCAGCCAAACTCAGCCAAGAGCAGAGCAACCGAGAGGAACAACAGAGTGTTCCACCCCACTGGCAACCCAGCAAGAGAGAGGAGCATTTTCCTTACTCACTGGGGAAGCAATCGCACCATCGATGAGCCGTAGGATAGCTTCGAGTGATCCCTTTTCAAACTCTCTTTCTCCTTCGTTGTAACCCCACAATTTGGGTGCTCTCTAATAAAAAGAACTACCCATTGCTGGACGTAGGGCCCCAAAGGCCTAAACTAGGACACATCGCTGTCTCTTCTCGTGTGTTCTTGAGTAACCGAACCACCAGAGACCCACACTCTAACATCCGACGAAAAACATGCATGCCATGATGACAAACAGACGACACTAAGCATGTCCATGACCATTGCTCGGGGCTCGGGGGCTCATTTGAGCCTCGAACTGCCAAGCAATGGCACCCCAAGTGATGAGGACATCGCCACGCTGGACACACCGACGCCATGGTCTTCCCCAAGCAATTCGTTCCCAACTCAGCTGCCACGTCGCTCTCGGATTCAGCAGACACGTCGTCACTGTTTCGGTCATAACTCTCTCATACGACATCGAAACGGGCCGTTCTTGGATGCGTTGGAAAGGGGACGACGACACCGTCGTTTTGGATCTGGTCCCAGCTCCAGAAGGTCCGTGGATCATTCTGTGTGACCACGGCAAGGTGCTGCGTCACCTATTTGGGCCAACTTGGCCATGTATCGTGTCGGGCCTTAAGCCCAAGTTGTGGGCGCCCAACCCCTGGCCGTCCCCAACCCTATGTCGAGTCTTAGACTATAAACACAGCCGCCGCCGCTGCTACACAATTGGGTTTTGTTTAGAGTTTAGTTTTCCATCGAGAAACTGAATCGTTCATTGTAACTGTGGTGACAAATCCTTTTACAGTGATCCAGGGCCCCCATTCTTGATCTCCTCCACTGTGTCGATTAGTCCTTTGGAACCGAGTTCTTGAACCCTCTATTGATACTCGCGTCATTCATATTTGTAATTTCAGATTGCGTGTTTTACCTTCTTGCTTGTGCTCTTCGATTCGCTTGCAGGAAAAGCCTTCTTGGCGAGGTCAATCAAGTTGTGCTTGGTTGATAACCAACGGAGCAGTGGTGTAACGGTTGCAGGGTTCGAATCGTGTCTGATTTGAAGCCGGATCGCCAACGTCGAGATCTCCACAAATCGAACTTACCGGCTACCTCTCGGAAGATCGGGCCTGTACTCATCAATTGGTATCAGATATTTCAGATTTACCGCGAGGTATAATCTCGTTTGCCTTAGATTCATATTTGTTCATTACCTAGAGTCCACAAAAAGCCCAAAAATATTTCAATTTCCGCTGTCCTATCGCCCTTTGTGCCTTTGCAATTTCGTTTCAGATTCGTGTTGTTGAGTTTGTGTCCGTGGTCGAGTCTTGTTGCTGGTTTAGGATTGTGTTCGTGGTCGTAGTTCAATCGCCCGTTGCTGTGATTTTGTTTTCCGCCGCTATCCCATCCACCGTTCCCAAACAACAAGTCAAAGCCACCACATTACTCGACTTGCCCCGCTAGCCGCCTTGTGTAACTCTCGCCGCCGCGCAAACCCTAGATAGGTTGCCAGCCGCTCTTATTTTGCCTGCATCGCAGCCCTCCTTACATCATCAGGCGAATACCTACTGCTGTGATCGGTGTTAGAGTTTAGGGACGCTTTGCCCTAACTGCCGCCGCCGTGTTGTGCCTCCCGAAAAACATACCTTGAGATACCTTCGGTAAAACAGGCATAACTTTTCGCTCGTTTATCAGAAAAATCTGAAATTTTTACAGCAGCTTCTTGACACCATTTGGACCCGACCCAAACTCGGCTTTTGCCCTGTTTGGTTTCATCAGAATTGCCAAAAAAATTCGGGAAAATATAGAAAAAAATTTATCAAAGTTTTTGCACGCTTTTCAGAGAACGTGCTGAATTTCTGTAGACCACATCCCACCTCAGTTGTAGGTGCCAATTTTTGTGGTTGCATCTTTTGTGATCCTTGTTCAGAGAAAAGTATAAAAAAAATAGTGAAAAAAAAAGTTTGTTTCCTACTAGTGCCTTTTGGAAAAATCCGGGAAAAAATTCAGGAAAAAGGAGAAATCCGGGCTATTTGCTTGTTCTGTGAGTTCTTTCGATCGTCCTTTGTTTTCACCTTGTTGCGCTACGTCTCGACACGTCTTAGCCAGCACCTGTGATTTGTACTTTGGATCCAGATTGAACAATCGCTACTCTGCACTCGTTAATTGCTAATCCTTGCTGTCATATTGTGTGCCTATCCATAGCTCCACATATTCTTCTGTCAGCACAGGTTCATCTTGCAACTGTTACCCACGCTCAACAACAGATTGCTTTCGCCACTTTGGTTTTGCTCCTGTTTGGCGTTGGTCAGAATACAGGCAAGACGGTGGTAAGCCGCTTGTGATTTTGCATTCCACTTTCACCACCATCACCACCACTTGTTTCCTTTTAGTTGATAGGGATAATACTTTGGTGTTGTCTTTTTCTATCTTCTAACCATGGCAGGAACTCCGACGGACTTCAATGAGTGCGTGTCCAAGGGCGAGCTTGCAACGTTCATGACTGAACAACGCAATCTTATGACCGAGCTGACGCGCAACGTGAACAATCTGGTCACCCGCATTGAACAGCTTGAGCACCGCCCTCCACCTTATCGTGCTGATGATGAAGATGCGGATGCTTTTGGTGATGAAGATGCGTATGCTGACGGTGGTCCCCGTCGCCGCCTCAACTTCAATCGTCGCGGTATGGCAGGTAATAATCATGGTAATAATGATCCTTTTGCTAAAATTAAATTTAGTCTACCACCTTTTGCTGGTAATGTTGATCCAGAGGCATATTTAGATTGGGAGCTTGCTGTTCAACAAAAATTTGATTCTCATAATGTTCCTGCTGAGCATAGAGTTAGACTTGCTACTAGTGAGTTTACTAATTTTGCTTTGTTCTGGTGGAGTGATCTTTGCAATGCCAATAATGCTGCTGCTGTGCCTCAAACTTGGAATGTTTTAAAGCAACGTATGACATCTCGTTTTGTTCCTCCTTATTACCAACGTGATTTACGTTTGAAACTACAAACTTTAAAACAAGGTGATAAAGGAGTAGAAGCATACTATCAAGAATTGCTTATTGGTTTAGCACGTTGTGGTATAAATGAAGATGATCATGATGCTAGTGCTAGATTTTTTGGTGGTTTAAACCATGATATACAGAACATACTTGATTACAAAGAATGGCGCAATTTTTCCCAATTGTATCATCTTGCTATTAAGGCAGAACGCGAAGTACAGGGACGCAAACAACACCAGCTTTTCAGGTCTAACAATGGGAGGAATTTTCAGCAGCGTTCCGAGCCGGAGACGCCCAAGCTTCCTGTTGCACCACAGCCATCTACACCTCCATTTTCTTCCGGGGTAAGTAAATTGTCTAATGTGCAGTTTCCACAGCTGAAGAAAGGTGGCACTCCGGGTGCTTCTACTAGCTCCTCCTCGTCCAGCTCTAAAATCATTTGCCACCGATGCAAAGGCATGGGACATGTCATGAAGGAATGCCCCAGTCGTCGCGCTTTCATTGCTACCGAGGATGGATATGTAAGTGCTAGTGATGTTGAAGATGATTTAGCCCTTGCTGCTAACATTGATGTAGATCCCACCGAGGGCGATCAAGACAAGGAGGCCATCACCATTGACTCCGTGGCTGCTGCCGCGGACTACCCTAGCCTTCTTGTGCAGCGTGTGTTGAGTACACATGTGGTACATGAAGAAGAGATGAAGATCCAACGCCACAATTTGTTCCACATGTATCTCATTGTGCAGGGTTGTCGTGTTCTCACTATCATTGATAGCGGGAGTTGCAACAACTTGGTGAGTTCAGATTTGGTTGACAAGCTTGGCTTGACCACACGACAACATTCGTATCCATATAAACTTCAATGGTTCAATAATAGTGCTAAGACTAAGGTATCTAAATCAGCACGCATTAGCTTTTTCACAGGCTCTTATCATGATACTGCTGATTTTGATGTTGTCCCTATGCAAGCTTGTTCCATTTTGTTAGGTCGCCCATGGGAATTTGATAATGATGCTTTACACCATGGTAGAACTAATACATACACTATCATACATAAGGACAAGAAAATTACATTGCTGCCTTTGTCTCCTACGGATATTATTAAACATGCTAATGAGATTAAAAATAAACCTCCAACAGACATTGCTAAAAATAATGGGATTAAGTTAAAAGGAGGTGCTTTTCTTGCTACAACTCCTGCTACTGCTGAGTTATGTGATAATCCTGATGCACCATGTTATACTATGTTTTGTCAACCTTTTATGTCTGGTGCATTGCCTGCTGTCACTAACCTTTTGCAGGAGTTCGCTAATGATGGGATGGAGTCGAGGACGACTCCAATTCTACAAGGAGGGGATGATGAGGACATCGCCAAGATGGAGTCGAGGACGACTCCAATTCAAGAAGGGGAGGATGATGAGGACATCGCCACGCTGGACACACCGACGCCATGGTCTTCCCCAAGTTCCAATTCGTTCTCAACTCAGCTGCCACGTCGCTCTCGGATTCAGCAGACACGTCGTCACTGTTTCGGTCATAACTCTCTCATACGACATCGAAACGGGCCGTTCTTGGATGCGTTGGAAAGGGGACGACGACGCCGTCGTTTTGGATCTGGTCCCAGCTCCAGAAGGTCCGTGGATCATTCTGTGTGACCACGGCAAGGTGCTGCGTCACCTATTTAGGCCAACTTGGCCATGTATCGTGTCGGGCCTTAAGCCCAAGTTGTGGGCGCCCAACCCCTGGCCGTCCCCAACCCTAGGTCGAGTCTTAGACTATAAACACAGCCGCCGCCGCTGCTACACAATTGGGTTTTGTTTAGAGTTTAGTTTTCCATCGAGAAACTGAATCGTTCATTGTAACTGTGGTGACAAATCCTTTTACAGTGATCCAGGGCCCCCGTTCTTGATCTCCTCCACTGTGTCGATTAGTCCTTTGGAACCGAGTTCTTGAACCCTCTATTGATATTCGCGTCATTCATATTTGCAATTTCAGATTGCGTGTTTTACCTTCTTGCTTGTGCTCTTCGATTCGCTTGCAGGAAAAGCCTTCTTGGCGAGGTCAATCAAGTTGTGCTTGGTTGATAACCAACGGAGCAGTGGTGTAACGGTTGCAGGGTTCGAATCGTGTCTGATTTGAAGCCGGATCGCCAACGTCGAGATCTCCACAAATCGAACTTACCGGCTACCTCTCGGAAGATCGGGCCTGTACTCATCACCAAGACTAACCCCAACCTAGCACAAACCCAAGCCAGCACTTGAACGATGAACCGATGTCTCAAGCCACAAGCAACCTGTTGGGCATCTGAGCCCTGGTAGGTATGGAGATTCCACACTATCTGCCTATTGGCCACTGCTTCGATAGGGTCACGAAACTAGCGTGACACAAAAGGACAAATGACTTCACTAGCTCTAAGGGTAGTGGCCTCCAGAGCCCACTCGTTAGCCCCTCAGGCGGGGGCTCCTTCATCACATCCAAGGAAGCCTTAAGAAGGTTCACCTGGGGGAGGCCGTGCCATAGCAGACTTCCCCTGATGGTCAAGTGCCAAGCGGTGGTAGCGGCGTCAGGGTGAGGTCCATCCATTCCACAGCAAGGTACTCATGCACCCCGATGAATGTGGAACGAAGACTAGAACCCAAACCAACTTATACCTCACTCCTATGAATATAAGGCGTCGGTCGGCTCCCATAGAGGGGCGAGTGTAGAACAGTAGCTAATTCCCAACTAGACAAACTCAACAACCCAGCTAGAGAAGGTCCGTTCCTTACTTGTTGAGGAAGAACACCATCGACAAGCCCATAGGATAGAACCGAGCGATCCGCTCCCAAACTCTCGATCTCCATCGTTGTAAGTCGTGATTTCGGTGCTATTGAACACGAAGAACACTACACTACTAGACGTAGAGCTCAGAAGCCCAAAACAAGATAGATCATCGTGTCTCCCTTGTGTTTTTGAGTGCCCGAGCCACCAGAGACCCATGTATCGACTTAGCCACCCCAGGGCAATAGAGTCAGGGATGACTATGGGCGAGCCCATACGGGGCCGAGGCCCAAGCAAGCGAAACGCTTGGGACGCCCTAAGTCGTGTCCGAGACCGACAGGGAGGTCTCTGAATGGGATCCCACCGTAGGGAGGCACCGAGCCACCAGGGCCCATCGAACAGCCCCGGCACCCACTAGAGAAGCCCTCTGGTACTCTTGGAGTGCGTCTATGGACCGCTAGCCGACCCCTATCGAACGGGGCGTGGGCCTCCGCTCGGACTTGCCCAATAACAGCTCACCGGGGGTGTCACTGCTCGCGCCCACCGAGGGTAGCATGGCACCCTCCACCCATCCTTCTGAACGAAAAGGATGCGCGAGGGTCGAACAAAAAGCCAGGAGAACCCCTGACGGCCCTCTCGCCTCGTGTAGAGGCTAGGGGGCTCTTCCTGCAAATATGCCGAGACCCCACGACCCAGGCTCGCACCCGAGGGGGGCTCAGCAAACAAACCCTCATGCGCGAGGGGCGTACAAAAAGCCAGGGGAACTCCTGATCGCCCTCTCGCTCCGTGTAGAGGCTCGAGGGCTCTTCCTACAACCTTGCCGAGACCCAGCGACCTAGGCTCGCACTCGAGGGGGCTCGGCAAACAACCCCTCCGTTCGAATGAAAAGGATGCACGAGGGTCGCACAAAAAGCCAGAGGAACCCCTGATCGCCCTCTCGCTCCGTGCGGAGGCTCGAGGGCTCTTCCTGCACCTAGGATGGAAACAAGCGACCGGGCTCACACTCGAAGACTCGGAAAAACGCGATAAAGGGCATCAAGCCCGTTACAGTCCAGGGGTTCAAAGGCTGGGCCCCCGAGGGTTTCAACAGCCGCCCTAGGGCAACAGAGTCAGGGACGACTATGGGCGAGCCCGCGCATGGCCGAGGCCCGAGCAAACAATCGCTCATGACGCCCTAAGTTGTGTCTGAGACCGTAGGGAGGTCTCCGAATGGGATCCCACCGTAGGGAGGCACCGAGCCACCGAGGCCCATCGAACGGCCCCGGCACCCACTAGAGAAGTCCTTTGGTACTCTTGGAGTGTGTCTATGGACCGCTAGCCGACCCCTATCGAACGAGGCGCGGGCCTCCACTCGGACTTACTCGATAACAGCTCACCGGGGGTGTCACTACTCACGCCCACCGAGGGTAGCATGGCACCCTCCACCCCTCCTTCCGAACGAAAAGGATGCGTGAGGGCCGCACAAAAAGCCCTCTGACGGCCGTCTGACTCCGCGCAGAGGCTAGGGGGCTCTTCCTGCAAACTTGTCGAGGCTCAGCGACCCAAACTCGCACTCATGGGCTTGGCAAACGCAATAAAACCCCTCTCACAATGCAAGAAAAGCCCCTGGAGGAATAAATCCACTCCTCCAGGGCCTCGGGGGCTACACCCAGCGGGTGCACTCACGCGCACCCACCGAGGCCTCGAGTACGAAACACCATCCCGCTAGGAGCTGCTGTGAGCCGAGTCTCGACAAAACCTCAAAGAGAGCGCTCACACTCTCCTTGAGGCTCGGGGCTACTGTTGGGTACTACGAGAAAGGGTCCCCTAAGCAACAATCGAAAAGATCGCTTAGACCCCGTCAAAGTCAAAGCCAAGGGACAACTGTTGGCCAAACCCTGGCCATGTCCGAAGCCACCTACTCTCTGTCTCGCTAGAGGCCTCGCACGGAAGGCCTCGGACGGCCTACCGAATCTCCGCCTCGCTAGAGGCCTCGCATGGAGGGCCTCGGACGACCTACCGACTTTTCACCTCGCTCGAGGCCTCGCGCGAACGGCCTCGACCGGGGAACCGATTCTCCGTCTCGCCCGAGGCCCTACGCATACAGCCTTGGACGAGACGCCAATTCTCCGCCTCGCTCAAGGCCGGCTCGGCAAAGCAACCCTGTCGCCTCCGCCTCGACCAACTTCTTGGACAAGACGTCACGTCCGATTGGCGCGCTCAACCGCTCCCACGATATCAGCCGAACGATGGCTTGACACAGCGGCATGGCCGACTGGATGCCAGTCACATCGAAGCCATGCCATCTAGGATAGGATAGGGCAGGGGTTACTGGCCACTATGCTCGGTGCTGTGCCCACGACCGGCGCCCGTGCTGCGCTATACTACCTAACTCCTGCTCCAGGGACAACGCAGCGCGCAGAGTTAGGGCTGGGTTACTATAGCCTCAGAATCAGTATACAAGACCAACTGTTCCCTCCATCCCTTGGTAGTCTACTTCAGGGCCTCAGCAACCTTGGGATTCACGCCCGCTGAGCCCCCCACGATGGCTTGGCCTTGGCACCAACTGAGCCTCGGCTCTTTACACTGTCAGCACACAGCAACCGGCACGTCGTCCGCCATGCCCTGCGTCAGGCTATCACTGGAGCTCCCACGTCGCATAGGATCGGGCATGGCCGGTGTGTTGCTCTAGTGCATTAAGGACAGGACCGCTCCGTCGACCATACTGCCACAGTAACAGGCTACAGGGCTCGGACATGCCGCCCCTATTCATAGGACGCCGCATAGCGAATGCATGTAACACCCCTGACCCCCCTTCAACTATAAAAGGGAGGGACCAGGGCCATTTCTGGGGGGGACGCATAGGCAGACGAACGAACTCGCTCACTCACGCACAAGCAACGCTCTGTAACATGCACATTACCCGCTGCCTGAGATCAGCATCTCAAGCAACTCACACCGCTCCATGCAGAGACCTAGGACTAACTCCCTCTCTCGCCCTACTTGTAACCCCCTACTATGAGCATTTCGGTGCAAGGAATACAAGATCGACTTCTCAGACTGGACGTAGGGCACCCCTTGCCTAAACCACTATAAACCTTGTGTTTCTTTACGTCACCATCCGGGATTTGGGGCACGCAGTACATTTTTACTAGTTGGTTGAGGGCCCGCCGGTCCGAAACACCGACAACAGGGCGTGGAGGCGCTCCTTTGAAGCGACCGGATGGTCCGATGTCTCCATAGGGAAGGCGGTGTAAGAGATGGCAGTCGTGTCCAAAACTAGGTTTGGAACTGCCTGCTTGCTTCCTCAAGAAGCCGCGTCTTGTTCTAGTCCTCCGCTTGGATGGTCGCCTTGTCTTCTTGGCCTAGGCAACTTCCTACTAGGCCACATCAAGTGCGGTGCACGTGACCACCAAGTCACCGCGCAGCATGTCAGCATCCAGCCTGGACGAACACAACAACGCTTGGACCTAGTGGTAATCCTTCAATAACTAACGGTATTTTTTGTTGCCTGAAGATTCGCCCTCTTCTAACGATTCGCCCAATTCAGAACCAGAGGGCTGTGAGGGGACAGATGGGCTTGACGGCGGCGAACGGCGCCGGGATGACTCTCCAACACCACCGGTGGGAACCCCACGACGGGAGGCGGCGCCGCCATGGAGGAATTGCTGCACAATGAACACAAATTAAGTAGCACTGAGAAAGTAGGTAATTTCTAGATACTAGTTAAATTAAGCAGCATGAACACAAATACTAGCGTGAGCATTGCTTGCATGTTATAGTTAAATGAAGAGAAACAACATAAATAATGATACACAAAAATATCACCTCAAAAGGGGGAACTGGCGGGTGTGAGACCACATCGATGAGAGGTCCATCTATTGGTGGAGGAATACCGGCATAGAAGGCCTTCGGGCCCTCCCCCTCACCATGATCCTGCATGTACACTTCATAACCTTCATAACCAGTTGGTCTAGGTCCTCCTCGCGGATGGGGACACTTGACTCAATTGTAGGGTCTGTCAGGCCCCAAGACTCCCACTGGGGGTGGTGCCTCATCTTCAAGGGGAGGACCCGATGGTCGATGAAGGTATAGATCACCCTCGTCCCCGTTAGGCCCCGGTCCTTTAGGTCCTTGATTGCATCCAATGAGTAGGGCACATCCCACGTATCCTACAGGGGTGGTAGTTCCGACCATGACTCTGGGAGGTCACCACGTAGGGGGTCAGTAGAATAAGATGGCAGTGGTGGACTCTCATTGGGGACGTAGAGCCACCACTTTTGCCATCCCACATCCGCATAAGGGTAGCAGTCAAGGCTCAGATAGATGTCCTCCCTTCTGAGACGAAGTTGGATCAAGGCGCCCCCATCTGAGGAAGATGAACCCCCCCGGGCGCTGAGTGAACCACCTGAAATAAAGACCGCCACATCCCATAATGGGCAGGGACTCCTAGGAAGCCCTCATACAACATGATAAAGATGGAGAGGTGGAGGATCCCAGCTAGGGTCAAGTCATGGAGGCAGAGCCCACAGTAGTACAACAACCACCCGAGTAAGGGGTGCGCCGGCAGGCAAAACCCAAAATAGTGGAAATGAGCGAAAGAGACGACCTCATTATGCTCCGGCCTTGGCTTCACATCGGTTCTCGGTGGGATTCTCCACACGAACGCATCGGCATCATCCGGGATCACCGCCCTCTGTTGCATCTAGTCGAACGCCTTGCGGCCGACGGATGACTCCGTCCACTGCGTGATGATCATCGTCCTCGTAGGAGGCATCGGCAACGCAGAGGGCGCAGTAGGGTGGAGGGCATGGGCAAAAGTTTTGGTTTGGAAGCAGGAGATCTAGAGAGGGAAGGTAGATGATCGCAAAAGGCAATAGGTAACCTTTCCTTCTCCCACGCCTTGTGTCTTCTATAGTTTGGGGGCCGTGGAACCACCCCACATCCCACGACCACTGAGATGTTTGCATGGGTGGGTGGTTCGGCTTCGCCCCATCACGCCAATGCGACAGGCCATGAGGTGACGTCCCCGCTAGAACTGCCTGCTGATGCCACCCACGCGTGCACAGCTACGCGGGAATCCAGGAGCCTTCAAGACAAACAAACGCTGCACGTCGTTCACCAATACTATCCATGTAGTCACGATTTCAAACCACTGGACCTTCTGTGATAACCTTATCGCTCCACTAGTCATGATTTCAATCCGTCAGACCTTATGTGATAAACCTTATCGCTCCACTAGTGTATGGCTTTTAAAAATTTTAGAGGATCGGTCTGTCTATACGGAGCAAAAAAAAAAATTCAGCAGTTGTGCATCTGTCCTTTGACGGTTGCGATCAGCCCCAATCTGAATTCAACTATAGAACTACTCCCTCCGTCCCAAACCGAGGAGTCAAAATTTTCAAATTTGACCAAATAAAAAAAACTCAATGTAATAAGGTACAACCGAAGTATAGGAAGTATGAAAGAAATAAAGGAAGACAAATATAGTTGCACCAACATAAAAACTTCATTCCATTATTCCATTATATACAAAAGTACATTACGTAGTATATCTCTAATGTCTAAAAAAACTCATCTTACCAAGGGGACTCATGTCAAACGGTTGACGAATTGCATGCAGTCGATCAACATGAGTGAACATGACAAAATCTCCTCCCACAAACATAGTAACACTACCAAGTATTTTTATTTGCTCGAAATTCCTAACACGGACAAAAATCTCACCACTATCGTAGTCTTCGACAACTGTAACAAAGCAATCTTTACCAAGCATATAACAAATATTAGCTTTAACAACGATCTGCCGGGCTGTTAATGAACATGACGTCCGCAAGCAACAAGCACCCCTTCTACGATACCTGACGACACTCGTAGCATCCAAAGCGTAAGCTTGCTAGCGGAGTAAACATGGGTGTTGTGGTATGACGACATCTCTATGTATACAGAACAAAAAAATACAAGGAAAAATTCATTAGAAAAACCTCATATTAAACACTAGACCTTGAATAAGCACGAACCATTACCAAAGCAACAGAATATTGCCTAGGCCCATATCTTAGCCTCGATTGACATCCTGACACAACAAAATGACAGAGAAACTAAAACTCACCTCAACAAGGACGATCACTGTTGTTCTATGGGCAACAACTGCTAACAGAGTTGTAACACTGCATCCTTTCCTTGGCTAGCAACTTGCAAGTGAAAAGTAAAAGAGACCGGGAAGGGTATTTATACTTGACTCAGACACTAACAAACGTTAGAATATGAAGAGTCCTGTTTGCATTACTAGTAATAATAAAATAGATTTAGAATACGAGCAGTTAGAATGTAGTAGTCGTGGGGTTTATGCGTTTTCCTGCTCTGATAATGAGAAAGTCCGCGACATCAACGACCACCAACACACACTGCTATTCGGCACGTTAAATACACATAGGTGCAGACTTTCTCGTTATTAGAGCAGGAAAACTCATCAACACGTCAACTACTACTTTGGCGATTCAAGTAGTAACGACAACTAGCAATGCGAACATACTCGAGCGATGGAAAGTACAGCACCGACTATGACTCTAGCAAGGATGAGGACGATCCAGAGTACCGGTGAGTCGACGAATCAGAATAGCGCTAGTGAGGAAGAGGATGCTTTTTTATGTTCTCTGGAAACTGAAAGCACCTTAGAATCCACGACTACTTTTTCTAGGGTAGGAAATCCGTGGGGATATCAATAGAATAACTCATTTAGTTATTTATGGAGGGTTTTCCATCCTTGGGCATGCTTCCCCTTGCTTCCTAATTAGACCTTACTAGTTCAAACAGCCGCAGATGGAGTCACACAAAAAAAACATTCGCAGATGCAGCACAATAACTTGGACTGAGCATGTTTATTTTTTTCATTTTTTTTGTAATTTGTAGGTGCCAAATTCAAGGACCTTTTAATTATTTATTATCATCCTCTTTTAGTTTTATGTTTATTTATACTGTGACAAAACCGAAAAGGCAATAACTACCTGATCGGTTATATATAAGAGAAAAAAATGAAAAGATGGATATTAGGTAAGTAACATTTTGTTGTAATCATTTCATATTAAAACACAGAATAAATTCTTGTCTCTGTTGAGCAAATGGGGCGATCAGCCCGCCCGAAAATTTGATTTCGCACCGCGCCGAGCAGTTCCGCCAACATGCACCGAAAATTAGCTCTCTTTTGCCCTCCACGTGGAAAATAGGTTTACCACGCCATTGATTTAAGACAAGGGCGTGAAAAAGCATATCACAATGCCAAGATATACAAGGAGAGGACTAAAAGATGGCATGACAAGAGGATCAAAAAGGAGTTTGCCCACGGAGACAAGGTATTACTTTTTAATTTCAGGGTGAAATTATTTGGGCATGGAAAACTTCAGAGCAAATGAGAAGGACCATTTGAGGTGATAAGCACCTCGTCGTATGGAGCGGTAACACTTCAAAATGACGAAGGTACGTTATTCAAGGTAAATGACCACCGTGTCAAGATCTTTCTAGAACCTAAAAAACCACCTGAGGATTTGGATGAGGTAAATTTTCTAATTTTACCATAAATTTACACCACTGCCATTCTCTTTACGTTTCATAACCCAAAAATATACTTTTCGGGATTAGATAGGTATTAGAAACCATCGTAAGAAAAACCCCGCAAGAAGATGACATGTGGCATCGGCTGGCCCCAGCTACAGGCCGGTCGGCCCACCTGTCAGTCCCCTCGCGCCCGGTTAATTCTCTCATATCTTCTAGATCCTTCCCCTCCACAATACCGTAGTTTTTCGACGCATTCGGTTTTTCCTCGTTATGAGACCTCTAATAGATAGATCTTGACCCTTGCTGCAAGTTGTCCCCCCTATATAAACAAGCCCCTGTCTGCTTCCATAGCCATCCCATTAAAGCCTTCTATCTCTAGCAGCACCAAAGCTCTCCACCTCCCTAGTTTCAATGGCCGAAAGAGAGATCATTCCCTACGGAGTCGATGAACCCATACCGCTAAGCATCATCCCGCCGCAAGGAGTAGCTCCTGTTCCCTCCAACGAATCTTACTTCGCCCAAGCCATCCGTCGTTCGGTCCTTGCTCTGCCACCGCCGTGTCTACTTCTCAAAGACAAGCCGCATCAACCCGATGCGCCGCCGACGATCAAGGTCCCGAAGGAGATCAACCTCCTTCCCTCAAGGGCGAACGAGATGCTGACCGGGGTAAAGACCAATAAGTTTGGAGATGTTACATGCGCGAAGTATAAGTCGGTCACCCCACATACAACCATTGATGGAGTTCGGGCTATGCCAAAGCAGATCAAGGTTGCTCCTCCCAAAGAGAAGAAGAGGAAGGCACCACCAGCTATTTAGATCAAGGTTGCTCCTCCCAAAGAGAAGAAGAGTAAGGCACCCCTAGCTATTCTAGAGAACGAAGATAAGCATCCACGGATGACTATTGCACTCTTGGAGAAAAAGATTGAAGATCTCTCCGATATTGTCTATACCTTAGAACATAGGATCGACGAAGAACACGTTTATCGCAAGCGCCTGCAACAAGATTTAAACGCTGTGAATTATTTTATTGCCAAGACTGGGAAGTAAAAGAGAGAAATGTTTTTGATACAACATGAGTGGTTAGGTCAAATGTATGTTTTGGTTACTCGCTTAGCTCAAATTGTTAGAGTGGTTGAAGTTTGTGTTTAGGTTGGTTTGTGTACTAAAGTGCCTTATAATATTAATGGAGTCTTATTATTATTATTTGCTCACTATTTCTTTTGGATATGTGTTTCGTCTCCACATGTTGTGCATAAAGGTATAAAGGAAAACAAGTGTGGGGAAGCACACCATGACAACAAGATGGAATTCGCTCACGAAAATCATAAAATTCAGAAAGTAATGGACCAAGAACCATGTCGACCAAAGTTGAACCCGAATGGGCTCCGAAGCAGGCCGCCCGGTCTCCCTCTTGGGCCGGCTAGCCCACTACAGTGTCTCCTCACTCCGCGCCTCGCCCACGGTCAGGTTTGCAGCCCATATGTTCGATTTTCACATATTATTCTTTCTGTTTTGAACCGAATTGAAAATCCTGAGGAAAGATTATTTCAGTCATGACTAAAGGATAGACTCACATAACTCTTTTCCTAGAAATCTTGCTACTATTGGGAACTTATTTTAGGGACCCCATGCTACTTATGTTGTTGTGGAATGAGATATAGTAGAATATTGAGAACTTGATTCTTGATATCTCGTTATTGGAGAATTTTATTTCAAAAAGAAAAATGAATAGCTACACCTCTCCTTTGTGGTAAGCAATATCCCACTAGAGCCATATATAGACTAGGGAAACCTTCTACATATATTACTTGTCATTGTATTGAGTTTGGTCAAACCTTGTGACCCTTGTTGAGAAACTTATCATGCTCTCAAGGTCAAGATCATGTACACTCCACATATATCTGCTGCTCCTACAGTAGGGGTACGCAGCAACATGTTCTCCAGCCACCCAAAAATGTTCTACTTCTACACTGGGAATAGACACAAAAATAAGTTTGTTAGGATAAATGCTCCAAGTTCTTGTGAATGTCTCTCTTGAAAAGTTTCAATTGCAGAAAAAGAGGCACGGGCTATGTAAAAGTTATTTATAAAAAAACAAAAAAGAGAAGAAAAAGTATTGGAAAAAATGGACAAAGTGTCCGAGATATCTAAAATAATGAGTACTCAGATACCCGCCTGAAAAAAAGAGAGACGAATAAGATAGCCTATGTTTACTTGCAAAAGTGTTTTCAAGTTTCAAACAAGAGACAGGTTTCAAGAAGCATAGTAGAAATAGAATAGCCACCACATATATATCCACGCACATGCACATCTTGATCTAAGAGTATGACATTTTTTCTCCTCGGATCTTGGTTTTGACTTTGCAATATATGCAATGCAAGTATGTTCTCATATTTATCCCTGCTTGAGCTCCACATAAGCTTTTAGAAGTAGATAAAAAGAAGGCAAGTCATCAATGCCTTGGTGAGGATCCAAAAATACCACATATACAGAGTCACTTGAGAGTACTACAAAAGGAGAAGGTAAGCTATGTTTTGTTTTCAAAAATCTTAAAATGTTTCTCCAATTGACTTGACTGAAGGAAAAACGTGATATGTTTCAAGCTATACCATTCTTCAACCGCCCAAAGTTTCATGGTAGACACTTTGAATCCTGCTAAGCATGTATGACTGGGAATGGTTTTATGTTGATGTTTTGTCCTAAGGTTATATCTTAAGTAATCCATCCTTTTATCGAGGATGAGTAAAAGCCTAAGTGTGGAGGAGCTCGTTGACGATAGTTAACATTCATCACAAACCATCAATCTACCTTGCATAAATGACTAAAATGGATCACCAATGTAGACTTAGGGGTTTAAACTGACAAATTCCATGAGTTTTGGTGAATCTCTGTTTCCAGTAGGATTTAATTAGAAAGCTGCCAAGGACCTATTCGTCAAAGGAAATTACAGAATTCCACCACATAAACAGCGTGGGAAGACTCTAGAAGACTCCAGAAGACGAATCACCGAAGCGGAGCCCAAGCCACTGACAAGTGGGGTCGGCCGGCCCTACCTACAGGCCGGCCAGCCTATGGGGTCCACTTGGTAGTCCCTCATTGTTACATCGGTTCTCCACCACCTTAAAGATTGCATCTTCGTCGTTTATTCAAGTCGGTATATACCTGCCTGCACCCCCCCTCTAGGGCATGCCAATTTTGATCTTGAGAGCCTAAGGGCTAGAAACCCTAATCTATATTTCCACCAGGATCATAGCTTGCAATCGAGAGGAGATTCGTCCTCGATATGATCTAGTCTTGTATTAGAGATACTGAGATAGAGTGAGATGGAAGAGTTTTAGAGGAGTTCTGGCCTGTCGGTGCTCTCTCTACGGCTTGTACCCTGGCGGAATCAAGTTCTTCTTGAGCTTGCTTCTGAGATTTCTCTAGTAATTGACTTCTAATTCAAGTAAACATCTTGTGCATATTGTTCTTCAGGTTTGCGACTCTCTTTGAGTACTTTAATCCTTGTAGCTCCTAGGTTAAAGTAGTATTCGTAGTGTAAGCGTGGTGCTTAGACTCAGTTACTCGTGGATGTACCCTATTTTCCAGATCAGTGGTAGCTCGCAAGGGTGACTCTTATAGCCTCGTTAAATCCTTTGTAGTCCACCTCCTGTTAGTAGGCCTAGCAGGACCCTGTTGCTATAGAAAACATACTCTGCCTATGTTTTCTTTAGTAATATCACCAAAATTAAACAATAGAAGTCAAAGCTTACCAAAGTTAGAACTAGAAGACCTTAGCAGTCTCTTCTACGCTCCTATTATCTAGCCTTGATTGTGAAGTTGGGTTAAGTTAGATTTGGTTATTCTCACACACGTTTCCTCGAGTTCGATATATAATTGGGTACTCCCGGTGAAGTGCTACATCGGTATAATATTCATGTGCTTGCGGATTATTCTATGTGCATTAATTTATACCAACAAGCAAGTGACCCACATCAATAGAAGACGCCATGGCCATCAGCCTGATCGAAGAAGATTGGGCTTAATCCCTCATCACCATCGTGGACTCGACCTAGAAGGCCATGAAGGGCTTGGGGGCTCCTAACGGAAGTCAAACATAGGGTTATGTTTAGTACTCGGGAGAGAGGATCCCGACCGACGAACCCCCTAACAGATCCCACCATGATCGCTTGAGGGCTATACCCATTAGGTACGCTTACGCGTACCCTCTAGTCAAAGACCAGGTAGAGTCTAAGCTCACTCGCTGCCTCAACTTGGGGCTCGGGGGCACAACAAGGCACCGAGCTCCCAAGTGACGGAAGCCCGAGCCTAACCATAGCTCAACTCTGGCTCGAGCTAGAGGTCGAATCAGGAATCAGTGCCCCTGATCATTGGCTAGCTCCTGAGCTTTGGCCAACTCAACGAGCATCTAAGGCTTGGGGTCATCAGCGCCAACCTGACCAATGGGCACGCGGCGCTGTCGCCCACTCCTCCCATAGGGTCACGCAGGCTGCATGACACGATAGGACAAACAAGCCCACCGGTTCTAGGGGTGCAAGGCTCCCAAGCCCTCTCATCAGCCCTTGAACCGGGGCACCTTCACCACCAAGGAAGCCTCGAGAAGGCTTGCCTAGTAGAGGCCAGTCCTCAGCAAACATCCCCTAGCGGTAAAGTGCCAAGACATCAGAGATGTCAAGCAGCACTAGTAGCTCCCTCAACTCCCGACTCCACGCCGCAGCAGCACCCTTTCTGGGTCCTGGTGCACGAAGGACTATAACCCCCAAACCACCTTGTACCTGACCTTCCCTAGAATATGGGGAATGTCAGCTCTAATAGACGGGAGGATCCCAATCTCTCCCTCATTTGCTAGGAGGTAGAGCAGCCAAACTCAGCCAAGAGCAGAGCAACCGAGAGGAACAACAGAGTGTTCCACCCCACTGGCAACCCAGCAAGAGAGAGGAGCATTTTCCTTACTCACTGGGGAAGCAATCGCACCATCGATGAGCCGTAGGATAGCTTCGAGTGATCCCTTTTCAAACTCTCTTTCTCCTTCGTTGTAACCCCACAATTTGGGTGCTCTCTAATAAAAAGAACTACCCATTGCTGGACGTAGGGCCCCAAAGGCCTAAACTAGGACACATCGCTGTCTCTTCTCGTGTGTTCTTGAGTAACCGAACCACCAGAGACCCACACTCTAACATCCGACGAAAAACATGCATGCCATGATGACAAACAGACGACACTAAGCATGTCCATGACCATTGCTCGGGGCTCGGGGGCTCATTTGAGCCTCGAACTGCCAAGCAATGGCACCCCAAGTGATGAGGACATCGCCACGCTGGACACACCGACGCCATGGTCTTCCCCAAGCAATTCGTTCCCAACTCAGCTGCCACGTCGCTCTCGGATTCAGCAGACACGTCGTCACTGTTTCGGTCATAACTCTCTCATACGACATCGAAACGGGCCGTTCTTGGATGCGTTGGAAAGGGGACGACGACACCGTCGTTTTGGATCTGGTCCCAGCTCCAGAAGGTCCGTGGATCATTCTGTGTGACCACGGCAAGGTGCTGCGTCACCTATTTGGGCCAACTTGGCCATGTATCGTGTCGGGCCTTAAGCCCAAGTTGTGGGCGCCCAACCCCTGGCCGTCCCCAACCCTATGTCGAGTCTTAGACTATAAACACAGCCGCCGCCGCTGCTACACAATTGGGTTTTGTTTAGAGTTTAGTTTTCCATCGAGAAACTGAATCGTTCATTGTAACTGTGGTGACAAATCCTTTTACAGTGATCCAGGGCCCCCATTCTTGATCTCCTCCACTGTGTCGATTAGTCCTTTGGAACCGAGTTCTTGAACCCTCTATTGATACTCGCGTCATTCATATTTGTAATTTCAGATTGCGTGTTTTACCTTCTTGCTTGTGCTCTTCGATTCGCTTGCAGGAAAAGCCTTCTTGGCGAGGTCAATCAAGTTGTGCTTGGTTGATAACCAACGGAGCAGTGGTGTAACGGTTGCAGGGTTCGAATCGTGTCTGATTTGAAGCCGGATCGCCAACGTCGAGATCTCCACAAATCGAACTTACCGGCTACCTCTCGGAAGATCGGGCCTGTACTCATCAATTGGTATCAGATATTTCAGATTTACCGCGAGGTATAATCTCGTTTGCCTTAGATTCATATTTGTTCATTACCTAGAGTCCACAAAAAGCCCAAAAATATTTCAATTTCCGCTGTCCTATCGCCCTTTGTGCCTTTGCAATTTCGTTTCAGATTCGTGTTGTTGAGTTTGTGTCCGTGGTCGAGTCTTGTTGCTGGTTTAGGATTGTGTTCGTGGTCGTAGTTCAATCGCCCGTTGCTGTGATTTTGTTTTCCGCCGCTATCCCATCCACCGTTCCCAAACAACAAGTCAAAGCCACCACATTACTCGACTTGCCCCGCTAGCCGCCTTGTGTAACTCTCGCCGCCGCGCAAACCCTAGATAGGTTGCCAGCCGCTCTTATTTTGCCTGCATCGCAGCCCTCCTTACATCATCAGGCGAATACCTACTGCTGTGATCGGTGTTAGAGTTTAGGGACGCTTTGCCCTAACTGCCGCCGCCGTGTTGTGCCTCCCGAAAAACATACCTTGAGATACCTTCGGTAAAACAGGCATAACTTTTCGCTCGTTTATCAGAAAAATCTGAAATTTTTACAGCAGCTTCTTGACACCATTTGGACCCGACCCAAACTCGGCTTTTGCCCTGTTTGGTTTCATCAGAATTGCCAAAAAAATTCGGGAAAATATAGAAAAAAATTTATCAAAGTTTTTGCACGCTTTTCAGAGAACGTGCTGAATTTCTGTAGACCACATCCCACCTCAGTTGTAGGTGCCAATTTTTGTGGTTGCATCTTTTGTGATCCTTGTTCAGAGAAAAGTATAAAAAAAATAGTGAAAAAAAAAGTTTGTTTCCTACTAGTGCCTTTTGGAAAAATCCGGGAAAAAATTCAGGAAAAAGGAGAAATCCGGGCTATTTGCTTGTTCTGTGAGTTCTTTCGATCGTCCTTTGTTTTCACCTTGTTGCGCTACGTCTCGACACGTCTTAGCCAGCACCTGTGATTTGTACTTTGGATCCAGATTGAACAATCGCTACTCTGCACTCGTTAATTGCTAATCCTTGCTGTCATATTGTGTGCCTATCCATAGCTCCACATATTCTTCTGTCAGCACAGGTTCATCTTGCAACTGTTACCCACGCTCAACAACAGATTGCTTTCGCCACTTTGGTTTTGCTCCTGTTTGGCGTTGGTCAGAATACAGGCAAGACGGTGGTAAGCCGCTTGTGATTTTGCATTCCACTTTCACCACCATCACCACCACTTGTTTCCTTTTAGTTGATAGGGATAATACTTTGGTGTTGTCTTTTTCTATCTTCTAACCATGGCAGGAACTCCGACGGACTTCAATGAGTGCGTGTCCAAGGGCGAGCTTGCAACGTTCATGACTGAACAACGCAATCTTATGACCGAGCTGACGCGCAACGTGAACAATCTGGTCACCCGCATTGAACAGCTTGAGCACCGCCCTCCACCTTATCGTGCTGATGATGAAGATGCGGATGCTTTTGGTGATGAAGATGCGTATGCTGACGGTGGTCCCCGTCGCCGCCTCAACTTCAATCGTCGCGGTATGGCAGGTAATAATCATGGTAATAATGATCCTTTTGCTAAAATTAAATTTAGTCTACCACCTTTTGCTGGTAATGTTGATCCAGAGGCATATTTAGATTGGGAGCTTGCTGTTCAACAAAAATTTGATTCTCATAATGTTCCTGCTGAGCATAGAGTTAGACTTGCTACTAGTGAGTTTACTAATTTTGCTTTGTTCTGGTGGAGTGATCTTTGCAATGCCAATAATGCTGCTGCTGTGCCTCAAACTTGGAATGTTTTAAAGCAACGTATGACATCTCGTTTTGTTCCTCCTTATTACCAACGTGATTTACGTTTGAAACTACAAACTTTAAAACAAGGTGATAAAGGAGTAGAAGCATACTATCAAGAATTGCTTATTGGTTTAGCACGTTGTGGTATAAATGAAGATGATCATGATGCTAGTGCTAGATTTTTTGGTGGTTTAAACCATGATATACAGAACATACTTGATTACAAAGAATGGCGCAATTTTTCCCAATTGTATCATCTTGCTATTAAGGCAGAACGCGAAGTACAGGGACGCAAACAACACCAGCTTTTCAGGTCTAACAATGGGAGGAATTTTCAGCAGCGTTCCGAGCCGGAGACGCCCAAGCTTCCTGTTGCACCACAGCCATCTACACCTCCATTTTCTTCCGGGGTAAGTAAATTGTCTAATGTGCAGTTTCCACAGCTGAAGAAAGGTGGCACTCCGGGTGCTTCTACTAGCTCCTCCTCGTCCAGCTCTAAAATCATTTGCCACCGATGCAAAGGCATGGGACATGTCATGAAGGAATGCCCCAGTCGTCGCGCTTTCATTGCTACCGAGGATGGATATGTAAGTGCTAGTGATGTTGAAGATGATTTAGCCCTTGCTGCTAACATTGATGTAGATCCCACCGAGGGCGATCAAGACAAGGAGGCCATCACCATTGACTCCGTGGCTGCTGCCGCGGACTACCCTAGCCTTCTTGTGCAGCGTGTGTTGAGTACACATGTGGTACATGAAGAAGAGATGAAGATCCAACGCCACAATTTGTTCCACATGTATCTCATTGTGCAGGGTTGTCGTGTTCTCACTATCATTGATAGCGGGAGTTGCAACAACTTGGTGAGTTCAGATTTGGTTGACAAGCTTGGCTTGACCACACGACAACATTCGTATCCATATAAACTTCAATGGTTCAATAATAGTGCTAAGACTAAGGTATCTAAATCAGCACGCATTAGCTTTTTCACAGGCTCTTATCATGATACTGCTGAT